>NC_136926.1:1200000-1800000 GCF_949752795.1 Hyperoodon ampullatus | reverse complement strand
CTTTTTGTGCCAGTATCATACTGTCTTGATTACTGTAGCTTTGTAGTATAGTCTGAAGTCAGGGAGCCTGATTCCTCCAGCTCCATTTTTCCTTCTCAAGATTGCTTTGGCTATTCGGAGTCTGTGTTTCCATACAAATTGTGAAATTTTGTGTTCTAGTTCTGTGAAAAATGCCATTGGTAGTTTGATAGGGATTTCATTGAATCTGTAGATTGCTTTGGGTAGTAGAGTCATTTTCACAATGTTGATTCTTCCAATCCAAGAACATGGTATATCTCTCTATCTGCTTGTATCATCTTTAATTTCTTTCATCAGTGTCTTATAGTTTTCTGCATACAGGTCTCTTGTGTCCCTAGGTAGGTTTATTCCTAGGTATTTTATTCTTTTTGTTGCCATGGTAAATGGGAGCGTTTCCTTAATTTCTCTTTCAGATTTTTCATCATTAGTGTATAGGAATGCAAGAGATTTCTGTGCATTAATTTTGTATCCTGCTACTTTACCAAATTCATTGATTAGGTCTAGTGGTTTTCTGGTAGCATCTTTAGGATTCTCTATGTATAGTGTCATGTCATCTGCAAACAGTGACAGCTTTACTTCTTCTTTTCCGATTTGGATTCCTTTTATTTCTTTTTCTTCTCTGATTGCCGTGGCTAAAGCTTCCAAAACTACGTTGAATAACAGTGGTGAGAGTGGACAACCTTGTCTTGTTCCTGATCTTAGTGGAAATGGTTACAGGTTTTCACCATTGAGAACGATGTTGGCTGTGGGTTCATCATACATGGCCTTTATTATGTTGAGGTAAGTTCTCTCTCTGCCTACTCTCTGGAGAGTTTTTATCATAAATGGGTGTTGAATTTTGCCAAAAGGTTTTTCTGCATCTATTGAGATGATCATATGGTTTTTCTCCTTCAGTTTGTTAATATGGTGTATCACATTGATTGATTTGCATGTATTGAAGAATCCTTGCATTCCTGGGATAAACCCCACTTGATCGTGGTGTATGATCCTTTTAATGTGCTGTTGGATTCTGTTTGCTAGTATTTTGTTGAGGATTTTTGCATCTGTGTTCATCAGTGATATTGGCCTGTAGTTTTCTTTTTTTGTGACATCTTCGTCTTGTTTTGGTATCTGGGTAATGGTGGACTTGTAGAATGAGCTTGAGAGTGTTCTCCCTCTGCCATATTTTGGAAGAGTTTGAGAAGGATAGGTGTTAGCTCTTCTCTAAATGTTCGATAGAATTCGCCTGTGAAGCCATCTGGTCCCGGGCTTTTGTTTGTTGGAAGATTTTTAATCACAGTTTCAATTTCAGTGCTTGTGATTGGTCTGTTCATATTTTCTATTTCTTCCTGATTCAGTCTTGGCAGGCTGTGCATTTCTAAGAATGTGCCCATTTCTTCCAGGTTGTCCATTTTATTGGCATAGAGCTGCTTGTAGTCATCTCTCAAGATCTTTTGTATTTCTGCAGTGTCAGTTGTTACTTCTCCTTTTTCATTTCTAATTCTATTGATTTGAGTCTTCTCCCTTTTTTTCTTGATGAGTCTGGCTAATGGTTTATCAATTTTGTTTATCTTCTCAAAGAACCAGCTTTTAGTTGTATTGATCTTTGCTATCGTTTCCCTCATTTCTTTTTCATTTATTTCTGATCTGATCTTTATGATTTCTTTCCTTCTGCTAACTTTGGGGTTTTTTTGTTCTTCTTTCTCTAATTGCGGTAGGTGTAAGGTTAGGTTGTTTATTTGAGATGTTTCTTGCTTCTTGAGGTAGGATTGTATTGCTATAAACTTCCCTCTTAGAACTTCTTTTGCTACATCCCATAGTTTTTGGGTCGTCATGTTTTCATTGTCACTTGTTTCTAGGTATTTTTTGATTTCCTCTTTGATTTCTTCAGTGATCTCTTTGTTATTAAGTAGTGCACTGTTTAGCCTCCATGTATTTGTATCTTTACAGATTTTTTTCTTGTAATTGATATCTAGTCTCATAGCGTTGTGGTCAGAAAAGATATGTGATATGATTTCAATTTTCTTAAATTTACCAAGGCTTGATTTGTGACCCAAGATATGATCTATCCTGGAGAATGTTCCATGAGCACTTGAGAAGAAAATGTATTCTGTTGTTTTTGGATGGAATGTCCTATAAATATCAATTAAGTCCATCTTGTTTAATGTATCATTTAAAGTTTGTGTTTCCTTATTTATTTTCATTTTGGATGATCTGTCCATTGGTGAAAGTGGGGTGTTAAAGTCCACTACTATGATTGTGTTACTGTCGATTTCCCCTTTTATGGCTGTTAGCATTTGCCTTATGTATTGAGGTAGTCCTGTGTTGGGTGCATAAATATTTACGATTATCATATTTTCTTCTTGGATTGATCCCTGGAGCATTATGTAGTGTCCTTCTTTGTCTCTTGTAACAGTCTTTATTTTAAAGTCTATTTTTACTGATATGAGAATTGGTACTCCAGCTTTCTCATAATTTCCATTTGCATGGAATATCTTTTTCCATCCCCTCACTTTCAGTCTGTATGTGTCCCTAGGTCTGAAGTGGGTCTCTTATAGACAGCATATATACGGGTCTTGTTTTTATATCCATTCAGCCAGTCTGTGTCTTTTGGTTGGAGCATTTAATCCATTTACATTTAAGGTAATTATCGATATGTATGTTCCTATTACCATTTTCTTAATTGTTTTGGGTTTGTTATTGTAGGTCTTTTTCTTCTCGTGTTTCCTGCAAGGAGAAGTTCCTTTAGCATTTGTTGTAAAGCTGGTTTGGTGGTGCTGAATTCTCTTAGCTTTTGCTTGTCTGTAAAGGTTTTAATTTCTCCATCAAATCTGAATGAGATCCTTGCTGGGTAATCTTGGATGTAGGTTTTTCCCTTCCATCACTTTAAATATGTCCTGCCACTCTCTTCTGGCTTGCAGAGTTTCTGCTGAAAGATCAGCTGTTAACCTTATGGGGATTCCCTTGTGTGTTATTTGTTGCTTTTCCCTTCCTGCTTTCAATATTTTTTCTTTGTATTTAATTTTTGACAGTTTGATTAATATGTGTCTTAGCGTGTTTCTCCTTGGATTTATCATGTATGGGACTCTCTGTGCTTCCTGGACTTGATTATCTATTTCCTTTCCCATATTAAGGAAGTTATCAACTATAATCTCTTCAAATATTTTCTCAGTCCCTTTCTTTTTCTCTTCTTCTTCTGGAACCCATATGGTTCGAATGTTGGTGCGTTTAATGTTGTCCCAGAGGTCTCTGAGACTGTCCTTGGTTCTTTTCATTCTTTTATCTTTATTCCGCTCTGCAGTAGTTATTTCCACTATTTTATCTTCCAGGTCACTTATCCGTTCTTCTGCCTCAGTTATTCTGCTATTGATTCCTTCTAGAGTATTTTTAATTTCATTTATTGTGTTGTTCATCGTTGCTTGTTTCATCTTTAGTTCTTCTAGGTCCTTGTTAAACATTTCTTGTATTGTCTCCATTCTATTTTCAAGATTTTGGATCATCTTTACTATCATTACTCTGAATTCTTTTTCAGGTAGACTGCCTATTTCCTCTTCATTTGTTAGGTCTGGTGGGTTTTTACTTTGCTCCTTCATCTGCTGTGTGTTTTTCTGTCTTCTCATTTTGCTTAACTTACTGTGTTTGGGGTAAGTCTCCTTTTTGCAGGCTGCAGGTTTGTAGTTCCCATTGTTTTTGGTGTCTGTCCCCAGTGGCTAAGGTTGGTTCAGTGGGTTGTGTAGGTTTCCTGGTGGAGGGGACTAGTGCCTGTGTTCTGGTGGATGAGTCTGTATCTTGTCTTTCTGGTGGGCAGGTCCACGTCTGGTGGTGTGTTTTGGGGTGTCTGTGGACTTATTATGATTTTAGGCCGCCTCTCTGCTAATGGGTGGGGTTGTGTTCCTGTCTTGGTAGTTGTTTGGCATAGGGTGTCCAGCACTGTAGCTTGCTGGTCGTTGAGTGGAGCTGGGTGTGGGTGTTGAGATGGAGATCTCTGGGAGATTTTTGCCATTTGATATTACGTGGAGCTCAGAGGTCTCTTTTGGACCAGTGTCCTGAACTTGGCTCTCCCACCTCAGTGGCACAGCGCTGACACCTGGCTGCGGCACCAAGAGCCTGTCTCCCCCACGGCTCAGAATAAAAGGGAGAAAAAGAAAGAAAGAAAGAAAGAGAGAGAGAGGGAGGGAGGGAGAGAGGGAGAGAGAGAGAGAGAGAGAGAAAGGATAAAATAAAATAAAGAAAATAAAATAAAGTTATTAAAATAAAAAATAATTATTAAGAAAAAAAATTTTAAGTAAAAAAAAAAAAGAAAGAAAATAAAACCGTGCGGTCAGAACCCTAGGACAAATGGTGAAAGCAAAGCTATACAGACAAAATCTCACACAGAGACATACACATACACACTCACAAAAAAGAGGAAAAGGGGAAAAAATAATATATCTTGCTCCCGAAAGTCCACCTCTTCATTTAGGGATGATTCGTTGTCTCTTCAGGTATTCCACAGACGCAGGGTACATCAAGTTGATTGCGGAGCTTTAATCCGCTGCTTCTGAGGCTGCTGGGAGAGATTCCCCTTTCTCTTCTTTGTTCGCACAGCTCCCGGGTCTCAGCTTTGGATTCGGCCCCGCCTCTGCGTGTAGGTCGCCGGAGGACGTCTGTTCTTCGCTCAGACAGGACGGGGTTAAAGGAGGCGCTGATTCAGGGGCTCTGGCTCCCTCAGGCTGCGGGGGAGGGAGGGGCACGGAGGCGGGGCGAGCGTGCGTCGGCGGAGGCCGCCTTGATATTGTTGCACCAGCCTGAGGCGCGCCGTGCGAACGTTCTCCCGGGGAAGTTGTCCCTGGATCCCGGGACCCTGGCAGTGGCGGGCTGCACAGGCTGTCCGGAAGGGGGGCGCGGACAGTGACCTGTGCTCGCACACAGGCTTCTTGGTGGTGGCAGCAGCAGCCTTAGCGTCTTATGCCCGTCTCTGGGGTCCGCGCTGATAGCCCCGGCTCGCTCCCGTCTCTGGAGCTCGTTTAGGTGGCGCTCTGTACCCGCCCCTCTCCTCTCGCACCAGGGAACAATGGTCTCTTGCCTCTTCGGCAGCTCCAGACTTTTCCCCGGACTCCCTCCCGGCCAGCCGTGGCGCACTAACTAACTCCCTTCAGGCTGTGTTCACGCCGCCAGCGCGCTCTGACTGAAGCCCGAGCCTCAGCTCCCAGCCCCGCCCGCCCCGGCGGCTGAGGAGACGAGCCTCTCGGGCTGGTGAGTGGCGGTCGGCACCGCTCCTCTGTGTGGGAATCTCTCTGCTTTGCCCTCCGTACCCCTGTGGCTGCGGTCTCCGCCGCGGCTCCGAAGCTTTCCCACTCCGCCACCCGCAGTCTCCCCCCGCGAAGGGGCTCCTAGTGTGTGGAAACCTTTCCTCCTTCACGGCTCCCTCCCACTGGTGCAGGTCCTGGCCCTATTCTTTTGTCTGTGTTTTTCCTTTTTTCTTGTGCCCTACCCAGGTACGTGGGGAGTTTCTTGCCTTTTGGGAGGTCTGAGGTCTTCTGCCAGTGTTCAGTAGGGGTTCTGTAGGAGTTGTTCCACGTGTAGATGTATTTCTGGTGTATCTGTGGGGAGGAAGATGATCTCCGTGTCTTACTCTTCCGCCATCTTCCCCGTCTCCGAAGTATCCGTTTTTAATTCATTTTTGATTGCATAAAATATACATGCAGTTTATCATTTTAACGCTTTTTTTTTTTTTTTTTGTTTGCGGTACGCGGGCCTCTCACTGTTGTGGCCTCTCCCGTTGCGGAGCACAGGCTCCGGACGCGCAGGCCCAGCGGCCATGGCTCACGGGCCCAGCCGCTCCGCGGCATATGGGATCCTCCCGGACCGGGGCACGAACCCGTATCCCCTGCATCGGCAGGCGGACTCTCAACCACTGCGCCACCAGGGAGGCCCCATTTTAACGCTTTTTAAGCATACAGTTCAGTGGTATTAAGTACATTCATGTTGTTGTGCAGCCGTCCCCACCCACCGTCCATCTCCAGAACTCTTCCATCTTCCCAAGCTGAAACTGTCCCCGTTAAACACCAGCTCCCCACTCCCCTCTCCAAGCCCCTGGCACCCGTCATCCTGTTTATCTAGGTATAGATTTTAAATATTACAATAATAGGACTGTGCCCTATCCATTATTCTGGTATCTCGATTCTTTTCACTTCTGCTAGGGATCTTTCCATATCAATGCCAGAGTAGTGCTTGGTGTGTAATAGACACTTGGTAACTGTTTACAGGATGAGTGACTATCAGTCCTTTCATACATCAGTCCTGAAATCAAGCACCACCTGCATGTGCCATACTTGGTTCACCCCTCCCTGCTGGTGGAAATGCAAGCCGCTCCTGGGGTTTTACTGTTACAGCAGTGCTGCTTTAAGCCTTGTGTACTCACTGAGGTGAGTATATCCACAGGATAAATCCCTGACTATGGAATTGATTTTTAAATTTCAGATTTAAAATTTTTTAAATTTATGTTACTGCTAAATTAGCGCCTAGAACGATTATAGCAGTTTTGGGGGGTTTTGTTTTCGTTTTGTTTGTCTCTGTGATGTGTGAATGTAACTGTCTTCACGCCCTGCCGTCACTGGCTGTCATCCACCTTAATTCTGTGAGTCTGATAGATGGGAAAAGATGGTATCTGTTTGGTTTAACCTACATATTTTAATTATAGGTGTTAACTGAGTAACTTTTCATGGGTTTTGTGGCCTTTTTATTCCCCTGCTGTGAACCCCTTCCATAGCCTTTACTTTTCTCCTGGCTGGCTGGCTTTTCTCTCCTGTTTTGTGTTAGCTCTGTATCACCAGAGTTACCAACAGTTTCCTTTTTGTCTTTTAATCTGCACCACTGAGAATTTATTTCATTCTAGCATATAGCTAGACACAACACAACCCCCTAAATCACACATCTTTTTGCACTAGTTCAAGGGCCCCTTTATTATACACTCAATCCCAGCTGTACATGCTCTGTTAATGCATGGTTGTCTGTTCGGTTCCATTGATCTCTTAGGAGAGGTGATTTTTACGTACTCAGGTATAACTTTTAATGATGCCTTGGAGTGTGTTTATTGATGTGGACAGATACTAGTATATTAAATTTTTAAGCAGTATATAAAATATTTAAAACACTATTCATAAGTAGTACTTAGAAATCTGCTTATATACCATCCAATTTTTGGTGTGTGTTTGTGTGTGCTCTTAATTCAAAACAAAGAGAAATCAGAAGTCTTGAATTGAATCCCTGTTGAATCATGCCGTCATTTACGTGGTAACAACAGACTTCAGGACGTTGTTTAGATAACAGTAATTTTTTCAAGTTAATGATCCCGCCAGGTTTACAGGTCCAACAAGAGTTTGAAAAGGAAAGGGGAACAAAAGTCAACCCATGTTTGTTGAGCTTCTGTCATAATTCAGGGCGCTTTGGGATGTGAATTAGAAGCCTGTTTCTTATCCCGTGACCAGTCACATTCGTGTGGTTGGCATCTGCCTGTGGACATTTCCACCAGGTCAGCCCTGCGGGGCACAGAGCAGCTCTGAGCAAGAGGGTGAGGGCCCCGGGCCCCCAGGACAGCAGAGGTGGCACAGGGCAGGGTCCGTAGAGTGCTTGGGGACTGGGCAGGGTCTCGGGGAACCGCGGTCATTTGGGGAGGTGACGGGGGTGAGGGCACTCTGGGGCCAAAGACCCACAAGCTGCAGAGGCGGGTGAAACCTGCGCAGGCAGCAGTGATTGGCCCAACCCCGCACTGAATGAAGGGTCTGTGGAGGAAGGGGGAGAACCAGCACGGCGGTGGGGACAGGTCTGGGAGAGGCTGAACCGCTGCAGGACGTTTCCACGGAAGAATATGGATACGGCGGCAACAGCAGTCTGAGTGGGCACAGCTGATTAGAGGGCAGGAGAGGGTGCCAGCAGAGTGGAAAAGGCGGAGTCATCTGGAAAGAGGCCTCAGCAATCAGATCTGGGCGATTGCCCTGCCTGGGAGGTCGACTCGGGAGACTCTGGCTTGACGTGCGCGGGTAGACATTTGCAAATGCAGTTTTAGAGGATGCGTTTCAAAGTCTGATTTCAAACGTATAAAAAATCTTGAGTCCTTTGTATAATTATCCCGTTTCGTGGTTAATGTAGTGTTACTTCAGAAATAAGATTTTATTTTAAAATGTATGTTAGTCTTCTTTTGAGCAATTTATTTTCCCACAGCAGGAAATAATAGTTGCTGGTTTGTGTGCTAATTTGTTGACAAATACTTCATTGTGATCAAAGACTGATCAGTATTGTTTCCCACTGTTACCAAAATAAGGGACACAAGTTTTTAAATACTCTTTTTTTTTTTAATTTACTTATTTTTGGCTGCGTTGGGTCTTCGTTGCTGCACACGGGCTTTCTTCTCTAGTTGCGGTGAGCGGGGGCTGCTCTTCATTGTGGTGCGTGGGCTTCTCATTGCGGTGGCTTCTCTTGTTGTGGAACACGGGCTCTAGGCACGTGGGACTCAGTAGCTGTGGCTCAGGGGCTCTAGAGCACAGGCTCAGTAGTTGTGGCCCACCGGCTTAGCTGCTCCACGGCACGTGGGATCTTCCTGGACCAGGGCTCAAACCCATGTCCCCTGCATTAGCAGGCAGATTCCTAACCACTGTGCCACTAGGGAAGCCCTTAAATACTCTTATAAATGACTAATCTTTCTCCAGTTCCTTCCTGATTTTGCCAGTCGTGACTCAGACCAACCTGTGTGTTCTCCTCCCCCATGATGATCTGTGCTTTGATCATTTTTGCTGGAGTATTAACATTCCATCCCCAAAGGGCCACTTTGCTTGTTGGACACTGGTTGCCGCACGGCTCTGTTGCTGTGTCCCCCGCGGGCATCACAGGCACATCCTCACGGGTTGCCCTGTGCAGAGCCTCAGCCAGGCACCCTCAGAAACCAGACAAGGGAGGTGTGGGGCTGCAGGGAGGGTGTTGACTCGGCAGTGACTGGTCTTGGGGTTTTCGTATAATTTATAGTACAAATTAGCAGGGCCATTGACTCCTTCAGGATGTGCACCGTGCAGTATGGCCACCAGCCACACGTGGCAATTTCAGCTTAACTCAATTAAAATTCAGGATTCAGGTCCTTGATCACACTGGCCACATCTCAAGTGCTCAGTAGCCGCACGTGGCTGGTAGCTAACTGCAGTGGCGGGGGAGCGCAGAAACAGAACGTTCCCGTCACTGCAGCCAGGTCTAGATTACAGAGCTAGCTGAGTATTTAAATCTCTTTTCCGGTAGTTTGAAAGTCTGGATTGCTGCATCAGTCAGGGCCCTGATTACACATGCTAGAAAACCACCCGACTGCCCCCAAATGACTTAAGCAAGTCCAGTAACTAGTTGGGTTCACTTTCTGAGTTGTGAGGGCGGCGCAGCTTGCTTGGGGCTCACGTATGTTGCTTGGGGCTCAAGGATTCCTCTGCGGACTCAGCCTCCCGGGCGGGCTGAGCTCCACAGCTTTGCTCCCTCCGGCCCCTGTCTCAGCGCCTCACTCCACAGCCCCGCCCCGCTCAGCCTGGCCTTGAATCTGTTGACCTGGGCCAGACTCAGGTCATGTGCTTCTCCCTCAACGTAGCACGGTGGCCAGGGAGAGCAGAATGTTCTGGTCTGTCTTCTGCTTCAGCTGGAGATCTTCATCCAGAATTCACGCACCAAGAGGGCAGGAAGGGCCATTGTCCACATCAGCGGTGTTTTTGCAAGTAGGGGAGAGGGTGCCGGGCTGCAGAGAGAGCAGGTGGCCACCGCGCTTTTCTCAACAGCCCGAGTGACGTTTTCCTGAAATAGTCCTGTGGCTCATGTCGTTAATATCCACGAACCACTCCCTCTGTGTTGTTGAGTCCGTGCCCCCTGCGCCAGCTGTGCACCCAGGAACGCCTTGGATGTAGTTGGAGAGGCCAGAACACACTCCTGTCCTGACGTGTCCCAGGTGCTGGCCGCTCCCCGAGACTGGACATAACGGAGGCCCTGCCTCTGAGCAGCCCTGTAGGCCCGGGCAGACCAGGCCCTTCGGCTTGTGTTTGGGTAGAGCTCCTGCATCCAGCCGTCCTGTCTGGCAGTGCGGGCGGCCTGGAAGTCTCTTCAGCCTCACCCTGCGTGAGAGGCGTGACCCGCGCCTGCTTCCCCCTGGTGCGGTCACGAGAGCCGCCACCCTGCGTGGTGGGATGCGTCATGAGGTTGCTTGGTTTCAGAGGGGGAGCCGTGTTGGGGAGAGCGTACATCTCAGGACCCCGAGACGTGCTGGCACAGACAGCCTGCCCCTGGGGTCACCATTGTTGGGGGGCTGCCCCTGGGCGTGTGGGATTGGTTATCCTTTCTTTTTTCTTATTCTCAAGTCTAACTGCCAGGGTTTTTTTTAATATTCTCTTAGTACTTTTAGGCTGAAGAAAACAGTGAGGTCGTCACAATGCATCATCTTAATTCAGCCCAGCCAAGGCCCCCCACCTCAGTTGCTGATTTTCACTTTAATGGTGAAGGGTAATCAATCATTTTATTGGAATAAATAGACCCCATGACTTAATTACGAGTTATATTTTGAATATATTGATTCACTTATTCCCTCGCCTCAAAATGAAGTACTAAACTATAACCACAGTGGTGAAATGAGTACTCCTAATGACGGGCGTTAGTTAGGATAAAGGCAAAAGAAGCAGTAATAAAGTTCAGAGGTACAAAGTATCAGGTTGGCAATAACGTATAAACAGGAATTCATCCACTGAGCTGCCACTCACCCTCTCCTGTTGCCCTGGCCTGGCCGCCTGCAGTGCCTCGCCCCCCTGGTTCTTACCCTTTGCGGCCGTCCATCACGGGGGGGCGTGTTTTCCCATCTCTCCCCGTTTAGTGCAGCACGAATCACCACTAATTAGTGCCGTGCTTCTGTTCTCATGTGCAGGAAGGGAGAACCCTGAGGGAGGAAGACAGCCATTCTGTGCTTCTCCTCACTCAACAAACCACTTAGATAAAGGATGGAAACCATGTCTCAGTTCTCCTAAAATAGACTCTGCTTCCGGGGGGAAATCTCCGCAGCAGTCCTGACTGCCCTGTGGCTCCTGGGGCCATGACCACTAACTCCCCATTGCTGGAGGCCTCGTGCATGCTGGCATGGAAGTGCTCACTGGCGGCTCTTACCCCTCATTCCGTCTCCTTGTTCATGCAATGTAT
This sequence comes from Hyperoodon ampullatus, assembly GCF_949752795.1. NCBI lineage: Eukaryota > Metazoa > Chordata > Mammalia > Artiodactyla > Ziphiidae > Hyperoodon > Hyperoodon ampullatus. The sequence continues at coordinate 1,788,822 of NC_136926.1, read as the reverse complement.
ATTCCTAATTTAGAGTCCACAGTTACTGGGATTTTTTAAATGCACTAAAAGCTGGTTCTTCCAGCCGAGCGGCAACAGTGTTCTCTACTAGGCAGCACGGCTGGCGGCACAGCCAGCATTTCCCTTCCGCCAGCCTTTAAAGTTAGAAAGCTCACTACATTTTATTTATTTTAGTCTTAACATAATCATTTTGTATATATGTTTATGGAGTGCCAGAGTGGGAGTTAGGTGTTCTTAGAAGCAAAGGTTCATTTCTACATGTTAGAATTGTTTAACAGCAACCAATTATTTTTAAATGTAACCCAAAAAATATTACTGCACTAAAAGAATTTGAAGTGAGAAAGACCTTTTTGATAGGAAGAACTGTCTCACGATGAAATGGGTTCCCTGGAGGCAGTTTAGGCAGAGCCTTAAAAATTACCTGGGCAGCGCTGACACGGAGGAGACGAGCGAAGCCCAGCCAGGAGCGGCAGGCGGCCCGTGCGCCCCCCCTTCTGCGGTGGCCCCGGCTACAAAGAGCAAACTGCTTTGGGAACAGGGCGTACAGTTCTTGAGCGATTCTCGGCCCTGCTGCCTCTCAGCTCACAAGGAAGGGAAGGTGTGCGAGATGGTGTTGTGCGTGTAAACGGTAGGCAGGTGGAGCAATGCCCTCGGGTTGCAGCCCCGACCCCTAACCAGGGTGGCACCCTCGTCCGCCGCAGGAGCACCGCCGCTGATCCTCTCAGAGCCAGGGCAAGAAGCGCAACTTCAGAAGAACCATTTGCACAAAGTGTTCTTTTCCCTCATCCAGTTGGCCTTGTCCAAATGGACCTGCGGAGAAGAGAGGGGAGGCCGGTCCTGCTGGAGCCCAGTGCCGGCAGCAGCCAGCACCCACGCGGCCCGCGAGACGGGACCGGGCCACAGCCCCTGCCTGGGATTGTTTTCCATAAACTGTACAGCTGAATCCTCCAAGGCACAAGATGATACACTGCAGATTTCTCGGTATATCTCTGCGTGTGGTATTTACTGGCTGTAGTTTAAATTCATGTAAAATGAATTGAGGAAATGACCTTTCTCAGGACAAGGGGAAGGGCTGCAGGTGGGTGGCCACAGCTGCAAATATAAAATACTGGTGGTGGTTTTTTGGAGTTCTGGGTTTGTTGGGGTTTTTCTTTTTTTTTCTGTAAATTCATATTTTCATTTTACAACGTGATGTGGACAAATGTTAACGTCAATAAAAATAGGGTCACCACATCATTTTTTAAAGTTGAGCACTAATTCACTGGTTGGATGGACCATAGTGAACCAGGAGTACCCTTTTGATGGTCGTTCGGGCGGTTTATAATTCTTGTCATCACAAAGTGCAGTGTGGTCCTTAGGTGTGCGTCTCCAACACTTAGGTGACTGTGTCTTTAGAATAAAGTCCTAGAAATGGGAGTGCTCTGGATGCCACAGCGCTGAGGGTGGTGGCTCCTTGATGTGTGTGCTGGTGTCCCACTGTGAGAGTTTAGCAGGCGGCGTCCTGAAGGTCTATGCACTCTTCTGTGTTCTGTCACGCTTGGGTAAAGAGGTTTTTAGGGATGACTGATAACTTACTAAGTGCGGTACCGTGGTCTGGTGCGTTCACACGTGTGGAGCACGGCTGACTTGCACCAATGGGAGTATCTTGTTTGTGATTCCCATTAGTGGCTTTCTTTTTTTCTTTTTTTCTCAGTTTTACTGAGATATAATTGTGTCAGTGGAAAAAAAGTGCACCACGTGAGAGTTGTGAGTTAAGTTTTATTTGGGGCAACATGAGGATGATAGCCCAGGAGACAGCCTCTCAGGAGCTCCGAGTAACTGCTCCGCAGAGGTTGGGGGCCGGGGGTCAGTAGACATGTGACTCTGGAGAGGGGGTGCGTGCAGTCAAGCACACATCTTGGCAGAAGGTGGCAGCTCGTCACGAGGAGCCGATGTCACCATTAATGACGTTAGTGCTTTTCTAGGCATGAGGAGGTGCGAGAAATCAGGCCCATAAAATCTTCTGAAACTGTCTATCTGAAGGCCTGTTCTGCCAGCTTTTCCCAGAGCACCGAGGGCCTCCTTCCTGATCTCCACCCAGAACTCCTTTCAGGGGGTGTCAGAGGTCAGCGACGGCAGTGGCCAGTGACTTCATCCTTGTAGAGCAGATGGCGAGTGACAATTTTCTGGTTAGCAGTTGACACACAGCATTGTGTGTTCAAGGTACACAGCATGATCTCACTTGCATATAGAACAAAATAACTACCACAGTAAGTGAGTAGGAGTTAGGAGTTAACATCCATCACCTCACACAGGTACAGAGAAAGAAGGAAAGAAGTGTATTTTCTTGTGACAGAATCAAAGAGGAGCCCCTTTTGGTTCAGGCAGAGCAGAGGTTCATCAAAACGTGACACTAGAGGAACCTCCTTTTCGCTGGAAAGTCACAGTTATTTACGGAAGAGCAAGCGGGGCTCTTCTAACACAGAGCACTTCGTGCCGCGTTCCTTTCATCAAATCCAGCTGCCACAGCCCAGCAGGCTTGGGAGGGAACCCTGCGCGGGAAGGTGCGGCTGGGAGAGGCGGGCATTCAGCTCTTGACTTCGAAGGAGCCATCGTTTTCCCTAAGATGCCAGGGCAGTTTTTTTAGCACCACAGAGGGAGGCGTGCTCCGCTCTAAGAGGTGTTGGTTTGTTATTGGTGAGAGGGCCCCAAAGTCGGAAGCTTATAAACACACATCTTTAAATGTCGCATTTTCCCTGTTAACATCCAGACGTTTGCTTCTGTTCCCAGGAAGCCAGTACTGTGTCCTGCCCTCTACTGGCCGGAGGCAGACCTCTGCCCACTTTAGACATTAAGCCTCCGGAAGGGCGCTCAAGCAAAAGCAAAGACCCGCCGAGAGAAGAAGAGAGAGAGAGGAAAAAGAAAAAGCACAAAAAACGGTCTCGAACAAGATCACGCTCTCCCAAGTACCATTCGTCGTCCAAGTCCAGGTCTAGATCCCACTCGAGAGCAAAGCATTGTCTTCCCAGTGCCTATCGGACAGCACGGCGCTCGAGGTGGGTGTGCAGGGCGCCCGCGTGGCCGTGCATCTGGTGTGGGTGCAGACCCCCGCACCTGCTCACCAGCAGAGCTGGGCGGAGCCTCCCTAGCCCAGCTCCCCGAAAGCACAGACCCACACACCTGCGTGTGTTGACGAGAGATGCGCCCTGCCAACCCAAATAAGATCTTTTCAAAATATTTTTTTAACCTGACTTGCTAAGGTTCATCAGCTACTGCCAGGTTTTTTAAAAATAGAGGTATTTACATTTTAACAAGTCTTAGAAGCAAGCCTAGCATATCGGCTGAAATGTGTGGAAGATCCACAGGGTTGGGGGTCTTTTGCTTGGTGTGCACGCGTAGGCTTTCCCAGGCTAACTCCTCATGACTGTGCAGACGGCGAAGCAGGAGGAGTGTGTACTGTGCCTGTGTTCAGCTCCCCTGGCACAGCACCTACAGGTGCACGTAAAGGAGGGAGCACAGTGGCACACATCTGTTTTCTCGATTAATTTGCTTCTGCAAACCTCTCACCCACAGTCACTGTTCAACCAAAAACCACCTTTACAAGGAGCCGGCTTTTGAGGAAGCAGCCTAAAATTTCAGGCAACAGAAGTAGAAAACCTGTAAGGATCACAGAATTTGCTGCTTAGTAAAGCAGATATTTTTCTTTTTTTTAAAGCACCTGGCTCGCAGGAGGTTCAGGAAAGCAAATTTTTAATTTGAAAACTCACCTCACGCTTCTGCTTTATCCCTGAGTGTTGACTGGATGTCTCTCAGTTTCTCTTTAGCGCAGCGCTTGCACTGATCTAGTTCCTCTTCTACCGCTGGTGTTAGTTCTTTCCTTTCCATGGGAAAAATGCAGGTGCCCTATATACCTTTTATTTTTTAATGTTTAAAAAAAAAAGTGTACTTGTATACACATCTGCCTGTCTTGAATATATCCTAGAGCAACATGCTTTCCCTAGAACAACATGCTTTCCCTATTTTTACCCAGACCAGACCTTAAAGGCTTGACAAGTATTTACACTTGCCTACAGTGAAATTAGAATAAATTTGATGTTTGGCTCTCTGCATTTCTTTTTAATAAATTTATTTATTTATTTATTTATTTATTTATTTATTTATTTATTTATGGCTGCATTGGTCTTTGTTGCTGCACGTGGGCTTTCTCTAGTTGGGGTGAGCAGGGGCTACTCTTCGTTGAGGTGTGCAGGCTTCTCACTGCTGTGGCTTCTCTTGCTGTGGAGCACCAGCTCTAGGTGCACAGGCTTCAGCAGTTATGGTGTGCAGGCTTCAGTAGTTGTGGCTCACAGGCTCTAGAGCACAGGCTCAGTAGTTGTGGCGCACGGGCTTAGTTGCTCCGCGGCATGTGGGATCTTCCCGGACCGGGTCTCAAAACCGTGTCCCCTGCATTGGCAGGTGGATTCTTAACCACTGCGCCGCCAGGGAAGTCCCGTTCTCTGCGTTTTTGCTAGTTCTTTAGAAGTTCCATTACTCCTCCCTCTCTCTCTCCTTTCTCTCTCTCTCTCTCTCTCTCTCTCTCTCTCTCTCTCTCTCTCTCTCTCTCACACACACACACACACACACAGAGCTTGTTGTTGTTTAATTAAATGAACAGCTTTGCTGACATATTTTTAATTTTTGAAAGTCCCCAGAAACTTTATATGTATATATCAAAAATTTTTTAAGTTTCTTATTTGAAAAAATTTCTTGTAACATTATATAGTGGAAATAAATAAATAGGCCTGTACCAGCCCTCTGAGTAATAACATACCCAGTAAAACTCTTCCTAGTTATCCTTTATTCCAGGGCTCAAAGAGAAGAGAGTATAATGCATTCATAACCCCCCATCTAGGGGACTGGTAACTCTCAGGGTTCCTTAGATTGTTTCCTGGTGTAAGAAATGAGTAGGGTTTCATGGTGAGTACTCAGCACATACAGTAGGTGCCGGTGTCTAGTACTGAAGGGAGCCTGTCTGGTCAGATGTGATGGCCACAGACCTTTCCCCCAGGTTGGTCTGTTCAGAACTGGAAGTGTTCGTGAAGCACTTGGAATTTTAACCTTCTAGGATTTATGTGATATTTATTGACTATCTATATATAATAGAGTAAGTCATTTTGTATGTTATTTTAATACATTTACAATATTTTTTTATTTTAGAGTAGATTTACATATTTTATATGCAAGTATATTTTATATTGTTTTCATATATTCAGTGCTGACAAGTGCAAGAAGCAAAATCCTAATCCTTAGTTTGTAATTTTCAGTTAAAAGAAAAAGTTAAGTTCAAAAAATTTTTAGTGTGAGTTCTGTGATGGCAAACCACCAATTTTACCTTAATTTGACCTATAGTTAAAATATTTGTAAAAAGAGCTGAGTATTTTTGTAACTCCCAAACTTTTTTTTTAATCTCAATAGTATCTCTGTGATACTTTTAGTTAATTTGAGTTAAATCAGCTGACTTAAGTTCACTAAATAAGTCAGATCTTTGATGTTTGATTTTGCAGTTTAGATAAAATATCAAGGCAGAGTGCAACTCTATTATAAAATTTTTAAAAAATAATATTATAAAATAAAACCTTCAAAGTATTTGTCCAGGAGTATTTGCCTTGAAAGCTTATATGTGACAGTGATGCTCCTTGAAATCAGACCACCTCTGAGCTCAGGGCCCAGAGGCGGGTTGCAGGTCTCTGATCGGAGGTATGGAGGAGAGACCAGCTGTCTTGTGGTGGGTCTCTGGGCCCTGGGGACATAAGTCAGATAAGTCACCTTCACCAGGTAGAATCCTGCCTCAGCTCTTATTTCTGAGAAGAGTGAGTTTTATTTGATAATACTGCCTTTTTTCTTAAGCTGGTTACAGACCTGCTTTCTTAATCCAGGCTCACACTAATAATTTCTAGGGATCCAACTGGATTTATAAAATAAACAGTTATAAAATGAGAGAGGTTGGTATTCTTGGTGATGTGAATTGTATGAAGTATAAAAAAAAGAAATTTAAATTTTAACCAAAATATTGAAGTTGCTAATGATACTGTCATAATTTTCTCTTTAACTATCTGTCTTTTCAGATAGACTAACCCATGACAGACATAATGTCTGCATAGGATATATGAGACTTGTTTCTTGGGCCTGACACAACTTAATCAATTGTTTTAAAAAGACTACCGCCAGCTCCAAGTAAAATGACTTTTGTTAATATTTCTTTCTACTTGTAGGATATTACAGTTGAAATATATTTTCTCTTGTATATTAAATTACTGAAATCCTATATAAAATGTAGAAAGTTAAGATTAAAAAGCTTTTATGTCATAAGTAATTTTTATGTTAATATGTTAATGCTCGTATGGTTGAAGTCCCATTTATCAAATATGTCTAAATTATAGATGACTGGCTCTCCAAAGGTGAATTTGTCATAGAAAAATCTTTAGTTTTGGAACTCAGTCTTTTGCTTCTCAGAAAGCATAGTGATTACCGAAAGACAGTATTTGGTGTTTTTTAAATCAACATTGATTAAAGTATAATACGACTTCTTTCTCTGTTGTTTTCTACTTTTATATCACATTAGGTTTTATACCTTAATGGGATGAAGATGTACTCATGCAATTCACTGCCTAAAATTAAAATCCACTTGTAACAGTGTAGGTATTTTAAAACAAAGTTCAATGAGACTAAAGCTTGAAATTCAGCTTATTTGTAAGGCTTTTTGATGAGATCACCTACGGCGTCGTGTCGTTGGTTAGTTGGTGGGGGTTGGCTTCGCCCGTTCTGAGGTTGGGGGGATTCTGGGTGGAACTGTGCAGCCCTGCGGTGTGAGGTGCTCTGTGTGGAGGAGGGTCGGGGGCCCCGGGTCGCTTCCAGAAGTCAGGCTCCCTCGGGGCTTTCACCCGGGGAGGGGTCTGGGAGCTGGGGGTTGATGTGGCTTTTGCAAGTGCTATATTTAATGTTCAAAAAGAACTCAGGCGGGCAAAATTGCGGTCGTACTTTAGTTTGAAATTTGTAATTCCTTACGTTTTCCCCCTGGTAAACTGCGTAGCAAACCGGTGAGGGTGGTTGGTTTAATCTCCTGATCCTGGCCCTTAAAGGAGGATGGGGTGCTTGACGTTCCCCCGAGGCGCCGGTTCACGTGCTGGTGTCCAGGAAGTGAGTCGTAACCCCAGGCAGAGCCCCGGCTGCTGGCTGCCGTGTTGGTAACCGCGCTGGGGGAGAAGCTGTCCCCGCAGGAGGGGGGAAGGGCTTGCGGGTGAAGTCGGGCCCACAGTGCAAGCTTGAGAAGAACTAAAACCTGGGAGCCTCTTGCTTGTTCAGCCTGCTTGGTACCAGATCCTTGCTGCCGGGTCCCCAGTGCTGCTTGTGCAGTTCCGTGAGGACCTGTGAGTAGTAAAGTAACAGGAATGGAGGAAGTGGGTTCCTGAAATGGTTAAACGCTGCTGGAAAGAAGCTATTTGTAAATATCACTATCATTCAGATGAGAAGTCTCCTTAGGACTCTCTTTGAAAGCAAACCATTGTGATCATTTAAGAAAAACAATCTGAGTTGCATTATGCTTGAAAATTTTTTAATTCAGACTATTTCATTTTCTTTATGAGAAGGCCTCCGGTCACATTATACAGATGATTTACTTACAAAATGGAACTCCTGTTTCTTGCACTGTGCCATGGTAGCAATATTCAGACCCTACTTAACAGAATAAAAGCATTGGAGCTTCTTTTTTTTTTTTTTTTTTTTTTTTTTTTTTTTTTTGCGGTACGCAGGCCTCTCACCGCTGTGGCCTCTCCCGCTGCGGAGCACAGGCTCCGGACGCGCAGGCCCAGCGGCCACGGCCCACGGGCCCAGCCGCTCCGCGGCATATGGGATCCTCCCAGACCGGGGCACGAACCCGTATCCCCTGCATCAGCAGGCGGACCCTCAACCACTGCGCCACCAGGGAGGCCCTGGAGCTTCTTTAATTAAAATAAAACCTAAGTATCATCTGGTGTAGCTCATGGCCCTTCGTTCTGAGATGGGCTTTTTCCCAGGTAACTTGGAATCTACTGGTAACAGGCACTTCAAAGAAAGCTAGTACCAGTGGCCACTGCAAAGTGGTATTGTATGTCAAAGTTAGGGATTTGCAGACATTAAAAACTAATTTATTTTCCTGATTATTGAGTTTATTGTAGAAGTCTGTGTTTAAGCGTTCCATAGGTGCTATGGCTTTGATTGAGCAGAGCTTTTTTCGGGGCTCTAGCACCGCGCAGCCCAGCACATGTCATTCTGAATGTGAAGTATGTGCCTCTGTGCCACAGACCCATGGCCTCCCAGGGATGCTGAGCTCGGAGCCTTGTCAGAGCAGCTCACAGTGGTGGCAGCACAGCAAGGCAGTTATCGGGCAGCCTCGACCACGAACAGATTTGACTCCTGGAGCTCTTTTGAGGGAAAGTCTGGTAAAATGTCAAGGTGTCTGACTGACCTCACCTTTGTAATCTGTTACTTAAATCTTAGGAAAGCTCTGGAAACAAAAATCACAACCATTGTATAAGCTGAAAAGCAGTTGTGTCAGAGGAGCCCCAGAGCCAAGGCGCGTTTCTCCCGGAGCAGGTCATTCCGTGGCTGTGGTGTTTTTCAGGAGTGACTCAGCGTTCCCCCTGTGACACAGAGGGTGGAATGTGATTACAAGCTGATCTTTGCAACAACGGTGTGCGTTGTTGGGGGTTTTACTGTGACTAGAATGATTCCGTGTAGAACTTCTTTAGATGACAAAATCAAAACATCTCTTCTGTATATCATTTTTTGAGTGGGTTGTCATAGAAATAGAATGGAAAGAAATTCCACCCCCCCAGATTTCTGCTTATTTCAGGTCTCCCCAAAACAGTAATTTCACTGAATGGACAAAAAACTAAAATAAGAGTCCTAAACCCATTGTTAAAGGGCCCTCCGTTAGGACCTTGACCCCGTGGGTGAGGGTCTCGAGTTGGAGTTCTGCGTGCTGGTGTCTGTGGGGCATGGTTGCCCTGTGTGGATCACGGCACTGCATGAATAGAATAGTCCTTCTCCAGGCACAGGAAAGGGAAGAAAAAATATTAGACATCTCATAAACAAATGATTTAGCCAAAATTTTCATGGGAACGGCATGGTCTGAATTGGATTGAAGGTTCAGGCTTCCTGCCAGTGGGCCTGCAGCCTGTTCTTCATGCTGAGAGGCCATAAGATGAGTGCAAACAAGAGAGATTTCCAGGGGGTCCTCGAGCTTCATCACGTTTCAGTTTCTTCCTCTCGCCAGTGTTCAGAACAAGTAGGAACAACTCACTTGGATCTTGTTGCCTTTCCTCACCTAATTTTGACAGCAACACCAGTGAGCCGAACATGTTTCAGGGAGACCAGATGGGCAAAGGCAAGAGGAAGGAACAGCGGCAGCGGGCCTGCGTCCGCCGGGGGCCGCAGGGAGAGCCCGGTGGGCGGGGCTGGCTCCTGCTGACTGTGCACCAGCAGCCTCGGCATGAGTTGTGCCCCACTTAGAAGTTTAGCATTGGTGTGAGGAGCGTTCTGCCTCTGAGCCTGGATCCAGTTCCGGGCCAGCAGAGTAGGGAGGCTGGGGGCGGGCCTTGAAGGGACAGGCAGGGACCCACCACGCCCCACAGGCTCAGGCCAGGGCTGGCCTCCGTCTCAGCAGTGGAGGTGCTCCCCTGCCCACCCCACACAGGACTGAAATGCCTGCTTTCCTCTGCCAGGTCCCGGTCCCGGTCCCCTCGGAGACGAGCGCACTCCCCCGAGAGACGGCGGGAGGACAGGAGTGTCCCCACCGCCTACCGAATGAGTAACAGCCCTGGAGTCAGCAGGAAGCGGACCCGGTCCAGGTAGGCGGCGGAGCTTTCGCAGACACGGGACCTGTGCTGGAAGGTGGGGCTCCCACGTCTCCGGCACAGAGCTGTCCGGAACCGGTGAGCAGCTGCTCTGGCCGATCCCGAGTCACCCTGGCAGCGTTTTCACTGCTCTGGAACTCAGAAGCAGAGGGCGCTTGCCTGTGCTGGAACACGTCTGTCTTTGCAGCTGGTTGACCCTGCTGGGAGCTCTTGGGGTCACATTTCCCCCAAGTCTAGCTGCCCCTAGACCCCCACACACAGCTCCTTGCCCTTTACGTGTTGAGAAGGGAAAGGAGCGGAGGGACGAGTGACAAGGAGAATCCGAAGTTCAGGTTTCAAGTGGATCCCTCCTGCTGCCCAGGTGGCCACACCTCGGCTGCAGCTCCCAGGAGAGTGCCACAGGGTCCTCGTGGGGTCTGAGAGCAGGGAGAGGGCCCATCCTCTGGCCCCTTGACCGCTAGGAGAGACCTGTCTAGTTGAGGAGAGTGAGGGAGGCTGGTTCCCATGTCGCCATCACCCCCAGTCTGGGCCTTGGACGCTCAGCGAGCCAGGGCCCCTGCCCCCGCTCCCAGGAAGAGAGCTCCGGGGCTGACCTCTGCCACCAGAGGCCCTGGCACCACCACTGACTTGAGGAGACACAGGACCCAAGCCAGGAGCATGGCCGGTGGACCAGTGGGCGTTTCCCTCTCGGCTGAGGGGTGCCATCCGGGGATTGTCCCGTCCAGCGTGGGTGATGCCACCTGAATGCTTTATGTCACTTGGCTTCTGTATTTCCATTCTCTCTGAAAATGAGGGCTTCCCATTTTTTGTGTCCCTGCACTGGAGTTAAGGCAGGCCCTGGCTCTGGTAGGTAGACAAGGAGCATTGCTGTCCCAGTGACCAAGGCACCCAGAAAAGGGCAAGATGCCATTGTTGCCCGTCGTAGTCTCAGAATTCATGATGCCATGCTGCTGAGTGTCAGGACACCCGGGGTTCCAGAACCTTCCAGAGTCTTCCAGAGGACGAATCTGCATTTCAGGTGTCCACCATTCTTGGACAAATGAACCCAGCCATCACCCAAACCTGCCTCAGAGACGCCCCTCCATCAGCAAACATCCTCAACAGGAGCAGTTCTTTTTTTTTTTTTTTAACATCTTTATTGGAGTGTAGTTGCTTTACAATGTTGTGTTAGTTTCTGCTGTATAACAAAGTGACTCAGCTACATGTATACATGCAGGAGCAGTTCTGAAAGCCATTTCTAACTGAAAAATGTTCCTGCAGTCTGGCTAGTTATGCAATAGTTCCATTAAATGATAAAATGTCATCTCTGTTTCTTAAAACAGAAAAATCAGGAAAGGAGCTGTAAAACTGATATATTTCAGTGAAGGCTTCATGTACAGACTCACTCCTTCTGTTTATAAATTTCATTTTGTGCCTTGGAACTCACACACTAAGCATACGTGACTGTTGCAGGATGAAATGATGAAAATTGAAGTCCATTTTAAATTTTATTCCTTACACAAGTAATTGACATTTGAAATTTATCATCACCCTTGGTATATGTAAAGGGCATGGTCTAAAATTAATTCCTTGTAGCCGAAGATCTCTCCTAACAGAAGAGTTCTTGCTTTGCCCTCAAATTAACCTTTGCATTAAAAGAGCTGTCACTAGAGAAGATGGTGATTATATTAGGATTCATCAGAGCTTGTGTTATCATCAGAACTTTAATAAGTCAGACAAAAGAAGTTAAGATTCAGCTTACTGCAGGGCCTAGCTACCCTGCCCTGGTAGATGGGATCAAGCCTGTGACCTGACTCAGGGGTCATGGACAGTGGTGGACTCAGGAGGAACACAGTAGAAGTGAACACGTGCACGATTACTGGTCGATTTCCTGGGCTTGACTATAAACCCAGAGTTTCTGTAGGCCAAGAATCTGTTCTGTTAGCAGGCGAGTTGTGTTAGCCCAGCAGTCAGGCTGTCCCCTCCGTCCTTCTGCTCGGAGTAGCTTCAGGGTCTCTGCTTCAGTGTGGCAGCAGGTGACTGACTCGTCCACCAAGTCAGGGTCACTTTAATCCCGTCAGGTCACCCCAACTGAGGGGAAAGTGCCTCCTGCCAGATTTGAAGGATTATTTCTACAAGCTGATCACTGAATGCTTCTTTCACTAACTTTTTTTTTCTATTTTCTTCTTCTTTTTTTTTAAACTTAACATTTTTTAAAATTTATTTATTATTTTTGACTGCATTGGTTCTTTGTTGCTGCGCGCGGGCTTTCTCTAGTTGTGGTGAGCGGGGGCTGCTCTTCGTTGTGGTGCGCGGGCTTCTCACTGCGGTGGCCTCTCGTTGCGGAGCACGGGCTCTAGAGTGCAGGCTCAGTAGCTGTGGCTCGCAGGCTCTAGAGTGCAGGCTCAGTAGTTGGGGCGCACGGGCTTAGTTGCTCCACAGCATGTGGGATCTCCCTGGACCAGGGCTCAAACCCATGTCCTCTGCATTGGCAGGCAGATTCTTAACCACTGTGCCACCAGGGAGGTCCCTGACTTCTATTTTTGAAAAACTTTTAACTTACTAGAAAGTTTTTAACTTACTACTTAAAAATACCCATCTGCATGTAACTTGTAGCTGGATTCAGTGTTAATGTTTTGCCACATTTGCTTTCCTTTCTCTCTCCTCCTCTTCCTCCCTCTCTCATGCCCTCCTGTGAGTGTATATTTCATGACTTTGACAAGCCCAGGTCACCTGTATCATTGAAGGTCCCACACTCTGGATTTGTCTTACTGTGTCCTTTTGGCTGTGTTCATGTTAAGTATTTTTAGCAAGAATACTCTGTAGTGATGCTGTGTAACTTCCCATTGCATCACACCAGGAGGCACACAAGTGTCCCTTTGTCCCATTGCCAGTGACACTGAGTTTGATCACTTGGTTAAGGTTGTGTCTGCTGTGTAATTGTACCTTTTCCTCTTTGAACTAACAAGTCATCTGTGGGGTGGCACTGGAGCAATGTGAGTGTCCTGTGGCCAGCAGCTTTCTCCTCATTTCTTCTCTAAACACCCGCCTTTGTTTTAGTGTCACTGTGGACTTTGGGTTTGGGGGTTTGTTTTTTATTTGTTGTGCAACAGTCCGTTGCCATTATAATCTATTTGATGGTAACATTGTCTCACATTTGTCCCCATTGTTCTTTGAGTACTTTGTCACTTTTGGCCCAAGATATTCCAGGCTTAGCTGGTGCTTTCCCTGCCCTAGACCTGGAGTTAGCTGTTTCTCCTAGGAATCCTGGTTCCTTTTAGTGTTTGGAGATCCAGATCTGGGCAGAGTGAATATTTTTAAAAGTAAAATTCATGAAAATGTTTAGCCAAATCATATTACAGTACACTCCAACAGGAAGTCCCAGTTACTTTATGACAGTAAATAGTATGTGATTGGTTAGGGTGGGGGGCAGGGTTTAGCATTGAATCCCTACAGCTCAGCGCTCACCGAGCACATCAGCAGACACTTGTTGAGTGAGTGAATGGGAATATGCTACTGTTCTGTGGTTCTTGTATCATAACATGAAGTGTTATTAATTGAAAGATGCATATCGTAATTCCGTAAAGCAACCACTAAAAATAAAAAGGTTAAAAATCCAATAGAAACTGTTAAAGAGAACCATAAAAATGCTTTGTTAATGCAAAAGAAAGCAGAAAAGTGGGGAAGAGGAGGAAAAAGAACAAATGGACAGCTAGAAAACAAGAAGATTGTTAACACCATCCATACAAATAATTACATTAAATGTAAGCAGACTAAAAACTCTAGTTAAAAGGCAGAGATTTTAGACTGCATTAAAAAGCAAAACTTAATACTAAGCTGCTTATAAGAGATACTTTAAATATACAAATAGGTTAAGATCTAAAAGATACACCGTACAATGCTAATAAGAAGAAAGGTGGTGTGGCCGTATTAACAGGAGACCATGCAGACTTGAAAAAGTGGTGCTAGAGATAAAGAAGGCAGTTTCATAATGATGAAGGGGCCAGCTCTTCATGAGGACATAATGTTTTAAATGCGTGCATTGAATACAAGAGCTTTAAAATACTTGAAACAAAACTGACAGAACTAAAGGGAAAGGCAGGCAGTAGAACACTACAGATGTGGCAAATATGAACAGCACTGTTGACCAGCTAAACACTACCACCTGCAGTGAAGCGTGCACACTCTCGTGACATGCGCATGGGTCAGTCACCAGGCTAAATCATTCCCTGTAACACTGAATGAGTCCCAGCACATTCCAAAAGACTCAGATGATACAGAGTATGTTTTTTTACCACATAAAAATCTGTAGAAAGGTATCTGGAAAGTCCCCAAATACTTGGAAGTTAACACATTTTAAATTACCCATAGGTCAAAGAAGAAATCACAAGAGAAAGTAGAAAATATGTTGAAATGAATGATAATGAAAATGTAACACACTCCTTCTGCAGCTGTACTCAGAAGGAAGGTAGTAGCTTTAAGTGTTTATATTAGAAAAAAAAAGAAAGGTCTAAAAACTAATCTTCTGTCTTAAGCTAGAAAAAGGAAGAACAAATTAATCTCAAAGTAAATAGAGGCAAGGAAATCATAAAAGTAAGATCAGAAATCAACAAAATAGAAAACAGACTGACAGAGGAAAACAGTAAAACCAAATGATGGTTCTTTTTTTTGTTGTTTTTTTGCGGTACGTGGGCCTCTCACTGCTGTGGCCTCTCCCGTTGCGGAGCACAGGCTCCGGACACGCAGGCTCAGCGGCCATGGCTCACGGGCCCAGCCGCTCCACGGCGTGTGGGATCTTCCCAGACCGGGGCATGAACCCATGTCCCCTGCATTGGCAGGTGGACTCTCAACCACTGCACCACCAGGGAAACCCCAAATGATGGTTCTTTGAAAATGATTTTAAAAAATGATAAATCTTTTTTTAGATTGATCAAGAATGAAAGACCCTATAGACATTAAAAGGATGATAAGGAAATAAATCTCATTCCGGTTTAAAGACACATTTATTCAGCGTCATGATCAGACTATTACATTTAGCAATCAACAGCATGGGTGCAAAAAAAAAAAAAAAATCTACATTAAAACCCTTTGTTGGAATGCTTTACACTTTCCACAGAACAGAAACTAAAATAACCTGTATACAATTAGTCACAAATACAGTCCTCGAGTTTTGCCCATACACATGAGTATTGTCTAAAACATGTCTTCTTTGTAGCAGCTAGGCCCTGCCACCACTGTGCTTGGCTGAGTTCACAAATCTGTTGTAACCTGTAGCTTCCCTGTCACTTCTCTGGCTCTCCTCTCCTGCTAAGCTTTGTTTCCTGGCAGTAATCAAAACCTTCTGCCACTGCCACTGCCATAGCTACTGCTGCTGCTGGAACCACCATAGCCACCTTGGTTTCGGGGTTTGGCAAAGTATTGGCCTCCACCACCATAGGGGCCAGAACTTCTGCCTCCGAAGTTTCCTCCTTTCATGGGTCCAAAATCGGAAGATTGATTGTTGTAACTGCCAAAATCATTGTAGCTTCCACCACCTCCAAAATTGCTTCCATCATTACCAAATCCATTATAGCCATCCCCACTGCCACCATATCCACCACCACCACGGCTGCCACCAAAGCCACCTCGACCACTGAAGTTTCCTCCACGACCAAAGTTGTCATTCCCACCCAAACCACCTCCACGACGACCACCAAAGTTACCAGAACCACTTCGACCTCTTTGGCTGGATGAGGCACTAGCCATCTCTTGCTTAGTTAGGGCTTTCCTTACTTCACAGTTGTGGCCATTCACAGTGTGGTATTTCTGAATGACAATGTTGTCTACAGAGTCATGGTCATCAAAGGTTACGAAAGCAAAGCCTCTCTTTTTGCCACTGCCTCGATCAGTCATGATTTCAATCACTTCAATTTTCCCATACTGTTCAAAATAATCTCTTAGATGATGTTCTTCAGTGTCTTCTTTAATGCCACCAACAAAAATCTTTTTCACAGTTAAGTGGGCACCAGGTCTCTGAGAATCTTCTCTTGAGACGGCCCTCTTTGGTTCCACAACTCTTCCATCCACCTTGTGTGGCCTTGCATTCATGGCCGCATCCACCTCCTCCACAGTGGCATATGTGACAAACCCGAAGCCTCTGGAGCGTTTGGTGTTTGGATCCCTCATTACCACACAATCTGTGAGCGTTCCCCACTGCTCAAAATGGCTCCTCAGACTCTCATCGGTTGTTTCAAAGCTCAAACCTCCGATGAAGAGCTTCCGCAGCTGTTCGGGCTCTTTGGGTGACTCTGACTTAGACGTGACGGCAGTGGAGGGGGGCGGGGGAGACGTTAGCGATGCTTACTCGGCTGTCCAGGAGCAGAAAGTCATTCCGGTTAATTTAACGGCATAGGTGAAATGGACAAATTCCTTGAAAGAAACAAACTACCAAATGGACAGCAGAAGAAATGGAAAATCTAAGTAGCTCCACATCTGCTAAAGAAACTGAATTTATAATTTAAAACCTTTCCACAAAACTCCAGGCCCAGATGACTTTTATCAGTAGAGTCTAACAAACATTCAAGAAAAAGGGGATAACCAATTTTATAGACACTTCAAAGGAAATAGAAGAGAGAACACTTCCCAGTTCACCTCATGAGACCATCCTAAAGCAGATGGACAGTGTATGCACATCTGTGTGGTGTGGAGTGTGGTGTGTTTTGTTGGGGGGGGGGGGTGTGGATGTGTGTGCACACGCATGTGTTTATTCATAAACTAATACTCTCAGGAAAATAAGTGCAAAAATCCTTAACAAAGTATTAGCTGATTTGAGTCTAGCAATTAACTAAAAGGATAAAATACATCAGGACCAAATGGGGTTTGTCTCAGAAATGCAAGTTTCTTTAACATTCAAAAACCAGTCATTGTAATTCACAGTATTGACGGAATAAGTGAAGCAAATCATATGACATCTCAATAGATGCAGAAAAAAATATTTGACACAATTCATCACCCATTCATTAAAAAGAGAAAAGCGGGGGGAGAAAACTTGGCAAAAGCAGGAATAGAAGGAAATTTTCTCCATCTGGTAAAGGGCATCTTTTTTTTTTTTTTCTGGCCACACCCTGTGGCTTGTGGGATCTTAGTTCCCCAACCAGGGATTGAACCCGTGCCCTCAGCAGTGGACGTGTGGAGTCCTCATCACTGGACCGCCAGGGAATTCCCAAAGGACATCTTTGCAAAACCTACAGCTAGCATCACACTTGGCGGTGCCTTCCGCCTGAGATCAGAGACAAGGCCAAGGTGTCTGCTCTGTAATAGAATTCATAGCCTCGACAGTAAGGCAAGAAAAAAGAAATAGAAGGCCTAAGGATTGCAAAGGAGAGCGTAAAGCTGTGTCTTCTTACATAATCGTAAAATCTTGAGGAACCTCTAGGTTTATTTCTGTATACTAACCTAGAACAACCGAAAAATGAAGTTAAAAACAATACTAATTGGAACAGTATCAAAAAAACAAACTACTTATGGATAAATGTAAGGAAATATGCCTAAGACCTCTCTACACTGAAAATCCCAAAACATTTCAGAGAAAATGTTTAGGAAACCTAAATAAATGGAGAGAAAGTCCATATTCATGGATCGGAAGGCTCAGTATTGTTCTGATGGCTCTTCTCCACAAAATGACCTGTAGATCCAATACAATCCCAGTCAGAACTGCCCTAGGCTTCTTGTAGATGCTGGCATACTGACTAGCAGTCAAAACCACCTTGAAAACTAAGTTGGAGGACTCTTACTACCCATTCAAGACTTGACTAGAGAGCTACAGTAATCAGACAGTGTGCGCCGTACACCTGAAAAAGGTGAAGAGGCAAAACAGTGCAGTGAGGAAAAGTCGTTTTTCAGCAAATCTTGACTGAACAGCTGGACATCAGAATGGAAGAAAAGTGACCTGTACCCCAAATACCAAGCTTAACTCAAGATGGATCACAGCCCTAAACATGAAAACTAGAACCATTCTGTTTTTGAAGAAAACAAGGAGAATACATTTATGAGGTGGCAGAGATTCCTGAGGATGTAGAAAATGGCACCATAAGAGAAAAAAAATACAAATTTGACTTCATTGAAATTGAAAACTTCATTCAAAAGGGACAGTTAAGAAAGCGCATCGGCAGGCCCCGGATGGGGAGAAATATTTGCACTGTGGATCTTTGACAAAGGTCTACGTCAGTTCCAGAAAGGCAGCCCAATTAGAAGAGGGGCAGATGGCTTGAAAGACATTTCCTAACAGGATGTGTTTCAGGTCCATCTCTCCATCGGCCTGGAAGGCTGCTGTCACTGCGCTGTGAAGGAGAGGAGCTTCCTGTCCCGTAACGAGGCCTCGGCGGGGCAGCCTCCTGGCCGAGCGCCTGCACTTCCCTACTGCCGGAGCGTTCGTTGTGTCCCCGGGTGTTGCAGCTGTCTGTACGCTTGCTGTGGCTGAACCAAGAAAGAAGGCGTATGCAGACGTCGACAGAAGTTATGATTCCATAAAAGAGTTTGAGGAGATGAGGAAGGCTGGTATCTCTTAGAGTGCAAAGTGATTTTGGAATGTAAAGAATTTCTTTGGGTTGAGTTCCACAGTAGTTTGTCACATGCTTGTGTTTTGAAACTATGAA
The DNA here is from genome assembly GCF_949752795.1 of Hyperoodon ampullatus. Taxonomy (NCBI): domain Eukaryota; kingdom Metazoa; phylum Chordata; class Mammalia; order Artiodactyla; family Ziphiidae; genus Hyperoodon; species Hyperoodon ampullatus. Next base: position 1,770,359 of record NC_136926.1, on the reverse strand, counting down.
CTATGCATATCTGGGCTAAGGAATAGTTTCTCTTGATAAATAAACCACAAATACCTTGGTGGGAAAAAAAGAATATATTTAAATAGCCAGTGAAGGTAGCATATGAAAAGGTGCTCAGCTTCCTTAGTCATCTGTCAGGCAAATGCAGATTAAAACCGCAGTGAGATGCTCTTCACACTGACAAGAATGGCTGAAAACAAGCAAGACGGACATTACTAAGTGTTGAAACACTTGGGAAACAGTTTGGCGGTTTCCTACAGAGTTACGGCCTGACCGTGCTAGTCCCAGGCGTTTACTCGCCATAAACATTTGACCACAGACGCAACTTGATTTGTAATTGCTAAAAACCGGAAACAACCCAGATGTCTGTTAACAGGAGAAAGCCTCAACCAGTGATGGCAGATTCATACGGTGTAATGCTACCCAGCAGCGAGAAGAAACCCACCTCATGAAGCATCTCAGAAACATCCTGCTCGAGCGAAAGAAGCCAGTCACAAAAGACTAATACTGTGTGATCCGATGTATCTGAAGTTTTCATGTATGTGATAGAAGTCAGAGCAGTGGGTATCTGTGATGGTGGGGCAAGGGATAGGTGCCTGAGAGCATCAGTGGAAGAACCTTCTGGATGGTAGAAAGTTCCTGGTCGTGACAGGGGTCTGGGTTTCACCATGTCTGCCAAAACTCATCAAATAGCACTTCAGACCTTTGCATTTTGCTGGATATAAAGCACACCTCAATTTAAAAAACAAAAAGATTAGTTAATTCCTTAAGCGAACGCTTAGAAAGTTTTGTCATGAGATCAAGCTGTAGTGAAATTGAACGTGATTTACAGTTCAGGATTGCTCACCTCCCTTTAATTAATTCATGTAGGCAGCCATCAGAACTTAGCCGGATTTGGGGCTGAAATCATTTGGGACATATGTCACGTGCTACTAAGTATTTTATTTATTGTTTTATTAGCTGCTTCCTTTGAAATCCTAGCCACGTGTTTACAGACAAAAATGTCTGCCGTGTAGGAAGTAGGCCTGTGGTGTGCACTTCCCCCTTCTGTGTACCCAGCACCGGGAACAGCCTCTTCTTTACGGGCCACTTCTCTTGCTCCTGTCCTGCACGTAGGCCAGCGCACCAGGGACACTTCCCACAGCTGAACTGAAGTTGCCCAGCTGCCCCCACCCAGGGCCAGGTCCTTGTTGTTGAGGCAGAGCCAGAAAGCCGCGCCCTGCCCGGCGGGAGGGTCAGCTTGCTTCACCGGCCAGCAGCCTCCTGCACCAGGGGTCCGCGGGAGCCGCCCCAGGGAGGTGCCCTGACGAGTGACAGGCGGGCTGACAGGTGCACTGGTCTTGGGGTGGGTGGGCGTGTAGACGGGCCCCGGGGTGTCTCCAGGTTGGGAAGGGCCTGTGAGCCACCTGAGTCCCGAGGAGCCAGGAGGAGTGTGAGCTGTGCAGGCGGTAACCCAGGACGTCCGTATTTAGAGCGGTGATGGCACGCGGGGAAGTGACAGCGCCAGGAGCCCGTCATCCACCCTCCGGCCGCGCTCTGAGGACGAGGGCGCGGGCATCGGGTGGTGCCTCCCGAGGTCCAGTTCCCGTGCTGTCGCCCAGCTGCCCACGGCCAGGGATCCACCCTCTAGTGCTTTGCAGCAAGTCGCAGCCCGGGAGGAAGTGGGGAGCAACAGAAACTGAGACGGGGGCTGATGAAACCAGCGGTGACCTGTGCCTGCGGAGACTCCAGGAGACGGTCCCAGCAGGAGGGCGGCCTGCAGCCCAGGCGCCTGGCGGGTTCTGAAGGGCGGGCAACCGTGGTCTCAGGAGAAGCGGGCAGCGGCCTGCAGCTCAGCGCTTCCTCCACCCACACACTCCCTCTTTCCTGCTGTGTTTTCGGGCCGTGGGGAGGGGGGTCACGGGGCAGGGCGTGGAGTGCGGTGAGAGCTGCCTCTGGGCGGCAGGCGGTGGGCGCAGGCTGAGTGCCGGCTGCGGGTCTGGAGGGGGCAGGGGCCGGGGGGCGTTTCTGACGTGGAGTCACGGGCCTTGGCAACTCGGAGGACGTGGGCAGCGAGGTGCGGCCCGCGCGGCCGGTGGGAGAGCGAGTGGCCCCAGGGCCCGTCAGCCTCAGGCCAGAAGGACACGCCGAGCGTCTGTGCTCGCAGTGCTCGGTTTTGATGATTTTCCACTTCTGGTTGGAAATTCCCATTAAGTCAGCGTAAATGAACAAGCAGTACAGACAGCGCTTGGTTACTTATCTTGGGTTATTTTAAATGTAGATAAAGTGCTGATCGTGTTTTAAACCCACAGGCATCTGACTTCAGGACTTCTGCCGATGAGCTGGTCTACGTTTTGCTTCTGCACGACTTTTATTTTATGTCCATCCGTTTCAAGTTAATTAAATGTGTATGGTTTTAACAAGGAGTCCATGCGTATAGAAGGGTGGGTGGAATCGCCGACTTGTCCCACGGAGAGCACTCGGAACGCCTTCAGAGCCAGCGCTGTGCCTTTGTCTAAACCCGCTTTCCTTCCAGAAGCCCCCATGAGAAGAAGAAGAAGAGGCGCTCACGGTCACGGACCAAGTCCAAGGCCGGCTCCCAGCCAGCCTCCCCGAGCAAGCAGGCCGCGCGCCGGCACTCGGCCAGCATCTCTCCTGTGGAGAGTCGGGGCTCCAGCCAGGAGCGCTCCAGGTAACCCCGCCCTGACCTCTGGGCCACGGGGGGGCGGGGGGCACCGAGAAGGGGCGGGCTGGCAGACCCCCGGCCCCGGGCCCTGCGCCGCACATCCCCCCCGGGTGTCACTTGGGCTCCAGATGAGGAGAGGGCGCACACTGAGGGGGGCGGCCAGAAGCCGCCCCCGGCGCTCGGGCAGGGGGAACCCTGCGACCGGGAGTGGGGCGGCCGCGTAGTGTGCCAGTGGCCGGTCCCCAAACCAGTGTCTCTCCAGGCTCCCCGCCGATGGTGGCTTGTGCTCACGTGCGCCGTATGAGGTGGGAGCTGGGGAGCCCGGTGTGACCAAAGGAGGGGGTCGGGCACTGGGCTCCGCAGTGACAGGGGCCCGGGACCCCCACCCACCCATCGCTCCCTCTCAGCCCGAGCGGGCAGGGGTGAACCCGTCACTTCCTGACCGCGCAGGCCGTGGGGATGTCGGCGTCCACACTGATCGTCCCGTGGTCTCCCCGTGCCAGCGCAGGTGACCCCCGTTGCCTGGCTGCCCGTGGTTGTCGGGGGACATTTGCCAGACAGTCCTGTTTCGAAAAGCCGCCTGCCCACACCCACCCACCCAGAGCCTGGGCGGGGGTCGGAGGCAGGGCATCAGGTCCTCCATCCCCCCGCTTCCGCAAGTGTGCATTACGGTGCCCCGATGCTGGTGGGTGAGTAGCAGAGGCCACAGCTCACTTGAGGTGGGTCAGAATCTAAGGTGCGGCTTCTTTAAAGGTAAAACGTGACTCAGTACAGGCCCCGACCACCACTTGTGTGTCGTGTCCACCGCTCCGAAAGTCCTCACAATGCACCAGAGGCGCCCACTTGGGTTGTGGTCAGGCTCTGGGTGTGCGGCGCCAGCTTTCTGTGCTTTTGTCCTTTTCTTCATCTCTTTTTTTTTTTAATGTGTCTTATATAATGTTTACATGAACATATCTTTTTTTTTTTTTTTTTTTTTTTTTGCGGTTCACGGGCCTCTCACTGTTGTGGCCTCTCCCGTTGCGGAGCACAGGCTCCGGACGCGCAGGCTCAGCGGCCATGGCCCACGGGCCCAGCCGCTCCGCAACATGTGGGATCTTCCCGGACCGGGGCACGAACCCGTGTCCCCTGCATCGGCAGGCGGACTCTCAACCACTGCGCCACCAGGGAAGCCCTATATCTTTGAGTAATGTTGCATTTTATGAAATATTTCAAACGTGTTACATAAAATATAAAAGTGAAATACATATATTTATAATGTTGATTTCTTTTTTAAGGATACTGGAAACAAGTAAAACAAAATGGCTTCTTAAAGTATTTTTTAAGCCTCTGATCTCTCTCTTTACTTGCGTTAGGGGAGTTTCTCAGGAAAAAGACGGTCAGATCTCCTCAGCAATTGTTTCTTCTGTGCAGAGCAAAATCACTCAGGTAAGGTGGGAGTGGGTCTCTCTTTCCTCCCATCTTCTTCTAAAGGGGCTAGTCCACTCCCTGTCCCCTCATCTTGTGGGTCCTGACAGGGGGTCCCGGCTGGTCCCCTGGAGGTGGTGGTGTCGGCGTTGCCCGGGGCAGCTGGTCCCTGGGCCCCCCTTTCCGGTCAGCCCCGTCTCCTCCTCCCCGGCCAGGCCTGAGCGTCTCCTCCTGGGCCCTGAGCCTGCCTGGGTGTGTCCCCAGCCACCCAGCACGTTGCCCCCAGTTTCCTCGGTCTTCACCCGTTAACACGTTCGCGAGCTACTTCCCCGTGTGGAGCGTCCGCTTCCCGAGTCTTAACGGGAGCCCGCGGGGATGCCCTCTGTCTCTCCTTGCACAGGACCTCATGGCCAAAGTAAGAGCGATGCTCGCAGCTTCCAAAAACATGCAGACCAGTGCCTCCTGAGATTCGGCCGTGGGCGACTGGGCCTGGGGCCCCAGGAGCTGGCAGAGCAGAGCCCCGTCCTGCACAGACCATCCCGCTGGGGCTCCTGGACGGTTGGCGGGTTTTGTAAATTAATTTTTGATGACATTTTAGGTTTAAGATTTTTGACCAGCAGTCTCTTACCTGTATATTTGTAAATAATATCCTGTTTCTGTGAAAATGTATTATCAAATAAAATGGGAGGAAAACACCTTTTCTAGCTAGTAACCGTGGGCAGTTTCTTCCTTGTTTGGCTTGTGGGTTCTTTACTGTTTGCCGTCTGTCACTGGCCTCTAACACTTGCTGCCTGGGTGTCGCGCGGCACGGGGACGGCTGTAGGGGTCGCCTGTCCCGCTCCCCCGGCCCTGCACCGGGGCACAAGGCCACAGCCGCTTCAGCCCCGGCCAAGCAGGAGAGGCAAGTCGCCGGGAGGTGCCGCCCCCGGGCAGGGCGTCGCTGCCGTTTGGGTGGGTTTCTTTCTATCTTTAGCACCAAGATGTCCTCCACGTTGACCCGGGTGGATGGTGCTGACTGAGGCCGTCCCTTCACTGGGCCCTGCTCAGCTGGCCCCTGGTAACCCCTGTTGTTCGAACAGCCATACTGACCCCACCGCAGGCTGCAGCCACGCCACGGAAGGGCGCTTGGTGGCGTCACGCGGGGTCTCGGGCCTTTTTCTCTGCAGAGTGCTCGCGGCCCCGGGTGGTCTGTGCCTCCTCTAGAGCCTCCGGCCCCGCAGCGCAGCCCCGCTCACACGCCTCTGCGCCGGAGTCGGAGTCCGCCCTCGTTCTGACAGTCGTCCGAACCCCCAAAATGGAACCTTGACCCTTTCCTTCTTAGAAAGTAGCCCCCTTCCCAGGAGTCCTGCTCCAGAGAGTCGGGGAAAGCAGGACACGCCCCTGGGAGCTGTTTATGAGCGGGGGCGGGGCCGAGGGCGAGGAGCCACTTCCCACTCCGGTGGAGGTCCCGCTGCCAGGCAGACGCGTGTGCAAATCGGTGTTGCGCACACCTGTCCCTTCGCACAGTGGTGGCCACTTCACGCCGAGTTCTGTACTTTGTCCTACGTGTTTGCCTTTGAGACAGGGCCGTGTGGGCACTTAAGGACCTGCCCTGGCCATCGCCGTCCCCTGGACACGGTCCTGGCACACGGACCGGGTCCGTGTGTGTCGGGGGCATCCTCCCGGATGGATGCCAAGCTTCCTGCTGTTTGAAGCATCCGCCCACGAGAGCCAGCCACACTGGACATGCTGGTGCAGGCGTCACCTGTGCACACAGGTACCACGGAGTCTGCAGACTCCATCCCTAGCAGTGGACGTCACAGGGAACGTGTGCTTTTGATTTCGATGCAAGTAATTGCCGTCCAGAAAGGGCTCTCTGCCAACCAACCCCGAGTGCCTTTTCTGCACCCTCACCAAAGCCGTGTGGCGCAAACGTTACCTTGGCTGAATCAGAAAGACACAAAGTTCTCACATTTTAATTTCATTTCTTTAATCATGAGTAAGATTGAGCAACTTCTCTATTTAAAAATCCATTTGTATTTCTCCTCTGTAAACCAACCTTGTACTTTGGCTGTTTGTTACTATTGAGTTTCTTACTGCACTATAAGCACTCCTTTCTGTATTATTTATTTTGTAAATAATTTTCTCCCAGTTTGTCACTTCTCTCTTGACTTTATTTTGTGTGTGTGTGTGTGTGTGTGGTACGCGGGCCTCTCACTACTGTGGCCTCTCCCGTTGCGGAGCACAGGCTCCGGACGCACAGGCTCAGCGGCCATGGCTCACGGGCCCAGCCGCTTCACGGCATGTGGGATCTTCCTGGACCGGGGCACGAACCCATGTCCCCTGCATCGGCAGGCGGACTCTCAACCACTGCGCCACCAGGGTAGCCCTTGACTTTATATTTTTAACCTGCAAAAATTGCTTTTTTTACACGGTCCTTCATTTTTCTCATGGCGTATGGGTTCTGTGTCCTTAGACAAGACTTGTGGGCTCCGACCGTGACTTTCTTTCTCCCTGCTACTTGTACGCCTTTGCTGTTTTGTGCAGAGCCGTCGATTGGCTGTATCATTCCCACTGTGAAGGAACTGGGATTATGAGCCAGAGAAAGAGTCTTGGAAGGAAAATGACCACTTGGGCCGACACCAGCAGGACAGTCACTGACCGAGCGCTGTGGAGTGGGCGTCTGTCATGGGGGTGCATCCTGTGACATCAGCTGCGGGGAAGCCCTGGCAGAGGACGCCCGGGCTGGGGCCGTGGGCTCTGTCCGGCGTCTGTCAGGCCCCGTCTAACACGGTGGACATTTCTGTTTGCAGCCAAGCGGGCTGGAGTGATGGCGGGTGACATCAAGCTGCCAGGGGAGCTTCGTGGCGCAGTGAGGAGACGCGGTCTTCACACGGACGTCGCCCAGACGACACCTGCCGTGGACTCGGTGTGGGGGGTGGGGGGAGCAGCAGAGAGCGTCTCCACTGACCTGGCCGAGGGTGGAGTGGAGCAGGGCAGCTCCCGGCGTGGGGCTGGGGGAGCCCGAGTAGGAGCGGCCCTTCCACCTCCCAGCGAGGGAGCGGGCGAGCGGCTGCCCTGCGCGGACTTCCTCCAGCTCTGTCCGGGCTCAGCGCCGGCAGGGGCTCCGGCGGCACGGCATGGCCGTAGGTCCCCGGGCGAGAGAGGGACGCAGGCCAAGCCCCGAGGAAATCGGGCGCCGCTGCCCACAGAAGGTGTGAAGGACGCCGGGCCCTCCGAGAGCCAGCCGTCCACCCCGCTCCGTGCCCGCGGGTCGGGGGCTGCCCACCTGGCGTCTGGGGCCGGTGCTGAGTCCCCCTGACAGGCCAGGCCGCCCGCCGTCCACGCAGCCAGCAGGCGCCAGGGGCTCCGGCTTCGCAGGGCTGGCGGGACAGGACGCTGGCATGCGTGCCTCCACAGACGGCATGCAAGGGCAGGCCCCAACTCACTCCACCTCGGGGGCGTGAACTACTCATCGCGGGCAGCTCAGGGGAGCTGGGGGATCAGGCGCTAACCGGGGGGTTGAGGAAGCACGGCCAGTGGCTCCCCGTTCACTCTGATGTTCAAGCTGCACAACCAGCGCCGGGGTCTCCGGGGACAGAGGGGGCGGGCGGGTGGCGGAGGGCAGGTCGGCTGCGCCCTCTGTAACGCGGAGACCTTCTGTGGGCTCACGGGGCTTCCCAGCTCTCAACTCAGTGCGCAAAACCCACCCCAGGGGCCAGCGCCCTCCAGCCCAGCGTGGGCCCGGGCTCAGCACACAAGCCAGGCGATGACAAAGCCCTGGAGGCGGGAGGCCCGACAACAGTCTGGTCCACAGCAGTGGGCGGTGCGCCTGGGGGAGAGGGGACGCCGAGCGGAGGGCGGGGATGGGGGCAGGGCCAGGCGTTCCGGGCTCAGGGACCAATGAGGGAGACAGACAGAGACACAGAGAAAGAGAAAGAGGAGCCCCAGGTGACTCCCAGGGTCCCAGGTCGGCAAGGGGAGAGGCCGGATGATCCCTGTGGTGACGGACTAGATGCGGAGACCGCAGCGGGAGCGCACGCTTAGCTGAACGTAGCTCCGGAAGGTTGCATGTGGAAGCGTTTATGCATATGTGCGCGCACACAGGTTACTACACACACGGGTTACTACACGCACGTACTTCTTTCAGCTGACACACGAGACCCCAGGAGCACCTGCCTGGGATCCCAGAACAGAAATAGGACGTTAGGGGGAAAATGAGAGTGTCTGATACAGCAGGGACCGCAGTTAATAATAATGCGTGGACATCAGTTCACTGATGGTGACAGCGCTCCACAGCACGTACGATGGTAACAGCGCAGGAAAGCAGGTGTGAGGCACACGGGCCCTTTCTGCACCATCTTCACACGTTTTCTGTAAACGCAAAACTGTTCCAAATTTTAAAGTTTTTTTTTTTTGGCCACACCGTGGGGCACGCAGGATCTTAGTTCCCCAGTCAGGGATCCCCCTGCAGAGGAAGCAGAGTCCTAACCACTGGACCGCCAGGGAATTCCCAAAGTTTATTTTTTTTAAAAAAAAAGAAGAAAAGAAACTCAAACACGCGAACTCTGCCTTCTAAAGCGGGCACCTAGGAACGCCGTGTTTTGAATGCGCGTTAGCTTGTACAGTGAGCGCACATAAGCCGTCAAACCTGCTTGCCCAGTGTGCTTGGAACCCTGGGACCCAGAGTCCGGAGGGGAGAGGACAGGGGCGTCACTTGGGAAGAGTGGCCTCAGTCACACACGGCATCCATCGTATGCAGAACGCCTGGTGGGCACCGTCGCCTGCTGCTGAGGCTGCCATCCGAACGCAGGTGCCCCTCGATTGGGCTCCAGAGCTAATCTTCCAAAACGTCGTGTGAATAGAGAGCTGGAACTAGGGGCTCGAACGCTACCAGAGGAAATATTTGTTGACTTCAATCAAGTCAAGGTGTAGAGCTGCATTTCCTTTTGCCATTATTTGTAACAGACTTGTTCAGAATGAGCACTTCTGGGTTAAAGACACAGTAAGCAATTCTACAGAAATAACAATCACGCCCGGGTTTCCAGCCTGGGCTTCAGGGTTCACGGCTACACCTGCCACGGAGTCAGGAGTGCAGGGTGTGTGGTGGGGAGGTGACGCACCGGCGCTGGGGACACACGTGTTTGTCTGGCGTGGCTCATCCATGGGACTGTCCAGGGAGGAGGCTGTCGGCCAAAGGTCTCAAACAGGCCAGAGCTCGGGCGGCAGGGGCCTCGTGCCCGCAGCACGTGGCTGGTAACCGGAGCCTCCAGAGTCAGCAGGACGGGCATCAGAGCAGGGAAAGAGCGACCCAGGACCAGCCTCTGGGAGCCCCGCCCCGAAGGGCTGCGTTGGGGGGGCTGAGGGCCCAGGAGACCCGGGGACACCAGGCCTCCAGAGCCCCGGCAGTGGCTGGTCCCCTCAGTCCCTCGCCGCCTTGGCGGTGGGCTGGGGCAGCCTCCCCTCAAAGGTGGAGCATCCCTCCTGCGGCCCTCTTGGTGCTGCTGAGAGCCACTGAGGGCAGGACAGCAAAACCCCCCGGCCTTGAGGGGGGCCCGGAATGAACAGACGAGAAGGTACCAGATGGCGGGTGGTGGAGACTGCACAGCGGGGACTGGGGCAAAGGCAGAGGCTGCTTTGCAGAGGCTTCAGCAAGGAGGCATCTCTCAGGAAGAGGCTCGGGCGAGACCTGCGGGAAGTAATGAGGGTTGGGGGGAGCTCTGGGGCTGGGGGGCACGAAGAGCGTGAGCAAAGGCCCTGAGGCAGGAGCAGGCCTGGGGGGAGGGGGCAGGGGCGGAGCGGACTGGGCCCACAGGCTGGGGTACGAGCTGGGACTTGCCTCCGAGCACGACGGAAGACCCTGACGCTGATGCAGGCGGCACCATCCCTCCACATGTGGGGAAGGTCGCCCCGGCCCTGGTTTAGGGAACGGCAGGAAGGCAGGGTGGGCACAGAGGACAGCTGGGAGGTGTGTCAGGGTCCTGCTCAGCCACCCAGACCACCGCTAAGCAGGGTTTGAAAACTCAGGAGTTTGCCCGCTCAGTCCTGGGGGCCAGAAGCCCGAGGCCCGGCTGCCGCAGGGCTGGGGCTCTGTGGGCGGATGTGCTGCTGCCCGTCCGCTCCCGGTGCTGCCGGCGTCCTGGGCGCTGCTGTGTCCTTGGCTCGTGGCCGCACGGCTTCTGGCTCTGCCGCCACCTGCCCATGTGTTTCCCCGCTTCTCACCTCCTCTCCAACGACTCTGGGTTCAGGCCCCACCCGGACAATCCAGGATGGGCTCATCTCCAGCCTCAGCTTTGATGCCATCTGCAGCAACCTCTTTGCAAATAAGCGCATATTCTCAGGTTCTGGGTGGACGTGAATTTGCGGGGACACCACTCGCCCAGATACAGGGCCCTGGAAGGAAACCCCAGATGCTGTGCAGGAGCAGGCTTGAGCTCCGAGAACACACGGCTATAGGCTGAGGGCAGTGGGAGCGTCAGACCCTCTGCGTGCGTTCCCAGCCGGCTAGGCTCCTCCCGGGCTATTTAAGAAGGAGAATCCCTCCCCCTCCCCCTCCCCCGCCCCTCCCCTGCCCCTCCCTCTCCCCTCCGCCCCGCCCCGCCCCCTGCCCCGCCCCTCCCCTCCCTCCGCCCACCCCTCCCCCGCCACACGGACAGAGCACAGACCTGACAGTGCCTCCAACACCTCACCAGCCTGCTTAACTTTCCTTGCCCTTTACTGTGTGTTTCATGGGGATGCACGGTGAAGAGCTGTGTCTTGCTGAGTCTAGAAAGCTCTTCCCATAAGTCGGAAACCAACTGCACGTGACAAAGCAGCCCGTCATGTGCGTGGCGGCCCTTCCCGTTCTTCGCGCTCTCTGAGATCGTGGTACCGCTGATTCAGTGACGCACAGTAACTTGGCTTCTCAGTTTCACAACCTGCTGAGCCCTGCGAGCAGCTGTCAACTGTGCAGCCGGGGCCGGAAGAGCAGCGGCCACACAGCACAGACGGGGCAGGCGGGTCCGACCTGCCGGCCCTTCACCAGCGCGCCTGGGGCAGGGCCCCTGACCCGTCATCCCCGGTTTCCTTCTCTCCTTTTAAGCGGAGACTCACACACCATGCCATTCACCCCTTTAAAGTGGCTTTTGGTACACTCACAGCACTGTACAGCCATCAACCACTATCCAATTCCAGAACATTCCCAGCACCCCAAGAGAAACCAACCGCCTACTCATTACCAGTCGCCCCCTTCCCCTCCCCCAGCCCCTGGCAGCCACCGCTTTGCTTCCCGTCTCTCTGGATTTGCTGGTTCTGGACATTTCCTATAAATGGAATCGTACACCTCGTGGGCTTGTCTTCCTGTTTTTTTCCACTTACAAAGTGTTTTCCAGGCTCTTCCAAGCTGCAACATGCATCAAAACTTCATAGCTTTTTAGGGCCGAATAATAGTCCATTGTGTGGCTACACCACATTTGTGTGTCCATTCTTCACGGGTCAATGGATATTTGGGCAGTTTCCTTTTGGCCATTATGAATAATGCTGCAACGGACACTCATGCACAAGTTTGTCTGTGGACATAGGTTTTCAGCTTTGGTTCTTTTTAAATTGGGAGTAGATACACCGCCTCCAGGTAGGGCAGCCAGAATTCACTGAGTTGGGTCTGTACGTCCTTAGATCAGCTCCCAGAGCACAGTGACCGGACGACAAGCCTGGAAAGGGTGCGGGAACATGCACTGTCGACCTCTTTCCTGCCAACACCCCTTTCTGGCACCTGCACCCCAATTTTCCTCCGGAAAGCTGCCCCTCCCCGACTTGGCCCACGTGGTAAGGGTGGGGCTGACAGGCCCTCAGCCCAAGACCCCGACCAGCCAATCAGAACTCACCTCTGCTTGGCCCAGTGATGGGCTCAGGGAAGAGCACAAGACCCAAGTGAGACAATCCAGGACCTTCCCTGAAACGTTAGGAAGGGCCTCCCCAGGACTTCGCTGGCGGTCCAGTGGTCAAGGCTCCGAGCTGCCAGCACAGGGTGTACAGGTTTGATCCCTGTTTGGGAAACTAAGATGCTGCGTGCCGCATGGCATGGCCCAAAAGAAGGGGGGCCTCCTCTTCTGGGCAGGGTGGGGGAGCACGCGAGGTCAACCAAAGGGAGGAAGCAGAGTCTGGGCCCAGAGCCCCTGGAACCAACCATGCCTGAAACCAACCCTCTAATTTTTCCTCTTAAGCTGGGTTTCTCGGAGGCGCCTGAAATTGCTCCTCCTGCACTGGGACCAGTGGGGCCAAGGGGGCCAGAGACTCGTCCTGGATGGAAAACAGGGAACGAGACAGCCTGAGTGCCAGAAAGCACGTCCCACAGACAATCCCAGCAGTTAGAGCATCTTCTCTTCAGATCCCAAGAGGTGAATACAAGTATTCTGAACCGGAACTGATTTCTCTTGTAACACCCTCTCTGGAGGCCGTGGCACGGGGACCCGCCTCCCTCTCAGGCAGGTGCCCCAGAGAGGGAGGGGCTGGGGTGCTCCCCGGGGGCACGGCCTGGGCAGAGGGTCCAGCTCCGGGACCAAGAGTTGCACTTGGCAGCTGAGTGGGGCGGGGCCCAGGGACACCAGCGACACCCCACCCCAGCCCCCACGGCCACTCGGCCCGCACAACCCCCTGCACACACGGTCCCCGCCCTGACGACCTCTCACCTCCAGCTACGACCCCCTCCCCCTCCATCTGGGCGTCTGCTATGGGCTGAACAGTGTTCCTGCAAAATCTGGATGTTGCGGTCCTCAAGATGTGATTGTACTTGGAGATGGGGTCTTAAAGGTGATTAAGGTAAAATGAGTCCATAGGGTGAGCCCCGATCCAGTGTGACTGGTGTCCTTATAGGAGGCGGAGGTCAGGGCACAGACACGCGCAGGGACGACCACGTGAGGACACGGGAGGACACGGCCGTCTACACGCCCAGGAGAGAGGCCTCGGGGGGACCAGCCCTGCGACACCTCCATCTCGGACTTCCCGCCTCCAGGACACGGGACCATAAATGTCTGGGTGCTTGTTACGGCGGCCCTGGCAGACTCACACGGCATCTAGATACCAGCAAAAACATCCCAAATGTGGCAGTACTAAACATCTCTCAGCCATCCTGACTATCTCCCAAGGCTGCGGCTGTCCGGGCTTGGCCGGGCAGCGCTCCTCAAGGCCTCCCTGCAGCCACCCCCAGACCATCCGAAGCTTCTTCACCCACAAGCTGGCCCCTGAGCTGGGAAGACGCAAAGCGCCGGCTAGAGCAGCTGGGGCTTCCGTGCATCCACTCTCTCTCTCCCTCTCTCCGCCCCCACTGAGATGGCAAGTGTCTTGCACTGAGTGCCGGGGGTCCAGGGAAGCCCGTGGCCTTTTCTAAGGCAGGCTCAGAAGTGAGCCTTCAGGCCCATCTGTTGATGGAGGTGGACACGAAGGCCAGGGGTGTAGCCCCCGCTGGGAAGCAGAGCCAAGAGTCCAAGGACAATTTTGTTGTTGTTGTTTTGGCCATGTTGGGTCTTTGTTGCTGCGCGCAGGCTTTCTCTAGTTGCAGCAAGCAGGGGCTTCTCCTGTTGCGGAGCATGGGCTCTAGGCGCGCAGGCTTCAGTAGTTGCAGCACGCGGGCTCAGTAGTTGCGGCACACAGGCGCTAGAGTGCACGGGCTTCAGTAATTGCAGCACATAGGCTCAGTAGTTGCGGCACACGGGCTCTAGAGCACAGGCTCAGTAGTTGCGGTGCGCGTGCTTAGTTGCTCCACGGCATGTGGGATCTTCCCGGACCAGGGCTAGAACCCGTGTCCCCTGCATTGGCAGGTGGATTCTCAACCACTGTGACACCAGGGAAGTCCCAAGGACAAGTTTTAAAACCACCTCCCCCTCTTGGCACTCCAGCGCCATGGCTGAACCTCCAACACACAGAGGCTGCCCCAGGGCCTTTGCATGGGCTGGCCCCCTGGCTGACTGCTCTTCCCTCAGGCCTTTGCGAAGCTGACATCTCATCCTCCCGACCCCGCCCATAAGATGCACAGGAGTTTCCTGTGGCTGCAGTAACTGTGACCACAAACCTAGTGTGCAAAGTGAGACACATTTGTTCTCCCACAGTTCTGGAGTCCGGAGGTCTAGAGACAGTTTTGCTGGAGTGAAAGCAAGATGTGAGCAGGGCTGGCTCCTTCTGGGGCTCCCGGGGAGGCTTGCTCCTTGCCTCATCCAGCTTCGAGAAGCACCTGCATCCCTCGGCTCCCGGCTGCATCACTCCGACCTCTGCTTTCATCACCACGTGGCCTCCTCCCCTGACTCTGAGCCTCCCCCGCCTCCCTCTTTCAAGGGCCCTTGTGAGGACGCTGCGACCACCCTCATCTCAAGATCTCTAACTTAATCACATCTGCAAGGCTCCCCCTACCACATAAGGGAACACATCCGTGGATTCCAGCAGTGGGGCCTGGAAACTCTGGGAGCCACTGTTCCACTTTGCACCCGATTCATCTATGCCCACCCTGCCGGGTGTCAGCCCCATAAGGGCAGGGATTCAGGCATGCGGCCAGTGCCCCGTCACTCTGCTAGACTGAAGGCCTGGGGCCTGGTCTAAGGGCACCACATCCCCTTGGAGCCCATCTTGGAGCAGGGACCTCCCTGAGCAAGTTGACCTTTCCCATCCAACACACACATGCACCCTGCTCTTCCCACTGACCTTGAGTTACACAAGCAAACCAGGAGTAGCTGCTCCTGGTAAGAATGTAAAACTGTGCTGAGACACTGAAGGCCTCGGTCTCTTCACATCCTGGTACCTACCTGTTGGTCCTCAGCTGGTCCCCTGAGCAGACCAAGCTCAGAAGAGATGACACGTGTGTTTGTACATGGTTCACATGGTAAATGTAACTATGTAGTTGCTTCGCGGGGTTTTTCTGCTGCTTTTTTTCTCGTAATTTTTTTTTCACTCAACAATAGGCCTGAGTAGCCTCGTTGGTGCACCTGGATCTAGTCCGCTCTTTCTCACTCAGTGTAGTGTTCCATCTTTGGGGTACATCCCAGTGTGGTCATCCCAGGGCAGCCACCAGCTTCCACAGCACCTGCGGGTCTTAGAAAAGGTGCCCTTTTCTGCAGTGGGACATGACCCCACCACAGCAAACACAGGCCGGCAAATGGGCACAGGGGGACTCTGCCCGTCACCCTCGTCCTTGACCACAACCAGCACCAGAGCACACAGTTAGGCAGTTTCTGGGTTTATTTATTTATTTATTTTTTTGGTTAACTATTA
This sequence comes from Hyperoodon ampullatus, assembly GCF_949752795.1. NCBI lineage: Eukaryota > Metazoa > Chordata > Mammalia > Artiodactyla > Ziphiidae > Hyperoodon > Hyperoodon ampullatus. The sequence goes on along the minus strand of NC_136926.1, from coordinate 1,755,076 downwards.
CATCTTGTATCAGCCGTCTTGTACAAAGATGGGAGTGTTTTTCTAGGGCAGACGCCAAGAATGCTGGGCCATAGGAAATGTACGTTTCAAATTTTAATAGCTGCTCCCTGATGGCCTCCCAGCGAGGCTGTACCAGCTGGCACCCCCTCCAGGAGCACCAAAGTCCCCACTTCCCTCCTCGGTGAGTGATGATAGATGACTTTCTCAACGTCGCCCATCTGATGGGTGAAAAGTGGCCTCTCGTCAGCGCTTGTATTTGGGCCACATTCAAATGCCAGAATTCAGTGGCGGGCTCGAGGAGAAAACAGCAGCCGTGGTGCCACACGGCCCCCCCCCCATGAAGTGACATGTCCCCCGACACCAAGCATCCTTGGTTCCCGCACCGTTCACCAGGCACCATCTGGACCTACCTAGGGAGAACCATGTGTGTCTGTCGGCCGCTTCTTATGCTTGTGGCCCTGCCACTGCCACTGCCATGGCTCTTCACCGCCTTCAGGGCCTCCTACAGCTCCTCAGCCAGCGTCCCCTCTCAAATGCAGGAAGAACTGTTACACCGTGGGGTCGACTGCTCCAGTATCTCTTCCGAGCCCCTTGAGCCAGCCCTGGCTGCCACGCACCCTCCTTTACTCTGATGTCAGCATCTCAAAGTTCCTTTAGAAAACCCCTTCCTTCCCATCATCAGTGCAGGTGGTCCTGCTCACTTCCGTCCCCCAGCCACATGCTTGGTGAGGGATGGGCACACGGCCCACAGCGTCCAATGAGAGATGGCCCTGGGACTGTGGCCTGAGAATCGGTCGGCCGGGTTTGCTAATCTGGAAGAATGTCGGGTGCAGCTGCCCGCTCTGTCGTTGCTGCCATTTGGAGAGATCTTGCCTGAGGATGAAGCCAACACAGAGATGGAGAGAGAAACCGTATTCTGATCATGTCCTTGTGCAACTTGATCCAGCCTTGCCTGACGTCAGCCTGCTCTGAGATGGCCTAGTTTAATGAGCCCATAAATTTCCTTTCCCTGACCAGAGCCAGTCTGAGCTAGGTTTTTGCCAGCAGCACTTGAGCAAAGCTGGGGGATGTGCCTGTGAATGGTCATCATATGCAGGGTCTTCACTGCAAGTGATCTCAGCGGGTCAATATAACGGTCTTCTGAGCAGGTGCAGAATCTCCATGCTCCAGAACAGACCACTGAGGCCTGGAGAGTAACAGGGTAGGATGAGCAAGACCCCAGCCACGGGAGGACAGTGGAGAGGAGACTCTACCGGAAAACCCAGCCCTCACCTGGGTGGAGGGGCCACCACTCCCCTCAGACTGGGGGAATGTGGGTCAAGCAGAAGCACCTGGGCCTCAGTTTCCCTGTCCGTAGAATGGGACCTCAATCTTGATAGCACCAGCTGTGATGGGGGGGAGGGGAGCATCTGTAGAAACAGAACTAAGGTGTAGGGGTATTTGCATCTGAATGCCCTGCCCAGGATCCTTTGGCTCTGTGACCTCCCACAAGTTATTTAATTTCTCTGGGCCTCAGTTTCCTCATTTGAAAAATGAGAATGATAGTTTCTGTCACGAAAGATGTTGTGAGAAGTGAACGATTATATATGGCAGGTTCTGAGCTTGTGCCGGGCACGCACTGACCTCCCAACAGACGTCACCCATTTGCATTCTCCTCCCCAAACCCACAGCGACCACAGACCCACGGCCCTCGCTGACTCCCAGCTGCGCCCAGACCCCACCAGAGTTAGGGCCGCCGCCCGCGCCCCTCTTAGTCTCTCACCCCACCCCCTCCCGCAGTCCCTCCCGAGCTCCCACCCCCAGCCCCGCTGCAGCCCGGCTCCTCGCACGCCCCCAGCCCCTCCCTGCTCCCACCCCTACCCCGACCCCTCCCACTCTCCCACCTCAACCGCCACCCGACCCCACCTCCCTCCTACCACGGTGCAAAGGCTCCCCCAAGCGTCCGCCGGGCGCGCTGCGGCTGCCGCTCCGGGTCCCGCTCCGGGTCCCCATCCCTGACCGTGAAACCGTGCTTGGCGCGGGGTCCACGTACGCGCGGTCGGGCGGGAGGCGGGGTCCGTTCCCTGGGGGCCGGCACAGAGCCCCGGACTGTGCCCCCGCCTGCACGCCTCCGCCGCCCCGGGGCCGTCTGGGGACACACAGGAAGTGTCTTCCTTCGGGCCGCCGCAGCCAAGGTCCCCGTGTGGACTCGCCGGGCGGGGCGTGGGTGAGGTCTGAGCATCCTCCAGGGGGCGCGGGACTCTGGCGGGAGCGGGGCGCGGGCCCTTTAAGGCGGGTGGGGGGAGCGCCGGCGGCGTTCATTAACATATATTAGTATGCCCCGCCCCGCCGCTGGGAGGCGGCGCGGGGCTCGGTTGGGCAGGCAGCCTGGCGCGGGCTCCGGGAGCGCGGGCGCGGGGCGCACGGGCGCGGGGACTGCCACCGCCGCGCCGTCCGCCCTATGAGCGCGATGCGGCGCCGCGCCGCCCGGGGGCCCGGCCCGCCGCCTCCCCGGGCCCGGGTCCCGCCGCTGCCGCTGCTTCTACTCGCGCTGGCCACCCGTGGGGGCTGCGCCGCACCCGCGCCCCGAGCCGAGGACCTCAGCCTGGGAGTGGTGAGTGCGCGGCCGGGATGCGGGGCTCCCGCGGGCCGGGGAGACCCCATCGGGGCGCCTCGGTGCCTGCGGGAACTCGGACGCCCTGCACCCATTTCCTGGGCAGGAAGGCTGAGGCTGGGTCACAGTCTGAGTGTCTTACGCGCGCGCATCCGGGTCTGGGAGAGGCGGCGGGTCCCTCCCGGGCTCCGTGCGCTCGGAGCCCGCCGCAGTCGCTGGAGCCCGCGGAGGTTGGGGGTTCACCTGGCCCCAGCCCCGTTTCCGGCTCCGTGCAGCCCCAAAGGGGCCCCTGAGGCGGGTGGGACAGCAATCGCAGCCGCCCAGAGCAGGGCGGTCCCGAGTGCGTTCCCCGTGGGAGTGGCGGGGGGGAGGGGTGCGCACCCACAACCGAGAAAAAGACAGGGCTGCTGAGTGTGGGCGCCCCGGAAAGTCGGTGGTTTCGAGTTTGCTCCGTTGAGGATGTTGAAGATGTCGGGGAGCAAGGGAGCCGGCCTCCCAGCCCCCTGCTGGGCATGGATCTTGGCCCTAGTCCCTGTCCCCTTCCACCCCCAGGGTGGCCAGCCCTGCCTTGCCACCCTTGTCCCTGTCCTGAGCCTGGTGGAGCCCCCCTCCCATTCCCAGGCTCGGATGTAGCCGTCCAGCCTTCTCCTGCGCCCGCCCCCCCCAGTATCAGCTGTCCCACTGGCTTGGAAACCATACTGGGGGACTGCGCAGTGTCTTCTTCCCACAACCCCTCCCCCGTTCAGCCCGCCAGGCTTGGAGCCTCCTCTTTGGGACCTGGAAGATTTAGATCAGACTTTATGGGTCTCACCACCCCCAGGCCCCGGGAGGCCAGGCGAGGGCGAGAGCAGGGCGGTGGATTCAGCAGATTCCTTCTGAGGCTTCCGCCCCTGCAGTTGCCCTCACTTGCACAGATGAAGGGACAGGGCCGGGGACCTTGGCTCCCTGCCCCCGCCCCCGGCCCACGGCAGTCTCCTAAAGGGCTGCTGATAAGGCTCCTCTCCCAGGCCAGTGGCATTCTCGAGCTCCAGGTGGCTTTCAGGCCAGTGCAGGCGTTTGGGCGCCATCCGCAGCCCCGTGGTTGGCAGGACTCAGCCACCCCCGCCCAGCTGCCGCAACCCCTGCAGCCGCCTGGGGGGGGAACAACCACAGTCCCTGCCGTCTGCATCCAGATGCCAGAGGGTCCCCAGCGCCGCTTCCTCCCAGCCAAACTGCTCTGAAATTGGGGTGCCTTTGCCCACCTCCTCCGGGCCCTGGGGTGTCTTGGACCCCCTCCCGGGGCGCACGCTCTGAGGGCATCAAGTCTCTACGTCTGGGCTGGGTGGTAGTAGAACTAGGCTCCCACCTTCCAGCTGTGAGGGGCCTCGCGGGAGGGCTCCTGGGGGTCGGGCCCGCACACTCAGGGCGTGGAGCTCCTGGCCCAGCCAAGTGCGTGCATCTCGTCCAGTGCTGTTCTGAAGTTTCTCGCCGCCCACCCAGAGGAAGCGGGTCAGGTACACACTCCGGCTCCCGGCTTGCACCGCCATGCCTCCTCCTCTCCCTGCTCTCCTGGGTTCCAGGGGACGTGGCTCCCCAGCCTGGAGCCCCAGAGACAGCAGGGCCCTGGTATCCGACCCGGCGCGTAAAGAGCAGAGGATGCTGCCCCTGCCCAGAGAGATCCCCCCACCCAGGGAAGGCCAGGACCCCTCCAGCCTGAGTGAGAAACCTTCCTGCCTGCTGCCCCCGACTTGCGGGCCGAGGGCGGTCTCTGGTGGCCTTCGGGGGAATGACACCTCAGCGCGTCAGACCCGGAGGTGCAGGAAGGCTGGGAGACCAGCAGGGATTTGCCGGGAGGAGGGAGGACTCCTCTCCACCCCGCTCTGCAGGCTGCCCCCAGGGGCCCAGTGACTCTGGATATTCAGGTCTAGGGCTGCCAGTGAGGAGAAGGGCCCCTTTGTAAGTGTGACCCAGCTTCTGCCAGACAGAGCCGTGCCCAGCGGGTCTCTTGTGCGCTGGCTGTCCCCGGGAGGGGGCTCCCCAGCCCAGCCCGCCCGAGCCTCAGAGGAGAACAAAGCACCGGATTGAGGCCTGCCGCGCCGGTCCAACGGTGGTCTTTCAGGCTTCGGCGAGCGGGACAAAAGAGCCCCGTGCCCTCCTGGGGTTGTCGACTGAGCCGCAAGTCCTTCTGGGCCCGTTTTCATTACTTTATTTCTGAGTAGGTAATACCCACAGCAAAATATTCAGGCCGTACAGAAGGGTCCGCAGGGGTCGTTGTCTCCCTCATTTCCTGAGGATCCTTCCAGAGGTTGTCTGGGCACGGAAAAGGGCATGGGGACCTCGGTCCCTTATTTCCGCGGATGACAACCTGCTGTCCACTGCTGCGTGCCCTGCTGTTTTCACTTCCCAATGTGTCCTGGAGGACGGTCCACGCTGGAACGTCAGGTCCTCCTGGTTCATTCTTTCCACGCATCGCATTTCACTGCACGGATGTCACATCCATTAGCCAGAGCCCCGCACGGACGTGCAGGCTGTTCCTAATAGTTCGCCGTGGCCAGGAGCTGCCAGGACGCCCGCTTACTGCGACGTGAGTACGTGAGGGACCCGGCCCTGGGGGAGCCCAGGTGACAGGCGTGCACGTAACGTATCGTATGTTGGCAGATCTGCCACCATCCTCTACAGTTTGTTCTCAGGTTTCTATCCCGGCAACAAAGTCTGTGAACTCTTGTGCCTTGTACCACGCGTGTTGGCAGGTCTTTTGATCTCTGACACCCAGACGGTGACAGTGGTTTGTGGCTGAGAGTATGTGAGGGTGGCCGGGAATAAGCAGGGCCCTCAGCGGCCCAGGGGGCTGGGCAGGGGCTGGAGCTCCTGTGAGCACATGTCCCCCTCCAGGGGGTAGGGAGGGGGGTGGCGGGGATGACCGTCACCCTGGCCTCAGCCAGTCGCCTCTGGGTCCCCGCTGCTCAGTGCCAGCACCCCAGCAAGCCTCTGGCACCTCGGTGCACTCAGGACCCGTATCAGACCTGGCTTGGGGCCAGGAACATCCCTCTCGGCTGCGGTCAGGGAACCCAACCAAGGGGACCAGGGATGGTCTCACTGAGCCGGCAAGAGGGGAGCCTCGGCTCCCAGTTCCCCTCCCAGAGCTTGAATTTAAATGCGATGACGGTCCTAGGACCCAGCTGGGCCCCTCCCAGACCCTGGAGGCACGTTGTCAACAAGTGAGTTCATTTCCCAGACACTCATGGCCTTGGGCGTCTGGATGACTGAGAAGTCTTTGTGGTGCTTTCGAGGGGGCCTGTGGCGTGGGCAGGACCGCACTGGCCGCCTGTGGTCTGAGCCCCGGGACTGTGGATGCTGACTAAATGGGCTGGCGACCAGCCTGGCAGCTGAGGAAATGTCGTTGCTCTTTCAAGGGGCTCTGGGACCAGCCTCTGGGTGTGGATCCCAGGCTGCTGCTCACAGCCTGGGATCTGAGTGTTGGGCCTCAGTCTCCTCGTCTGTAAAGTGGAGCCATGAGAACGGGGCAGTGAGGACGTTCCCTGGGTGATGCCCCTGGATCTCTCACCACAGCGTCTGCAGGAAGTAAGCTGCCTTCGTGTTCTGAGGAGGGGGTGTGGGAACAGGGACAAGGGCTTGAGGGCTCACCAGGGAGCTGCCTGATGCAGTGCCCTCCTGGGGGTTTCCGAGGGTGCTTTGCGTGCGTGTGGTTTTTGCCTCTCGGTTAATGGTGGCTCGGAGCTTCCAGTGAGATGCTCTGGGTGCAGGGCCTATGCTGAGCACGGGAGGGGTGACGGGTGCGTCTGTCACAGGCTAGCCGACAGCCTGCTGTGTCCCTCCCAGGCACTGTCCAGCTCTCAGGAGGGATGGACAGTGGCCTGGGCAGGATGTGGAACCCACTTCCCCCCTTTACCTGGCCGCCTGCCCACTCCTCCATCCTCTCTTCCCTCTGTACCCCAGTCCTACCAGTTCCTTTCTGCTCCCTGAACTTCCAAGGCTGGTTCCTGCCACAGGGCCTTTGCACTAGCTGTTCCCACTGCCATGAATTCTCACCTCGGCTCATCATCTGGCCAGCTCCTTCTCATCCTTCAGGTGCCACCCCCCCGAGCACCCATTTAAGGAGCCCCTCCACCCTGTCTCACTTTCCCTCATAGCACAGCCGTCCTGGGAATAGGCCCTGAAGCCACATAGCCTGGGTTCCCCTCCCAGCTCTGCACTGTCTGGCTGTGTGACCGTGGGCAAGTGTCCTGACCTCTCTGCACCACAGTTTTCTCACCTGTAAAATGGTCATAATAATAGCGCCCACCTATAAGATCATTTCAGTAGTTCTCTATTGAGCGCCTACTGTGTGCCAAGCGTGAACTGAACCCCACAGACCCCTGTTCTCACAGCTTTCCCCTGTGGGCGCTGTGAGTAATTGAGCAGCGCTCAATAATCGTTGGCCATTAGGATCACTAATCATTGATCATCTGTGACACTTATCACGTGTTTATCTTTGGCTTTTTGCGTGAGACTGTCCCTCCTGGGTAGACAGCAGGACGGTGTCTCCCCAGACCTACCCTGTCCCCTGGCACCTGGCACAGGGATCCCTCGGTGAGGGTGTCGGATGGATGGGTGGACCGTCAGAGGGGGTTCTGGGAGCATCCCCCTGGGGAAGATGCTGGGGCAAGGCGTCATCCCAACCGCCAGCAGCCCCTGGAGGAAGACCCACCTTGCCGGGGGGCCACCAACTCCTTTGTCTCTGGGTCTTTAGCGCCCTGACGGCCAAGCGGGTCAGACACAGACTTGAGCCAGAGCTGCGCCCTCTGACCGCGAGCCATTTCCGCAGCTGCACGTGGAGGTGATGGTGACGCCGCCCTCGTGGGTGCTGAGGAATGAGTGGGTGAAGATGCAGAGCTGGCGGCACGCAGTGGGTGCTGAAGGGTCTGTTATTATTCGGGTCTGGGGGTGGGTGCTCTAAAGCCACTGCCCGCCCACCTCCGCTCCCCCAATGCTGTGACGGTGTCTGCACTGCCCTGGGCCTCCATTTCCTCATGTGTGCCGTGGGGCTGATGACAGCCGCTCTCCATACCCCCTACAAACGAGGCTGGCGGAGTCCAGTTAGAGATGGGGGGCGAAGGGGGGTGCCGACAGCTCAGCCGTCCGTCCCCACGGTCCCGGCCAGACACAGGCCCCTCACGGGGCTTCGGCGAGCCGACAGGCGTCCCGGGGTCCCGGCTGGCTTCGCTCCAGTCCTGCTCCCACGGCCAGCACGTCCGGCGAGCCCTCACTTCCCCACTTACAGGTGTGGCCAGGGACACTGTGGGAGCAGTGGCCAGGCCTGGGGCTGTGGGAAGGACCTGCGGGGGCACCGGCACCGGCACCGTAAGGCACATCACGGCGCGGCCTTCCCTCGCCCGCGGGTCCCCCCCCCCCGTCTGTGGAAGGTCGGTTTGCTGCGCCCCCTGGGAGCGAGCACCGAGGCCGCAGGTGCTTGCACTTGATGGCTGACCTGCTGGGCGGAGGGGCCACCGAAGACGTGAACGCGGGGCCGCTCGGTGGCGGCGATGGCCCACTTGCCCGTGGCTTTGCCGAGGTCAGGAGGGGAGTTTTGTGGTGTGTGCGTTAAACATCGCTCAACAGCGTTAACGCTGTGAACAAACGCACGTTGTGTCAACCAGCAATAAACGACACAGAGAAAATCAAGAGCAGGCGGGGGCTGGGCGGGGGGAATGGGAAGGCCACGGGAGGGATGGTAGGTGACTGCGTTTGCGGGAGGCGCCGGCGCCCCACTGCCTGCCAGTGCCTTGGGCAGGACACCCACCTCTCCGGGCCTCAGTTTCCCCATCTGCAGTACTGGCTCAGCTCACGGGGGTCCTTGCGGGGAGGAGGGTGGGAGCACGTCCTTGGCTGCCAGGGATTCCCCCGGGCGGGGCCGCCCCCGCAGGCCTGGGGCTCCCCTTGCTCCCCCCTCCCCCCTCCCCTCAGCCTTCCGGAAAGTTCACCCTCCGCCCACACGGCCTCGTTGCCCTGGAGACACGGTAGCCGTGGTGACAGTGAAGGGAGGACCCGGGGATGAGCACAGGAGGGGGCTGGCCCAGGCGACCCACAGTCTCTGTAGGGTACTGGGGGGCGAGAGATCTGGGCCCCCACCCCGGGGGCCGTCCTGATGCAGGCACCACTGTGCTGGGTGCAGGGATCGGCGCTGCACGGGCTCCAGGGCAGCCGAGGCGGGGCTTTTGTCAGCCTTTGCCCCATGCAAGGACCCCGGCCCTGAGGACGGGTTCTCAGCCTGGTTCCTCTGTGATGGTCCAGCGCGTACGTACTACCAGGGAAAAAAAAATGAAACCCCGGCCCTTGGGGAATTTGCTTGTCTCCCCTGAAGCGGGGAACGAGCCGGCAGGGCGAGAGGGAGAGAGAAAGAGAGAGAGAAAGGGGCTGCCCGAGACGCCCCCTCCCTCCCAGGGCTCTAGGGCTGACTGTTCCTTCCCAGCAGGGATGGGGGCTTCTTGTTGGGGACACTTGTGTTTCCACCGAAGGCAGGAGAACAGGATGGCTCAGGGCTGGGCCAGGGTCCCCATGGGCTCTTCAGGCCCCCCTGATCCATGCATCACCTGAGGGCCGGTGGCTGCCAGCAGCATCCCCCCAGCAAACCCACCAGGGGCTCGTCCTGTTGTCGGACACCTCCTGAGGATTTCCCCCAGCGAGCTGTCCAGGAATCGACACAGAAGCCACAACCACTGGGGGGGCCACGGGGAGGAGGTGGGCCGGGGGTGTGAAGAGAGGGGACCGGCTTTGTGATGGGGAAGGGAGCTGCGCTGGGGGCAGGTGGGATGTCTGAGCCCAAGCCTGCGGGGAAAGGGGGGAGGGAGCCCCTCCCCCCCGCCAGCCCCTCAGATCTGGTCCCATTCTTGCGCTCTTGCACGCAGCAGGGGCTGCAAGCTGCAGCGCCCAGGGCCCGGGCAGGCGCCAGCAGCTGCTGGCCGTGGTCAGAGCAGTGCTTGTCCCAGGCGGGCACAGGCCCTCAGCTCTGCCCTTGTTATGCAGGTTGACACAGAGCCAGCCACTCAGACCTGTAGCTGAAACCTCCTGCTTTGCAATGTTAGCAAACGTTTCCAAACCACCTGAAGTGCTCTTGAGGCCTGAAGCCCAAAGGTGTGCGTGGCCTCCTGGCCAGGCTGCCCAGCCCCAGAGGGCGCAGCTCCTCTGTGAGCCCCGTGGAGCCCCACGAGGGCTCGGAGCAGGGGTCTGCTACGATCAGACACCCAGCTGTTCTCCCAGCCTGGAAGGGGACAGCCGGGAGATGGGTGGTCCCCCCAGGCTGTCTCAGCCCCTGCCCACCCAAAGCACCTGGCCTGGGTGGGGAAAGGCACTTGCCTGGGTGGACCATTACCTGGTGAGGAGAGTGGGGATGGCACCCTCACCCAGCATCGTGTATGGCCTGAGGACACTCCCAAGGGATTCCTCGTGGCGCTGGGTGCCTCCAGGCTCTGTAGCTCAGTCCTGCAGTCTTAACAAAGAGCTGCAAAACGTGTGTGTGTATTTTCTGACTTTCAGAAAGAAAACGGCAGACTCAAAACCTTAAAGCATGTGTAAAACTTTCCCCCAAAATGTGTAGCCACAGGTACACGTTTTTTTAAATAACTTTTATTGGAGTATAGTTGATTTACAATGTCATGTTAGTTTCTGTTAGTACAGCAAAGGGGATACAAACACACATCTGTCACCTGGAATGCTCTCTTGGGTATTTCCAGGGCCCAGACAGTGATTAGCCAAGGGACTCAGTAAATCCTGTTGACGGCTGACGGGATGCATTTAAATGTGTTTGAAGTGATGTGAAGGGTGGTCCTCCCAAAAGAAGGGTGCTCAGGGGTGGCAGAGGCCTCAATACCACAGAGGGCAGAGCCCAGGGTCAGGGGTGAGCCTGCCCGGCCCTCGTGCTCCCCTCGTCTGAGCACAGGATGTCACTCGGGTGTCCACCGGGAGCACCCCTTGGTTGCTGTTCACTGTCCTGCCTGGGTCTAAGAGGGACCCCCAGACCTGAGGGGGGGGGTCTCCCGGGTCCCCCAGTTCTGCGCATTCCGGGGGTTCCTTCAGGAGTTGGGGAGGAGGTAAAGGGACAGAGAGAACCCCAGCGAGGACTCAGTGTTTCCTGGAAAGGAGGGAATCCAGCTAGTCTGCTGCAGGTGTATGCAAATTATATGCAAATCATTGAGGACCCTCCTGGTCAGTTGCGTTCCCTAGGAATTCCAGGAGGATAGACCCCCTCCCACTGAGCACCCTCTGGGCCCCCTGTGGGGACAGATCCCCGGGGCGGGGAGTCCTCAGGCAGGGGCTGCAAACGCGCAAGCTTCTGGGGGCCCTGCAGGTAGCATAAATGAATCAAGGATTTCTTAAATGTCCACCAAAAAAAAAAAAATAGACCTGCAAGTCGGTGCATTTCTTGAAGCCTGGTCTGGGAGGGGGTGGAGCTCAGAGAATCTCCAAAACCCTGCCTTGCACCCACCTGTGGGTCATCCTGAAGCTAGCTGATGAGCCCACCCCCAGCATTGCGTCCATATGACTGAGTGCTTTTTTTTTTTTTTTATCCTTTAGGACTTTTTTTTTTTTTTTTTTTCGGCTGCGTTGGGTCTTTGTTGCTGCGCGCGGGCTTTCTCTAGTTGTAGCGAGGGGGGCTGCTCTTCGCTGTGGTGCGCGGGCCTCTCACTGCAGTGGTCTCTCGTTGCAGAGCATGGACGGGCTCTAGAGCGCAGGCTCAGTAGTTGTGGCACGTGGGCTCAGTAGTTGTGGCACATGGGCTTAATTGCTCCGCGGCATGTGGGATCTTCCTGGACCAGGGCTCGAACCCGTGTCCCCTGCATTGGCAGGCGGATTCTCAACCACTGTACCACCAGGGAAGCCCAGCTGAGTGCTTTTTATGGGATTGTCACACAGCTTGGGAAGTGGGCATGAGCACCGTGTGGCAGTTGAAGAAACAGAAGCCCCCCAGGAGGTCCCCACGGATGGCATTGGTGCCTCCCTGTCCCCTGTGCCCCCACAGATGGTAAAGGGGTTCTGTGTGTGTCCGTGGTATAAAGGGTTGCCCCCCATTCCTGCTTCCTGTTTGGCTCAGAGGACCCCCACCGGGGCACTTTGCATCAGAGCTGTCCGCTGAAAACATGCACTTTATATGGAGGGTACCTGTGTCAGGGCTGATGTGAGCATTTCCACGTTCTAACTCTTTATATCCTCACATCCATAGGCGAGGAAACAGCCCAGAGGGGGTGTGACTTGCCTCAGTTGCACAGTGAGGAGGGGGCTGGGTGGGATTTGCACCCAGGCAGCCTCGCTCCAGAGTCTGGGCTCTTAACTACTGTGCACATGCAGCTCATAACCAGATTCCTAAAACCAGATTCTGAGCCCATTGCCCTTCTCAGCGTGGGTTTCAGACCTTGGGTCCTAAACTGCTGCCTCACAAACCAGCTCAGGGCCTGCATTTGGCACTCACGATGTTAAATAACCTTTTAAAAACTTCACTTTCCTAAGTGTCCCCTGGGCATTTTGCTGCCTCCGGAGGAGTGAGGTGGGCCAGGCTGCCATGAGCAGTCGCACAGGTTGTGCACTGCTCAAGCCCACCCTTCTACGGGGCATCAAGTTTATTAAGACACTCGGGCAAGGAGGGAGCATGAGACGCCCTGTGGGCTACCGGGCAGGGGCTGGAGCGTTGATCAGAGCTGGGAGAGGCCCGCCCCTCCCCGCAGTGGTGGCCCCAGGCAGGCGGCTCTTCTGTGGGGCGGAGCCCCCCCTCCACCCCTCACTGTACTCTCTGCCCGCAGGAGTGGCTGAGCAGGTTCGGCTACCTGCCCCCAGCAGACCCGGCAACGGGGCAGCTGCAGACGCCAGAGGAGCTGTCCAAGGCCATCGTGGCCATGCAGCGGTTCGGAGGCCTGGAGGCCACTGGCGTCCTGGGTCAGTTCTCAGGGTGCAGTGGGGGATGGGTGAGCTGAGCCCAGTTCCTCCTAACTGCCCCCTCCAGCCTGCCCTGCTGTCCTGGGATGGAGGGAGGATTCCCGCCGCATGGGAACCGTCCGTCATCCCCCTCCCCGTCCCCCGGCCGTGGGCACAGCAGGGGGTGTGTGCGTACCAGCCGCACCCAGACCCTCTTTCCACACTTTCAGTGGGGTCTCAAACTCCATGCCACGGGCCAGGCAGGCCAACTGTCGGAGTGGGGTCTGGCCACCCACGCCCCAGTTGAGTCGCCCCATTGGGGTGCCGGGCCTGTGCTGTTGAAACTGCCCGCTTCCCAAGAGAAACCAGAAATCTGGGGGGTTTATGTGAGCACCCCACCTTTTACCTTTTGGCCACAAATTCCAATTTTGTAAAGACTCTTCGAAGGGCCAGCTGATCAAAACATGTCTGTCCCCAGGCCTCTCAGGAGTAGACACGTGTGTCACACACAGAACCGGTCGGGTGTGTGTCCCGTGAGATGCAGGGAGTGTTGGCCAATGGTCCAAGTTGGGGCCATGCCCCCTCCGACTGCTCAGGGCCCTGCCGTACATTAGTGAATGCTTTGAAAGCCCCCCATCCTGGTCTGTGGACGTACCCTGGCAGGGGGCCCGACATAGGTGGAGGCCTGGGCCTCGTCCCCCCAGACCTGGTGCAGGGAGCGAGGGAGCGGGACTGGAGCTTGGTGCCGGCTCTCGGGGAGCTGCTGGGAATCCCCGGTTGGGGGTGCGCGTGCGCTGGGCCTGGCTCCTGACCCCCGCCCGCCCGTCCGCCCTGCAGATGAGGCCACCCTGGCGCTGATGAGAACCCCGCGCTGTTCCCTCCCTGACCTCCCAGCCGTAGCCCCGGCTCGAAGGAGGCGCCAGGCTCCGGCCCCGACCAAGTGGAGGAAGAGGAACCTGTCGTGGAGGTGGGCAGGCGGGGCTCCACCGGGCCTGGCCTTTCCGGGGGTCTGGGCGTTGGCCAAAATGAGCACCCACAGACCGGGGCTTAAGAGACAGGAATTTATCCTCTCGGTTCTGGAGGCCAGAAATCCGAGATCCAGGGGCCACAGGTCCCTTGGCGGCTGTGAGGGAGAATCCGGCCCAGCCCCCGTCCAGGTGCTGCCGGCAGCCCTGGGCCCGTGGCTCTGATCCCTGCTTCCATCTGCACGTGTCCTCCTTCCACGTGTCTGTGTCCCCTTCTGTCTGTTGTAAGGACACTCACTGGATTTAGGGGCCACCCTATTCCGGGATGAGCTCATCTCCATCCCCGCCCCAGTTACGTCTGCAAACCCCATTTCCAAATAAGGGCCCCGCTGCCCCCCACGACCCCGGGGCAAGTTGTTCCAGGGAGCACCGTCCAGCCTGGGGCGGGGGCACTGGGTCTGTCCCCGTGACCGACCCGTCTGTGACCCCGCCTGCCCCAGGGTCCGCACGTTCCCGCGGGACTCGGCCCTGGGCCGCGACACGGTGCGCGCGCTCATGCACTACGCGCTCAAGGTCTGGAGCGACCTCACGCCCCTGAACTTCCACGAGGTGGCCGGCAGCGCCGCCGACATCCAGATCGACTTCTCCACAGCGGACCACAACGACCGCTACCCCTTCGACGGCCCCGGCGGCGCGGTGGCCCACGCCTTCTTCCCGGGCGACCACCACACCGCAGGGGACACCCACTTTGACGATGACGAGGCCTGGACGTTCCGCTCCTCAGGTGCGTCCGGGCTGGGGTGGCCCCGGGGACCCCGCAGAACCCCCAGCCCCTGACAGAGCCCACGATGGTGTAGGGAGCCACACCAGCCCCCCAGGAAGAGGAAACCGCCACGGCTCCCCTGCCTAAAGCCGTGGGCACCTGTCCAGCTCAGGAGGACAGCTCTGCGTCCAGCCGTCTCTGCACGGGCAGCCCACCTGGCAGACCCGGGCTGGGCTCACAGGCCTGGGACGTGACTCCGTGAGCCAGGCTTGTCCTCACCCTGGTCCAGCTCCCAAGCGGGAGTACAAGCTTGTAAGGCCTCTGCAGGCCTAGGCACGCCATCACTTCTGCTAAGTCCCATTGGCCAAAGGAGTCGCAGGCCCCTAGCTTCAAGGCGGGACGAGGGTCAGAGCCGCGTGGCACAGGCTGTGGGTACGGGCCGGGGAGACGGGGGCCTTGTGGGGTGAGTCTGTATCCCAGGCTGGGGAGCCCATCCGAGCTGGAGGAGCCAGGAGTGGCCCCGTAGAACCCGTGGGTTTTATACCTTGATGGGAGCCCAGGCCCGTCCTGTGGGGCCTGGAGCATCTATTCAGTGCTGTGGGGTTGAGGGAGCTTACGGTGACCCCTGTAACTTGGGATCCTGATGGCCAGCAAGGCCTGAAATACTTACCATGTGGCCTGTACAGAATAGTTTGCCAACTTTAACTGTGAGGGGCACGTGGGAGGTGAACTCCACAGGGCCTCCTAGGAAGCAGACAGGCCCTGAGTGACTCCATAGGACCCGTCTGTCAGGACTGGGGCCTCCTCTGTAACCAGCTTGGCGGACTCATCTCACCCCACCCCACGGGTCCCGTCCCCGTGGCCCAGCAGGAGCTGGCGGTGCCTCCCTGGGCTCACTGGCTCCTGTGTCCCCAGATGCCCACGGCATGGACCTGTTCGCGGTGGCTGTCCACGAGTTCGGCCACGCCATCGGGCTGAGCCACGTGGCGGCCACACGCTCCATCATGCAGCCGTACTACCAGGGCCCGGTGGGTGACCCGCTGCGCTACGGGCTCCCCTATGAGGACAGGGTGCGCGTCTGGCAGCTGTACGGTGAGTCCTCCCCACAGAGCCGTCACGGGTCAGCCGGGGATGGGGACAGCAATGCCGGGGACCCCCAGAGCACAGAGCCCCACGGAAGAGGGCTGGTTCTGTCTTGTTCGCTGCGTGCTCAGCATCTGGGACCGCCTGGCACACGCTGGCTGCCCCGCGGTGTGTGTGGAATGAATAAGCAGGTGAGTTGTGTCGCCAGGGGTCCCTAGGACCTGGGGCCCCGCTGCCCTCTCCACGGAGCTCGTCTCAGAGCCCCGGGCAAGATCCCACGTCCAGTCCCCAGACGGTTTCGGGTCGTGACAGCTGACATTGATGGTGACCCAGGGCCCACGCAAAGCACTTACATGTATTAAGTCATCCAGTCTTTACAACCTGTGAAGTAGGTACCACATCCCCACTGAGAGATGGGAGCGCTGAGCCAGGACTGACCCAGGGCCAGCTCCGGGCCCCGTTCTGCTGGGAACACACCAGACAATGTGGCAGAAGGAGCTCTGTCCTGGGAACTGTGAGAGCGAGGTGGGGAGGATGAACCTCCCCCGGTCACCCCCCACTTCTCCATGCTGGGCTCCCCGACCCCACGCCAGACTGCCCCTACCACAGCGGCCAGAGCTACCCTCTGAAAGCCTGGGATCGAGTGCCTCGCCTCGGAGGCCGGCCTCCCCTCATTCCACGTCGCAGCCTCTCCCCTCCGCCTGGACCCGCCCGCCCCCCACTTCACTGGTGCCCCAGCGCTTACCACCCTCTGACGTCTGTGGACGTCTTTTATTGAAGTAAAATTTACGATTTTTACCCTTTTAAAGCAAACTGTTCAGTGACATTTGGTACATTCACAATGTTGTTCAACCGCCCTTTCTCTCCACTTCCAGAACGTTCTCATGCCGCCCCCCACCCCCCCGCCGTCCCACCTCACCCATTAGCAGTCACTTCCCATCCACTCCCCCGCCCCCGGCAAACACTCGTCACTTTTCTGTCTTTCTGGATTTGCCTCTTCTGGGCATTTCACATAAATGGAATCATACAATGTGTGGCCTTTTGTGTCTGGCTGCTTTCACTGAGCATGTGTTTTCCAGGGTCATCCCCGTCATAGCATGCATCAGTAATTCATTCCTTTTGACAGCTGAATCATTTTATTTATCCATTCTTCCGTTGGTGGACATTTGGGTTGTTTCCACCTTTTGGCCATTATGAATAATGCTGCTGTGCACATTCATGTACAGCTTTTTGTTTGAACACCGGTTTTCTGTTATTTTGGGTCTGTACCCAAGAGTGGAGTTGGGGGGCGGGGGGGTATAAACACCCCTTTAAGTCAGTGGGGCACCTGTGCCTTCTGCTCATGCATCACGATGCTCTGGCTCCAGGGACGGGAGTCTCCCCTGCCCTGCTCACCGCCGCAGCCCGGCGCTCAGCTCAGTCAAGACGCAGTGCCACCCACCCGATGGCCCCGGCTCCGTCCTGGCGGCTCCAGGAAGGGTGGTGGAGTCTGCAGGGAGGCGGGTGTGCTGGGCCCGATGCAGCCTCCTTGTCTCCACAGGCGTGCGGGAGTCCGTGTCCCCAACGGCACAGCCGGACACCCCAGAGTCCGAGGAGCCGCGCCTCCTGCCAGAGCCCCCCGATGATCGCTCTAGCACCCCGTAAGCCATGGGCCCCTTGTCTCCGCTCTGCGGCCAGCGCGGCCCCCAGCAGCAGCTCCGAGTCCTGAGCTCGTGGCTCTTCTGGGCCAGCTGAGCCCTGAGTGACAGTTAGTTTCTTTTCTTATGGACAGACAGTGGAGGGGACCCCCGCTCACCCCAGCCCAGAACCGTGCAGAGGCCTTGACTTTCAAATGTGCGATTTCCTCTCACTCTTCGTCCCAGTCAGTCATCGACGGCTGCGTAACAAGCAGCCCTGCCTCGTGGCATGAAACCACCACTATGTCTTTAGGCTCGTGGGTTCTGTGGGTCAGGAACTTGGACAGGACACAGTCGGGGGTCAGGGGTCGGCTACACAGTGTTGTGGAACATCTGCTGGGGGCTGGAATCGTCTGGGGGCATCTTGACTCAGGTCTGGTGCCTGGGCTGGGCTGACTCGAAGGCTGGGCTCAGCTGGGCACCATCTGTGTCCCGTGCCGGAGGCTGGATTCCTGGAGTGGCTGTCCCAAGGGAGCATCCGGAGGACTGGCAGTGCTGGAGGCCATGCAGCAGCTGTCCGCCTTTTAAGGCCCAGCCTTGGATTCATCCAGCCCCGTGGTGAAAAGAGTCAGAGCCTGCATACTCTCACCCCCCTGTCCCCCAGTGGAACAAGTGCCACAGAGTCTGCAGGGGGCATCCCCGTCCACCCCTCCCACCTTTGCCCTCACAGCCTGGCATGCCTCCTTGCCACCTTCAGGCTCACACTAAACACAAAAATACAGACAGAAATCTATGTATTTAGGCTTCCGTGGTTTGGCTTGTTTTGAGGTTTGGTTTTCCAAACGTGGGATGTTTTTATGCTTTTCTCCCTCAGCTGTATGTGGTGAATTTCCACTGAGGTCAACAGATGTTGCTCTGACTTGTGTTATTATTGTTCTTCATTGCATTTATTTATTGCATAAGTAACACCTGCCAGCAGTACACGATTCCAGAGGCACAAAAAGCACTCACAGTGAAAAGTTAGTCCTCACCGCTGACCTCCCAGTCCCCTCCCTGGGGCAAACATTTGTGCGTGTGCGTGACCTTCCAGAGAGATTCCACACGTGTATAGAAAGCCAAGCATGTAGATGTCCATGCGTGAACCCAGTGGGACGTCTCCTGTGCTGCTCGGCCTCAGCTCTGGCCCCAGGGCCTGTGGAGGCCTCTGTGTCTGTGAAGATGCCTGGGTCTCGGAGCTGAGCTGCACTGCCGTACGCGTGTGCCCTGCCCTGTTTTTAAGTCCTGGATCGGTGGGCATTTTAAGTTCCTGACCTTTTGTCGTCACAAATGATGTTGCTGTGAGTACTGTCTGTGGCTAGAGCTCCAGATTCAGAACCGGGCTCCCGGCACGCACGCTCAGCGTTTCTGTAGGACGTGCCCAGCTGGCTTCTCGATGCTTCACTGGCAGCGTGGAGAGCGCCTGCTTGTCCAAGTGCTCCCTGACGCTCGCTCAGCGATCCATCTTGCAT
Source organism: Hyperoodon ampullatus (assembly GCF_949752795.1). Taxonomy (NCBI): domain Eukaryota; kingdom Metazoa; phylum Chordata; class Mammalia; order Artiodactyla; family Ziphiidae; genus Hyperoodon; species Hyperoodon ampullatus. Next base: position 1,736,666 of record NC_136926.1, on the reverse strand, counting down.
CCTGCACGGCGAGCGTGGGGCTCAGTTTCACCTGCTTTTCTCTCTTGACTAAACTGCTGTGGTTGCTGGACCTACAGGCGGTGATGCGGGCGTGCAGGGTCCTTCGGGGATGCTTGTCCCCATGGCCTTGCCTAGCCCGGCTCCCCGGGGCAGCTCGGAGTGGGGCTGCCTCCCAGCCCAGCCCTCTCTCTGCCCCTAGGCCCAGGAAGGATGTGCCCCACAGATGCAGCGCCCACTTTGACGCGGTGGCCCAGATCCGAGGCGAGGCCTTCTTCTTCAAAGGTAACCCCCTCGGGGTCCAGCAGCCGCTGGACAGAAGAGCAGACCCCACTCTGGGCCCCAGGCTGGCCACCTGCAGCCCCACCCCCTGTGTCCCCCCAGGCAAGTACTTCTGGCGGCTGACCCGGGACCGGCACCTGGTGTCGCTGCAGCCGGCACAGGTGCACCGCTTCTGGCGGGGCCTGCCGCTGCACCTGGACAGCGTGGATGCCGTGTACGAGCGCACCAGTGACCACAAGATCGTCTTCTTCAAAGGTGGGCGCCCCCCCATCTGGGTGCCTGCTGGGCATCGCTGACCGGGGGCCGCAGCCTGCACTCCCCAGGACCCCCAAAGCTCGCGTCCACACAGGAGGCCAGTCCCGTGCTTTGCTCTGTGGGTCCAGAGCTCAGAGCAGAGAGTATCACATTCATGTGTGCACTCAACCAATTTGTAGTTATTGAGCACCTGCTATGTGCTCTGCACTGTGGTAGGCCCTGCAGACACACAGTGGGCAAGACACAAAAATCCCTGCCCTCATTCTGGGGCGGGGGACACACAATAAGCACCTGCAAGTAATGAGGGAGTTAATTTCAGATAAGCCTGAGGGAACAGCATACCAGGCAGAGGGAGCTGCCAGTGCAAAGGCCCTGAGGCAGGAACAATCTTGCTGATTGAAAGAACCTGGAAGAGGGTGATGAGGCTGGATCAGAATGAAGGGTGAGGAGGGCGGGGTGGGAAGTGCAGGTCGACTCCGAGTGGCCGTGGGAAGGAGCTGGATTTAGGCTAAGAGCAGGGGGAAACTGCTCTCCCATCTCAGTCCAGGGTGGCAGGTCCACTGGAGGAGGGGTGTCACTTCACCCTCAACAGCCCCGCTCCCGGGCTGGGCTGGGGTGGTGGTTCCTGCCCTTGGGGAGCATGCTGTCTCTGGGGAGAAGGAAAGGTGCCCCGCCTGCAGCAGGAGACTGAGCCCTGCCAGTTCTGTGGGCACTTTGGGGGCTGTGAGCCTTCCTCAGTCTCACGCACTGCTGTGTGTATGTGCAGCTGTGTTTTGGGGGTGCAGGGTCTGTAGCTCCCCAGAGTGAAGCCACCCTGCTGCCCTGACCCAGGCTCTCCAGCCTGGCCTCCCCTGTGTGGTGCTTGGGCTCGACCCCTCCCCACTCACCCTGACGCGCCCCCTGACAGTGGAATCACCGTCTCCCAGGCTGGATGTCAAGGGCCGGCCACAGTCATGGTGGGGGGACCTGTCTGGCATCTTCTAAGTAACTTGGATTATTTCTTAACATTTAAAAATCGGGAGATCCCCACGAGAAACCACAGCTCCAGACTTGAAATATGAGACAGTGTGGGCACTTGGGGCCTGTGCACTTGCCTGGCAGCGTCAGCTGGAGCAGGTCGGGCTGCCCTGTCAACGACACCCCGCGTGCGTGCCCACTCAGAGGAGAGCATCACAGCCCTCCTCGTTGTGATTGCACGGGGCCCTGTCTGCAGCTGTGCTATCATTTCCTTCAGTTGTTGCCAGTCTCTGACAGATGATTTTTTAGAAATTATTGTTAATTGTGGTAAAACACACACACACACACACACACAATGTAAAAGTTACCGTCTCAACCATTTTTAAGTGTAGAGTTCAGAGGCATTAAGTTTTTTCACACTGTGTGCAACCATCACCACCGTCCATCTCTAAGGCTTTTTCATCTTGTAAAGTTGAAATTCTGTCCCCATGAAACACTAACTCCCCATCCCCCTCCTCATCCCCCGGCACCCACCAGCCTGCTTCCTGTCTCCATGGATTTGCCTGCTCTAGGGACCTCATATCGTGGAACCACACAGGATTTGTCTCTTTGCGACTGGCTTATTTCACTGAGCGTAGTGTCCTCAAGGTCATCCACGTAGCAGGTGTCAGGATTCCCTTTTTTAAGGCTGAGTAGTGTTCCATTGTATGGATGGACCACGTTTTATCATCTGTCGATGGACACTTGGGTTGCTTCCACCTCTTAGCTGTTGTGAATGATGCTGCTGTAGACAAGTGTGTACAGATAGCCCTTTGAGGACTTGCTTTCAATTCCTTTGTGTATATACCCAGCGCTGGGGTTACTGGATCCTGTACTATTTCTATGTTTAACTTTTTGAGGAACTGCCAAACTTTCTTCCACAGCAGCCGCTCCCATTTTACATTCCCACCAGCGGTGCCCAATTCCCCCGATCCTCACCTACGCTTGCTGTTTTCTGGGGGCGGGTTTGATCGTGCCCATCCTACCGGGTGTGAGGTGGTATCTCATTAGGGTTTTGATATGCATTTCCCTGATGACTGGTAACGTTGAGCATCTTCTCGTGTGCTTACTGACCATTTGAATATCTTCCTTGGAGAAATGTCTATTCCAGTCCTTTGTCCAGCCAAAGATTTTTTTTAATGTTTTGCTTCTTTTTCATTTGTATCTTCTGTTTTCATTTGTTTCTTTTTTCATTTGTTTTGTTTTGTTTTTTTTGGCCGCAGCTTGCAGGCTGAAAGCACAGTCCTAACCACTGGACCGCCAGGGAATTCCCTCATTTGTTTTCTAAATAACAGGGTTGATTTGTTGCTAAACCCCGGTGGGAGTGGGGGACCTGACAACACATACCCAAATTTAATTCCCGCCCTTCTGCGGCAGAGCAGCTAAGGATGTTTCCAGAGCCCAAAGTCAAGGATATACCCAACAAGGATCTCAGTCACACCATTTCCCGAAAGCTTTACATGCAGGTTTGAAGTTCTCGGTGATTTCTAAAGCCCTGCTTCTGTGTAATCTGACAAGGCTGCACACATGCAGGTCCGGCGGGCCTTGACCCAGTGCCCTTCCTGCTTTGCCCGTGAACATGCTCAGCCCGCCTCACAGCAGAAGTGGACAAGGCCCCGCTGACCGAAGTGGCTTCTCGGGGTGGGAGGGGGGAGTCTTGCCCCCTGGCTGTGATGTGGCCGCCTCATCTGGCCCCGCGTCCCCAGGCTGCTGGCACGTGTGGGACCCCTGCCGGGAGCACAGCAGGCGCTCGGTGAACCCTCCTGGGACTTACGCCGTGGGCACTGCGCATCGGGGTGCCCGTCTGTGGGAGGAGCAAGGGCTGGGGCCCCCGCCCGGCGGGCTGGGCGAGCTCCGGCCCACGGCTCTTTCTCTCGCCCCCAGGAGACAGATACTGGGTGTTTAAGGACACTAACGTAGAGGAAGGATACCCGCGGCCCATCTCGGACTTCGGCCTCCCGCCGGGCGGCGTCGATGCTGCCTTCTCCTGGGCCCACAATGACAAGACTTATTTCTTTAAGGACCAGCTGTACTGGCGCTACGATGAGCACACACGGCGCGTGGACCCTGGCCACCCCGCCCAGAGCCCCCCGTGGAGGGGCCTCCCCAGCACGCTCGACGATGCCATGCGCTGGTCCGATGGTGAGCCGGGCGCCGGGGGAAGGGCGAGTCCGGGGCAGCCTCAGCCTCCACCCCTGGGGAGCGGGGATCCAGGGGCAGATGCGTGCGTCTGCCCCGCCCCCCACCCCCGCGCCGCAGACACCACCCGCCCCCGGAGGGGCCCCTGGGTCGCCCCCTCTGGCGCTTGTTCACCTCTCGGGGTCCCTTCCTCGCCCCCGTCACCCCTCTAGCCATAGCAGCCTCGCCTCCTGCTCTCACACACACACACCCCCAGGGCCTTTGCACTGCCGTGCGTCCCCCCCACCCCCCAACACTTTCCCCACAGGCTTCAGGGCTCCGCCCAAACGTCATTTCAGCGCCCCCTGGCTGCAGTGAGAAGTACAGCATCCTCCCACAGGGGCAGCTCCACCCGTACGGGAAGTTTCGTTTGTTCTATTTGCAAAGCCAAGTCCCCAGTACCTAGAACAGCCTGGCACATAGTAGGCCCTCAGTAAATAAATAGTAGGGAAAAAGCAGAGGTCATCTCATCCATCCCCCTGCCTCCAGGCGGCTCCTTGAGCTTTCCCAGGCCTGTAATGCTCTGAGTGCCCACAGATGGGCTCCCCGGAGGCTGAGACCAAGACTCTGACTCTCACCTGAGACGTTCTACGTCTGTCCTTCCTGCTGGCCCCGCAGCTCTCTGCATCCCGTCCCCCTGCCGTCTACACCGAATCCCTCGTGCTGCAGCGGCCGGAGCTCAGCCGCCTGCCCTCTTCTCTCCCAGGTGCCGCCTACTTCTTCCGCGGCAAGGAGTATTGGAAGGTGCTGGACGGTGAGCTGGAGGTGGCGCCCGGGTACCCGCAGTCCACGGCCCGGGACTGGCTGGTCTGCAGAGACCCGCCCGCTGACCCCGAGGGCGCAGACGGAGAGGCTGGGGCCCACGCCCGGCCGGGGCAGCGCGACCACAGCCGCTCCGAGGACGCCTACGAGGTCTGTTCCTGCACCTCCATCGCCGCCGCCGCACCGCGGGCCGCGGGCCCACTGCTGGCCGCGCTGCTGAGCTTCCTGTGGACAGCGGCCCGGGCCCTGGCGCTGTGACATTCGGCGCTGGCCTGCGACAGGACAGAAGGGGCTACGGCCCAGAGGCACAAAGTGCAAGGACTGATGCCCGCCCCTCCAGCGCCTGAGCCAAGCGTCCCTGCAGAGCGGACCCCGCCTTGCAGATGGGGACGGCGCCACCAGCCCCCGGGCCGAGGCCACCGGGTGCAGCCTCCCCGACTCGGCAGAGGCCAGCAGAGGGCGCTGCTCCCCGGGCGCGGATGCAGGGGGAGCGCCCGCCTGGCCTGCCTGCCCTCTGCCAGCTGGGGAGATTGCGTCACGTCCCGGCCGGGTCGGGGCCGGGAGCCGTCCTTTCAGCGAGCGAGTGACTGAATCTCACGGAGATTGACCGAGGAGCCAGGGGCAGGCTGGGCTGGGGGCGTTACATCAGGTCCGCAGGCCCACGGGCATCCCCTCCCCATCACCTGCCGCAGAGCCGCCCCTGGTGCTTCCGCCCGCCCGTGGGGCTTCCTCTCCTGGACCCAGTGGGCCTGCCGGCTGCCCTGACCAGGGCAGCCGCCTCCACGGGCGAGCCCCCAAGCTGGGGCCGTGGTGGGCTTCCCTTGTGACGCGTTTCAGACAAACACGATCTCTTCCTGCTTTGTAACGGCTCAGGCTCGGCTCCCTGACGCGCCCAGGCGGTCTGAGTGTGGGCGTCCTCCGGGGCCTCGAGGGGCTCTGTAGCCCTGGCCCCAGACCACCTGCACTCTGGGGTGGGGGGCCTCCAGGAAGGCCTGTGCAGTGGTCACCAACACCTTCCTGCCCAGCGCCTCCTTGACGACTCCATGACCCCTGGGTCATTACACCCATTTCACAGACAAGCTGAGGCCCAGCTCAGGGAAACGAGGCTCCTGCCCGCAGGCAGGGGTCGGGCCGGGTCAGGTCTCAGGACCTGGGGTTCTGGCACGTTCGCCCAACCTCCCTGATGGATGGAGTGACTACCTGCACGTGCAGGTACTGTGCTCAGTGCGGGACGTGCAGAACGAGACAAGGTGTTGGGTGAGGCACCTGGGACGCTGTCTGCCACCCCGAATGCCCCCGAGGGCCTCCCAACAGGAAGTGCAGGGAGGTGGCTCCGTCCCATTGCTCCTTCTGCTTCTGGCTCCAAGGCCAGGATGGCAGCCACCACTCTCCCACCCGGAGGGGCAAAGAGTGGGAGCGGTACCCCCTTCACCCGGGAGGGCGACCTTTCCCAGAAGCCCTGGCTGCCTGCCCGCTCTCACTGGCAGGGAGCGATTGATCAGTGCTTCTCCTGGGGGTGCGTGGACATGGGGGTGGGATGGTCCCTGCCCATCCCTGTCGCAGCCATAGATAACCCCAAAGGTAGGATCACCTGGGTTGAGAACCTCTGGTCTAGAGGAATCACCACCCCTCCCTGGGGCTGGGGCAGGTGAACGCCTGCAGCAAAAATGGTGTCGGTTAGGAAGAGAAGAGTAGGTGAGGTGAGCGTCAGGCCATCAGGGGGTTGCGAAGAGCCCCTGCAGGGGCTGCCTTGGAGCAGGGGTTCTCCAGGCGGGGTGCCCAGCCAGCAGCATCCACATCACCCAGAGCCGGTAGAAATGCAGATTCTCGGGCCTGGCCCTACCTGCTGATCAGAAGGCTGGGGGTGGGGCCGGCCATGTGTTACCCTCTCCCCTTTCTGTGAGTGTGATACACGGGGAAGTTTGTGAACAGCTGCTTTCCAGGGGGCTCCGGAAGGGCCTCCCTGAGCCAGGGAATGAGCCGAAACAGAAGAGAAGGAGTTGGTTGTGCAGCGATCAGAGGGAAGAGGCCAGCTGGGGTGGGGGGGCAGGGCAGGTGCGCACGTTCTGGGGTGCAATGGGCCCGCTCAGCAGAAGACCCTGCATCCTGGAGATTTTCCACAAGGCCAGCCCACATGGGGGATGGTAGGCTGCTCTAAGGCACTGGCACTCATTCCCTGCGTCGTGGGAGTTATCACCCCCCCGCCCCCGCTCTAGGGTGAGGCACAGACGTTCGCATGTTCAGGAGAGGGCTCAGGCTCCTGCAGCTGCACACCTCCACCCCGACCTGATGCCCAGGTAGCAGAGGCAGGCTCAGGGCCCGTCCCGGGATGCGTGGATGCCACGGCCAGGCAGGCAGTCTCCGGGCCAGGCCCCATGCTCACTGAGCCAGGCCAGGCCACATCCCACATCCGTCTGTCCGCCGTCTGGTCCCTGGACCCAGGAAGGGTCTCCGCCTGTCTGACCACACCAGATGGACTAAAGGTCCCTCCTGGGGGAACAGGCTACCTCTGCTCATCAAGGACAGCCCCACGTGGTCCCACTTCATTCTCCAGCAGCCTGCGGGGGCGGGGGGGCAGTCCTAGGCCCTCGTGTGTTTGGGGGAAGGGCACACAGCCCGTGGGCCAGAGCCGGCAGTGGACCGGGTCTACAAGAACCCAGGCTCTCTCATGGTGGGTGGTGGTCTTACTCTTGTGTTAAAGCCAAAGACCATTTTATAAAACGTTCCCATTAATTCTGTCTCACATGAAGTAAACAGCAGACACAGAAGTGGTGCATCTCTGTGTTCAGTCCTAAAGGACAAATTAGCAGTAAAAGTAGTAGCAGCAAGAGCTGCTCCCACCAGGGGCTGCAAACCAGGGGTCTGGGCACTGAACAAAGCCATGGAAATACTTGGCTTGAGCCCATCTTTTTATAAATACATGTGCTTTTACATTTTGAAATAGTCTCATATATACAGAGAAGATGCAGGTAGAGTACAAGACTTTTTTTTTTTTTCTTACCTAAATTATTTGGGAGCACACTGACGACCCCGGACACTTTTCTGTGTATTTCCTGCAAACTAGGACTTCCTCTCAAGTCTCTGTAAAATCAAGAAATAATAGGACACATCAGACCCCACTTGGTTTCTGCATTTGTCCCAGCTTGTCCTGTCTTTTATTGACAGGACCCAACCCAGCATCACACTCAGCTGTCCTGAGGTTTTATGCTCCCTGAGCCTTGGTTTTCCCTTGACCTCCATGACCTTGGCCCTCGTGAAGGTCACAGGCTGGCTGTCCTGTAGACTGTCCCTCAATGCCAGCGGCCTCAAGTGTCCCCATGGTTCAATTCCAGTCCTGCATCTCTGGTAGTAATGTCACAGAAAGATATTATGCTCACATAAAATTTTCAATTTTAGGTGAGTCACTATTTAAACACCTGGAGCTTTCATGTAAAATTTTAGGTTTTCAGTCAAAAGTCTCTATTTTCACACCAAGCTGTGCTGGCTCTACTTGGAGAAGCTGTGGATCCCTCAGGGAGCCTGCAGCCATGGTGACAGACCCAGAGAGATCCCTCAGGAGGAGAACAGAGGGCTCACACCACACCAGTGAGAGCACAGACCCCAGGCGAGGTCAGCCGTGGAGGCCCAGGTGCTGGCTGACTTCAGCATGACTGGGCCTTGCAGGCAAACACTCATATGCCTGTGTGCATGGGTGTCAAGTATACAAAACGCGTCTACACAGGGGACCCCTGGGACCAGAAGGTCTCTGTTCTAGCTCCCATTTTACAGGTGGGGAAACTGAGGCTCTGGTCTTGGCTCAGGCTGTCATAATAAAAGCCACAGTGCAGGCTTAAACAGCAGTTATTTATTTCTCACAGTCTTGGAGGCTGGACGTCCAAGGCCACGGTGATGGCAGATTGGGTTCCTGGTGACGGCACCTTCTGGCCGTGTGTTCACATGTGGTCTCTTCTTCTTATAGGGACACTAAGCCCATCGTGAGGGCCCCACCCTCACGACCTCACCTCAGCGTATCACCTCCCAAGGTCTCATTTCCAAGTACCATCACGTTGGGGGTTAGAGCTTCAACGTACGACCTTCGGGGGGGCACAAACATTCAGCCCGTAACACACAGGGAGAAGGGCCCCCCGCACCGCAGCTGCCCCTCGGATGGGACCGAGGCCAGACCCAGATTCCAGCCACACCTCATCCCCTCCTGCCACCTTTCCTAGGAGCAAATTATGGGAGGCTAGGAGGCTCTGGGTGACTCACCCTAGAGAATAATCACGATGGTGCAGTTACTGGTTCTGTTCTGCACTTGACAGGCACAAGGGAGGGAATGTGCTTAGTTTCATTTTCCAGATGAGGAAACTGAGGCTCGGAGAGGAGCGGTGATTTGCTGAAGCTCAGACACTTAGTGGGTGGGGGAGCTGGGAGTGAACCCGTGACGCTCCTGCTCTGGGGGTCCTGCTCACAAGCTGCCGTGGCCCTCCCTGGGTGGGGAGGGGGTGTGATTATGGGACAGCAGCGTGGGTGCCCCTCGTTGGAATCCCAAGGACGGTGAGCGGGTTTTCCTCCAGGGCTCTGGGGCCAGGCCAGCGCTGGGCCGGTGTCCTCCCGCCTCCCAGGTGTCCCTCGCGACTGTGTGCCCGTGGGCCTCCCACCCCAGCTGGGCATTGGGCCCCTGCTGGCTCTGCAGCCCCTGCCCTCTCTGGGTGGACAAAGGGTGACAGGACCCCAGTGCGTCCAGAGAAACGAGAGGAAACCGAAGCAGATGGCCCCCAGCACAGCTGCCCGCTCCCCTGCCTCCCAGGCACTGGGCACGCTCGAGGCTGCAGCAAGCACGCCCACCTGCCCTCTTCCATTTCTGGGTTCTCACCCGGGGCCGTCGTGGACTTGCAGCCAGGTGGTGACCAGGGCCGCGTCATCCTCACCCACATGGCGGTGATGCTGGCCGTCTCTGGAGCCCCCGCCTGGCCTGGGCTTCCTTACCCGGCGGCGGCCAGTGCCAAGGGCAGGAGTCCCAGGAGGCTGAGCGGAAGCCACAGGTCACTTCTGCTGGTCTCATGCCCACTGGCCCCAAGGGAAGGGGACAGACCCCACCTCTCAGTGGGTGACAAGTGTCAGTCCACAGGCTGAGAAACCATGTGAGATCCAAGGACTTTTGCTCCTCTTGGAAAACTCAGCTGGCCACACTGCTCCCCTGAGCACCCCAGACCTGCTCCTCCACAGGCAGACAGCAGGCCACCCCGTGGCTCAGACGGAGACCTCATCGCCCTGCTCTCACCTCCCGCCCGGCCCCACAGCCCCTCTGACCCTCTGACCCCCAGGCAAGCCACCATCCACTCTGCCTCTGAACTGTCCTCTGCATCCGCACTGGCCACTCTCCCGTCTGTTCTCCACACGGCAACCACAGGACCCGTGAAAAGCTTCATCAGGCCAGATCCCTCTGGTCTCCAAACCCTCCCGTGGATCCCCTGGCCTTGGGAGTGAGCGTGAGGGTACAAACCCAGTCCTTACCATGGCCTAGATCAGGCCCCTCGTCCCTGCCCTCCACCTCCCCTCCCCGCCTTCGCTCCAGCCACTCTGACCCAGCCCCTCCCAGACCACAGCTCCTGCCTCAGGGCCTTTGCACACGCAGGCGCCTCCAGTGTCACCTTTGCAGTGGTGCCTCTCTGACCACCTCCCTGGAACTGCAAACAGCCCTCCTTCCCCATAAATGCACCCACACCCCTTCCCTCCTTTATTTTCTCCATGGCTCCCACTACCATATGACCCACTCTATAGTCAGTTTATATACTCAGCTTGTATTTTGTCGGCTGTCTTTCCTCTCCACTAGAGTGTAAAGATTTGGCCTATTTTGTTCAACGCCGTGGTTCTGACTTACTAGATGTTTGCTGAGCGAACAAACAAATGACAGAAATGCCGCAGGTGGACCCAGGCCCCATGCTGGCGGCTGGGCCAGGCCTTCTTTTCCCTGTGCCGTCTCAGGACTCCCCTCTTCCTCCTGGCCCAGGAAGCGGCCTTTGGGAGGGCGGCCGCTCAATTTGGATGAAAACCAGGACTGTCCTGGATGGACCTGGACGGCTGGCCCCGCATTCTAGGCCAGACCAGGAGTGCGGCGCCTGACTCGGGGGTAGACTCCCTGGGACTGAAACAAGCTCCATGCCCGGAGCCTCTCTCAATCCTGACTCCCTCCTGGGGTCCGTGGTGTTTGAATCTCTCTCCGTCCAGCGTTGGTTTCAGAGGGGAGAGGTAAGCCTCTTGTGCTCCGCTATCGGGAGGCCCAGGGATGGTTCAGCAGAGGCTGCCTGGCTGATTGCGGCGAGCAGCACGAGGACCTCGAATCAGCACCAGGTGAAGACACGAGGAGCAGCGTGAGACAGAGAGGACTCAGCAGACGGACGGACGCCGTGCAGCAGCCTCAGGGTCTCCTGGCCCTTTGTTTAGTGATAACACATGAGACGTGAACAAGTGATTCCTCAACAATGCGGCCACTCCCTGCCCGGCAGAGCCCTTGTCACAGAGACACAGGGGCAGGACGCAAAGTGCTGACCGAGCCCACAGAGGACACGGGCGGGCCCCCGAGACAGACTGCACCGCGGCATTTACTGTCAGACGCACTTCACAATCGCACCCAGGAACCAACGGGTAAATGTAAGTCGGTGGCTCTGCAGGGACGGGGGCGCAGGTTGTGGGGAAAGTGAGTAAATAGCAAGGAAAATGGGTGGTGACCTCACGCCGTGAGTGAGAGGCGGGAGTTCTGGGAAGGATGGAGGCCCTAGGGGTCTGCGCGGAGCAGCCGGGGCTGAGAGCTCTCTGGGGACCGTCAGAGGGTCACGGAATGTGGAGCTCCCAGGGCCCGCCCTCATCACAGTCACCGCCCAGGAAGGCGGCCACCGGCCAGGGTTGCATCACCCCAGCGAGGCCCCAGGCAGCCCCGGGCCACAGCAGCGTGGACCCTGATGCAATCCTCCGCCTGGACTTGTGTGGCCCCGCTGGCCTGCCGGCCTGGACTGTGCCCTTCCGGGGGCCCCGGCCCCCAGCGCAGCCTCCAGCTGCCCCCTCCTCGCAGGCTCCAACTAGAAGCACTTGGGGTTATTGCCTTGCGGTGCCAAGCACGTCACTAGCGGCCTCCGAGGCTTCCTTTCCCACCTCCCAAGCGGCCCAGGGGTTGGGGAGCCAGGTGCGTGCCTGTCGGGAGCGTGGGTCCCCCGGCCAGACCCCCGTTCACGCCTGCTAGTCTTCTCCTTGACGGTGTGACTCTGACTAGTTACTCAGCTGTTTCGTCTGTGAATTGGGGATGAGCACACCTGCCCGGTACGAACAGCCACACCCAGAGGAGAGGAGCCGGCCGGGCACAGGTGCGAGGCCAGAGCCTGCTCGTGTCACGACCGAGTTTCACCGAGTCCTTGATGAACAGTTTGTCACGTGAAATCAGGATGTGTCTTAAAGCTGATGGAGGGTCAAAGTACACCACAGGGACTTCCCTGGCGGTGCAGTGGTTAGGACTTCACACTTCCACTGCCGGGGCGCGGGTTCGATCCCTGGTCAGGGAACTAAGATCCCGCATGCCGCGCGGTGCGGCCAAAGAAAACAAAGGTACGACCCTCAACGTTGTGTTCTTTCTAGCAGCTCGTAAATGAATGGGGGTCTTACTATCAGTGGCATTTAGATTTGACTGAACACAGAAGTATTACTAAGCCGGAGAGCACAGGGTGTCACAGACTCCACGGAGGGGAAGCGGGGGAAGAGCTCTGTGAACCAGGAGTGGCGTTAATGGTGCCTGGGCTCAGGGACCCCAAGAAGGTCCCAGGCTGCCCCATGGGCACCGTAGCCCCTGGACACCTGGCCCCTTTCCTGGGGTCTCAGGGACTCCAAGATGCCAGCAGACGTCATGAGCTCTCATTCCAGAGGCAGAAGAGAGAAGTCAGTGCTGCCGTCAATAAAAGGAAGGTTGTAAGTGGTGACCACAGCGGCCGGGATGAAGGTGGGCTTGGGGGACTTTAGACCAGGTGGTCCCGGAGGGCCCCTTGGAGTAGGCGACATGTGAGTGAGACCTCCGTGATGGGAGGGCATGGGGGCAGTGTTCCAGGCAGAGGGAACAGCCAGAGGCCTCAGGCTGGAGCCAACTTGAGAGGCGGGGGAAACAGAAAGAGGCCAAAGGTCGGGGTAGCTGACCCAGGTCACCCGGCTCCACTAGGTGGATTTGAAGCCAGGGCCCAGGCACGTCCAGCTGCACTTACCGTGTTATTGGTTCTAACGAAGGAGAAGAGGAAGAGAGGGGGCAGCTCTGGGCGTTTGGGAGGCAGGTGGCCGGGAGCGGGCGGAGGGGGACCGGCAGAGGCACATCTTGCATTCCGTCCCATGCACCTCTGACCGTCCCTGAGGAAGGCAACGCTCAGACCCATGGTGTCCCAAGGCCAGGTGGCCCTCCAGGTGGAAACAGGCAGCCGGGCACTGGGGGAGGAGCTGGGGGGAAATTCAAGGGTCTGTTTCTTTCTGAGCCCAGGCCCCTCCCCGCAGGATGAGATGCCCAACTGCAAGGGCGCTGGCCACACCGCAGCTGGCACCTCAGGTTATTTCGCCTCTCCACTGAAACTGTTGTATGGTTTCTGACAATGTAGATTTGACGTTCTTTTTCGCTTATCCATACTTTATTTCAGCTCATACCTTTTTCAACAACTGTATGCTAAAATACACGGCACAGGGCCTCCCTGGTGGCGCAGTGGTTGAGAGTCCGCCTGCCGATGCAGGGGATACGGGTTCGTGCCCCGGTCTGGGAGGATCCCATATGCCGCGGAGCGGCTGGGCCCGTGAGCCATGGCTGCTGAGCCTGCGCATCCGGAGCCTGTGCTCCGCAACGGGAGAGGCCACAACAGTGAGAGGCCCGCGTACCACAAAAAAAAAAAAAATAAATAAAATAAAATACACGGCACAAAATTTATCATTAGTGACACTGAGTACACTCCCGGTGCCCACCCTGCCCTCCACCCAGCTCCCGACCATTTTTATCCGCCAGAGGGAATCTCCGTGCCCCCGAGCGGTCACCCCCAGCCCCTCACCAGCCCTCAGCCAACACGGATCTACTTTAAGTCTCTGTGCATTTGCTTATTCCGGGACCCTCACCTGGGAGGAAATCATACAATAGTCGTCATTTTGCGTCTGGCTTCTTTAATGTAACATGTTTTCAAGGTTCATTCGTGTTGTAGCGTGAATCAGAGCTTCATTCCTTTTTACGGCTGAATCATGTTCTCTTGTATGGCTGGCCCACATTGGTTTATTCATTCATCCCTGGACGGACATCAGGGTTGGCAACTGTGAATAACGCTGCTATGAACGTGGGTGTGTGTGTTTGCTGAGCCCCGGTTTTAGTCGTCCGGGGAGTAGACACGGAAGTCTAACACAGGCTTTACCGGGGAACCCGAGTGGGCTTCTGACAGCACAGCAGGGGTGCAGATGTGTAAGGTGCTGTGTCACCCAGCCTGAGTCAGGTCTGGAAGAGTAAAGCTCCTCATCCTTTCCCGCGCCCCTCCACCCAGCTGTTAGGGGAACCACTGACCAAAACGCCCCGCCCTGGCCAGACCCAATAGTAACCACTTGCATGAGTTATCGTACAGCTGGAGGTCCTGGGTAAGGAACGTGGAACTAACAAGCTACCACCAACCGGAAGAATTCGGGAAAGGCCCAAAGGAGAGAGGGAACGCCAGTCCGTATGTCCTACCAACTTCCCAGAATCCTTCTCTCTGGAATCCATCCAGGCTGAGCGATGCGTGCGCTACCAGCAAGGACCCTGAGTCAGAGTGATTGGCCAGAGACAACCCGGAAACTAACCCCGTCACCATAAAACCCGAGACTGCGAGCCTCGTGGCAGAGCCGTTCTCCTGGGGTCCCTGACCCTGCTGCTCTCGGCCCGGGCGCCCCTTCCCAACAAAGCCTCTTGCTTTGTCAGCACGAGTGTCTCCTCGGAAAATTCATGTTCGCGTGTTAGAGAAGAGCCCACTCTCGGACCCCGGAAGGGGTCCCCTTCCTGCAACACAGCCGCGACCCAGAAGCTGTGCCCGGGGAAGGGCTGCTGACTGGGTCTGACCTCTAGGCTGGAGCTGCGGAGTTCTAATCCACCAGCTTCCCAGGCAGTCTGCTGCTCAAGAGTATAAATGCATGTGACAGCTTTGCCCGGGCCGTGTGCAATGTCCCGCACCCTCCATCTCCTGCAGAGGCTCTGCCGTGTCCCCGAGGGCATCTGGATTTGAGACCCGGGGCCTGTCTTGGTCTGGGGAGGGGAAAGGGGTTCCTGCAAAAACCCATCAGGTAGGTCCTGGAGGCTGAGTACCACCTGTTCCAGGTGAGTGCAGGGATGCCCAGGTGTGGACTCTGCAGTGTGGCTGGGCTGGACTGTTTCCTTGGGGTCACTAGGGGGTGAGGAGTGGGAGAGTCGCCAGGAGCACAGAGCCAAGCGGATACCTGCGGGGACCCTGAGATAATGACCCTACAAAAACCACGTGTTAGGCAAATTGATTTGGAGCCTGTACCAAAGTTTATCATTTGTCAGGAAGGGAACTAGCAGGAGATAAGAGAGTGCCCTTCTGAGAGGGTTTGGAGAACGTGGTTTAGGTATTTGGTACACGTGCCTGTTGGATTTCATGAGGTCCTAAAACTTCTCACCCCCATCGGTTTGTGGACAAAGAACATCGTCTGCCTTTTCAGTAAACAAGGATGTTGCGGCCATAAAGCCAACAGCCACTGAAGTTGCACCTATGGTGCACCCTGAGGGGAATTCAGGATGCAGAAAAACAAGATACTGGCCCTAGACAGTTAAGATGCATATCAAAGAGAGAGAGAGAGAGAGAGAGAAGGAAAAAAAAAAGACGCACATCAAAGGAATGCTAAACAGGAGATGTGATTTCCAACTCCTAACCCAAAGCGCACACACGAAGGGGCCATCGAACAGCTTGTGGGCTCTCGCCCTGGGCAAGCAGAAGGATGGGGAGGGGGTAGGACTGACTTGGGACGGACAGGAGCTCCATCCTTCGCCCCTACCCCAAGCTAGAGATGCCTGGTGGCCCAGGCCCCTCCGCTTTGCTCTCCTACCTGGGCAGCGCAGAGCAGAGGTGCCTGAGGTCTCGGGAAACGTTGCCTGCATGCATATGCATTCAGTAGGCACTCACCCCCGCGTTCATTCACCACAGAACTATTTGTGGAGCACCTACTCCGTTCCACGTTCTGTTCCAGGCACAGGGGATGGCAGAGAACTTGAGCCCCAGGGGCAGCCCCTCCTCCACCCTGGGCCGACCTGCTGGGATATGAGCAGTCACTTCACAAAAGAGGCTGGAAGAGCTGAATTTGAGGCAGCAAAGAGATGCTCTTTGAACTGGACACTGTCTGTCCAGTAGTGAGTGCTGTCATGGGCTGGTGTTAGCAGGGAGGACCCATGGGTCCAGGGACTCTGGTGGGTGTGTAGCCCTCTGCAACCCCTTTGCAGCATAAATGGGCATATGATTTTGTAAAGTGGAAGCTTTGCATACTTTGTTACTCTGCAATTCCACCCCTAGGTACGTCCCCCAGAGAAACTCTGGCAGGGGACAGTAGGAGACATGAGTGAAAGTGTTTGTAGCAGCAGCCAGTTCCTAACAGCAAAGATCTGGAAACGACCTACGTGTCCATCATCAGAACGGATCATGGCTCTGGGACGGACCTTACAGGGCAGAGTGTAAGGCAGCCGTGACGAGAACGGGCTGCTGCTGAACAACACAGAATGGATCTCAGTGACAAAATGTTTAGTGAGAACAGCAAGGTGCAAAGGACTACAAATGCTATTGTTAAAGATGATCAAAAAAGGAAAAATCATGATTCAGAGCTATACAAAAGAAGAGGTGTTAAAGATGTTGCTCAAGGAGGGACCCAGGCTGATGTTAGAAACTTCAAAAGAAAATAAAGAGGGACTTCCCTGGAGGTCCAGTGGTTAAGACACCTCGAGCTTCCACTGCAGGGGGCACGGGTTCCATCTGCCCCTGGTGGGGGGGTGGGGGGACTAAGATCCCGCAGGCCCAAAGTTGCGGCCAAAAAGGAAAGAAAGAAAAGAAAAAGACACCTTTATAGATAAGGAGTATTGAAATGCATATGTAAATGGAGGAAAATCTGTATTTTTCCCCCTGGGGTGGAGGGAAGATAACTGAACCTCTGTGGATAAGAAAGAATTCCCATGTCTGTCAGTTATGTGCAATTTACAATGAGTTGTAAAACAGCCCAGAGACAACGGAAGCCCAAATTCCGATAGCCCTGAAGCACCTGAAGCAACAGGGTGTGTGGCTGACCCTTGGAATATTTTTCCATTCCTTTCCTTTCAGCCTGCCTGTGTCCTTAAATCTACAGAGAGCCGCATATAGCAGGCAGCACACAGTCGGGTCTGGGTTTTTTATCCACTCAGCCATTCAATGACTTTCAATTAGGAAGTTTAATCCATTTGCATTTATGGATTTACATTTATCCATTTACATAATTACTAATAGGGAAGGATTTGCTCTTCCCATTTTGTTCAGGGCTTTCAGTTCACCCTGTAATCTCCTTTCCTTGATTGGGTTTGTTGATTTTTAAAATATTGATATGCTTTGATTCCTTTCTCTTTCTCTTTTGTATAACTCTATAGGTAATTTTTGTGTGTGGTTACTTTGGGACTTACATAAAATATCACAGTTATAAAAGCCAATTTTAAGCTGATAACAACTTATGTTCAGTTGCATACAAAAGCCCTATGGTTACCTCCCCCTACACATATTTCTTTTTAATTGAAGTATAGTTGATTTACAATATTATATTAGTTCCAGGTGTACAACATAGCGATTCAATATTTTTATAGATTATACTCTATTTAAAGTTATAAACTATCGACTATATTCCCTGTGCTGTACAATGTATCCATGCAGTGTCTTTATTTCTTTGGAGTAGTTTGTACTTCTTAATCCCCTGTCCCAATCTTGCCCCTCCCTACTTCCCTCTCTTCACTGGTAACCATTAGCCTGTTCTCTATATCTGTGTTCCTGTTTTGTTATATTCACTGGTTGGTTTTATCTTTTTGATCCCACATATAAATGATAACATACAGTATTTGTCTTTATCAATTTCACTAAGTATGATACCCTCCAGGTCCATCCATGTGTTGCAAATAGCAAAATTTCATTCTTTTTTATGGCTGAGTAATATTGCATTTTATATGTGTATACTACATCTTCTTTATCCATTTATTTTAGATAAGCATTTAGGTGGCTTCTATATCATGGCTACTGTAGATAATGCTGCTATGTATCTTTTCAAGTGTATGTTTACATTTTCTTTGGGTATACATCTGGGAATGGAATTGCTGGATCATACAGTAGTTTTATTTTTAGGTTTTAAGGAACCACCATAATGTTTTCAGTAGTGGCTGCACTAATTTGCATTCCCACCACACACACACACTTTATGGTATTGTCACAATTTATATCTATTCATACTGTGTACTTTTTGACATATTTATTAGTTATAGTTATTGTTTAATACTTTTGTCTTGTAACTTTTAAACTAGAATTAAAAGTGATTTACCACCACCATTACAGTGATATTCTGTATTTGTCTATATATTTACCTTCACCAACAGTTTTCTTATGCTATTGCGTTGTGTTTTTTGTACACTAAGATGTCAGTTTTATAAAGCTTAAAAACAAGCAAAACACAATGTCAACGTATATGAATATACATATACAAATACATACATACACATATATATATGCTAAGATTGTTTTGCAAAAGCAAGGGAAGGATGTGATCTCATAGGTGAATCTTATGGACATACCTCTTCCTGAATGAAGCCAGACACAGAGACTGAGCTCTGTATGATCCTTTTTTTTTTTTTTTCTGGCCACACTATGCGGCACACAGGATCTTAATTCCCCGACCAGGGATTGAACCCGTGCCCCCTGCAGTGGAAGCTCAGGGTCTCAACCACTGGACCGCCAGGGAAGTCCCTGTATGATCCATTTTTATAATGTTCAAGAACAGGCAACACCAATCTATGGAGAAAGAGGCCAGGGTAGTGGTTCTCTTGTCAGGAGTGAAGAAGAGTACCTGAGAGCTTTCTGGGGCCTGGAAAGCGCCGCACCTTGAGCTGAGCAGTGGTTACACAAGTGCAGACATTTGTAAAATGAATCCATATCCTTAAGATTAGTCTACTAACAATGGTAATAAAGAAGATTTTCAGAGTAAACATATAGGGATGCCCAATAACAAGTACTTTTCTATATCTCTTACACAGTATTTCTTTCCAGTTGTCGTGAAAAAATTCAAGCTTAGAAAAGAAAATAGTTGAGTGAGCAGTCACATACACAGCACCTAAATTTAATTATTGTCAGCATTTTGCCATATTGCTTCACTTATTTTTGGTCTTGCTGAAGTAATTTTAAAGTAAAATAGACCTCCTTGTTTCATTCTTACTGCATTTTATAAGAAAGTAGACTTGCTTTTTCTGGATCAGTTAAGGTGTTAGAGTATTACATTTCTTGGAAAACATAATTTGGTTTATCAGGAGCCTTCATTGTCTTAATGCAAAAAAGTTCCAAGTGCAGTGATTTCCAAGGAGCTAAGTTCTGACGTTTGTTCAATAAATGTTTCCTGAGTATCTGGTAAGAGCAAGATACTGTGTATTAGGTGCTGTGAAAGAAATCCAGTTGAGAAAACCATAATCCGAAAGGATACATGCACCCCAATGTTCATAGCAGCACTGTTTACAATAGCCAAGACAAGGAAGCAACCTAAATGCCCATCGACAGATGAATGGATAAAGAAGATGTGCTACATATGTACAATGGAATATTACTCAGCCATAAAAAAAGAATGAAATAATGCCATTTGCAGCAACATGAATGGACCTAGAGATTATCACACTAAGTGAAATAACTCAGACAGAGAAAGACAAATATCAAGTGATATTACCCATATGTGGAATCTAATTTTTTAAAAAAAAGAGAAAAGGAAAAAATGAACTTATTTAAAAAACGGAAACGGACTTACAGATATCAAGAACACACTTACGGTTACCAAAGGGGAAACATGGTGGGGGAGGGATAAATCAGAAGCCTGGAATGAACAGGCACACACTACTATATATAAGATAGATAACCAACAAGGACCTACCGTATAGCACAGGGAACTCTATTCAATATTCTGTGGTGACCTATATGAGAAAAGAATCTAAAAAAGAATGAATATGTGTACATGTATAACTGAATCACTTTGCTGTACACCTGACACTAACACAACATTGTAAATCAACTAGACACCAATAAAATAAAATTTTAAAAAAGAAAGAAAGAAAGAAATCCAGTTGCATGAGACTTGGTCCTTGCTTTCACAATTTGGAAAGTAAAATAAAATATTTACACATATACCCCCCCAAATTTTTTAAAATAAAGTAACATAATGACATATTACTCCTAAGTACCTTGTATGAGAATACAGACATTTTAATATGTCAATTATATGTCAGTTAAAAAGAAAAAGATCATTTTCCTGCATGACAGAGACAGCACTGTCACACGTCCCAAAATTAACAATAACGCCCTAATGTCATTTCCTACGTGACCGTATTCACAGTTGCCCCCTTGTCTCCCCAAATACCTTTACGGTGGATCTGTTCAATCAATCCTGGTCCAGAACTACGGTTGCATTTGTAAATCTCTTTTAATCTACAACAGACCCCTATCTTCCCCATGCCCTTAACTTGATGAGCAACTGGGATTGATTGTCCCAAGACAGGTACTTTATTTTTTGTTTGTTTACTTTTTATTTTATATTGGACTATAGTTGATTTACAATGTTGTGTTAGCTTCAGGTGTAACTTATATGGTTACTACAGAGTACTGAGTAGAGTTCCCTGTGCTGCTCAGGAGGTCCTTGTTGGTGATCTGTTTCATGTATGGTGGTGTGTATATGTCAATCCCAAGCGCCTCATTTACCCCTCCCCCCCACTTTTCTCCTTTGGTAAACACAAGATTTTTTTTTTTGAAGTCTGTGAGTCTATTTCTGTTTTTTTGTTGTTGTTGTTTTTGGTTTTTTTTTTTTTTTGCGGTACGCGGGCCTCTCACTGTCGTGGCCTCTCCCGTTGTGGAGCACAGGCTCCGGACGCGCAGGCTCAGCGGCCATGGCTCACGGGCCCAGCCGCTCCGCAACATGTGAGATCCTCCCGGACCGGGGCACGAACTCGCGTCCCCTGCATCGGCAGGCAGACTCTCAACCACTGCGCCACCAGGGAAGCCCTGTTTCTGTTTTGTAAATAAGTTCATTTGTGTCATTTTTTAGATTCCACATATGTGATATCATATGATATTTGTCCCAGACAGGTACTTTAGACAAGGCAGACCAGGGTGAAGTGATGGAGATGGAGGGGGCGTGGCTTTGCTTTAAGTGGTCAGGGACGCTCTCGGAGGAGGGGCCACCTGGGCTGACCCAAGAGCCAGCCACGCAAAGTTCTAGGGGGAGAGTGTGCCCAGCAGGGGCGAGGCACAGGCTCAGCATGTTTGAGGTGGAGCGTGGAGGCCAGAGTGGGCGGGCGGGCGAGCCCGAGGAAGGGCTAGAAGTGCAGTCAGAGGAGCCGGGGAAGCAGGTCACGAGGAGTGAGCGAGCCAGTGGACAAAGGCTGGCACAGACATTCCAGTTGGACGACCGCCCGTCTCTGTGAATCATCTGCTGGGCATGTGCTACGTGCTGGGCACTGCAGCGAGCATTTTATGTGGTCAAGCCACCCGATCCCCACGACAGCCCAGTGAGTTCCCGACCATCAGTCAGGACCCGCTAGGCTCTGCAGCAGTAACAAACTGCTCCGAAAAGCTCTGCCGCTCGAAGCCCTGCAGGTTTACTTCTTGCCCCTGCTGTGTGGTGATCCATCCCAGTGTTGGCTAAGGGCTCCAGAATGAATGTGGGACCATCTGGCATTGCCACACCAGGGGGGAGCTCAGGAGGGGCCGTTAGGAGCTCCATTCCGGAAGCTTCTACTGACAGCTCATCCGTCAGAACTGACCGCACGGCTCTAACCACAAGAAGGACAGGAAGTTTCTTCCCACTGGGCGCCCAGAAGCTGGGAACCTGGAAATATCCTAGTAGCATTGTGGCCCCATTTTACAGATGAGAAAACTAGTTTAAAGAAGATAAAAGTAAGTTGCCCAAGGCCTCACACCTGGTTGCTGGAAAGGCAGGGAGAGCTGGCCTGGACTTGGGCTTTGATGGCAGAGGCCTCGGCAGAAGGATGGTGATGGGCGTGGTGGCTGTGGCTGTTCTTCCTGCCCCAGGACACAGGGCGCAAGCGTTTTGCCCGTCTGCCTCCGAAGGCTGGAATCTGCCTCCGGACACTTGCTTCCTAGCCCAGAGGCACCCCAAGTCCCCAGAGGGCTGTGAAGCTGGTGGTGAGGGCTGGGACCGGGACCCCGGGCCTCCAATTCCCCCCCGAGAGGCGTGTCCTGCACACGCTCGGTGCCCCACACCCAGACCAGGCTCTGGGCCCTGGAGGCTGCGTCGCCCGGGGACCTCTGGCTTTTCCTGGGTTTGGCCCAGCAGAGGCCCTTAGTCCCCGATCCTCCACATCTGTGAGTTCTATGACCACCTCCCACCCGGGCCCTCCACCCAGCTCCAGCAGCCCCTGCAGGCCTGGCGAAGCCCCAGGTCCCCACAGCCCTGTGACTCCCTTCATTAACGTCCAGTGAGACCCTGTGGAGTGGGATTCTGTCTCCCGTCAGGATATTGACTGATAAGGTCCCTTCACCAAGAAGGTCTGGGAGGTTAGGCAGGGACCACTCACACAACAACTTCGACTGAGGGCTGCCTGAGGGCCAGGTACTGCCTGAGGTTCTGGAAAATCCCTTCCGTCATGGAGTTCCCGTTCCACTGGGAGACAGACAAGAAACGCCATTAAACGAGGCCTGTTAGATGGTGCTGGGTTTCCTGGAGGGAACAAAAACAGGGAAGGTGCGCGAGTGTGCGGGAAGGGTCATAACTCTAAACAGGGAGGTCAGGACCCGGGGTCGGGGGGGCGGGCTGGGCGACACGGGTCCCTCCCACCAGAGCAAATAGCAAGTGCAAAGGCCCTGGGGCAGGGGCAATGAATGCCCTGTGTGTTCAGGGGAGGCTAGAAGAGGGGAGGCAAGGGTGTCCAGCCTGGAGCGTGAGGACCTGGGCTCCGGCTCGCAGCGACCTGGGCGTCCTTGGAGAGGGGTTGCAGGCTCTGACTTGGATTTTCCAGAGCTGTGGGCCTGCACAGGTGAGAAGAGACTGTGGTGGACCCCGGCTAGAGGCTGGGGATGCGGCCCAGGAGGGAGATTCTGGTGGCAGAGGCCAGCACCTCCCACCTGGATTAGGTGCTGCACGGGGCTGCATGGTGTGTCCACAATTCATGTCCACCAGGGACCTCAGAATGTGACCTTGGACTTCCCTGGTGGCACAGTGGTTGAGGGTCCACCTGCCGGTGCAAGGGGCGCGGGTTCGATCCCTGGTCCCAGAGGATCCCGCGTGCGGCGGAGCAGCTGGGCCCATGCACCAGGGCTGCCGGGCCTGCACTCTGGAGCCCGTGGGCCGCAGCTGCTGAGGCCTGTGCACCTGCAGCCCGAGCTCCGTGGTGGGAGGGGCCCCGCGGTGGGGACATGCGCGCCCAGAGGGGATTGGCCCCGCCCCCTACCGCCCCCTCACTGCCCCCGCTCACGGCGGCTGCAGAGCTCCCGCGTGCAGCCAAACATAAATTAATTAATTTTTTAAAAAAAGGAATGTGACTTTATTTAGAGATAAGGTTTTTGCGGATGTACGTAAGTTGAGGTCATGTTCAGCTAGGGGGGTTCTAAATCCCGCAACTGGTATTCTCACAAGAGGAGAGGGTGCACAGTGGTCTAGGGACTTCCCTGGTGGCGCAGTGGTTAAGAATCCGCCTGCCAATTCAGGGGATATGGGTTCGAGCCCTGGTCTGGGAAGGAAGATCCCACATGTTGTGTAGCAGCTAAGCCTGTGCTCCACAACTAGTGAGCCTGTGCACTAGAGCCTGAGAGCCACAACTACTGAGCCCACGTGCCACAACTACTGAAGCCCGCGTGCCTAGAGCCCGTGCTCTGCAACAAGAGAAGCCACCACAATGAGAAGCCTGCACACCACAACGAAGAGCAGCCCCCGCTCGCTGCAACTAGAGAAAGCCTGCGCCCAGCAATGAAGACCCAACACAGACAAAAATCAATCAATCCGGGCTTCCCTGGTGGCGCAGTGGTTGAGAGTCCGCCTGCCGATGCAGGGGACACGGGTTCGTGCCCCGGTCTGGGAAGATCCCACATGACGCAGAGCGGCTAGGCCCGTGAGCCATGGCCACTGAGCCTGTGCTCCGGAGCCTGTGCTCCGCAAGGGGAGAGGCCACAACAGTGAGAGGCCCGCCTACCGCAAAAAAAAAAAAAAAAAAAAAAAAAAATCAATCAATCCATATATATTTTTTAATAAAAAAATAAAAATTTAAAAATGTGGTCTATCCGAGCAATGGAGTATCATTCAGCAAGAAAAAGAAATGAAGCACCAATACGTGTTCCGGTGCAGATGAACCTTGAAAACAACATGCTGAGTGAGAGAAGCCAGACACAAAACAAACCAAAAAATAAATAAATAAATAAATAATAAAAGAAGGAAAAAAAGAAATAGAAATAAGTCTGACACAAAAGGCCACACATCGTATGATTCCGTTCATACAAAATGTTCAGAACGGGCAAATCCAAGAGACAGACTAGTGGTCATCTGGGGCTGGGGGAGAGGGAGCCTGGCAGTGGGTGTGGGGTTTCTTTCTGAGGTGCTGAAAACGTTCTGAGATGAGATAGTGGTGATGGTCGCACAACTCAACATGCTAAAAAACCGCTGGAGTGTACACTTTAACATCCTGAATGTTATGGTATGTGAATTATATATTTTTTTAAAAATGAAGACAAATGCAATAAAGATGTTTAAAAAAAAAAAAAGAAAAATGAGGTACTGCCTGACCCGCTTGCCTCCGGGTGCAGAGATTGGAAAAGCAGCCTGGGGTGGGTGGACGTCGAAGGCGCCACCGCTGTGCACTGCCCACAAGACAGGCTGACCTGTGTGGATGCTGGTCCACAGCCGGGCTCCAGGACCTGCCAGGGTGTGGTTCTGGGCCAGCCAGGCCTCTCCTTCATCACCTGTAGAATGGGGAAGGTAATGGTGCCCACTTGGAGCCGGGGGTGAGGAGGAAGTGGGTGGGTTTCCGAGAAGCCCTAAGAGCAGGGCCTGGACGGGGCGCTGTGTTACCCGTCCATCCACAGAGCCCTCGGAGCGCCTGTCCCCAAGCCAGAACCCCTCGAGATATTTTTTTCTGAGGTGCGATTCACACAACACAAAATTACCCACCTTAAAGTGAACAATTCAGGGGCGTTTAGCACGTCGACAATGCTGTGCAACCACCACCTCTGTCTAGTTCCAAAACATGGCATCACCCTGAAATAAACCCCATCCCAGTTAGCAGCCCCTCCCTCTCCCCTCCTCCTCCAGGCCCTGGCAACCGGTCTCTGTGGGTTCACCTCTTCCAGGTGTTTCATATAAATGGACCACTTGCGATATGGGACCTTAGACTTTCCCTCATTTGAAGCTGCTGGGAGATGAGAAAATAAAAATATGTCTCCACATGGTTATATGAATTGTCCTTTTCAAAGAAATTCTAAGCAAACCCCAGATGCACTGCTTGGATGAATCTTAGTTCGTGGTGCGCTGTCACCATCAGCCTGGACTTATTTATAACATAAAAATGCGTGAGTTCACCAACCCACCCAAGAACTAGAGTATCAATGATAACTTCCACCCGCCTCTGTGCCTCACACCTTCTCATCCCTCCCAGGGACCACTGAGTTTTGTGCTGTCACCTCACCTTTGTTGGATGGCAGTTTTAACACAAATGGACAATCACCCAGATATTCATCACACACGCATTACAATGTCACGTTGCGTTTTAATTGTTTTCAGCTTTGTCGAAAGGGTGTCTGTCATGTTATAGGTCATCTTCTGGGACTCATTTTTTCCCACTGCATATTATGTCGGTAAAAAGCATCTTTGTTGTTGCAGGAAGTTGGCATCTGTTCCTTTTTTTCCACTACGGGGTAATATTCCATTGCAGAAACAGATTATAACAGAGGTTTGGGGAGGGGAGGGTTCAGTATTTTTCCTTTTATAAAGACTACTGCTGTCATAAAAATGAACGAAATTGGGTCATTTGTAGAGACATGGATGGATCTAGAGACTGTCATACAGAGTGAAGTTAAGTCAGAAAGAGTAAAACAAATATCGTATATTAACGCATATATGTGGAACCTAGAAAAATGGTACAGATGAACTGGTTTGTAGGGCAGAAATAGAGACACAGATGTAGAGAACAAACATAGGGACACCAAGGGGGGAAAGGGACAGGGGGTGGGGGAGTGGTGTGATGAATTGGGAGATGGGGATTGACATATATACACTAATATGTATAAAATGGATAACTAATAAGAATCTGCTGTATAAAAAAATAAATAAAATAAAATTCAAAACTTCAAAAAAAAAAAGACTACTGCTGTAAACATCCTAGGTTGTCCTCTGTGAGTGTGTGTGTGTGTGTGTGTGAGTGTGAGTGTCTGTGTGTCCAGGGCACAGGCCTGGAGGGGGCTCAGCAGGGACAGGAGCAAGAACAGGCTCCCACAGCAGAGCGGAGAGGTGGGTCTCCGGGGATGGATGGGAAGGTGGGAGCCTAGACACGCCCAGCCCCTGTGCCCCGTTCATTTGCTCATTCATTCATTCAACAATAGCGAACTGGGGACTTCCCTGGTGGCACAGTGGTTAAGACTCTGCGCTCCCAATGCAGGGGGCCGGGGTTCCATCCCTGGTCGGGGAACTAGATCCCACCTGCCACAACTAAGAGTTCTCAGGCCACAACTAAGGAGCCCTCGAGCCACAACTAAGACCCAGCACAACCAAATAAATAAATAAATAACAATAGCGAATTGAAGGTTTCCTAAGTCCCTTTTAGGCTAGTCACAAATTCAAGCTCCCTGTTTTGGAGCTTCCACATTGATGGAGGGAGCTAAAAAATAAGAAATCAACAAGGAGAGTTCCCATAAGGATAAGTGAGGAAGGAAATGAAGTGGGGCTGAGGAGTTCTAAATTTTTTTAATCTTAAGCACTTTGGAGAGGGTGAATGGTAAATTTCTGCTGGAGGTGAGCGAAATAAGGATGTAAGTGTGTCTCCCATCCCACCTCCCAGACCCTTGACTGTGCTCCTTGGCCCACAGTCCCCTTTGTTAGAGTGCCAGAGGGGACCGGCTTCTTTAGATGGAAAGGCAGTCAGGGAAAGCCTCTGGAGGAGATGACTGGCTGAAGCCAGCGTTTTGACCAAGAGCCGGTCAGTGCAAAGGCCCTGCAGCTGGGGTAGGTTGAGTGGGGCTGGATGAGGGAGGTGAAGAGGGAAGAAGACAGCGATGCTCCGAGCACTGTGCCCACCAGGAGGCCCCAGGCCCCAGACAGTGGTTTAGACCAGGGCGTGGCCAGGACTGGAACTGGGGGAGGAGGAGGACAGCAGGTTGAGGCAGGGAGGCGGGGGGCATGCGCATCATCAGAAGACACACCTGGCTGCCCCTTGAAACGGGGCTAGAGGGAGGGCAGGACACCACAGGATTCTGGAGTTGGGGCCCAGGCGCTTAGAGGAAGCCCAAAGTCCCGATCCTTGCTCCAGGCCTGGCAGGGGCTTCTGCATGCCTTTCCGACGTCCCGAAGGGCTCCTAACTCTCTGTCGTCCATCAGCAGGGTGGCAGTGGTCCGTGTCAGGTTGAGTCACCCATCTGGCAGGATGCAAAGGCCTTGGGGCACTCTGCTTTGACTTCTGCAAGAACCAGCAGCCGCAGGCTCTGGGCCAGCTTGGTTCTCACTCAGGAGCTGCTGACTTCAAGGGCTGGAGCCCTCTGGGCCTGGGAAAATGCGGGCTAAAGCTCGGCGCCCTGGACACAGCAGTCACTCGCTCCTTCTCCCTCCAGGCCTTCGAGGAGGCTATTGGCACCCGATGTGCCTTCTAGAACCAGAGCCGCCAGCCCCCAGCACAGCCGCCCATGCCGCGGGCACAGTGGGAAGCCCCCTACCCCTCAGCAGTCCCTGCCCCTCCCCCTCCCCATAGCCCCTGCCAGTCGCCAATCCTCTTTCTGTCTCTATGGATTTGTCTGTCTGGATGTTTCATGTAAATGTCTTTGTACAAGATGTGGCATTTTGTATCTGGCTTTTTCACTCACAGGATGTTTCCTAGGTTCATCCACACTGTAGACTGTGTCAGTGCTTCTTTTTATTTTATTTTATTTTGGCCACGCCACGCGGCTTGAGGGATCTCAGTTCCTTGACCAAGGATCAACCCTGTACCCCCTACAGTTCAAGCACGGAGTCCTAACGACTGGACCGCCAGGGAATTCCCAGTGTTTCTTTTTAAAATTAACTTTGGGACTTCCCTGGTGGCGCAGTGGTTAAGAATCCGCCTGCCAATGCAGGGGACACAGGTTCGAGCCCTGGTCCGGGAAGACCCCACATTCCGCGGAACAACTAAGCCCATGCGCCACAACTACTGAGTGTGCGCTCTAGAGCCCACGAGCCACAACTACTGAGCCCGCATGCCACAACTACTGAACCCGCACACCTAGAGCCTGTGCTCCGCAACAAGAGAAGCCACCGAAATGAGAAGCCCACGCACCGCAACAAAGAGTAGGCCCTGCTCGCCGCAACTAGAGAAAGCCCGTGCGCAGCAATGAAGACCCAACGCAGCCAAAAATAAAAAATAAATAAATTTATTAAAAAGTTAAAAAATAAAATTAACTTTACTGAGGTATAATTCACACACAGTTAAATACTCGCATTTCAAGGGTTTTGACAACTGTATAAAGCCATGTATCCACCACAACCCCAATCACCATAGAACACTTGTCACCTCCAAAGCCCTGCCTGTCCTTTCCCAATCAATCCTCCCAGCCCAGGCAACCAACAAGTGATCCATTTCTGACGGATGAATCCCTACAGCAGAGGTCTTCTGGGCCTGGCTTCTCTCGCTTTACACACAGGGTGTCAAGGTTCGCCCGCGCTGGGGCGTGGACAAGATGCTTATTCTCTCTACTCCAGAGTGCGGATATCCCCATTTGTTTCTGCTTTTGCCTGTTGACGGACATTGGTTTCCAGCTCTGGGCTACTCTGAATAAAGCTGTAATGAACATTTCCCATCAGGCACCCTCAGTAAACACCTAGGAGCGGGATTGCTGGGTTGTAAGTTTATGTTCAGCCATCCCTGCCTGGGGGACACAGGTACAGACCTTCCCTCTGGGCTTGAGGCTGGAAGGGGCTGGCTGCAAGGCCAAGGTGGGTGGCGCCCTGAGGTTACCTGGGGCTGAAACCAGCCCGGAGCCCCCTTAGAATCCTGGCTGTCACCATCCCAACCTTCTGGAAGCCAGGAAGCAAATTCCCATCCTGCCCCAAAGTCTGAAGTCCTTGAGATGAGCCTATGCCCTGAGAAGCTTTGCCTAAAGTCCCCTAGAGGAGGACAAAGACCTTTTCGGGATGAGATCACCAGCTCTCCCTTCAGCAGTGCTCCTTGATGGCTGGAATTAGCTTGGGATGGGGCTGGGAGGTGGTGGTGTTCTAGGGAACTCCTCTTGAGGAAGCTGGCTGTCTCCATTGTTCTAGTTAATCCTCTTTATTATCCCAGCTGAGATGACCTAGGCACAGAGAGGCCAGGTGGCTACCCAGGCTTCCCCGCTGTGCCTAGAGGGGACCCACCCAGACACTCACCCACTCTGCCGTCCAGCCCATGGTCTGGAGGAGGAGTGTCCTCCCAACACACACACCAGTAGTGTTTCAGTGGCATTTGAGGAGTGGATTCACCTCTGGGCATCGTGGACTGGGGTGATAGAGACAGGAACTCCTAGGTTTTGCTGGTATCCACTACCACTGTTTGGAAGAATGATCCAGAACTTGTAAGTAATGACTTCAGCATGCTCTTTCGTGGTCCAGTTGGAGCATCATTGAAGGACTACTTAGTAATTCAAGGCCAGGGTCACCAAACTCATTCTGTAAAGGGCCACATGGCAAATACGGCTTTGCAGGTCGCATGGCCACCTTTGCAGCTACTTAGCTTTCCAGGTGCAGCTTGAAAGCAGCCAGAGACACTAAGTAAGCAAGTGGGCGTGGCTGGGTTTCAATAAACTTTATTTACCAAAGTAGGCAGTTAATCTCTAGAATATATAAAGAACTGCAACTCAAACAATCCAATGAGAAACTGGTCAAAGAACTTGAGTTGACATTTCTCCAAAGAAGATAAACAAATGGTCGATAAGCAAATAAGATGCTCAACATCACTAATCATTAAGGAAATGCAAATCAAAACCACAGTGAGAAGCCACAACCACTAGGATAGCTATTTTTAAAAAGCAGAAAATAACAAGTGTTGGTGAAGATGTGGAGAAATTGTGATTGCTGATGAGAATGTAAAATGGTGCAGCTTCTGTGGAAAACAATATGGTGGTTCCTCAAAATATTAAAAATAGAATTACTAGCAATTCCACTTCAGGATATATATCCAAAGGAATTGAAAACAGGATCTGGAAGAGATGTTTGTACACTCACGTTCATAGCCGCCTTATCCACAATAGCTAAAATGTGGAAGCAACCCAAGTGTCCTTCACTGGATGAATGGCTAAACGAAATGTGACGTATACGTACAATGGAATATTATTCAGCCTTAAAAAGGAAGGAAATTCTGACACATTATACAACACGGATGAAACTTTTGGACATTATGCTAAGGGAAATAAGGCAGACATTAAAAGACAAATACTGTAGGATTCCACTTTTATGAGGTACCTAGAGCTGTCAGATCCATAGAGACAGAAAGTGGGAGGGTGGGTGCCGGGGTGGAGGGAAGAGGGAGTAGGTGTTAGTGTTTTCGCAGGGGGTGGCATTAGTGTGTAATGGGGGCAGGGTTTCAGTTTGGGAAAATGAAAAATTGCTGGAGATGATGGTGGTGACAGTCGCACAACAATATGAATGTATTGTACACCCTGAGGTGTACACTTAAAAATGGTTAAGATGGTAATTTTTTTTTTTTTTTTTTTTTTTTACGCCTGACACGTGGCACAGAGCCTGCGGGGTGGGGTCGTCGCAGCCACCACCGGGTGCCTGCGGCGGGGCGAGGTGGAGTCGCACGGGGTGGAAGACCCACACGCCACACCTCGCGCCCCGCCGCCCTCGGGTGAGCCAGAGACCGGAGGCGGCACCGCGGGTCGGGTCAGCCGGGCACACACACAGGCATACGCACGAGAGCCGGCGCGCAGGCCCAGGCGGGCGGCTCAAGGGGCTAAGGGGACGGTTCGGGCGCCAGACGGCGGCCCGCGGCCCACAGCCCAGATCCCTGCGTGCGCCCAGAGACCCAAAGTCCTCAGCGACTAGACGCCAGAGAACACCGTGTCAGCAAGATGGTAATTTTTAAGTTATGTGTATTTTACAAATATTAAAAAAATAAAAAGAAAGAAAAAACTGGGACTTCCCTGGTGGTTTAGTGGTTAAGACTCTGCACTTCCACTGCAGGGAGCACAGGTTCAATTGCTGCTTGGGGAACTAAGATCCCACGTGACGCAGGGCACGGCCAAAAAAACAAACAAACGAAAAACAACAAAAAAGGAAAAAACCAAGAGGAGGGCTGGATTTGCCCCCTTAGACCATAAGTTTGCTGATCCTTGATGTAGGGGTTCTGCACCCGTGTTTACCTTTCTGTTGACAATTGATTCAAAGCTCTGAGTCTGTGACATTATCTCCATGTTAACTTGTAGGTTTTTGTCAAACAGAAGACAGATGATTTCTCTGAGATAGAAAAGATAATCAAAGGTTAATGTTTTGCCCTGGGAAACAACAACCAGTTTTGAATCGGCCTGACCAATCTTACTCTAACATTCTTCTTTTCAAATCCCTGTAAATAAACAATCCCTCAAATTCTACCCCGGAACCATCTTTACTGTCTGGCTGGTTCCCTCCTTACTGAGTTAGCTAAACCTCTAGCCCACTTTTTGCTCCATATTCATATGAGAGTTTGTTGGTTTGTTTTTTTAATTTTTCGGTCACACCATGTGGCATGTGGGATCTTAGTTCCCTGACCAGAGATCGAACCCACACCCCCTAGATTGGAAGCAGAGAGTCTTAACCACTGGACTGCCAGGGAAGTCCCTGACAGTTAGCTTTTAACTTCTTGAAAATTACACTGGTGAAGTCACAATGACACAGGAATGCAGCCCTCTGTCTGTTTTAAGGCACACAAACCACCCCCCACCCCCAGCACCTGTGACAGACATTACTAATCCATCACAGAATTCTCAGAACTCTTAAGCTTAAGACTCTGGGTAGCTGCCACCAGTCCCTTTGAACCGACACCCATTCACCATTCCTTTCGTAGAAGGTGGCAGCAGTGCTGGAGGCCTGTCTGGGTGGGCAGGTGGCACCTCCATGGAAGGTGGTGTGTTTTGGCTTGTTGAGTAAGCAAGTCAGGGGTGGTTTTCTTCACTCAACATCCTTTCCACAGGTTTCTTTACTGACTGCTGGGCACTGGGCTGAGCACCAGAGGTCAGAGATGAACAGGATTTTGTCCTTGCCTTGGGAGGTTTGGAGACCTAGGAGGATGAGGTGCAAGTGCTTGCAGCGGAGAGGTATCACTTCTTAGTTGCATGACCTTGGGCAAGTCACTTCTCTGGCCATCAGTTTCTTCCCCCATTAAATGGGAGTAGCCATAGGAATCTACCTCCCAGGGTTGATGTGGGCATAAGAGTTATTTCCTGTAAGGAGAGTTGCCTGCACATAGCAAGGGCAGTTGATTCTCACTGTTCATGGTACTGTGAATGAAGAATGTTTCCTGCCATATCAGTAAACAAAGGATGTTGCAGCCATCAAGCCATCACATTACAGCTGCCCCAACGGTGTACTCTGATGAGAAGACTCAGGATGAGAAGCAGAGGATACTGGCCCTGGATAGCTGAGGTGCATATCAGAGGAATGATTTCAATGCGCCCAGACTTTGCATCTTCCCATACATAGCAAAGCGCTGAATTCCTTCACTTGTGACGTCTGGTTTTCCTCATTTGACGGCAATCTTTCGATGTTCCGACTACCTGGTCTTTGTCCCAAAAACTCCCATAGATCCTGGCTCCCCGCCCCTTGCCCATTTGGGACAGTCTCTCAGAGCCTCTGAGATGCTGCGTCCCAGACTTAAGTCCTTAGTTTTGTCCATCGAATAAAGCATAACTCTGAACTTTTAGGTTGTGCATGTTTTTTCAGTCGATAGTACTCATGCTCTATAACGTTGCCACCAGCACAGGATTAGCGGATTTTGAACCTGCTCTGGGAAAAATACATTTGGGTTCCTGCCACCCTCTGGTCACAACAGTTTTGTCAATGGTTCAATACATCACTGTGTGTTTATGCGTGTTTCTGTTTAAAAGACATCTTATTTAATATATGCTGTTGATTCATTTAACATAGTTTACTTTTTTTTCTTTTTTTGCTGTACGTGGGCCTCTCACTGTTGTGGCCTCTCCCGTCGTGGAGCACAGGCTCCGGACATGCAGGCTCAGCGGCCATGGCTCACGGGTCCAGCCGCTCCGCGGCATGTGGGACCCTCCAGGACTGGGGCACGAACCCATGTCCCCTGCATTGGCAGGCGGACTCTCAACCACTGCGCCACCAGGGAAGCCCTATTGTTTACTTTTGAACAGCGAAATCACCAACAAAAAGCACAAAGATCCGAAGAATGTTGTAGGGCTCCAAGGACAAAGGACGACCCTGCTTGAAAAGGTGTCAGCGTCACAGCCCCTAGGGACTCTTACTCACCCTCCCCACCCTGTTGCGATGGTTACAGAATTCCTAAGCCCACCTGGGCGACACCCATCTGAGCAACAGGGACCTGTCCCAAATAAGGAAAGGCATCTGCCCTGTCCCACTGCCACCCTACAGAAGGAAGGTATATGTGCCTCGACCAATCAGTAAACGAAATTTTCACCTCGGACCATTCCTTTGTTTCCTGGCTATAAAAACTGATCAGTAGCACACGTTCGGGCTCGACTCTCCCAGAATGCTAGGAAGTCAGCCCGCTGTTCTGGCAGCGATGCTTCCCTCCAATAAATTCTATCTTCTTTACGTTCTGCCTGTTCTGCCTTGTGTCTGGAAATTCTTTTCCAGCCCGCGTTCGGGCCGCGACAGATGTGGCCCCAAATAGCCCATAGGACCCTTGTTTACAGTATGAGAGCTGCTGACGCAAGGCAGTGGCCTCCCTCACCCTCAGCTGGGGAAGAGGGCCTGGGGCAACAAACATTTTGCCCACAGAAGCATGTGAGTACTGATTTGGGGGTTACATGAAACACTTAGCGAATAGGCAAATTCGCAGATATGGAATCTGAATCACGAGGGGGGACTTGGCACAGACCATGGTGGGTGTGTCACACAGAGGAGGGTGGCAGCCTGAGCAGCTGAGCTGGGCCCAAGGCCAGGGGAATCGAGCATAGCTCGCCTCCCTTCTCTTCCACTGTCGAGGGCCCAGAAACCTCTTCCAAACGCACATCCCATCTCATCTGCCCCCTTCCTAACTTCTGCCCTGTCACTGCCCAAGTTTAGGGCAAATATCTCCTTCCCAGGGTGCGCTGGGATCCTGGAGGCATGTCTCCAGGGGAGCTAGGCTCCCTCTAGCAATCTTGGCTCCCACCATCTGCCCTGCCCATTCTTTGCACTTTCCTGGGTTGAAACTTTACAACTGTCTGTGCAATCATTGCCCGCCTTGTCCCCCGACCCCAACCACTGGATAGGAAGGTCTTGAAGGAGGGGATTCTGTGTTTTTCTTCTGTGGCAACTCTGGGTGTTGAAAAAACAGTCATTGGATGAAGTGAGGGGATGGATGAGGAGGTGAGGGCAGGCTACAACCGACCACATGGCACTGCAAGACCTCGTCTTTGGAAGACAAAGGTGGTGGGCCAGGAGACCCATTGTCCCTTCCAGCTCTGATGGTCTCTGGCCCCAGTCGGGGTATGGAGTGCCTGGGAGCCTACCCCTCAGAAGTGTGTTCCCACAGGCTGGTGTAACCGTCCAGGGCTATTACTGAAGACTGGGAGTGACAGGGAGGATTGTTTAGAATTCTGCATTTGCAAAAGCAATAATGGAAGGTTATAGGAGCAATTCACACTCAAGGTGTAAAGTGGAAGGGACCGGCTCTTCCCAAAGCAGCCACTGTTAACAGTTTCTCCTGTGAGAATCCAGGCTCTTTCTCTTGCTGGCTGTGTGACTTTTTTACCTAACTTCTCTGGGCCTCAATTTTCTCATCTGTAAAATAGGGATACAACAGCAAGTACTTCATGGGATCATTGTGAGGAATAAATGAGTTACTATATGGAAAGACTACTGCCTGGCACATGGTAAGCAATGGGTTAGCTGTTATAATTACCCAATGTACTATATATGCATACATAGTATAGTACTAGGAACCCTATATATGTAGATACATACATAAAACTATATACACACGTAGGTATGGTATACACACATCTCTCTCCAGTGACTTTCTTTATTTTTTAATTAACTAATTCATTCATTCATTTATTTATTTTTGGCTGCACTGGATCTTCGTTGCTGCACGCGGGCTTTCTCTAGTTGCGGCGAGCGGGGGCTACTCTTCGTTGCGGTGCTCGGGCTTCTCATTGCGGTGGCTTCTCTTGTTGCGGAGCATGGGCTCTAGGCGCGTGGGCTTCAGTAGTTGTGGCTCGCGGGCTCTAGAGCGCAGGCTCAATAGTGGTGGTGCACGGGCTTAGTTGCTCTGACGCATATGGGATCTTCCCGGACCAGGGTTTGAACCCGTGTCCCCTGCATTGGCAGGCGGATTCTCAACCGCCACGCCACCAGAGAAGTCCCTTGGAGCACTTTTTATCTGAGCATCTCTGCCTCTAAGAATCTGCTGTGTATTATTCCATAGAAAGGATGCACCAGGATTTACCTAACCTTAGGACTTGTGGGCTATTTCTTAGGTTTGGTGCAGTTTGGGGGACAGTTTGTAACTATCGAGCGCAATTTTAAATTCATAACCTGCAACTCAGTCGTTCGCTTTCTAAGAATTTATTCTATCCAATCTCCAGCCTTGGGGTACACAGGCCACGTCCCAGGCATTAATGGCGGCTATGGCACATGTGCGCCCCCCAGATGCGCAGACAAGGGACGTAGTGTAAGGCTGCAGCAGGAGAACTGGTTGGAGGGCGACCCCTGGCTCATGCCCAGGCTTGCAGCTCCCCTGTCATTCCCAAGGAGGCGGGCCTGCTACTGACCCCGCCCCAACCATCTGGTCCCGCCCCAACAGGCCCCGCCCCGCCGCCAGCGCCACCACCCACTGAGCGCGGCCGCCCGGCAGGCCCCGCCCCGCCCCAGCCAGGCTAGCCCCCAGGCTCCGCCCCACCCGGCACTCTGTGCGCTTGCGCCGGCGTCTCAGGCTCACGGGCCCGGCGGCCGCGGCTCTTTTGTCTCCCGGCCGGAGCCCGAGCCGGATCCTGAGCTAGGGTCGGAGCCCAGGTCAAGACTGGGTTGGAGTCGGATCGCGTCCGCAGCCCGGGCTGCCCGATGGGGCGCTCCCCCTGCCCACCACCCCCGGCCCGTGCCGTCGCCTGAGCCCCGGCCTGCCTGGCCCGGCCCGCGCCATGGAGTCCGGCCGCGGCGGCCTGGAGACCGTGGGCAAGTTCGAGTTCTCGCGCAAGGACCTGATTGGGCATGGCGCCTTCGCCGTGGTCTTCAAGGGGCGCCACCGCGAGGTGAGGGGCCGGCCGGCCCGGACAGAGCGCCGGCGAGGGCGGCCCCCCCGCCCCGGGGTCCCTCTCCGCATCCCCCGCTCCAGGGACCCCCCCATCCCCACCGCCGGCCACCCCTATCCACACCCCGGAGGCCCCCTCATCCTGCCGGGGACCCCACATGAACACAGCCGGGCGCCCCTCGTCTCACCTCACAGCCCCGGCACCCCACGTCCCCCTCACATGCACGCCTGAGCCCCTCATCTCCAGGGACCTGCTGGGCGCTTACCTGGCTTGGGCAAGGCCTTCAAGGGGTTCCCGGGTTCCCCGCCCCTGAGGGACACCCGCGCTTGGTTTTCAGAAACACGACCTGGAGGTCGCTGTCAAGTGCATTAACAAGAAGAATCTCGCCAAGTCCCAGACGCTCCTGGGGAAGGAAATCAAGATCCTCAAGGTGAGCTGGCCTCAGAGGCCGGAGGGGAGAGGGTGATGGGTGGGTCCGCTTCACTCACGGGAAACTTGGGTTTCTGTCCTAGGAACTGAAACATGAAAACATCGTGGCTTTGTATGACTTCCAGGTAAGGCTGCGGGCCGCCGTCTTGGTGGGGAGGGGGTGTGCTCCCCTCCGCCCCCGCCCCCACTGGCCCCAGTACAGCCTCAGGCCCCGGTGACTTAAGTCGCAGTCCAGCCAAGTGCTGGAGGCCCTGGCCAGGAGTGGACTGTTCTAGGCTAGCATCTCGTACTGGGGGAAGGGGCTGGGCACCCCGCTGTGTGGATGGGCGTCGGAGGCCTGCGGGGACCTTGGAGACCCCACCCTCAGCCCAGTTCTTGGGCCTGGGTTTCCTCTGGGCACGTTGGGAAAGCTCCCACCTTCCCCGGCCACCTGAGTGCCATGGGCGCCAGCGCTGCTCCACTGAGGGAGGTCTGGCTACAGCGTGGCCCTCGGGGGTGTCTGGCTCAGTGGCTGCGACGGTGAGTCCTGTCCCCAGCGCAGGCTCAGGGCAGCCCTGCCGGCCTGGACCACCTGTCTGGGCCAGCGGATTGTTTGTTGACAGTACCCCAGCGGCCCGGCATTGGCCACTGTCTCCCTGTGTCAGACGGGGAGGGGCGGGGCTAAGGGAGATTCCTTCTTGCTGGCAGTTGGGGCCAGCCACCCGGGCAGGAGGGAGGCGGGTGCCCAGCTGATGAGGCCATCTCAGGCCTAGCTGGCCCAGAAGACCGCGGCCTGCTTCCCCCAGTGACCCCGGGCCCCCAGGCCTGGCGGTGGGGAGCCCAGCCTCGGCCCAGGTCTGGGACCCTGGAGACCCAGTTTGGGGACCAGGAACCTGAGGCAGCAGATCTGAGGGCCAAAGTGCTGACTAATGGTTTTGAAACCTGTTTACTGAGGCCACGGGACCAGCCCCTGGCTGAGGGGAAGTTCCCAGCCTGGCTGTCTGTGTTTTGGTGGCCTCCTCCCTCCTTCCCTGTCCTCTCCCTCCCCCTTCAGAGCTGGGCTGCGGCCTTGGGGGCTGTGGCATGACGTGAGGTGACTTGGGGAGGGCCCAGGTCCAATGTGACAGCGACAGGGGGAGTGCCTGGAAGCTGTGTTCTGGGGCCACGAGGGCAGCCCCCTTCCCCCTCCTCCTCTCCCACCCTTCCCTGTCCCCTGCCCCCGCCTGTGCGCACCCTCCTTCCCATCCTGGCTGGGCCACACACCTGGTTGTGGGCAGTGCCACTTCCTCCAGGGCTGGCAGTGCTGTGGCTTCCCTTGTGCAGAGGAAGTGCTTAGAGGCCAGCCAGCCTCTCCCTTGCAGGCCCCCCCCCCACACTGCCGGGGCTCTGTGCTCTCAGCCTTTGGGGTGTGGGGTGGCTCCCCAAGTCCTTAGACACTTGTCTGAGACACACGTGGGACCCAGGGAGTTATGGCTTTTAAAAACAGTTAATGATTTGGCTTAAAAAAAAAAAATGAAGAAACAGTACAAAAGGGACGTGGAAAAAGGTGACTCTTACCATCCCTGTGCCCATGAGCCCCATCTCCCCCAGAGGGTCTTGCTGGGGACAGTGACACATGCTCACGTACCTCCTTGCTGCCGCACCGTCCACAGCTCTGCTGCGGCGTCTTTCACTTCAGTGTGTCTTTGAGAAGGTCTGGGTCACTCCACATTCACTCAATCCACATGTGAGAAGTGACACCCCTCCTCCCAAGAAAATTGTCCCCCATTCTTTCTGCAAGGTTCAGAGTCCAGACTCTGAAGTTAGGTGACCTAGTTCCAGTCCTGGCTCTGCCACTTAAACGAGCTGTGTGTCCTGGAACGAGTGTCTTAATCTGTCTGTGCGTCCATGTCTTTCTCTGTAAAACAGAGAGTCTGGAGTTGTTTGGTTGACACTGGTCCTAGGAAGCACTGTATGTGCTGGCGTTGCTGCGACCGTGGCTGTGGTGTTCTTTGCAGCTGTGTGGTGTTCCGTGGCCCTGTATTCCACAGTTGACCTCACCAGCCCCCCGCTGGTGGGACGAGAGGTTATTCTGGGATTCTGACATGTCAGCAGTGTGGTGGTGACTCTCCTGGATTCACCTTTGCCGTGACTGTGTGTCTGCAGGGTGGATTCCTAGAAATAAGAGGATGCGTATTTTAGTTTGGAACAGTTGCCAGATCGCGGTCCACAGAGGATGGGCCGTGCACACGGCAGCGCTGCTGGCGGGAGGGGCTGTCTCCCCACAGCCTCGCCAGGAGGTCGGTTATCAGGCTTTCATCTTGGCCTGCCTGAGAGGTGGAAAATGACATCTCTTAACGGTTCTGTTTTTCACTTTGGGGGGAGGCTCAGCATCTCTCTGTGTGCACGTGAACACCAGGAATGCCTCCTACCCAGGGATGTGCTCCTGTGGGTCTTGTGATTACTGAGGTTGGACGGCACTGTGGTTAAGTGGTTAACGGCCTGGGCCCTGCGCCCTACTGCCTTTCTGAGCCCAACTCGCCCATTTACTTACCTGTGTGGCCTTGGGCAGGTTACTCAGCCTCCTGGTGCCTCAGTGTTACCCAGAAAATGGGAGATGATAACAGTACATCTATGTCATAGGGTGGTTGTGATGACAGCTTGAGTCTACGTATGTTGAGTGTTTAGATCTGTACTTGTTAGTTAGTAAGCGCTATATAAATATTGGTTGGTGGAAACTCTTTATATATTAATGACAGCCCTTCTGTGATAGGTTGCAAATCTTCCTCCTCAGGTGGCTTCTTGTCTGTTGAGGTGGTTTTGTTTCGTGGCCAGACGGCATAGTGACTGTTGTCAGGCCACGGTGGGTGCGTGGGGGAGGCCTCTGGGGCAGTGCTGTGCTCTGTGGCCCGCAGACATGTGGGCAGGCAGCGGGAGCCCCTGGCCTTGCCTCTCCTTGAGGGGCAGACGGCTGGCTCTGGGTCTTGCCCTCCCCTGCTGGGCCGTGGTTGGGTGTGCTCTTTCTGGGGAGAGTGGTCATCACAGGGATCAGGGGACAGCCCTGCCCAGCGTGCACCCTGGGACGAGGGCCTTCCTGAGACCAGCACGCCGTCCAGCTGCTTCCCACAGCTGGGTGACTCACTTCCCAGCCTGGCTGACAGAGCCACCCCTAGTGACTTTGGGTGGGTGGACACCTCAGTCAAGGGGAGAGGTCTGCCTCGCTGTGGGGTCGTTCAGGACAGTGCCAACCTTTGGCCTTGCTTTTTCTAGAACGCTGGCTCTCGGTGGTGGGCACCATGACCCAGGCGGGCTTGGTGGGTCCCGGGCAGGGATGTGTGGATTCTGTGTTTTCCATTCTGGAAGCGTCCCCTGCTTCTCCCGAGTCAGGGGCAGGCCCGGTGTGTGGGAGGAAGGGGGCTGGAGAGGGCAGCTGGCCTCCCCCCGGCTCCCCGCCCCCCCGGGAGCCACAGGCACACAATGGAAGCTGAAGGAGGCTCCCTGAGGAAGGGTGGGCTTCCTCCTCAGGGCGGGGCTGGGCATCCCTTCCTGTCTAGGCGCTGTCCAGGAGAGCCCAGCCTGGGGGCGGGGAGTGCCGCGGCTCCCATGGGCTGCTGTGCTCCGGCCCTGGCTGTGGCTTTTGCCTCCTTCTGGAGCCAAGACGGCCCACTCCAAGGGGTTAACTAGGTCAGTGCCCGCCTGCCCACCTGCCCACCAGGCCCAGCCCAGGATCACCAGACAGAGTGGGCTCGGCCGAGCCCGGGAGCTGGGATCCTCTTAAGCAAAGCACCTTAGCGCCCTGTGGAGGCAGGGCGGCCTCCTGCGTGCCTGGGCGCCCGTGCCAGGCAGCTTGGGACACCTGGCCCCAACACCCGGGCCAGCCCAGTCCCCAGGGCCTGTGGGCGCGCCACTGAGAGACGGAGAGGGCGCTGCTTCATCCCGCCTTCAGGGCTTCGCCTGTCCTCTCGAGGTGTGCAGGTCAGGGTTCACTGCCCCCTTCCTTGGGGGCCACACGCACGGTGGAGTGGCCAGGACTCTGGCGCCCGGCCCTGCCCCTCCCGCGCCAGCTGGATGACAGGCAGAATCACAGGACCTCTCTGTGCCCGTTTCCTCCCCTTAAGTCCGCTGGGACGTCGATGGGACCTGCCCGGTCCCAGGTTGCACCGGGGGGACTGGTGGGCTGGGGGTGACCCCGCTGTGCTCCCTGTAGGCCCGGGGGCCTGGTGGGCCGGCGCCTCGGCCGCGTTGGTGGTTTTGCATTAAGAACATGACGGACTCCTGGGGCCAAGAGCGCAGCCAGAAGCTCCCTCATCCGCCTCCCCCAGGAGGGGAGCCCTCTGGCTCAGCGGTCGCCGCAGCCCCAGGAAGCAGTCCTGGTCCTTTCGAGTGTCCAGGCCGAGTCTGGACCCGACCCCGAAGGAGGCGGCCTGCTGTCTGCAGTCCACTTGGTCCCCCCGCCTGGGGGAGCTCGTGGAGACCAAATATAGCTCAGGAGGAGGAAGGCCGAGGCGCGACCCTTCCGGGTCTTGGGTGGGCAGCAGGCTGCCAGGGGCAGACCAGCTGTGCCACCGAGGCCGCACTGACCTCCCCCGCCCCGGGGAGCCTGGAGAGCCGGCTTCCTCAGGGGGGCCTGGGCACGCAGCTGTCCTGGAGACCGCCGCACTGGGGGCGCTGCAGGCATGGCCGAGGCTCGTGCCGGACCGTGGGGTTAGAGCCTAACAAGCTGATGCCACGGGCGGGGAAGGGGCCTCTGAAGCCAGGGCAGTGGGGGACCCCGAGGCCGGGCCTCCGCGGGCCCGAATCCCACGTGGTGAGGGGAGGCGGGCACGACTCCCCCGGCCCAGTCCTGCTGTGCTGTCCCCCTCAGGCCCTGACCCTCTGGGCTCCGCGCACAGTAGGGCCTGCGGGCGACACCCTCGGTCTCTGCTGGTGGCCCACGGGGTGAAGGGACAGCGGTCGGGGAGGAGAGCGGCCCCGGAGCCCCTGGTCTTTGCTCACTGAGGGCTCGCCGAGGCCCGGGGGCGCCAGGAAGGCTTCAGGGAGGTCTCGGGGGGCCGGGTTGTCAGGCGGTGGGGAGGGCTAGGAGCCCCGAGCCAGTGGGCGGCGGGCCCCGTGGGGTGGCCCCGCGGGAGGGAGGGTGTCTGGCCCGGCGTTTGGAAGCGGCCCCAGCTGGACTGGGCTCGGGGGTCCCCTGCGGGGGTCCCATGGGTTCCTGGGCACGAAAGGCAGTATGCTGTCACTGACGCACGGGCACCTCCTTTGTGGGGCAGGAGGTCCTGGGCCCCAGGCTGCGCAGGGCTCACCTCCCCGCGGGCAGGCCCCTCGTCCCGTCCAGCCACCGTTCTGCCAGCCCTGGGTGACTCCCCGGGGACCCTTGGGGGGGCGTGGATGCTGCATCTGTCTCCTGTCCTTGTCATCCGGCCTCTGTCCGTCCTGGCTCGGTGGGTGATCGGAGGCTTTCCTGGGGAGCAGGGGGCCTGTCGGGAGGACAGCCAAGAGCTGGGGGTGCCTGGGCCCCGCCCTGCGCTGCCCCTCTGGCAGTGTGACACCTCTGGGCCACTCAAGACAAGGCTGCTCCCTGGCGGGCGAGTTCGGGAGCCTGTTCAGCGTGTCCCCAGAGGTGGCTGTGGTCAGGGTGACGGCAGATGAGGGAACGGGTGGCCTGGGTGTCACGGGGAGTGGCTGTTCTATCTCCTGGGTTAGTTCTGGGTCCTCATGTCTGGCCCCTCTGCCCGGGAGCCTCCGGCTCTGCACCCGGCTCTCAGAGCCTCCCTCCGCTGGGATCTCCCTCCTCCTGGTCCCCCTCTGTCCCCGTTGGCCTGGGCCCACCCCGCCGGGGTGGGTCGCAGTCGCGGGCGCGGTGTGACGGGGGACTTTCTCCCTGCATTATCTCTCTCCGCAGCTGGCCTGGGAGGGCGGGGCCTGTGTGCTGGGCTGAGGCAGCTCCCACCTCTCTCCTGGGCGGGGGTGGGGGGGGCCTGCTTTGGTGGGTGGAGCCCGCCCCCTCCCAGAGGAGCCCGGCTGGGCACTTGGGAAGGCTTCTGCATCCCTGCCGGACACGCGGCTGAGTGAGGGCCTGGGGAGCAGGGTGGGGCCCGCGGCCCAGCCAGCCCGGGAGCTTTCAGTGTCCACCTCTCAGCCCTGCACCCCGGGGCGTCCCCGTCCTGGACCCACAGCCCCTCTGCTGGGGGAGCGCTGGAGGCATGGGGGCTTCTCTTTTGTTTCGAATATAAATGTATCTATTTTATTTACTTATTTTTGGCTGCGTTGGGTCTTCATTGCCGCACGCGGGCTTCTCTCTGCGGTGGCTTCTCTTGTTGCGGAGCACGGGCTCTAGGTGCGCAGGCTTCAGTAGTTGTGGCATGCGGGCTCAGTAGTTGTGGCTCGTGAGCTCTAGGTGCGCAGGCTTCAGTAGTTGTGGCATGCGGGCTCAGTAGTCGTGGCTCGTGGGCTCTAGGTGCGCAGGCTTCAGTAGTTGTGGCATGCGGGCTCAGTAGTCGTGGCTCGTGGGCTCTAGGTGCGCAGGCTTCAGTAGTTGTGGCGCACGGGCTCAGCTGCTCAGCGGCATGCGGGATCTTCCCGGACCGGGGCTTGAACCCATGTCCCCTGCATTGGCAGG
This sequence comes from Hyperoodon ampullatus, assembly GCF_949752795.1. Classification (NCBI taxonomy): domain Eukaryota; kingdom Metazoa; phylum Chordata; class Mammalia; order Artiodactyla; family Ziphiidae; genus Hyperoodon; species Hyperoodon ampullatus. Next base: position 1,693,355 of record NC_136926.1, on the reverse strand, counting down.
CGGATTCTCAACCACTGCGCCACCAGGGCAGTCCCGTGGGGGTCTTCTCTTGTTTCAGGGGGCTGACATTTACACCTGGGGTCTCATCCAGTGGCTTTGTGTTCTACTGGTGTGGGTCTGAGCCCAGGCCCAACCTCCTGGGGGTAGGGTGACTGATCAGGGGTCCTCTGTCCTGCCAGGTCGGGGTGGCGGGGGCATCCCTGGGACCTGAGTAGGGGTGGAAGGCGGTGGCCCGCTGCTGGGGATCAAGTCTGTCTGGGCCTCGGGTGCCCTCCCCCAAAGGCCGCTGAGAAATGTCCCTCCTGCAGCCACCTCCCTCCTCCCACCCAGGCTTCCCTCGGGGCTCCCCCCATGCCTTGAGGGCTCCGGGGCCAGCTCATGCACTTGCCCCCTTGTCCCTTGGGGGTTAGAAGCCGGAGCTGCCCGTGAGCAGCGTGCTGGTGGGGAATGGGGACTCGGTGCATTCTGCTGGGCGGCGGGGAGGGGCTGTTCCTGGTCCCCAAGGCCCAGCAGTGTACTGGTGCTGAAGGGGCTTGGGGACTTGCTCCTGGCTGGCAGGGCCCCTCGGTTAGGGAAGACCCCGCCTGGGGAAGAGGGGAGGGGACTGTCTGCAGGAGAGCAGAGCGGTTAGGACCCCACCTGCCTGGTTGACTTGGCTTCGCCAGCCTCAGTTTGCTCATCCGTGACCTAGGGATCTCAGGGGCCCCTCCTAGACGGACGCCGGGGCCGTGAGTGCAGGAAGGCGTCTGTGCGCTGGCCTGAGCAACGGGCTCCTCAGTCCTGCTGGCGTGGACCGAGCTGTGGATGCTGGTGGCACCCCGAGGCCATGGGTGGCCAAGGGCTGAGCCGGAAGCTGGCCGGCAGTGGGCTGGCGGCGCCAGCCTATAATGCTGTTGGCATCTTTGATTCCGGAGCCAGGAGCAGTTTCCGTGGCCTGAGAGTCAAGGCCCTCACACCCTCGCTGTGTCCCTTCTTGGGGGCCTGAGTCCCCCACTAAGTGCTTCTCCTTGGCCAGGACTCACCACTCATAGAAGAGCAAGCTGAGCCCTGTCAAAACCTCCGGGCCAGGGCTGACCTTGACCTTGATGGAGACCTGGGTTGCTGAGGGCTCGCCCTGGGAGGTGGGGTCCTTGCTCCACCCCTGACACCTCTCCTGCGTCCTCAGCCCCTTCCCCAGACTTGACAAATGGAGTGGTCTGATTGGCTGCTTCTCCGGTCACTCAAGCCCACTTGGCTCAGACATCCTCATCTCCTGGCCACTAACCAACTGGCTAAGCCCTGGCATGACAGGCCCCAGGGCTGCCAGGCCAACCAGTATCCACACTCACTGGCCTCTCCTGCCTGAGCCCAGGTGGTGTGTTGAGGGCAGCTGCAGGTGCCGGGTGCCCAGGTCACACTGGGGCCAAGCCAGGCTTCCCAGACGGCTGCCAGACTGGGGGGCAGGGTGTGCTGCCCTCCACCTCTCACTGCCTCTTCTGTGTCCTGCAGGAAATGGCCAATTCCGTCTACCTGGTCATGGAGGTGAGTCCTGGAGGCCAGCTGTGAGGACGGGGAGGCTGGGCCCTCTTGGCTCTCAGGCCCCTTGTCACCTTGGGGTTAGAAGTTGTTTTCATGTCCGTGGGCTTAGGGCCACCTCACCAGCGGCCACAGCAGGTGCTGGAGGGGCGGTGAGCACCCCCCATTGACCTCCTCAAGCACGGATTGCGGGGGGCGTCTGCCCTGGGCTGGAGACAGGGCACCAAGTGCCCGGGGAGCAGGCGTCCAGGGGTAGGGTGGTGGGAGACGTGGGCAGGGCTGGAGGGCCTGCCCTGGCCGCTGACCAAGGCGTGTGGCCGGTCTCTTGCAGTACTGTAACGGCGGCGATCTGGCCGACTACCTGCACAGTGAGTGGACACGTGCGGCGGGATGGGCTGCCCGCCGAGGCTCACCCTGGCCCATTCTGAGAGGTGGCCTGGCGTGAACGAGCTTTCCTGGGCCTGCTGGTGATGGCGGATCCTCGCATCCCCCTGGCGCCTGCTGGGAAAGATGGAAGGGGGAGTGGAGCCCCACTGGGGACACATGCTGTATCAGAACCACGAGGGGTGGCCTCACAGGGCAGACCTGGTCTGCAAGGGTCACTCTTGAGCGGGGCCCCATGCAGCCCGCTGTGGATGCGGTGCCCGGCAGGGTCCCGGTCGCTAGTCGGCTGCTCTGTGGGAGCCAGGCCTGTCCTGGGCCCCGGCGGGGGCCGGCTCTCCACAGGGGGCGGGCCTCCGCAGGGCCCTGGCGCAGGTGCGGGACTACCGCTGAGGCCAGGCCTGGGGCTCATCGCACAGCCGCTGGCCGTGGTGCACGCTGTGAGCAGCGGGTAGGGGGAGCTGCTGAGAAGCGGCCCTCAGCTGAGAAGGGGCGGGGTGTGCTGGGCAGCAGCACGGGCCTCGCAGGCGGGGAGGGGACACCGGGCCAGCTCAGAGTCAGACGGCGTGGCCGACAGGCCTGGAGACCGCAGGGAGGGGCGCGGGAGCTGTGCGGGGCGGGAGGCCCCCGGCTCGGGGCGCCCGGGCGAGCTGCGCCCCACGGAGCCCGTCTCCCCTCAGCCATGCGGACGCTGAGCGAGGACACCATCCGGCTCTTCCTGCAGCAGATCGCGGGCGCCATGCGGCTCCTGCACAGCAAGGGCATCATCCACCGGGACCTGAAGCCCCAGAACCTCCTGCTGTCCAACCCTGGCGGGCGCCGTGCCACCCCCAGCAACATCCGGGTCAAGATCGGTGAGGCGGCGGCCGGGGCCCCGGGAGACCGGCGGAGGTCCGGGGGCCGCGGCCACCCCTCTCACGCCTCTCCTCGCCTGCAGCCGACTTCGGCTTTGCCCGGTACCTGCAGAGCAACATGATGGCGGCCACGCTCTGCGGCTCCCCCATGTACATGGTAGGTGGGCCACCCCAGTCCCTGCTGCCCCGTCCTGTTGGAAGGGGCGTCCGCGGTGGGGTTCCCTCCCGTGTCCAGAGTGGAACCCCATCCTGTGGCCTCACTTGGGTGGCAACCGGCATGGCTGTACCGTTTCCCGCCACGTCTGTGGCATTCGGCTGGTGTCTGTTATGATTGGCTGGCGCCTGGCTGGAACCAGACTTTGCTCAGCGCACGCTCAGCGTCCCTTCTCGCCGTAGCGCCGACCGCACTGTACCCCCGCAGGCCCCGGAGGTCATCATGTCCCAGCACTACGACGGGAAGGCGGATCTGTGGAGCATCGGCACCATCGTGTACCAGTGCCTGACAGGGAAGGCGCCCTTCCAGGTGAGGGCCCCCCCGGGCAGAGGGTGTGGGCGCGCTCAGCTCTTCAGCCCAGCGGTTGTCGGCCGTCACAGCCCTGCAGCCTCCCCTCACTGGAGTGACGTGGCCGCCCAGCTCCCCACCATGCAGTCACTTCAGGGCCATGTCCTGCTCAGGGCCGAGGCCGGAGTCTCCACTGGCTCTGGGGCGTACCTGTGTGTGTCCATGTGTATGTCTGAACCAAGTTTCGTGGCCTCCCTCCTGCCCATTCCAGGGCTGGCGTGACCCACCAAATTGGTACCAGGACCCCAAGCTCTGGGGTACACCCTGCATTTGGAAGGCAGTGGCCTGCTGTGTGCTGGACCCCAAAGGGTCCAGGGCTCTGAGCCCGTGCCGCAGGCCCTCGTGTCCCATAGTGGCCTCGTGGACCGACCCGGCAGCTCTCCACTGTCGCCAGCTTGCCCCAAAGCGCCCCTCTGCCTGCCCGGTGACCTAGGCTGCCCCCATCCCCCCCCACCCCCGCACCTCCCTGCCTGCCATTTCCTGCATGTGAGCAAGTGACTAGCGGAGGGCTGTCCCCCGCTGGCATGTTGGCCTTGGGAAGGCAGGGGCTGTCTTGCTCTTGGCTGTACCCCCCGTGCCTTGAACAGTGCCTGGCACACAGCAGTGCTGAGCGCGTGACACATGAACAGGCGTGTGGGCTGGGCCCACTTGGGGGGCGAGCTTGTTCTGGGGCCCTTGGCTGGGGTGGGGTGCACGGGCCACATTTTAATTTCAAGAAGCACATGACCGGTCACACCCAGGATGCACCCACACCAGGTGGGAAGGGGGCCCAGTCAGCATCCTTGCTCTGGGCCCCCCTGGCCCCCCTGTGTGGTCCCCGTGGTTCCACAGCCTGGCTGGGGGGACGGGGGCCCCTTCCTTGGAAGCAGGCGAGGGCGCTCAGTGTTTGGACAGACAGGCTGGCAGTGCTGGACCAGGGGCCTCTCGGGAGACAGAGGCTCTGAGCGGCTAGTGGCCGAGAGCAGCGGGGATGCTCACACCTGGCCCCCTGGCCCCCACTTCCAGGCCAGCAGCCCCCAGGACCTCCGCCTCTTCTACGAGAAGAACAAGACGCTGGTCCCCCCGTGAGTGCCCCTCCCGCCAGACACAGACACCCCGCCCCCCCACCCCCGGGCAGGCTGCCCTGTCAACGTCGTGCCCTGTGCCCCCAGCATCCCCCGGGAGACCTCGGCCCCGCTGAGACAGCTGCTCCTGGCTCTGCTTCAGCGCAACCACAGAGACCGCATGGACTTCGGTGAGCACCACCTGGCCGGCCCACCACCTCGCCCGACAGGCCTGGGGGGTCAGGGCCCTCTGGCTTGCGCCCCTGCCCCCCACGTCCTGCACACCCCGCTCCCAGGGGCCCTGTGGCGCCAGTGAGTGGGTTTCCCGGGGCCCGCAGCTCCTTTCCCAGCAGCGGAGATGGTAAAATCCCCGGTTTTGCAATGGGCAGCAGTGCTGGGAAAACCGTGGGCAGGGTGGGTGGATCCGGGCCTGGGCCGCACTGGGGACGCCAGCTGGGGCTGTGCCTCCCTCCGTTCCTGGCATGAGGCAGCGGAGACCGGGCCCAGAGCCAGCTGGAGCTCGGGCCCCAGGGCACGGGGGGGCCTGGCCTCGACCCTGGGAGCCCTGGCGTCGGACCCTCCTGAGCCCAGGCCCATCCCTCCTCCTGCAGATGAGTTTTTCCATCACCCCTTCCTTGACGCCAGTGCCACCGTGAAGAAGTGTGAGTCCCCTGAGGGTCTCGGCGCTCCCGTGCCCCCGCCTTCTCCCTGTGGGCTGCCAGCCCCACCCTGGGAGGTTGGGGGCTACCAGCTCCTCAGCCCTCCTCCAGCCTGTGGTCCCCAGGGGCCCCCGAGGCCAGGGGGTGGGCTCGAGCTCAGCTGACTTGGTGCCGTGGGATTGGAGAGGTGAGGGCGGCCCTCACCCAGGCCCCCTCCCGGCCCCTGGGTTCCTCCGGGGCGGGGCGGGCCCCGAGCCGGCCGCTGTGCTAGGCGTGGGGTTGACATGGGCAGGGTGGGAGCGCGCAGCGTGCTGACGGGTGCTGACCTGTGCCCTCTGCCAGCCCCGCCCGTGCCCGTGCCCTCGTACCCAAGCTCGGGGTCCGGCAGCAGCTCCAGCAGCAGCTCCACCTCACACCTGGCCTCCCCACCGGTGAGTCACGCGCAGGCGGCGGGCGGCAGGCTCCTCTCGCCTTCGGGGCGTGCGGGCGTCCGCAGGAACCTCGTCGGGCCCCGCCCCAGCTCGCGCCTTTATTTCTGCTGTGTCGTCTGGTCCCATCACACCAGACTCAGACACGTTCTGCTTGTGAATGTGGCGGAGCTAGAAGCGGGTGGGGGCCTGTTTCAGGGTCCCTGTGTCCCGTCGGTCTCTTCAGCACCGTGTCAGCTCCGCGCATGCGTGTGCACAGGCGCGCGGGTGGCCACGGGCGGGGGCCCCGTGTTCTGGGAGCCCACCCGCCCCGCAGCCTGCGTCCCCAGCACAGGGCTGGGGTGAGGTCTGCCGAGGTTGTGCTCGGGGGCGGGGGCCCTGGGGCTTGAACCTCCCTTGGGCCGTCCGTCTGTCTGTCCGTCCTGCCAGGCGGGGGCCGGGGCCAGGCTGGTGGCGAACAGCGCGGCTCTCTCACGCCCGAAGGCGGACCTTCCAGACGCCCCACCTCCCGAGCGCAGTGCAGGGCCACGGGGGGCGGGGGGGGTCTCTGGAGCCTTCGGGGGCCAAGCGGTTCCTTGTGCTGGGCAGCAGGGGGCTCCGTGAGGTGACCGCTCCTGTGGGGGAGGTCACCGGAGAAGGAGTGGCCTGGGGGAGGAGAACGTGCAGAGCCTCTGCCTCGTCCCCACGGCCCCCTTCACCCAGGCCCTGGGGCCGGGTCTCAGCGGCCTCCCCTCTTAACCTCAGTCCCTGGGGGAGATGCAACAGCAGCTCCAGAAGACCCTGACCTCCCCAGCCGAGGCCGCCGGCTTCCTGCAGGGCTCCCGGGACTCGGGCGGCAGCAGCAAGGACTCGTCCTGTGACACTGATGACTTCGTCATGGTCCCGGCCCAGTTTCCAGGTCAGGGGGCCACCAGGCAGGGGTGGGCAGGGGGATCACTGCAGACGGAACCCCTAAGAAGGGGCTTCTGGAAGCTTCTACCCCAGATCAGCCTGGCCAAAGAGTCAGAGCTGAGTCCTGCCCGCTGCGGAGCATCCAGGGCGCCTGCTCCGAGGGGGAGCTGCTGCCCTCGCTGTGTTTGCTGAGCTGCAGCCCCCCACCCAACCCCGCAGAGCTCTGTTCTCGGGTCCTCAGTTCCCCTCGCGACCCCGGATGCTGGCACTTCTCTCACGGCCTTGGCCACCCTGAGACTCCCGGGACGGGGCTGGGAGGGAGCGGGCCCAGGTGTCCGACGGGCCCCCTTGAGCCTGTGGGCTTGGCTCCGCAGGGGAGGAGAGGCCCCGCACCCAGCCGCCGGCAGCGCAAGGAGGGCAGTGGGAAGGTGGGGACCCAGCGGTCCTGGAGGAGGGGTGAGGCCCAGATTGGGAGGTGTGGACACCCAGCCTGGGGTTCGCTGAAGGCTGGCGTGTGGGGAGGGTACCAGGGTCTCCTTCCAGCGCAGTGAGGTCCTGACAGGCAAAGGGGGTTGTCAGCGCGAGCGACAGAAGCGGGGACGGGAGAGTGCTGGGCTCGCCGTGGCCCGGGCCCACCCAGGAAGAGGCGCCTGGGCCCAGCCTCGCCCGTGTCCCATCCACAGGTGACCTGGTGGCCGAGGCGGTCGGTGCCAAGCCGCCATCGGACAGCCTGATGTGCAGCGGGTAAGCCCCCAGCCCGAGCCCCGCCGGCTCTGCGGGGAGGGCGACGCCTGCTCTCAGGCTGTCCCCTGACCTGCCTGGGTCAGGCAGTTTGGGAAGGGCCGAGTCTGCTGTGCCCAGTGCAGGACGGAGTCCCAAGGAGGGGCCAGGGTCTGCGCTCCTTTGGCCCGAATGTGAGGCCCTGCCGTCCGCCCTGTCCCCGCCAGGAGCTCGCTGGCGGCCTCTGCTGGCCTGGAGAGCCGCGGCCGGACCCCGTCTCCTTCCCCGCCCTGCAGCAGCTCCCTCAGCCCCTCAGGGTAAGCGGGGCCCAGGGCGCAGTCGGCATCACAGTGCCCCAGCCCCAGCTGGATCCTGCAGGAAGCGGTCATGTCCAGAGGCCCTGCCTTCATTCAGGCCCGGCAGGGTGCCAGGTCCCTGTGGGTGGCCCAGCGGAAGGAAGGGATTGTGGTGGAAGGGACGCAGGGGGGCCTTGGGGCCCAGGGGTGGTTACGGGAACCACCAGAGACCAGTGTCGTCGCTCCCTCCCCCTCTCCCCGAGCTTGTGGGGCGAAGCGGGCAGGGACTCCCAGTGCCAGCAGGAGCCGGCCCAGCCCCGCTGTCCTCTGTCCACCCCCGCACTGGCTGGTCCCAACCAGAAGCCACCTGGGTGCAGAGAGTGGGGGGCATGGGGCACCAGGGAAGCAGTGCTGGCCGTGTGCAGAGACAAGCAGGTGGCCCGGAGTGGCCTCTGCCCCCAGGATGTTAGGGCCTGGGGTTCAGCCCAGCGCCCCATCCGCGGTGACCCCAGCCTCTCCCGCCGCACAGCCGGGCCGGGGCATTCTCCAGCAGCAGGTGCGGGGCCTCGGTCCCCATCCCAGTGCCCACTCAGGTGCAGAACTACCAGCGCATCGAGCAGAACCTGCAGTCACCCACCCAGTACCAGACGGCACGGTGAGTGCACGGGGCCCCCCAGTGGCCAGGCACGTCCCAGAGGGCTGTCATGAGAACCCCATGCAGCCCACTTGGATGGTGCAGGGCCATCTCGCACGCACGGTTGTGCAGACTGCACGCTGTGTGACTGTCAGCGCCACCGCTCTGTGGACATACTGGCACTCGGGCTGTACCGTGACTGCTTTCTGGTAGATGTCAGTGAAGTGTCTTGTGTCCACAAAACCGACGTCAATTTTTCTAAGTTTCGGAAGAGGAGAGGGCACCTTTTTTTGTAATTCACAGAAGCCCCTGTGGGTCGGGGGCTGCCCTGGTGGGGACTCGCAGCTCCCACCGGGTTGTGGCTGCTGGTGAGGCCCGTTATTTGGACGGAGGGGGACAGACACGTGGCATGCTGGTGGCCCTGGCCGGGCGTGGCAAGGGGCCTCACACCCTGTGCCTGCTTGCGTCCGCAGGTCCTCTGCCATCCGCAGGTCAGGCAGCACCAGCCCGCTGGGCTTTGCACGGGCCAGCCTGTCCCCCCCGTCTCACGCCGAGCACGGAGCCGCCCTGTCCAGGAAGTTCTCCCTGGGTGGGGGCCGGCCCTACACGCCGTCTCCCCAGGGTGAGCCTGCGCGCCGCTGGTGGACCCAGCCTCGGCGCTGGAACGGGGAGTCTCCACGCGGGGGGTGGGGGAGGGACTCACTCTCTGTCCCACATTGACCTCGGCAACCCCTCTTGCCTCCAAGTCGGAACCATCCCCGAGCGGCCGGGCTGGAGCGGGGCGCCCTCCCCCCAAGCAGCCGAGATGCGGGGTGGCAGGTCCCCTCGTCCAGGTAGGTGCAGCTCCGGCCCAGTGGGTGTGCAGGTGGAGCTGGGGAGGGGCGGAGGAGCTGGGCTGACCTCCCTGGGCTGGCCTCTCGCTGCTTGGGATAGTGGCCGTTTTCCTGGTTCACGAGCATCATTTCTTACGCGTTAAAAGAAGGCAGGAAACTCCGTGAGACTTATTTTAACAAGCTTAAGCCTTCAGCTTACGGAGGCCCACTGTGGGGCTCGGATCCCACCCCGACCCCGCCATGCTGTGTGACCTCGCGCAGGTGTCTCAGCTCCTCTGTGCCTGTTTCCTCAGGTGCGCAGTGGAGCCTAGGTGCAGTGCGGCACAGGTGGCCACGAGGGTAAAGGGAATCCTGAGCAGGCGTGGGGGTCTCCATACAGTGTCCTGGTTGGTCGTGTGGGTGGGGCCAGGCAGTCCTTGGACGGCTGTGATTGGGCCCGTCCTGTCCCGCCCTAGGCTCCTCGGCACCTGAGCACTCTCCCCACAGCGCCGGGCTGGGCTGCCGCCTGCATAGTGCCCCGAACCTGTCTGACCTGCGTGTGGTCCGTCCCAAGCTGCCCAAGCCCCCCACGGACCCGCTGGGTTTGGCGTTCGGCCACCCGCAAGCCAGCCCCCCACAGCCCTCCCACGGGCTGCAGTCCTGCCGGCCCCTGCGCGGCTCGCCCAAGCTGCCCGACTTCCTGCAGCGGAACCCCCTGCCCCCTATTCTGGGCTCCCCGACCAAGGTAACGGGGCCGCGGGCCTCCAGGGGGGTGGGTGGGGAGTGGCTCTGTATGTGCGCGGGCCACCGGGCTTTCTGCCTGGTGGGATTCCCACAGGACCTGAGGGGCCCCGGAAGCCAGAGGCAGGGCTGGTGTGCTCCAGCACAGCTGCACCTGCCCTCTGTGCTGAGACCTCTTGCACTGGCTGGTGGCTGGATCCGTGTCTCCCCGTTCACGTGTGGGGTGGCCACGTCCCCGTGACGAAGACTGGCTTCCAAAGCCAAAACATCTGCTCTCTGGCCCTTGACCGGAAGCGTCCCGACCCTGGCCCAGCATCTAGAGCCCCAGAGAACCCAGGCTGCCACCATGGGCACATGACTTAGTTCATCCCTTGCCTCAGTCTTCCTGTCTGTGAAATGGGGCCAGAACCTGCAGCTACCTCGTGGTGTCTCTGTGAGGGCATAGGTGCACACGTGCGTGGCCTGTGTCGGACGCGTGCGTCTGCGTGTATCACTGTCCTCCAGCACAGGGTGGAGTCAGCCTTCACACCTTTGCTGTGAAGACCTGGGTCGTGGAAGTTTGGGGTTTTGCGGCGTGGGGCCCTGCAGACTCAGGCCAGCGCTGCTGACCCCGTTGAGATGTGAATGTCACCGTGGCGGGTCGTTCTCAGCACTTCACCTGCCCCTCCTAGGCCGTGCCCGCATTCGACTTCACCAAGACCCCCAGCTCCCAGAACTTGCTGACTCTCCTGGCCCGGCAGGGCGTGGTGATGACGCCGCCTCGGAACCGGACGCTGCCCGACCTCTCCGAGGCGGGACCCTTCCAGGGGCAGCAGCTGGGCCCCGGCCTGCGGCCCACCGAGGACACCAAGGGCCCCTTTGGCAGGTGAGTGGGTGGGGACTCCCCCGACGTGGCCTGCGGGAGGAGAGACCCAGCCCTGCCTGCTGTCTGCGGGCACCTCACTCCCTCTTCAACCCCTTCTGAGCCTCAGTTTGTGCGTCTGTTCAATGGGTGACAGTAACTGCCCGGGGTGGGTGGGAGGACCGGGGGGCCAGCACAGTCGGGACAGGCTGGGCATGCTGACCAGGCTTCGGGGCCCCCAGACCCTGCCTGGGGGGGCCGGGGGGCTGGCCCTGGGCAGCGGGTGGCCTGGTGCCTGGGTCTCTGGATCCCCTGGGTGGTGCCCGGCACGTGTTCACCACCCTTCACCCTGCAGGTCCCTAAGCGCCGGCCGCCTCACGGATCTGCTCCTTAAGGCTGCCTTTGGGACGCAGGCCCCTGACTCAGGCAGCGTGGACAGCCTGCAGGAAAAGCCCATGGAGACCGGTGCGCGGGGGGGCCGCCGGGGAGCGTTCTGGGAAGTGGGGGCCCCCCCGCGGCGGGAAGACCCTGAGCCCCTCCTCTTGCTCTCCAGCGCCGTCTGCTGGCTTCGGAGGGAACCTGCACCCGGGAGCCCGCGCCGGGGGCACCAGCAGCCCTTCCCCCGTGGTGTTCACGGTGGGCTCGCCCCCAGGCGGGACCACGCCGCCCCAGGGCCCCCGTGCCACCGTGTTCTCAGGTGAGGACCGTCGCTGGCCTCGCGGCTACAGCGGATCAGCAGCCCGTGCCGTCCGTTAGGAGGCGGGAGGGGCCCTCGCTGTAGAGTCAGGAGCTGAGCCGGGCGCTACCCTCACACGAAGCCCTGGGAGGGTCCTCCTTGGAGGCTCGGGGGCACGGCTCCCACAGACAGCCCCCTGCAGCCCTGGCCCTGGACTCCGGGGTGTCCCTGCAGTGGGCGGGGGCCCGGGAGGGGTGAGGCCTCCGCTGGGGCGCCTGCTCGCAGAGGCGCAGGAGTGGAGCGGGTGGGGACCGGGCTCTGGCACAGAGCGGCGGAGGCCTGATGGGGAGGGTGGCCGGCCCTCTCCCCACAGGGGGCCCCTCCAGCCCCCTCGGCTCGGCAGGCTCCTCCTCCGCCCGTCACCTGGCGCCCGGGGCCTACGGCGAGGCCCCCCTCGAGGTACCCGCCCCCGGCCACTGCTGCAGCTTTGCCGACCCCGTTGCCGCCAACCTGGAGGGGGCCGTGACCTTCGAGGCCCCCGACCTGCCCGAGGAGACCCTCATGGAGGTGAGGGCTGGGCGGGGGCAGGCGCCTGGCCCAGCGTGGCGTCCGGGCAGGGCTGGTCGCGGGTGCCGAGGTGCGTCCCTCAGTCGCCCCGTCTCCCCAGCAAGAGCACACGGAGATCCTGCACAGCCTGCGCTTCACGCTCGTCTTTGTCCAGCACGTCCTGGAGATCGCGGCCCTGAAGGGCAGTGCCAGCGAGGCGGCCGGGGGGCCCGAGTACCAGCTGCAGGAGAGCGTGGTGGCCGACCAGATCAGCCTGCTGAGCCGCGAGTGGGGGTGGGTGTGCCCAGCGGGGCCCCGCGGGGAGGCGGCGGGGGTGCGGGCCCCACCCCTGACGCGTCCTTGCCGCCCTGCAGCTTCGCGGAGCAGCTGGTGCTGTACCTGAAGGCAGCCGAGCTCCTCTCCTCGGGCCTGCAGACCGCCATCGACCAGATCCGGGCTGGCAAGCTCTGCCTGTCATCCACCGTGAAACAGGGTGAGGGCAGCCTTGGCCGGTGGCGGCGGCGGTGACAGCAGCGTTCGGGGCACGAGACCCTGAATCGGGGCAGGGGAGTCGGGAAGGGAGGGAGGACTGTCTCTGGGAGAAGGTCAGCGAGGAAGAGGGGACGAGGGAGGCCTTCCTGAGGAGGTTACCTGGTGCAGGCCCAGCCCGGGGAGGGATAGCTGGGGCGGGGGCAGGTGCAAAGGCCCTGCGGCAGGGCCCCCACGGGTCTGGGGTCGGGAAGGCGCAGCGTGAGTTGCTGGAGCAGAGCGCCTAGGAGGTGGGGTCGGACAGTGCCCCGGGGACGGAGGGAGGGGCTTTTGCCCCCCGGTCGCGTGGGTTTCCTTCCTGGGGGCCGGCCTGAGCTGCCGGGGCGCCTCCCACAGTGGTGCGGAAGCTGAACGAGCTGTACAAGACGAGCGTGGTGTCCTGCCAAGGCCTGAGCCTGCGGCTGCAGCGCTTCTTCCTGGACAAGCAGCGGCTCCTAGACCGCATCCAGAGCGTCACCGCCGAGAAGCTCATCTTCAGCCACGCGGTGCAGACGGTATGACGGGCGGGGCCCCCTGTGGGGCAGGGCGGGGAGAGCGGGCTGAGGAGCGGGCAGGGGCGGGTTGACGGCCACAGCTCCGCCGGATTTCAGGGGGCATCGCTCCCGGGGTGGGAAGTTACACTACGCTGTCCCCGCAGCCAGCACATGTCACCCAGGCCCCTCCAGCCCTGGTGGGCAGCCGGGAGCTCACCTGGGCTTCCGCCTCGCTGTGAGGCTCCACGGCCCAGGCCTGCCCCTCCCTGAAACTCAGGTTCCTTACCTGGAAAGCGGGGAACCTGGTTTTCAAGGCTCTTAGCAGGTGAGTTGGTTCCTCCTTCTCTAGAGGAAACCAACGCAGGCAGCCCAGCTGGGAGGTACGGCGTGAAGGCAGGAGGGGCTTGGAGGGGCCGTGCTCAGTGCTCTGTGTCTGTTGCTTTGGGGTCCTTGTGCCCCAAAAGCGCTGCTTCTGAGGCAATGCTTGTTTTTGAGAAAATTCACTCGCGCAGTAAAAACGCACCCCGAACAGACGTTCGGGAACAGTCGGCCTCCTCGTCCCCGAGCTCCCCCTCCCCCAGGGGTGACCATCACCGACATGACTGGGACCGAGGGCGTGCTCTGCCCGGTGCGGGTGGCCGGTCGCCTGCCCTGTAACCCTGGCTGCCTGCGGCGAGCAAGCCTCTGTCGAGACTGGGCGTGACCCGGCGGCACCCACAGCGTGCTGCACCGTGGCTCGTGCGGCCGTCAGCCCTGGGTCCCCCGTCTCTGTGGAGGGCAGCTGGGCCCAGCCTCCGCCCTCACCCGGCAGGTGCAGTCGGCCGCCCTGGACGAGATGTTCCACCGCCGGGAGGACTGTGTCCAGCGCTACCACAAGGCCCTGCTGCTCATGGAGGGGCTGCAGCAGATCCTCTCGGACCAGGCAGACGTGGGGAACATCGCCAAGTGTCAGTGCCCGCCGGGCCCCTGGGTGCGGGGGCGGGAGGGGGCAGCCGGTGCCCGCTCACCGTGGTGCCCGCCCCCCTCCCTCCCTCCAGGCAAGCTGTGCATCGAGCGGAGACTCTCAGCCCTGCTGACGGGCATCTGTGCCTGACCTCCTCGAAGCCCGGCCCACGGCGCCCAAGGGGCTTGGACCTTCGCTGCCGATCCATGGGGTGGGGAGCAGCGTGTTGGCCGGACTCGGAGGGGCAAACCCGCGGCCGTGACACCACTCGCTGGTGCTGCGGAAAGGACCATGGCTCCCCATCCAGCGTCCGGAGCCAGGCCTCTCTGTCTCCTGGGCTCCGTGCCCGTGGACTTCAGGGCGCTGGAGGGCCCCGCACAGCACCTCAACGTAGGCCAGTCCCCTGGCCTGGCTGACGGGCAGAACTCCCTGCCCAGCCGGCAATCAGAACTTCTCTCCCGGCTGCCTCGATGGCAGGTGGGGATATGTGGGCGTCCCCCCCCAACCCCGCCCAGACCCCAGGGCTGTCTCGCTGAGGACAAGCAGAGGCCCTGAGACCATGATGCCCACTCAAGCCAAAGCCGCCAGGCCTGCCCAGCGGATCCACCAGCAAAAGGTGTGTCCTCCTGGCTCCCTCTCCTCCCTTCCCCGAGACCACCACCCAGCTTTGTGAATCACCCAGCACTTTATGCAGGCGGACTGGACCCGGGGCTGCCGCTCGGTCCCGGCTGTTGCACCACCAGGCGCGTGTACACACCCGTAATCACATATCCGTGTGCAGACAGCTCCGCGAGCGCGTGTGCTGTGCCTGCCGCCCGGGTTGCTCGCGGGGCGACACAGCCGTCTTATTTAAATGTTCTTTTAGGGACGGACAGTACGAAGCACCGAGCTTCCAAAACGCGGCACAGACGTTGTTGCCGTCTTTCACACTTTACTCCTAAGACGTGTCTTACCTTCTGCAGCTCTTTTTCTTTTTTTTTAAAAGAAGAAAACTCGTATGAGTTGACGTTTTGTTCTGAAAGGACGGGGGCAGGGTCGGGGCAGCCTCGGCCACGATGCTGAGGCCCGGGGGGCCGGTGGCGCTGGGCGCGTGTGGCCTGCGCGTGGCCGTCCGCCCTCCCGCCTGTAGGGCGGCCCTGCCCCTACCCCTGCCCCTGCCCCCTGCCTGAGGACGGCGGGCGGCCGAGGACCGTTTCGTGCGTGAACCGCCCTGTCCAGCTCTCACAGCGGGTTGTGACGTCAAGTCCTCCGTCCCCTCGCCAGGTCCTGGCTGCCGTGGGGGGTCGGCGGGGAGGCCACCTTCCAGGCTCGGGGGGGTCCCTTTTCTGGTCTGCCCAGCTCCGCCGAGCCCCTCTCGAACGTGTCCTCAAGGATGCAGAGGGAGCCGCCCCGGTCCAGCACCCCCGGCGCTGAGGTTTCACCACAGGCCCAGGCGAAGACCCCACGTGTTTCTCTCTTGCGATACTTGAAATCTTGCCTCTGTGCTTGGACGCAGAAGAAGAAGAGCAGCCCTGGGACTCGTTTCTGTCTCCGCACCAGTGACTTGAGCTTCTCCTCCTGCGCAGAAAACGTCCGTATTTATTGCTTTACGGTTGGCTGGAACCAGGGCCTCTGGGGGGCCGGCGCCGTGGGAGGGGCCCCTCGGGCTCTGTCCGCGGGCCACCTCCGGGGTGCGGGGTGAGCACCGCCCGCCCGGCCTGACCTCCACAGCACAGCTCTCCGCCCTTGGTCTACCTTACAAGACGTTCGTGTCACCCGCCCCCACCCCTTGCGTTAAGTTGTGTAACATCAATTTAAGGAAATAAACCTCTGGAGTTGTTGGGCTGCTGTTACCGATGGTTTGGTCACGGCCTACCCTTCTCCCGCCGCCTCCTTTCTCGGACTACACGCCCCGCCCCCCCATGTCCTGCAGCAGCAGCCGGAGTTTGGAGGTCAGGTTCGGGGCAAGGCTGGGAGCTCAGTCCTCCAGGGGTTCACCGGGTGCCAGACCTTGACAGCAGCCGCGTCACTTCCGTCCCCACCCGCGGCGCAGGAGGGTCCCCCGCCCCACCTCTGGGTGGATGTGACAGGCTGTGGTTTGGATGTGCACGCCCCCGACAGTTAGTGACCTCAAGTATCTTTTCATGTGTTTCTCAGCAAGATCATTTTTGGAGAAATATCCATTCATGTCCTTTGCCCGTTTTTGAATCGGATGGTTTCTCTTTTGTTGAGTGGTAAGGTTTCCATTTTTTAGACTACGTGGTTTTTTTTTTGGTTTTTTTTTTTGCGGTACGCGGGCCTCTCACTGCTGTGGCCTCTCCCGTTGCGGAGTACAGGCTCAGCGGCCATGGCTCACGGGCCCAGCCGCTCCGCGGCATGTGGGATCTTCCCGGACTGGGGCACGAACCCGTGTCCCCTGCATCGGCAGGCGGACTCTCAACCACTGTGCCACCAGGGAAGCCCCTACGTGTTGTTTTTTATTTATCTGTTTCTAAGTGTATTTTATTTATAAATTTATTTATTTATTTTTAGTTTTTTGGCTGCATCGGGTCTTCGTTGCTGTGCGCGGGCTTTCTCTAGTTGTGGCGAGAAGGGGCTCCTCTTCATTGCGGTGCGCGGGCTTCTCATTGCGGTGGCTTATCTTGTGGAGCACGGGCTCTAGGCTTGCAGGGTCAGTAGTTGTGGCACACGGGCTTAGTTGCTCCGCGGCATGTGGGATCTTCCCGGACCAGGGCTCGAACCCGTGTCCCCTGCATTGGCAGGTGGATTCTCAACCACTGCGCCACCAGGGAAGCCCCACGTATTGTTTTAATAGGTTAAAAGTATCTCATTAAGTTACCAAAAAGGCTAACCGCAATGTGAAACGAAAGCTCGCGGAGGGGTAGTGATAGAGGAAGTGGAAGGTGGGGCCTCAAAAGGCCAGGTCCCAGCAGGGCTGCTCCAGTCTGGCTTCCTGGAGTGCGTGCTCCCGGCTCTGCAGACAGGAAGGGCCGTGCCTGGTGGAGATGCAGCCCCTTCCGCTCTGTGGGGCTCCCGGTATGTTACACAAAGAAATGCCAAAAGAGGATTAAGACAACCGTGGCATTTTGTTGTCAAATTAATAGACTTCGTTTCTTACGGTGGTTTTAGGTTGACAGAAAAATTGTGCAGAAAGTACAGAGAGTTCCCAAATACTCCCTCTCCCCCTGCCACCCACTTTACTTCTCCTGTTAACACCTTGCATGGGTGAGATTCATCTGTTACAACTGATAAACCTACACTGACACATCAGCATCACCCAGAGTCCATGTTTACGTTGTGATTCACTCTTGGTGCCCGTGCTGTGGGTTTGGACACACATATGATGACCTGTACCATTTCAGTGTCAGGCAGAGTAGTTTCACTGCCCTGAATATCCTCTGTGCTGTGTTCATTCCCTTTACTGTCTCCATAGTTTCGCCTCTTCCAGAATGCTGGAATCACACAGTGTGTAGCCTTTTCAGATGGACTTCTTCCGGGTCTTTCCATGGCTTGATGGCTCATTTCTTTCCAATGCTGAATGATACTCCCCTGTCTGGGGGTACTGAGTTTATTTATCCATTTTCCTACTGAAGGATATCCTCTTGCTTCCCAGTCTTGGTATTTATGGGTAAAGCTGCTGTAAAGATCCCTGTGTAGGAGCCTGACAGTAAGGAGGGCCCAGGAGGGCTGGCTGGGCCGGGGGTGCAGCGGGCACACAGGAGGGACCGGCTCCCCCCTTCCTGCGGAGCTCACATTGCCCTGCACGCTCCTGGCACGCTCACAGGGGGCCTTCGGCCAGGAGGTCTGGCTCAGGTGCCTGCCCCACTTCCAACTGCCCCCTGGGCACCTGTCCCAGCCTCACAGGCCTCAGTTTGTTCTCCGTAGATCAGAGATGTGGGATCGGGGCTGCTGGGTCCGGCTCGGTGCCACCATGGCCAGTTTGCAGGGAGGCCCGTCGGTGGTCTTTTTCTTTCATTCTCTCAGCTGACGCAGGACCTCAGAGCACGGCCCCAAGCTTCCATCCTCTCCACCTGCTGGCCTGTGGCGCAGCCTGGGGTCTTGGGCCTGCCCCTGAGACTGCCCTCACCCGGCCTGGGTTTCTGTTCCAGCACCGGGAGCTTCCTGGTTCACACGGGCAGGGGGAGATGGACCGCTTCCTGGGGCACAACCCGAAGTCCCAGCATCCAGTCTCAACTGCCTTCCTCTGCGGCTCTAGTTCCAGCCGTCACAGTTGCCCAGGTCTTGCGTTCACACGGATGGTTCAGCCTGGGCCCCGTGTCCACCGCATGTGCCAGAGCGGGCCCAGGCCTCCAGAGCTGCAGAGGCCGAGGGCGGGGAAGGAGTGTCCCCCGACAAAGGAGTCTCTATGGTAAGGGGTGCTCTGTGATGGTAGGTGCTGTGTGACGGGGTTCTCTGGGTGAAGGTAGGGTGCTCTGTTGTGGGGTGCTCTGGAGATGGTAGGTGCTCTGTGTGAAGGTGCCTCGATGCTTCCTAAGGCTGCTCAGCCACCTGAGTTCCCCAGACCACACGTGACCTTGACCTTTCCTCATGCCTGGAACCCTGGGGCAGCTCTTCCCTTCCTCAGAGGGGTGGGCTGTCCTGGGGATTGGTTAGCACAGGTGAGCTATGCCCTCCCGCCTGCCTGAGCTCTTTTCCAACTAGGCCTGACTTTTCCAACTAGGAGGCTGAGTAGACTTTGGTCCAGGAGAGAATCCTTGTCAGCAGCCACTGATCCCCTTTCTTGCTTGTGGGTTCGCTTTTTCTGGACATTTCACGTACAGGTGACGTGCGAGCAACGTGGTGGTTAGGGGCACAGACCACCCCCCCCCACGCAGTCGAAAATCCACATATAACTTGACAGCTGGCTCTCCGTGTCCGTGGTGACGCATCCGTGGATTCAGCCACTGGCAGACTGAGTAGTCCTGCACTTTGTATTTAGTGAAACAAATTCTGTATAGGTGGAGCCGCACATTCAACCCTGCGTTGCTCAAGGGTCAGCTGTACATGGAATCATACGCGCACGACGTGGCCTTCTGCGCCTGGCTTCTCCACTGAATGTGTTTTCAGGGTTCACCCCCAGCCGTAGCACGCGTCAGTACTTCTGAGTCGTTTTCACACAGCATTTAACACTTGATCACACACTCTCTTGCTGTTGGTCTGTCATTGTCTGTCCCCCCTAGAGTGGAAGCTTCCCGAGGGCACGGGTTCTGCTCCTAGTCTATTCCCAGCCTCTGCAGGCGCTGGGAACCTACTAGGTGCTCAGAAAATAGCTACTGACCGAGTGGCCATCTCCGGGAGGTCTGAGTCCCGTGCCGCCAGCCGCACTTCCTTCCACCTTCTGCGGGCTGTCACTCGCTCCCGCCAGCTGTGGTGACATCTGTGCCGCCTCCCAAACCCCATGTGTGGACGAGTTTCCCATCTGTCTTCTACCAGCTTCCAGGAGGTCCTCACTCCCTGGAGCTCTCACACAGGCGGCTCCAGCATGACCCAGTCTCTCCCTGGCATCTGGGCCCCTCTCCGTGCCTCAGCTTCCTCATCTGTAAAATGGGGACAAGAGAACCTTCCTCAAGGCTTCATGAGGATTGAATAAGCTAACAGGCATCAAGCCACTAGAGCAGCACCTGGCACCGGCACATGGCAAGTGTTTTCTTATGAGAGGTTTGTGGGAAGGCGCTGGTCTGCACACTGTTGAAAGACAGGCTGTCATTCCAGATGCCGGGACTGGTGCTGTGTGGCTTCCGGCCATGGGCTCAGCCTCTCTGTCCCTCGGGTTCCTCTTCAGTAACGTGCTTGCTCTTATGGTGCTTGCTCCCTAAGGCGGGCGAAAGGACTGAATGAGCTAACACTTGTAACACGGAACAGAGCCTGGAAGCGTAGTTGTTAGGACGATTTGTTCGCCCTGAGAGGGCGCATCCACATCGGCCTCAAACCACCCCCGGTCTCAAACCACCCCCGACCTCAAACCACCCCCGAGTTGGCAGCGGGGAACCGGGCTCCCGGCGCCAGGCCCCGCCCTCCCCGCCCCGAAGCCCCGCTCAGTCCCGCCCCTGACACCAAGCTCCGCCCCAAGCCGCCTCGGCCCGCCTCCCCCAGAAGTACTTTTGTCCACGTCCGGCCGCCGTCCGGCCGCGCGCTCCGCTTCCGCCTTCGCCCACGTGGTCCGGCTCCGGCTCAGTCCGCGGCTCCGTGAGTGGGGCCGGGTCGGGGCGCGCCCCACTAGTCCCGGCGGGGGTGGCCGGGGTCTCCCCGATTCCCGAGGGAGAGCCGGCTGGGCGAGGCGAGAGGACGAGGGGGGAGCAGGAGGGACTGGGGAGGTCAGAGGTCAGCCTGGGGGTCAGGGACGTCTTAGGTTATCCGCGGGCGGGGCTGGAGCGTGAGAGGGTCCCGGGAAGGTTAGAGTTCACAAGGGGTGGGGCTGGAGCGTGGCCGTGGTCGGAGTTAAGGAGGGGCGGGCTGGTGTGTAGGGGCCCCGGGGAGGTTAGGGGTCTAGAGGGCCCGGTGGGTGCGTACTGGGGGAGGTCACGGGTCGGGCGCGTGCCCCCCCGCCCCTCCCGCGTCTGCATGGGGCTCCCCAGCCTGCGGGCGGCGGCCTGGGCCCTGAGGAGAGCCTGCGGACCGTGGACCCCGCGCCTGGGACCGCGCCTCCTCTGGTAATGACAGTGCACTTGTCCGTGACCCCAGGGTAGCACGCTGACCCCCACTGAGCCCGACTGCATGCCCGGCGAGCACCAGCCCTAATCGCATAAAGTGCTGTCACTGCTCCATTTCTTGGACAGTGAAACCGAGGCCAAGGTGGTGGTTGGGCAAGATCTACAGTTAGCGCCCAGCTGGGATTTGGACTCGGTGGTCAGCCCAGGGTGTTTACTGGGCCGTGCTGCCACCGTCAGTCTTTCACTGGGCCGCTTCCTTCTGTGTCTTGCTCACACCCCACCCCTCCTCGCCACCGTGTCTTTTCAGTTTGCCCCCCATGGCAGGGAATGGGGAGGCCGCCATGCCCGTGGGGACCAAGCAGGAGCAGGACAGGAAGGCCCGGCGTGGCTGGCAGGGCACGGCCAGGATCTGGGAGGAAACAGAGCAGCAGGCGAAAAAGCTCAAGAGCAGCGAGGACGGGGAGCAGCACAGGAAGCTGCCCAAGCGGAAGATCGTGCTGCTCATGGCCTATTCCGGGAAGGGCTACCACGGCATGCAGGTGAGGGCGCCCGCGGGCCCGGACAGCTCTGACTTCTCTCGAGGCCCGTGTGCTTGGGGCAGGGACCTCGGAGTGACAGTTACCCAGTGAGCCATCTTGGGAAGTGGCAGAAAGGGGGGGTCTCATTCTTCACCTCCTTTACCGTGTGGGTCCCATCAGGCAGGATTTAGATTCACATTGAAGCAGCCTTGAGCCCTGTTTCATCCATGCATTGCTTGGCGGGGGGGGGGGGAGATGTGCATGAGTCTCCCAAGGTGGTTAAAGGCCCAGGCCTGCCGATGGCCAGAGGCGGCAAGTGACTCGAGCTCTCAGTCCGTCGTTTCCTCATCTTTCTGATCACAGTGCTGACCCTACAGGGCGTGAAGGGCCATTAGGCTGACCGATACCGCACACTAGAACTGGGGCAGCGCCAGGGGTGCTCAGAAGAGGCAGCCGTTACCCTTCGTTAGACACGTGAAGGTGACAGTTGTGGGTACGCGGGCACGTGAGAACTCCCTGCCCAGCCCAGCCCTGTGACCCTTTCCTGAAAGGCACAAGAGCCCCGGTACCCCAGCAGACGCACGTAGATCTTCTTCTTGTTCCTTGTGGCCAGCGTTGTGGCTCTTACACTTGGGTGCCTTGTTCTTTAAACTTCTGTAAGCTTGACTCGCAGGGAGGAATTCCCTGCCGTGTAGAGTGTCTAACTGAAGCGGGAGTTTAAGGAAACAGTGCCCAACCTTACCAGGTGCTGTGGTCACCTTTGCTGTAAATAGTAGTAGTAATGAGATACTTCGTATCCTATTTTAGTATTTTTTATTAAGTATAGGGTTGCACCCGTGAAACCCATTTGATGACCTTTGATGACCACGGGTAGATTGTGACAGTGGTGGAAACAGTGCTTCGGTCTCACTTAGTGGAACAAATAAACCACCTCTGCTGCTCTTTGTGGGTGTTTAAATGCTTTTTTGTTTGAGGGTGACTGATTACGTGTGTTGTTGCCTTATGCGCTGTCTTGAGAATTTTGCCTGTCTCACATCATCTTCTGTTTGCCTCAGTTTCCCCATTAGGGGAATGGATGGGGGGTAGAGGGTGACGGTAGCTCACAGGGTGACGGAAGGACACAGCGGGATGTGGGGAAGGGTTGTTATCCCCGTTTCTTAATATCCATTCCGATCGCGGGAGGAGCATTTGTAGCTTCTTGCTGAGTAAAGGGATTGGACTTACGCTGCGGTGGGGACTGTGAGGTAGACTTTGGGAAGAACCTGCCCCCTGTGGTGCGTCTTGGCGAAGTGCTTGTCGCCCTGTGTCCCTTGCTTTGCAAAGATTTTCTTTGACAACGTCAGGGTGGTGATCTCACTGATGTCACAGGGTCCTGCAGGCCCTGGACTGTGATTGCACTTCATCCGCACCCACTAGGTGCTGGCAGCACCCTGGGGTGGCTTCCTCCTCCAGCAGGGGGGGCCTGCCTCCCTGTAGTGATGCAGGAGGGCCTGCTCCCTGCTGTGGTGAGGGAGGGAGACCCTGGGGTGATGAGGGAGGGGAGTCCCTCTTTGGCCGGGTGCAACAGACAGATGGGTCTCCAGCAGGAGGGTGCTGGTCTCACATCTGACCAGGTAGGGGGAAATGATGTCTCAGGTGATGCCCGCTGTCAGCTGCCCAGGGTGGGAAGTTTCTAGGACTGTGGGCACCCACAGGTGGCTTTCCTGCTTCCCACAGGTCGGGGGACGAGCTGCAGGGTCTCTCCATGCCCACAGGTGCGGTCCCCTCCTGCCGGGTGCAGGCACAACGCACATGCCCCTACCTGGATCGGCCGTGGCCCAGGGCCCCTACTGGGGGTGGTGACTGAGTGAAAAACAAGTTTTCTTCTCTTTTCCTCAGAGGAATGTTGGGTCCTCGAAATTCAAGACCATCGAAGATGACCTGGTGTCTGCCCTGGTCCAGTCGGGTTGTATTCCTGAGAATCACGGGGAGGACATGCGGAAGATGTCCTTTCAGCGCTGCGCCCGGACGGACAAGGTAGGTGCTGTCCCCACATCCCCCGCAGGTGCAAGCGGCACCGAAGCCGCCGGTCTGTGGTGTGCGTTTTTCCTCGTCCCACTTTCCATCTCAGCGCCTTTATCTCTCAAGATTCTCTTGGTCACAAATGACAGATGCACAGCTCAGACTAGCGTCAGTGGAGAGAAAGTTGTTGCCTCGTGTGGCCAAGAAACTGGGGCATTTCCGGCCCAGGTGTGGCTGGACCTAGGTGCTCAGGGCCACAAGGTCTGGCGTCCTCTCCGTCTGTGCTTTCTCCTCCGTCACTCCTGTGGCTGGCACGGTGGCCACGACATCTGCCTTAGATCCATCCATCTCAGGCTCGCGACACAAGTAGGACCGCGTGGCCGCAGAGGCCTGCCATGCGTGTGATGTTAAACTTCCTAGGAGCCACAGCCAAAAGGGAAAAGGAAACAGGTGACGCTGGGTTTTGTTATCAATTTTATTTAACTTAGCGTGTCCAAGGTAGTCGCTTTTCAACGTGTAATCAATATAAAAAGCGATGAACGGGAAATAGTTTCCGTTGTGCGTGTGTGAGTGCCATGTCTTTGGAGCCCCGCGGGAGTTGCACACGCAGGAGTCTCGGGGGGCCGTGACCCAGCACTGTCCATTCACGCTCATGAGATTGAGTCCTGCTGTCTGGTTGGCTCTCCCACCGTCCCAGGCCAGTCGCTGGCTGGTCCCACCCTGGCACATTCCCAGGTGTGGGGCTGGTGCGAGCAGGGGCTCCCCACAGAGGAATGGAGGGTGTCGCCGAGGCAGGTGGGACAACCAGCCACGGAGAACGTAAAGCTCTCCCCCAGGAGATAAAAAACCCAAAGTGCCCGTGCACCTTTGAGCCTGCTCTCTCAGACCCGGGCCCTGAAATCATCTCTCCGGCCACCTAAGGTCACTGGGAGTCTGTGGTACACGTAGCTTTTTGCAGGTCAGGGTCCCGGGAATCTGAATAACGTTGAGTTTCAAAGGTACAGCGTCCCCTGGGATCCACAGGCCCAGGCCAGAACCCCGGAACCAGAGCTACCGCACAGACAGCTAAGAACAAAAACAGGCGCCTGGCAGTCTCGTGGGTGATCCAGTCACATGGTAGTTGGTCCAGGTAAAGAGTACCGGGGCTATTCGTGGTGTTTGTTTTCTTTTTAACTTTCCCACTTACAGCTCTCTGGTTGTTTTCAAGGCAGAAGAAAAGTAAACATTTGCCTGAGCTAATGAAGACAGCATTTCCAAATACAGGGCTAGCATTTATTTCAGTTTTCACTGTTATTAGAGATGGTTTTATTCGAATATGTTTTCCTTCTTACATTTTGGGAAATCTAGAAAACCTTTGATACTAACATCCCCACGGATGAACAAATGATAATATTTTGTTAGTTTTTGTTTCATGTTAAAAAAGAAAGTTTCAAGGCGCTGTAATTCGCTCCCACACATTTTGCCTATTTAAAGGGTACATTCATTGATTCTAGTCTTTTCTCACAGTTGTGCAGCCATCACCACAGTCAAGCTTAGAACATTTTCATCATCCCTAAAACTTCCCTGTACCCTTTAGTCATCACCCACTCTCCACCAGCATATCCAGAAAATTCTCATTTCAATGTGTAATCAGGGCTTCCCTGGTGGCACAGTGGTTAGGAATCCGCCTGCCAGTGTAGGGGACATGGGTTCGAGCCCTGGTCCGGGAGGATCCCGCATGACGCGGAGCAGCTAGGCCCGTGTGCCACAACTACTGAACCCCGCGTGCCTAGAGAGCCCATGTTCTGCAACAGGAGAAGCCACCGCAATGAGAAGCCCGTGCACCGCAACAAAGACCCAATGCAGCCAAAAATTTTAAAAAAACAAAAAAACATGTAATCAATATAAAAAGATAAGCAATGAGATGTATTTCCGTTCCTTTTCGTGTGCTGAGACTTTGAGACCTCATTTCAGGACAGCCATTTTATGCCCTCGGTAGCCACTCGTGGCCAGATGCCTCTGTGTTGGAGGGTGTCTGCCTGGGGAACAGTGGATTCGGCCTGTGTTCCATCTTACCAGTTTGTTTTTTGTCTTCCTTCTTTTTTACAAAAATCTCTCCAACTTTTTATTTGGAAAACGTTCAGACCCCCGGAAGTCCCAGGAACGATGCGTGAACACCCTTAGTCTTCCCCTAGACTCGGCAGTGTTAAACTTTTGCCATATTTGTTTTCGTTTTTGTGCCTTTGAATGGAACCATTTGAGAGGAAGTTGCAGACGTTATCACCCTTCACCCCAAAATATGTCACATGAGCAGTGGCGTCCCCTGGCAACTGCTCAGTGTAGCTATCACCCTTGGGAAATTTAACACTGATAACACCGTTTCTTATTGATCCTGTGTCTAACCCAGGGTTGATGGTTCCATTCAGTTGTCATGTCTTTTGAGTTTCCTTCATTTTTTTTTTTAATTAAAAAATTTTTTTCCTATTTCTTGTATTATTTCTTTTATTTATTTATTTTTTTGGTTGTGTTGGGTCTTCGTTGCTGCACGTGGGCTTTCTTTAGTTGTGGCGAGCGGGGGCTGCTCTTCATTGCGGTGTGCGGGCTTCTCACTGCGGTGGCTTCTCTAGTTGTGGAGCACGGGCTCTAGGCACGCGGGCTTCAGTAGTTGTGGCACATGGGCTCAGTAGTTGTGGCTCACGGGCTCTAGAGCGCAGGCTCAGTAGTTGTGGTGCATGGGCTTAGTTGCTCCGTGGCATGTGGGATCTTCCTGGACCAGGGCTTGAACCCATGGCCTCTGCTTGGCAGGTGGATTCTTAACCACTGCACCACCAGGGGAGCCCTTGAGTTTCCTTTAAAATGGTCTCCTCACCTCCTTTCTGTCCTTCCTGACGTGATGTTTTTGGATAGTTCAGGCCAGGTATTTTGACGAATGTCCTCAATCTATTTGTCTGATTGTTCTCATGACTAGATTCAGACTAAAGAAATTTTTCAGCGGAGTGTTACATGTGTTACACAGTACTCTATCTTCTTTGCTTACGTTTAAAAAAATCTTTTTAGAAAGTATGACTGTAGTAAACAGAAAGGTGCATACAGTGTCAGTATAAAGTGAAACGGGTGATTCTACGGTGAACGCCTGGATAATCTCCACTCAGGTCAACACGTGGGTCTCTGCCCGCACCCCAGGAGCCCTCCCCGTCCACCTTCCGGATCACACCGCTCCCCTCCCCGAGACCTTACTGCCATATTGCCTTTTATGAAAACTTGCTTTTAGAAAAAAGGTATAACATACAAATGGTAGATGGTACTCTTCTTGAGTGCAGAGCTTGATCAGTTTTACCTGTGTCACTAGCACCCCATCCCCACAGGATACCTGCTGTTGTGACTTAGATGGTGACCTCTTCCTTGCTCAGCTCCAGAGTTCTGTCATCTAAGTTGCATTTTCTTTTTTCCTAAGTCCTTGAGAGTCACATCCAAGGTGGGACTTTATCTCCTGTCTGCAGGATTTCATGTACTTGTTCCCATGTTTTTTGGGCTCTGAAGTTCACCTGTAATATTTTCTAAGTTATGTGGCACTCACTCCCTTGTTCTTGTATCTGATTATTCCCTTCAGAGGCACTTCTAAAAGCAGAATTCCTCCACGGAAAGATGTAGCGCGCGTGTGGTCCTTCTGCTGAAGAGACCAGCTTGCAGAGTGTCAGAGTGTCGTGCTCCAAGTGCAAGGCCCAGCTGGCCCTCCCATGTCTGCTTCCTTTGCAGGGTGTGTCTGCGGCCGGCCAGGTTGTGTCCCTGAAGGTGTGGCTGATTGACGACCTTTTAGAAAAGATTAACAGCCACCTTCCGTCTCACATTCGGATACTGGGTAAGCCTTGCAGCGCTGGGCTGCACACTGGGTGGTGGCCGGTCTCACAGGGACACGAAATTTCTTCTTTCACCGAATTTCTCTGTTGCGGAGCTAAGATAACAGGGTGGTTGCTTAGCAGTTGGTAGGAGTGGTTGTGAGTCAGCTGTAAGAAAGGGTTCAGTATTCCCACCTCCTTCAGAAAGGGACACAGCCAGACAGACTTGGAAAGGCCCTCGGTGCAGCATCTTGGTGCTACATGTGCCTTGTTTTAACCAAATGCTTGGATATGAAAGTCCAGATTTGATAAAATTAAAACAGGGGCTCTGACTCCCTATTGTAACAGGCCTGATAATGGGATTTCCAGTCTGACCCTCTCTGCCTTTTAAGTGGCATATATGTGCCATTGATAATTAATGTGGTTACTGGGGTGGCTGGGGGTAGCTCTTCTTGCCTTCTGTTCTCTCTGTCCCATTTGTTTCCCTCTTCTTTTTCTCCCTCCTTTTGGATTAAGTGATGTTTCTTATCATTGCATTTCATCATCACTTTGGTTAGCTAATGCGATGACTCGCTATGGTTTTTTTTAGTGATTGCTTTGCCGGCCCTTAAAGCAAGGGCTGGCAAAGTCTTTCTGTAGAGGGCCAGGTAGTAAACTATCTGAGGCTTTGTGGCCACATAGATTACTGTCTCTGTTGCATATTCTTCTCCTTTGTTTCTTTTTTTAACCACCCTTTCAGCCTTAGCTCAGAAGTTGTACAGGAACGGCCATGGTTTTGGCCACTGTTTGCCAGCCCCGGGGTCAAAGCATCCATGGGCCAGTTACCACAGCTGCCTTCATGTGAAGCCAGGCCACCTTGCACGCACCTAACACCTGCAGCCATGTACTTGCACCTGTCCTGCTGTCGTGACGTGTATTTCAGGTCTGCCTGTGTTATCGCCCACACACTACAGTGTCAGTTTTTCTTTAACCAGAGAATTAAAAACACTTTTCAATGCTTTTTAAAGTTGAAGTATAACCAGTGTACGGTAAACTGCATAGTTCATTATACAATTAAAAAGTTGTGATATGTGTGCATACCTGTGAAACCAGCCCACTTGAGAGTCACCCTGTCACCCCCAGAAGATTGGAACCCTCCCCACGTCCCTCCCACCCCATTTCTCACCAGGCCACCACTGATGTGCTCTCTTTCACTATAGATTGCTTCGTATTTCTAGAGTTTTATGTAAATAGGATCGTATGGAATGGCTTCTTTCACGGAGCCTGGTTAAAGATTCCTGCACGCTGTCGCGTGTATCCGGTTTGTTCCTTTCCATTGCTGCGTGGTTTCCAGTTGTTTATCCACTTGCCTGGTGGGGAACGCTGCGGGTGTTTCCAGTGTGGGGCTGTTACAAAAAGAAACTGCCATGAACATCTGGTCCAAGTATAAATAGGGATCTCAACACAAAGTCACAACCGTTATTTTTGGTTACTTTGCCCACTATTAAATTTATTTTTTTAAATGTTTATTTATTTATTTATTTGCTGCACTGCATGGCATGCGGGGTCTCATTCCCCGACCAGGGATGGAAGCCGCGCCCCCTGCAGTGGCAGCACGGAGTCCTAACCGCTGCACCGCCAGGGAAGGCTCTGCATTTATTATTGGCATAACGCGGTTTTATTTTTATTACCCTGTGGTCTTTCTCTGCCTGGTGAGGATAATTCCCTCCTGAAGACCTTCTCCGGGAGCCAATCCTCTGAAAGTCCCGTGTAAGGCCCCTTGACATTCATTCCACGGGGATGTCCTCATGTACGCACAGGTTGTTCCCCACTTCTGCTAAAATAACACCAAAGCCTACACAGTTCGCAGCCGTTAGCACTGCTTACATAACACAACACAGCAAGGCTGTGTTTCCCTCATTAACAGCCCAGCCATGTGGTCGGCTGCCGGCCCCTTTCAGCCTTTTCTTGGCAGTTATGTTCCGCACGACAGAAATTAGGTGCACAAAGCATACCTGTGACGCTCTGTGTCGATGAAATTGGATTCTTTTTTTTTTTTTTTTTGCGGTACGCGGGCCTCTCACTGCTGCGGCCCCTCCCGCTGCGGAGCACAGGCTCCGGACGCACAGGCTCAGCGGCCATGGCTCACGGGCCCAGCCGCTCCGCGGCATGTGGGATCCTCCCGGACCGGGGCATGAACCCGCGTCCCCTGCATCGGCAGGCGGACTCTCCACCACTGCGCCACCAGGGAAGCCCCGATGAAATTGGATTCTTAAAGCAAGACAAAACACAAAAATAAGATTACCCCAAATCAAATGCGACAGCAGAGACAGAAGACGGGAAGGGCGGTGCGGATGCAGCCTTGAACTGGCAGCCCCGGCGCGGTGTCCGAATCAGTCCTTGTAACATGAAGCCAAAGTTGGCCTGTAAGTCAGCCTCCTTGTGAGGCTGAGTCCTCGCGACCCCGTCTTGACTTTAGCGTGAGGACAGCCGCGGAGCACGGAGCACCCAGGGCCACAAGGCGCTTCGTGGTCCCCAGTTCCCAGAAACCGCCCCCCTAACAGTTGTGATTCTTTCAGAAATTTTCTATACAAATACAGACATAATTCGTATGTTTGTGTTTCTCTCCAAAGAGAAATACACACGTAGCTCTTCGTTTGCTTTTCTTTTTTCACTTAACGGTTAAGAAGTCTGTTGGGAGGCCTGGCCAGGCACAGTGAGCGCCCAGTGGTGCAGCCCCCGGTCCTGGGGACGGGCGCCTGCTCTGCGGGGCTGCTTTCGGTTCATTCTGCAAATGTCTAAGAGCCGTTGATCGTTTCCCTGTTGCTGGACTTATTAAGTTGTTTCCAGTTCTTTTGCTGTTTGAACACACTGCTGTCCTTGGCCTCACCTGCAGGATGGCTTCTGATCCAAGGCTTCTGGGTCGGGGTCACCGGCTGGTGCTTTAGTCCACGTGGGTCCCCCGGGGTCCGTGAGGCGAGAGCAGGATGTCCCGCACCTCGGCCGACCCCGGGGTTTGTTGGACAGGGTTTGGCTGAGGGTTTAGCGCACGGAGCCGGGGCCCCCTCGGGCTCGTCCGGGTTCGGCAGGTGACGTGCCGGCACTCAGACCTGCTCAGGGTGTCGTCGGTCCTCATGGCCTCCTCTGCCCCCAGGACTGAAGAGGGTCACGGGCGGCTTCAACTCCAAGAACAAGTGTGACGCCAGGACCTACTTCTACATGCTGCCCACGTTCGCCTTCGCCCACAAGGACCGTGACGCGCAGGACGAGACGTACCGGCTGCACGCGGAGACGCTGGGGCATGTGAACCGGCTCCTGGCCTGCTACAGGGGCACCCACAACTTCCACAACTTCACCTCGCAGAAGGGGCCCCGCGAGCCCAGCGCCCGGCGCTACATCCTCGACATGTTCTGCGAGGAGCCCTTCGTGCGCGAAGGCATGGAGTTTGCGGTGATCAAGGTCAAGGGCCAGAGCTTCATGACGCACCAGATCAGGAAGATGGTGGGGCTGGTGGTGGCCATCGTCAAGGGCTACGCGCCCGAGAGCGTGCTGGAGTGCTGTTGGGGGGAGGCCAAGGTGGACGTGCCCAAGGCGCCAGGGCTCGGCCTGGTCCTGGAGCGGGTGCACTTCGAGAAGTACAACCAGCGCTTCGGCCACGATGGGCTGCACGAGCCGCTGGACTGGGCACGGGAGGAGGCTGAGGTCACGGCCTTCAAGGAGCAGCACATCTACCCCACGATCATCAGCACCGAGCGCCACGAGAGGTCCATGGCCCAGTGGCTGAGCACCCTGCCCGTGCATGACTTCAGCGCCACTGCCCACGCGGCTGCCGGCCCGGGCACCAAGGTGGGGCTGGGGCTGGGGGTCAGGGGAACCACGGGGGCTGGCGCTGGCCTTCCAGGAGCTCAGCCAAGCACTTGTCCACATCTGTCATTGTCCGTGGCTAAGCTTAAACCCACTCTGCCCCGTCATTGTACCCATTGTATAGATGAGCAAGCTGAGGCACCAAGAGGCCTGTCGCTGCCCCGGGGTCACAACAGTGGGAGGAGCAGGGCCAGGGCACAGGACCTGGTGGCCGGCTCCCCTGCTCTGCGCTCAGGGACGCTGGGTGAGGGACGTGCTCGGTGGCCGTCCTCCCGTGTGTGAGATGGAGGTGCCAGTAGGACGTCCCCCTCTGGCTGATCCTGCTGGGCAGTTGGCACGTACCTGGCTCCAGAACATGGGGTAGCTTGACAGGCGCCAGGGACGCTGAGCGGCCAAGCGTTGTTCTCCTCGCCCTCTGGGCGGCGTTCCCGTCCAGGCCCGCGGTGCCCTCCTCCGTCTGGGAGGGGACGCAGGCTGTGCTTTGGGCTCCGCTCCCCTGGAGCCCTGCTGTCCGATACCGACCAGGGACCTGGCTCAGAGTGTGATTCGTCTGTGAGTTAACTGCCAACCTTATGTCAGAAGGAGAGCGTCCAGGATTGGAGGTGCTGGAGCTGAAAGTTAACATTTTACTTTAGTTCTCAATTCTTTACCCTGGGGTGAGGGAGGTCCCCAAAGCCATGTTCTCTCACGGTGTCCCAGCAGGCTGCCAAAGGGTGAGATTCGCACCTGGAGCTCTGGGAGGTTTCTTCCCATTATCTAGATATCTAGAAAAACACTGTCCTTCCTCCCCAGCGGGCTTGTAAACCCATGTGCGTACAGGTAAGGGGGCAAGCAAGGTGGGCCAGGCTTGAGAAAGGCAGGGGTTGCGGGTCGGATGGTGAATTCCAAGCAGCGTCGGGGAGGAGACAGGACTTGGTGGAGACTGAGAAACGGCAGGGCTCTCGTTCCACCGGAAGGGCCCCTGCAGCTCAGCACCAGCCAGTGGAGGGTGGGCCTGAGCGTTGTCGGAGCTTACATTTTCTCAGGAGAAACTGGGATTCCAGACTTGTCTGTGAAATAGTCCACTGTTTAAATGTTGGTGGTTATTAATTTTCCCAGCACTGTGAGGCCAAACGGAGCATGTGTACAGATGGGACCTGGGGGCCAGGCTTGCTCTCAGCCTGATTCCCACAGACAGAGAGAGGCCTCTGACTGTCTGCCGTCTTTATATAGCGCTGAGGGGCTTGCACTTGACCAGTTTTGCAGTAGATCAGTTTTATGTCCCCAAGGTCACTGAAGCCTCTGGGAGCTGGAGGAGCCCGATGAAGACCCCCTCTGGTCCCCAGCCCTTGGCTTTGCCTGTTCAAGACAGGTTCTTGAATCAGTGAAGAGGAAGCCGGGGTGAGGCTGAGCCTCGCCCTGGGCAGCCCCCGAGCAGGGGAGCCCTCGCCGGGCAGCGCGCTCCCCAACAGCCGTTTCCTGTCTGCTCTCACTCTGCAGGTCCCCCGCCCCCTGGAAGGCAGTGACGGGGACGGGGACAGTGACTGAGCTGGCCCACGACACGACACGCACGCCGGGACCCGCCAGCCTGCCTCGCCCCGACGGGACGGCCCGCGCCGGCCTCCTCAGCTCAGGATCCTGAGACCTGCATCACTGAGTTTCCGTCACAGGGAGAACCTGCTGCGAGTCTATTTTCAGCTCACGCGTTGACTACACACAACTCAGCATGTAAAGACACTATTTTTTTTTTAAAGAAGCGATTTTCTTATTAAATAAGTACAAACCTTGCTTAGTCACTTCTTTTACCTTTTTCTCAGTCTTTTCCACGGGTCTTTCACCGAGAGAGGTGCAAGGAGCACCGTGCGCTGTGTCAGCAGCAGACCAGAGCGGTGGGAACGGGTGACCTGGCGGGGGTGCGTGCCTGGGTGGAGGCTGGAGCGGGCGGGACAGCGGGCGGCTCCTGGCAGGACTGGCTGTCAGGCTGTCAGGGTGGGGCTCGGCGGCCCGGCGAGCGGCGCAGACCAGAACAGAACGGGGGCCGTCGGGCCAGGGGTAGCAGTCCCCAGCGCTGGAGGACACGGGCTCCTTCTGGGTGTCCACCTGGCCCCCTGCGGCACGCAGCTTTCATCCTGGTCCGTGCATCCCTGGCGCCGTCCGTGTTCTGGGCGGGAGGGAGGAGGGAGGGCAGAAGGAAGGGGCACAGCGTTGCCTGTCCGGTAGCGAGAGCCCTCCTGGACGTCCCGCCAGCGGCCTCATCCCCTCGCTGGCCAGAGGTGTGTCACGTGGTCACTTCCAGCTGCAAGGGGGGCAGGGAAATGCTTTTATTAAGTGGCGCCTTGCGGAGGCTACGCTCTGTTACCAAGGAAGAGGGGTCAGGCGGGGGGCAGGCAGTCAGCAAGTCTGCTGCGGGAGACGCGTGGTGTGTGTGCACGTGGGACGCACGCGTGCACGTGGTGTGTGAGCAGTTCGTGCACGTTTATGTGATGTGATTGTAGGTGACGTGTCTGCATGGGTACGTGTGCACGTGTGATGTATGTGCAAATGCCGTATGGTGGGTTGCACACGTGTGTACAACGTGGCTGGGCAAATCTCGAGGGAGCACTCCCTTTCGGAGAACAGAGCGGGTGGGGTGAGTAGAATCGGGAAGACTGGCAGTGAGCTGGGGGAGAGACCAAGTGAGGTGTGCCTTCGGGGCCCAGAAACCTTAGCGAGTGGTTGCCGCTCCCGGGTGGCCTGGGGCTGGGACAGGAGGGAGGGTTCGAGGCTGACTTGGGCTTTGGGTTTCAGGAATTGATGAGCTAGCTGGGCCATTAACAGGTGGCGTGATTAGGAACAGGATGGGCTTGAAGGAGAAATATTGGGGCTTGGCTTTAAGCATGTTAATTTTACCTGTGATAGGGCTTTTTAAGTCACTTCCCAGGGCAGAAAGTAACCTAAGAACTGCTGGGATCGTGGGCTTCTCCCCATGAAATGTTACATGGTCTTGGTTTCAGGATCAAATTGTAGACAATTCCCAAGTGTGACTCCAGGCAATTAGTGAGTGAGTCTTGTTTTGTTTTTTAGCAAAGAACAAACTCCTTTCTTTAAAAAAAAAAATTGTTGATTTATTTTCTTGGCTGCATCGGGTCTTAGTTGCGGCACACGGGATCTTCGTTGAGGCATGTGGGATCTTTCCTTGCAGGGCGCTGGCTTCTCTCTAGTTGCGGGGTGCGGGTTTTCTCTCTCTAGTTGAGGCGTGTGAGCTCAATAGTTGTGGTGCAAGGGCTTAGTTGCCCTGCAGCCTCTGGGATCTTAGTTCCCCGACCAGGGATCGAACCCACGTCCACTGCATTGGAAGGCAGGTTCTTTACCACTGGACCGCCAGGGAAGTCCCCGGGTGACTCATTTTAATCACCTTGGAGGATCCATGGGTATGTGATATTTTACAATATGTACTTGGAGGGAATTCCCTGGTGGTCCAGTGGTTAGGACTCCACACTTCCACTGCAGGGGGCATGGGTTCGATCCCTGGTCGGGGAATTAAGATCCTGCATGCTGCATGGCACAGCCAAAAAAATAAATAAAATAAAATAATATATGTACTTGGAAAAACAGAGTACAAAAAAACAGAAGTTGCCGTCCCTCCCTAATTCCCAGTGTCTCTCCATAGGCCCCTACTCTTACTTTTTTCTTGTGACTTCCAGAGATCTCTGTGCATATGTGAGCATGTCTGACCCTTGTCTTCACACAGTCGGTGGTGGTCTTTGCCGTCACAGAAGTCTGTGTCATTCTTGCTGGTGGCCCACAGTGTACGCCGTCCATACTACTCAGCCTGCTGGTGGACATGTGTCCAGCCTTTGATTTTGCACACAATGACCGTCCCTATACATCCTTGTCCACGTGTGAGCATCCCTAGATGCAGACTCGGTGGTCTTGCGGGGTTCTAATGCCTACCTAGTTCTGACAGCCCCTGTCCACCGTACAAGTGTTTCCTGGGATCCCTGCCGGTATCATATGACAATGCCTGTTCCCCCACTCTCCACAACGCCAGGGAGCAAACCTGATCTTGGGGCCGGCCTTCTTTTGGGCCTCGTGCCCCTTCCCTGAGTGGGGAAGCACACTCAGGAAAAAGTCAGAGTCAGGGGCCTGCATAGTCGGGGTCTCACTTGTCAGCAACTGAGACTGAGTCTGGCTGATTTAAACAGAAAAGCAGGGCTCCCCTGGTGGCGCAGCGATTAAGACTCCACCTGCCAATGCAGGGGACATGGGTTCGAGCCCTGGTCTGGGAAGATCCCACATGCTGTGGAGCAAACTAAGCCCGTGCGCCACAACTACTGAGCCTGCGCTATAGAGCCCGCGTGCCACAGCTACTGAGCCTGTGCTCTAGAGCCCGTGCTGCGCAACAAGAGAAGCCACCATAATGAGAAGCCCGCACACCTCAACGAAGAGTAGTCCCTGCTCAAACAAAGACCCAACACAGCCAAAAATAAATAAATAAAATAAATTAAAAAACAAAACAACAACAGAAAAGCACTGTATCCCCCCGATGCAGGAGGGCAAGCAGAGCCTGAGCTGGCACCTCCTTCCCCTGCCCCAGTCCTGGCTGAGGGAGGAGCTTGGCGACCCATCATGCCAGCCTTCCTCGGCTGCCCCGCAGATTCCCACATTGGCCAGCGTGTAAGATGTGCACAGGAATCAACCATCCAAGAAAACAGTGGGAAAATCATTTAACGGTTTTTTTTAAATTGAAGTATAGTTAGTTTACAATATTCTGTAAGTTGCAGGTATACAATATAGTAGTTCACAGTTTTGTTTTGTTTTGTTTTGTTTTTTTTGCGGTGCGCGGGCCTCTCACTGTTGTGGCCTCTCCCGTTGCGGAGCACAGGCTCCGGACGCGCAGGCTCAATGGCCATGGCTCACGGGCCCAGCTGCTCCGCGGTATGTGGGATCTTCCCGGACTGGGGCACGAACCCGTGTCCCCTGCATCGGCAGGCGGACTCTCAGCCACTGTGCCACCAGGGAAGCCCGCGGTTCACAATTTTTAAAGCTTACATTTAAGCAGTTTTGATCTGTGTGTATTGAACCTGCAGTTTGAGAGGGTCTATGAGGGAAAATGTTACAGTCTGCTTCTGGAAACGGAAACCACTCTGCAGATTTAGTTGGGCAGACATTTTCTACAGGAAATTTGGGGCTTGTGCATTGTGGGAGGGGCCTAATAACCTGGTTTGGACTGGGTCTCCTGGAATGACTCCCAAAACAAAACAGAACTGACCCCCCGCCCAAGGCACCTCCAGTTGCTGATGCTGCCTCTGGAGCCGAGAGGGATGGGAGGACCCAGGACCCCCACTAGCCCCACACTTGGAGATGTGTTATGGCAGGCCCAGAGCTGCGTCCAGGGTCAGGGATTCAGTTCAAGAAGCTACCCACCACTGGACCTCCCTTACAGGAGAGACTCAAATTTGTCAACTCATATTCGTCAGCAAGTGCAGCCAGGAGCAGCAGGAAGGAGGGCACCTCCCCGCCACCCCCAGTCATGCACAGATGCAGCAAGCCGGAGGGGCCCAAGTCTTGGCTGGGGCTCTGACCTCCAAGGAATCTGGCAGGTGTAGTTTTTAACTTTCTAACTTTGCTAAGTAGGAGGGTGGAGTGAAGATTGAAAGGGCCTCCCTACCAGTACTTAGAAACATGAAATCACTCCCCTCTTTCCTCCAACTCATTTTATCCCTTCATGTCCCTCTCCTGTCTCCCTTTTATAGCCAAGTTTTTCTTTCTCTTTAGAATTTTCTGTGTGTTTAATATCAGAGAGGATATTTGCATCTGCTTTTTGCTGAGTTGATCACTTTAGCCTGCATTTCTTTTTTAAAGATAGATTTCTGATTGAGATATAATTCATGTACCACAAAACTCACCCTTTCAAAGTGCACAATCCAGTGGTGTTCAGTAAATTCACGAAGTTGTGCAACCATCAGCACTACCTAATTTCACCTTTTTCATCAACCTTGAAAGGAAACCCTGCATCCAGCTGCTGTCACTCCAATCCCCTCCCTCCAGCCCCTGGAAACCAGCATCTACTTTCCATCTCTATGGATTTGCCTATTCTGTACATTTGATATAAATGGAATCATGTGATACGTGGCCTTCGGTGTCTGGCTTCTTTCACTTAGTGTAGTGTTTTTTTCAAGGTTCATCTATGCTGTAGCCTGTGTCAGTATTTCATCTTCCTTTTTTTGGCTGAATAATATTCCATTATATGGATATGCCACATTTTGTTTATTCATCAGTTGATGGATATTTGGGTTGTTTACATTTCTTGGGAATTATGAGTAATGCTGCTAAGAATATTTTCATACACACTTCCATGTGGCTGTGTGTTTTTAATTCTCTTGGGTATATACTTAGGAGTGGAATTCCTGGGTCATATGTTAACTCCTAACAGCTCTTTTGTGGAACTGACAAACCATTTTTTTCAAGAGGCTGCATCACTTTAAATTCCCACCAGCAGTGTATGAGGTTTCCGATCTCGCCATAGGCTTGTGCACCTGTTGTTACCTTTTTTTTTTTTTTTTTGGCTTGAAACAACGCAGATTTATTACCTTAGAGTCATGCAGGCCAGAAGTCCAAAATGGGTCTCATGCGGCTAAAATCATGGTGCTGGCAGGAGGCTCCAGGGGAGAATTCATCTCCTTGTCCTTTTCAGCTTCTACCCACATTCCCTGCATCACAGCCCACAGCCAGCAGTCGTACCTGTCCAGCCTCTTGCTTCTCTCATCTCCTCTCCTACTTCTTCTGGAGTCAAATCTCCCTCTACCTCCCACTTGCGATTACATTCGGGGCTCACACGGGCTCATTCAGAGCTATCCAAGATAAAGATGCAGTTACCTTTTTTTTAAAAAAAAACAATGTCTTTTTAAAATTTAATTAATTTATTTTTGGCTGCCTTGGGTCTGCATTGCTGCACGTGGGCTTTCTCTAGTTTTGGCGAGCTGGGGCTACTCTTCATGGCACTGCGCGGGCTTCTCATTGCAGTGGCTTCTCTTGTTGCGGAGCATGGGCTCTAGGCACGTGGGCTTCAGTAGTTGCAGCATGCGGGCCCAGTAGTTGTGGCTCACGGGCTCTAGAGAGCAGGCTCAGTAGTTGTGGTGCACGGGCTCAACTGCTCTGTGGCATGTGGGATCTTCCCAGACCAGGGCTCGAACTTATGTCCCCTGCATTGGCAGGCGGATTCTTAACCACTGCACCACCAGGGAAGCCCTACCTGACTTTTTGATTCAAGCCATCCTAGTGGTTTTGGTTTATATTTCCCCGATCCCTAATGACGTTGAATATCTTCATGGGCCTATTTGTACATCCTCTTTTGAGGCATATATGCAAGTTCTTTGCCCATTTAAAAAAATTTTTTTAACTGAAGTATAGTTGATTTACAATGTTGTGTTAATTTCTTCTGTACAGCAAAGTGACTCAGTTATACACATATACATGTATATATTCTTTTTCATATTCTTTTCCATGATGGTTTGTCACAGGATACTGAACATAGTTCCCTGTGCTATACAGTAGGACCTTCTTGTTAATCCATCCCTTTGCCCATTTTAAAATTAGTTGCCTTTTAACTCTTCAGTTGCAAGTTCTTTATTCTGGATACAAGTCCCTTATCAGGTATATGACTTGCAGCTATTTTCTCTCATTCTCTGGGTTGTCTTTTCTTAATGGTGTCATCTGAAGCACAAGATTTTAATTTTGATGATGTCCAACCTATTTTTTGTTACTTCTGTTTTTGGTGTCATAAGAAACCACTGCCTAACCCAAGATCCTAAAGATTTGCATCTATGCTTCCTTCTGAGAGTTCTGTAATTTTAGCACTTACATTTAGGCCTTTGATCCATTTTGAGTTCACTTTTGCATATAGTGTGAGGCTGTGGTCCAACTCCATTCTTTATGAAAGCAGCTCGTTTGCCCCTTTCTTGTTTGCCCATTCTGTTCCCCTCTAACCTTAAAAGAACCTAATTATAGGAATGAGATCACTAGGCAATTTAACCTAATTCCTGACTAATGCTCTCCTGAATGCACACATGCCTTGCCTAACCTGTTGATTCTTTCCCTAGATTAAAAGAAGTCAGAATGAAGAATTAAGCAGTTAAAGAATGACCAGCTCTCTGCCCTCAGCAACCCCCTTAGCAATCCTGCAGGCAGATCACCGAGGCAAGATAACATCTGAAGAGTCAGCCAGTGTGCACGCAATGGAGAAGGACGCAGAACCCACCCTCCTGCTTCGATGACTGCCCGAGATTCTCCCCGCTTCTTCCCTTTAAAAACTGTCATGGCTGAGCAGAATCCTCGGAGTTGATCTCTGGACGCGAGTCCACCTCCTCCCCAGACTGCCGGCTTTTCTGATTAAAGCACCTTTCCTTTCTCCTGACTCTTGCTTCCCGTTTATTGGCTTTGAGCAGCGAGCAGCCGAAGCTGAGCTGGGTAACAGTTACCAGTGGACACCCCGTCTCCCCGCACGGTTTGTCTGGTTCTGAGGGATGACTTCCTCGGCTCCCGCCCCCTTTCTGCGCCGCCTCCTCACTCCGCCCTCCGGCTGGCCCTTCCTCCTGCTCGGCCAGCCCGCCTGCCCGCCCCCGCCCCGCCCCGCCCCGCCCCGCCCACAGCACCGGCAGCCGACCTCGCCCCCCCCGGGATGGGCGGCCCCGCGGGCTTCCGAGACCTCCTCCGGAGACTACCAGCCGGCGCGCAATAGGCGCTGCGGCGGGAGGAGCGAGCGCACACCCGCGCCCTCGTCCTCGCAGCGTCCCCAGGGCAACCTCCGCTCTCCACAAACCCGGCGCCCGCTCCGCCGCCGGCCCATCGGCCCGCGCCCTCACCTTGCCGCTCTAGCTCTCGCCGCCGTCTCCACGCCTCCCGCTCCGCCTACGTCACGCCGGGCGCCAACGCGCAGCTGCGAGCGCGGAGTGCGCGTCCCTTCCGGCTCGCCGTAGCAGGCGCGCCGCCGCTTCCTCCGGCCGGGCCCCGGATGTGTCGAGCAGAACGGTGCCGTCTGGGCCCGGTCCCCAGCCCCAGCCCGACGTGGAGGAGCGCGGACCAGACCCGGGGTAGGTGTGGGCGCGGCTGGGACAACGGGCCGGGGGTCTTATGGCCTGCGCCCCGGCCTCGGTTCCCCCTGGAACCTCCCGGCGGGGGCCCGGGGCGCCGGGGAGGGAGGCCCCGCGCGGCGCTGGCTGTGGGACGGGATGGGCTCGGCGCCGGGACCGGTCGGTCGTGAGGGGGGCCGGCGGCGGCCGGGGGCGCTGCGGGCCGGCCCGTTGCTCCCGGTGAGTGGGCCGCGGGGCGCCTCGCATTGTTTTTTGTGCGCGGGATTCAAGTCAGGTCTGTTGCTTTCTTTTGGTCTCGTGGTCCGGGTTCGATGCCCGACCCTCTCCGCAGCATGGGGATGGCGCGGCGTTGCTTCTTCGCGCGAGGTGTGCCGCGCAGGTGTGGGCACAGGTGCCGAGGGAGAGTGACTTGTCAGACGTGTCGGCCAGGGAGCCCTGCGGCGCCACGGCGTGCGGCCGCCTCCAGCCCCCCTCCCTCGCCCACTTGCAGCCCTCAGCTGGCTAAGGCTTGTCGCCCCCGGGGTCTTCGCGTTGCCCGCGCCCTCCGCCCGGAACACCTTCCCGCAGAGATCTGCCGTCCACATCTCTGCTCAGACGCCACCTCCTCAGTCGGAGAAGAATAACCTAGCGGCGGGCTAGTAGTGCTTATCCCGGGCGTTATAGATGAGTTTTATTCTCTTCGCTTATTTGTATTTTCTGGTGAATTTTTTTTATACCTGATATGTGCAATAAAATGGTTTTTGTAAATTTTTTTTAGTGGAACCAATGAAATATAAATATGCTCTCTGAATGGTTGGAAAAAAATGTAAAAATACATATAAAAACTCTAAATCATTCTATCACCCAAAGATAAGCACACTTAGCAGTTTCTTTGTGGCCCCTTGTTCTATTCATGTAATTTTTTTTAATAATGGGGATTGCACAGTGTAATTCTTTGTGCTTTTAAAAACGTGTAGTTAACATGATCAGGTGCCATGAAATCCTCTACAGCAATTGCTGTTAATGGGGTACTATTAGTGAACCATTATCTACTTAATTTCTTGTGTTGGATCCACTCTTTCTTGCCTATCCCAGGCCGTGGCTTTACTATTCTTGTTTTGCCTTCAGTTTATCTCCTCTTCAGAGTATTCTCGTCAACGTACAACCCCTCCAGCTACCGTTACCCTTTCTAGGGCTTAGCTTCCTTTTAGACCAGAATTAGGAAGACTCGCGAGCTCCCTATCGCTACTTCCTCCTCTTGTCCTTTCCCTTGAACGCTGGTTCAAGCTAAGCTTTTGGTCCCACCTCGCCTCTGAAACAGCTCCTCTTGGGGTTAGGTGACACCACATTGCCAAATCCCCCCGTTGGCAGCCTTTGACTGGGCCTCCCATGGCTTCCTTGAATCGCTGTCCCCTGGTGGCACTGGGACACAGCTCTTTTGATAGTCCTTTTACCTTGATGGTTGCTCTCCTCAGCCTCCTTGCTGGTTCCTTCTCATCTCCCTAACTTACACAAATTATAATGCCTCGAGGTGGTCCTCCCACCTCCTCTCTGGTCTGTACACTGGGTGATCTCATCCCGTGTCACGACTAGGTCACCTGTCAACACGCCCTGAATGTGTTTCTCCTGGCAGGATCTTCCAAACAGCTACTTTTACATGTGTGAAACCTGCTTATACACTGCTGCATCTCAGTCAGAGGCAGCGCCATTCTTCCTGTTGCTCAGGACAGAGCTCCTTGTGTGGTCTCTGCGTTCCTTCCACGTTGCAAATTTGATTGGTCGGCACATTAAAAATTGATCTCAAACCTGACTGCTTCTCACTGCCTTCTTGGCTACAGCTGTCATTTAAGCCCCCCGGGTCATCTCGCCTGGGTTATTCCAGTGACCTCCTCCCTGCTCTCTGCTCACCTGAGCTGAGCTGCTCTGCAGTTGACTCTCAGCACAGATTCGGGTGATGCACTGCTTTGTTCAGAGCCCTCCATGGTTTCTCATCTCCCTCAGAAAAAAAGCCAAAGTCCTTAAGGCAGTTTATGAGGCCCCTTGTACCCAGGTCCCTGCTGCCCCTGTGACTTCATGTCCTGACCCCACTCCTTGTCACCTGGCTCCTGCCACACCCAGCTCAGGCCTGGGCATGCCTCGGCTCTGTCTGAAGCATCAGGTCCCCACGTGCCATGGGTCTGCCTCTCACTGAGTTCTCTTTTCAGAAGTTCTCTCCTCAGGGAGGCTGCTGGATAACCCCGCACCTTGCCCACTCGCTCCATCCCTTACCCTGAGCTTTGCCACTGCACTGATAGTCTGGCCCTTACTGCTTTGTGCATTGCCGTACTGCCCCCCATGGGGCAGGAACTGTGCTTTGTTCGCTGTGGTACACACAGTGCTTCAGATCGTGTCTGATGGCGTACGTGCTTAATAAACGGTTGTTGAGTAAATAAGTTAATGAACACATTCTTTCTAAAGCAGGTGGATTTGGTAGGGACCTAGGCACACAAGGGTAGTTAAAAATTATAGGGGTTGCTGAGGAATAGACTTCGCATGCTGTGAGTTAGAGGAGGGAAATTGGCTTATCTAGTAGAGACTTAATGCACGAGGTGAGGTTTGGATTTCGTAGGTAGAAATGAAGAGAATTGAATTTGACTCCTGCAGTTGGAGATGGGAGCTGCGGAAGCCATTGAAGGAAGGGTTCAGCTGCTGGATCTTGCATTCAGGGGGCCCTGGGTGAAGTTGGACGTCCTGCACAGGCAGCATGGTGTCCTTCACAGGGGCCGTCCGTCTTATGTCTTGAATTCTCTCATTGGCATTCTCTCTGCACTGCGACCCGCACCCCCAGGGTCCTGTGTTCCCAGCGTGGCAGCAGTGAGCGCCTGCGGGGCAAGCAGCTGCCTGTGGCTGCGGCCTCACATCTTGCTCTGGAGCCTGCTTCTGCTCCTCAGCCCCCTGTAGAGGGACTAAGTACCCGCTGCCTTTAGGAGTCAAGACCCTGGCCCGTAGACTTTTCTTCTGGGTAGAGCATCCTTTGGGCCTGTTATCTCAGCCCCGCCCCTTCTGTGTTTTTTGCTTTATTCTAACCAACAGAAACTTTTATTCTGTTTTGGCGCACTATTATATTGTAGAAATAAATTTTAAAAGTCACTTATGTTCTGAGTGGAAGGGAAGGTCTTTGCATATCCTCACTTTGCTGTTTTACTTAGCTTTTTTTTTTTTAATGTATGTTTAATAGTATTCACTTTTTGGAGTAGAACTCAGAGAATTTTGACAGATGTGTAATTTCCATGACAATTGGGGTA
Source organism: Hyperoodon ampullatus (assembly GCF_949752795.1). NCBI lineage: Eukaryota > Metazoa > Chordata > Mammalia > Artiodactyla > Ziphiidae > Hyperoodon > Hyperoodon ampullatus. Next base: position 1,650,672 of record NC_136926.1, on the reverse strand, counting down.
CAAAGCAGTTCCTTCCCTCCCAGCAGTTCCCTTGTGCTGCCACTCTGTAGTCAACTCTTTCCCCAGCCCTTGGCAGCCTCTGACCCCTGAGTGTGTGTTTTCTGTTTTTTTCAGGATGTCAGCTAAAGGAACTCACACAGCGTGGAGCCTTTTGAGTCTGGCTTCTTCCACTGAGCGTAATGCATTTGAGATTCATCCAGGTTGCTGAATGTACCAAGAATGTTTCTTTTTGTGGAGTAGTAGTCCACGGTGTGGATGGACCACGGTTTATCCATTCACTCGTTGAAGGACATTTGGATTCTTGCCAGCCTTTTAATACAAGTAATGAATGAACAGTTCACATTGCATTATAGTCAGACAGTACAGAAGTACCCCAAGCATGATGAGGTTCCTCTTTGCTCTTTCTCCTCATTCTTGACTTCCCCAAACTGACTGATTTGGTATCCATTTCTTTATTTATTTTTAAATTTAAAAAAAAATTTTTTTTTTTTTTTTTTTTTGGCCATGCCACGTGGCTTGCAGGATGTTAAGCTTCCCGACCGGGGATTGAACCCAGACCCTCAGCAGTGAAAGCACCGAATCCTAACCTCTGGACCACCGGGGAATTCCCCGGTATCCATTTCTTTTCAAAGTGTATGCTTGTAAACAGCATATAGTTGAGTCTTATTTTCTTAATCTAGATTGTGACTTTAAGATTTTTATTTGATATTTGGTCTATTTAATTTTTTTAATATAAATTTATTCTACTTATTTTTGGCTGCGTTGGGTCTTCATTGCTGCACGCAGGCTTTCTCTAGTTGCAGCGAGCGGGGGCTACTCTTGGATGTGGTGCGAGGGCTTCTCATTGCAGTGGCTTCTCTTGTTGCGGAGCATGGGCTCTAGGTGCGCAGGCTTCAGTAGTTGTGGCTCACAGGCTCAGTAGTTGTGGCTCACGGGCTCTAAAGTGCAGGTTTAGTAGTTGTGGCACGCGGGCTTAGTTGCTACACGGCATGTGGGATCTTCGTTCCCAGACCAGGGCTCGAACCCGTGTCCCCTGCATTGGCAGGCGGATTCTTAACCACTGTGCCACCAGGGAAGCCTCTATTTAATTTTTAAATAAACGCTTTGGAATAACTTTAGATGTACAGAAAATTTGCAAAAATAGGTTTCTTTCTATATATTAGAAGCTACATTCTCTGTGAGGGTGATATCTCCCACAAGGGGATCAGAATTGGTTCTTGAGAGGAAGGTGAGAAAAAATTAGGTATGACAGTGGGTTGTGGCATCCCAAAGAGTCATGGTACTTCACAGATAGACAGCATAGCTATGGTTTACAACTTCATGGGGGACGGTCGGGAGAGAAATTCCTAACTAGGCTTCTCAGGGGGACAGTGGGGAAAAAAAGGTTGAGAAATAGCAGCAGAATAATGCATTGGGCGTTTGTAGCTTTATTGGCTGGTGTTTAAGGAAGCACTTCTTCAGTTTGTCTTGAATGTTCCTCTCAAGCTGAGGTAGATCCCACCCGGTGTAGTACAGGGGGCGCTGGCCCATCGGGTTAAGGACCCACCACCAACACCATGATTTTAATCAGAAGGGACCTTGGGGACCTGAAGTCTGGGCTTCCATTTCCACTGCAGCCCCAGAGAGGTCAGGCCTCTGTAGTAGCACATGGTGTAATGCACCCTTAAAACTGAGTTTTAAAACTCAGTTTAGTCCATTTTATATCTTTTGGAACTTACGTATGTTAGGAACTACTATGGAACCTTGATAACCTGTTCTGAGGTGGGAGAAGAATGAGTGTTTTGTTAGCCAACAGGACTTTTGTTAAGTGACATCTGGAGTTACCATCGTAATAGATGCTAACAGTTTACTATGAAAAATGTCAAAGATACACAAAGATTGAAAGAATTTTATAGTAAACACCTAGATAGCCACCACCTAGTTTTCTATTATTAACATTTTACTGACCTGCTTTATCACACATCCATCTATCCATCCATCTTTTAAAAATTTGGGGGAGCAATTCAAGATGAGTGAAAGCATTGTTTTTAATGTGTTTAATTTCAGCCTTTCTTTTACTCCCTCTGGCAGAGGTAGTTGGTCCATTTTGGGGGTGTCTATCAAGTTACTTAGGGCCGCACAAAGACAACTTATAAAAAGCCCTTGAATACAGGTTACCAGGGAGTGGAGGGCAGAGAGCATTCTCCACAGAGGGGAATTCTGGGGGGCGGCAGTGCTTTTCCAGGGAAACAGGGAGGGTTCATGTGGCTGGACGTGGGGTGTCTGGGGGTGAAGGTCCTCGTGGTGTAGCTGCCACCGCTCTGCTGACGGGTCAGTCTCCATCCCCGCCTGGGCTTCCCCTGAATCACTTTCTCACAAAACTGAGATGTGGTGGTGGTGCCTGGAGCTCGTGGACCTCAGACTCCCCCGGCCGACGCTGCCTGCGTTTCAGCCCCGCACAGGCCTGCGCCGTGTGGACGCGGCCCTGGCGGTGCCCTGAGTGGCGTCCTTCACCCTGGCCTTTCTTAACCCGTCTGTGCCTGTTACTAGGCCTCCAGTCTTAACTCTGCTGGTTTTCAAGAGTGTGAGTGTGTGTGCAGCAGCATCTCTGTTTGAGGAGAGCCCCAGGTTGAAAGGAGAAGCTTTACTTCGTCTTGGATTTGTTTATCGTCCCATCGCTGACTTGACTTTGAAATACAAATGGTGTTAAACGATGGCATGAGTTTCTTTGTTTTCAGAGATGGAGATGAAACAGCTGAGAACCACTGTCCTAGAATCTCCTAACCTTTCTCCCTGTCTTCCGTCACCACCCCGGGCGAGGCTGTGTACATTGCTGCTTGTTCTGCAGGGCTCTCTGCCCCTGGTTTTCCTCCATTCTGCCAGGATGTCATTGTTTTTAGGCCATTTCAGGAGACAGGAAATGTGTTTTAAGGAAAAACCATGAGTTGATACTGACTCCCTGTTCTTATCCAGCATCATGGAGTTGACCTGTGCCTTCCTTCCCCGTTCCGCTGGTGATTATTTTGTCCTTTCCAGAGTTAGATTTGCTTCTGTTTGCGTTCAGTTTTAGGGAGTTCTTCATCCCTATTGATTTAATTTTGCTTTTTGAACATGTAACACTTTAACATGATTCTAAAAGTCAAAACGATATGAGATGGTGTACTCAGAAGCGCCCCTTCCTTCGCTGTCCTGCCAGTCTGCTTCATTTCTGGCTTATTCTTCCTGAGTTCCTTTTTTGCAAAAGCAAGTAGGTATTTATCGGGTGTTGTTGCTTCCAGACTCTTTAGTGGACATAACTAGGAAATATATTTTTTTAAGAAAAATATATATACAGATATGTATGTATTTGCTTATTTTTATTGGAATATAATTAACATACATTATATTAGTTTTAGGTGTTGATCATAATGATTTGACATTTGTGTACATTGCAAAATGGTCACCACAATAAGTCTAGTTACCATCTGTCGTCATACAGAGTTACAATTATTTTTTCTTGTGATGAGAATTTTCAAGATTTACTCTCTTGGAGCTTCCCTGGTGGCACAGTGGTTAAGAAACTGCCTGCCAATGCAGGGGACATGGGTTCGAGCCCTGGTCCGGGAAGATCCCACATGCCGCGGAGCAACTGAGCCCACGCGCCACAACTACGGAGCCTGCGCTCTAGAGCCCGTGAGCCACAAGTACTGAAGCCCACGTGCCTAGAGCCTGTGCTTCGCAACAAGAGAAGCCACCGCAATGAGAAGCCCGTGCACCGCAACAAAGAGCAGCCCCCGCTCGCTGCAACTAGAGAAAGCCTGCGCGCAGCAGTGAAGACCCAACGCAGCCAAAAATAAATAAATAAAATTAAAGAAAAAATTGATCTACTCTCAGCAATTTTTGAACATGCAGCACAATATTACTGACTACAGTTCCCAAGCTCTACCTCCCCAGGACTTACTTATAACTGGAAGTTTGTACCTTTTGATCCCCTTTAACCCACTTCGCCTACCACCCAAGCCCCACTGCAACCATCAATTTTTTCTCTGTATCTGTGAGTTTTGTTTAGCTTTCACATACAAGTGAAGTCATACAGTGTTTTTCTTTGTCTGACTTATTTCACTTAACATAATACCCTCAAGTTCCATCCATGTTGTTGCAAATTGCAGGATTTCATTCTTTTTATGGCTGAGGAATATTCCATTGTATATATCTCTATATCTATCTCTCTATATATCTCACATCTTCTGTATCCATTCATTTATTGCTGGGCACTTAGATTGCTTCTGTATCTTGGCTATCGTAAATAATGGTGCATATGAACATGGGGGTACATATAGCTTTTCAAATTAGTATTTTTGTTTTCTTCAGATACAGTGGAATTGCTGGTAATAGAATTGTCATATGGTAGTTCTATTTTTAATTTTTTTGAGGAACCTCCATACTGTTTTCCATAGTGGCTGCACCAGTTTACATTCCCACCAACAGTGCCTGAGGGTTCCCTTTTTTCCGCATCTTTGCCAACATTTGTCATTTGTGGTCTTTTTGATAATAGGTGTGAGGTGTGAGGTGATACCTCGTGGTTTCGATTTGCCTTTCAGGTGTGAAGTGATATCTCGTGGTTTTGATTTGCATTTGCCTGATGATTAGTGATGTTGAGCATCTTTTCATGTATCTGTTGGCCATCTGTTTCTTCTTTGGAAAAATGTCTATTCGGATCCTCTGTCCATTTTTCAGTTGGATTGTTTTTTTGTTATTGAGCTGCATGAGTTCTGTATATAATTTGGATGTTAACCCCGTATCAGATATATGATTTGCAAATATCTTCTTCCATTCTTCCTGTAAAAAGATGGCCTTTTTATTTTGTTGACGGTTTTCTTTGTTGCACAGTGCTTTTAAGTTTGATGTCTCCCGTTTGTTTATTTTTGCTTTTGTTGCCATTGCCTTTGGAGTCAGATACAAAAAAAGAAAAAAAAATCTCCAAGAGAGATGTCAAGAAGCTTAACCACCTGTGTTTTCTTCTAGGAGTTTTATGGTCTCTGGTCATACATTCAAGTCATTAATCCATTTTGAGTTAATTTTTGTGTATGGTGTAAGATAGTGGTCCAGTTTTATTTTTTTGCCTGTGGCTGTTCAGTTTTCCCAACACCATTTATTGAAGAGACTATTTCTTTCCCATTGTATTTTCTTACCTCCTTTGTCATAAATTAATTGACCATATATGTGTGGGTTTACTTTTGGACCCTCCGTTCTGTTCCATTGATCTGTGGGTTTGTTTTTATGCCAGTACCGTACTTTGTGACTACTAAAACTCTGTAATGTAGTTTGAAATCAGGGAGCTTGATGCCTTTAGCGTTGTTTTTCTTTCTCAAGATTACTTTGGCTTTTCATGATCTTTTGTGGTTCCATACAAATTTTTAGATTGTTCTATTTCTGTGAAAAATACCTTTGGGATTTTGATAGGGATTGCATTGAATCCGTAGATTGCTTTACGTAATATGGACATTTTAACAATATTAATCCTTCTAATCTGAGAGCACAGGATATCTTTCCATTTACTTGTGTCATCTTCAGTTTCTTTCATCAGTGTCTTACAGTTCTTAGTGTACAGGTCTTTTACCTCCTTAGCCAGAAAATTCCTAAGTATTTTATTCTTTTTGATGCAATTGTAAATGGGTTTTTTTCTTAACTTCTCTAATAATTCTTAGTATATGAAAATCTAACAGATTTTTGCATATTGATTTTGTATCCTGCAACTTTACTGAATTCATTTATTAACTGTAACAGGTTTTTGGTGGAGTCTTGAGGGTTTTCTGTACATCATATCGTGTCATCTGCAGATGGTGACAGTTTTACTTCTTTTTGATCTTGGACGCCTTTTACTCCTCTTCCCTGTCTGATTGCTCTGGCAGGGCTTCCAACAGTGAGTTGAATAAAAATGGCAAGAGGGGGCATCCTTGTCTTGTCCTGATGTGAGAGGAAATGCTTTCAGCTTCCCACTGTCGAGTATGATGTAGCTGTGGGCTTGTCATATGTGGTCTTTATTACGTTGAGGTATGTTCCCTCTGTACCCACTTTGTTAAGAGTTTTTATTCTAAATGGATGTTGAATTTTGTCAAATGCTTTTTCTGCATCTATTGAGATGATTATATGATCTTTATCCCTCATTTTGTTAATGTAGTGTAACACGTTGATTGATTTGCTGATGTCGAACCATCCTTGCATCTCTGGAATAAGTCCCAGTTGATCACAGTGTATTATCCTTTTAATGTATTGTTGAATTCAGTTTGCTGATACTTTGTTGAGGATTTTTGCATCTGTGTTCATCAGGGAAGTTAACCTGTAATTTCTTTTTTGGTGGTGTCCTCGTCTGGTTTTGGTATCGGTAATGCTGGCCTTGTAAAATGAATTTGGGAGTGTTGCCTCCTTTTCATTTTTTTGGAAGAGTTTGAGAAGGATAGGCATTAAATCGTTTTTGAATGTTTGGTAGAATTCATCAGTGCCGCCGTCTGGTCCTGGACTTTTGTTTGTTGGAATGTATCTGTTTGTTTATTTTTTATTTATTTATTTTTGGCTATGTTGGGTCTTCGTTGCTGCATGCGGGCTTTCTCTAGTTGCAGCAAGTGGGAGCTACTCTTCGTTGCAGTGAGCGGGCTTCTCATTGCGGTGGCTTCTCTTGTTGTGGAGCATGGGCTCTGGGCGTGTGGGCTTCAGTAGTCGTGGCTCGCGGGCTCTAGAGCGCAGGCTCAGTAGTTGTGGTGCACTGGCTTAGTTGCTCTGTGGCATGTGGGATCTTCCCGGAGCAGGGCTCGAACCCGTGTCCCTGCATTCTTTTTATTAAAAAAATAAACAGGGCTTCCTTGGTGGCGCAGTGGTTAAGAATCCGCCTGCCAACGCAGGGGATGTGGGTTCGATTCCTGGTCCAGGAAGATCCCACATGCCATGGAGCAACTAAGCCCATGCACCACAACTACTGAGCCTGCGAGCCACAACTTCTGAGCCCGTGTACCACAACTACTGAAGCCCACATGCTCTAGGGCCCGCGTGCTGCAACTGCTGGGCCCGCGTGCTGCAAATATTGAAGCCCGCACGCCTAGAGCCCATGCTCTGCAACAAGAGAAGCCACTGCAGTGAGAAACCCGTGCACCGCAATGAAGAGTAACCCCCGCTCGCCGCAACTAGAGAAAGCCTGCGCGCAGCAATGAAGACCCAACGCAGCCACATAAAAATAAAAATAAAAATGAATGAATGAATGAATGCAGGAAAGGTATGTCTCTGTCCTTCCATTAGTCCATCTGTCTGTCTTTCTTTTCCCCTTTCTTATACAAAGTTATTTCCTCATATATAGTCTTTTGCACTTTGTTTATTTGATTTAGCAGTATGCGTTCTGGAAATTGCTTTATACCAGTTCATGGAGATCTTCCTCATTCATTTGTACAGCTACGTAGTACTCCATTAAGTGAATGTACTGTAATATAGTCAACCAGTCTCTGAAATATTATGGACATGCAGTTTATTTTGCGTCTACAAATAATGCCTTAGTGAATAAACATTGTGCTTGTGTGTTTTCATTTTGAAGGTGGATATTCATGGTGAATGTGTAGTGGGACTGCTGGGTCGAAGAGTAAGAGCATGTGTAGTTTCTTCTTTTTTTTGGCTGTGCTGAGTCTTCGTTGCGGTGTACAGGCTCTTCGTTGTGGCACGTGGGCTCGGTAGTTGTGGCGTGAGGGCTTAGTTGCCCTGCGGCATGTGGGATCTTAGTTCCCCAACCAGGAATCAAACCCGCGTCCCCTGCGTTGGAAGGCGGATTCTTAACCAGTGGACCACGAGGGAAGTCCTGAGCATGTGTAGTTTTGGCTAAATGGTGCCAGGTCCCTTTGTAGGGCTGTACAGCTTAACATCCCACAGCAGAGTTGAGAGGGCCTGGTTCCCACAGTCTCACCAACAGAGTGTGTTGTCTGGCTTTTGAATTTTGTTAGGCTGATAGATGAGAAATGATATTTCAGCTTAGTTTTAATTCATGTTTCTTTCATTATGAGTGATGGATTTACAAGTGAATGTGCTTGAAAAATTCAGCTTCAAGTCTTGCCTTGGAGTTTTACTTTGTTTTACTGATTTTTGCAATAGAAAATCCCATTTCATAAATATAGGCTAGGCGTGAGTGAAATGAATCAGGCATTTGGTTCGTTACTTGTGAGCAGCCTTGTAGAGAGAGAGTCATAGTGTTTTGGTGGGTCTTGATGTTAGTCACGAAGGCCAAGCCTGGGTTCTGGTTGATGCTGGTGGTTGTGTTAGGAAGTTGTGGAGCTGGCCTTATTTCCGGCAGGCCAGGCCTTCTCTGGTTTCTGCCTCTGCATACCTTCATGGCCTGTGAGGGGCTCTTTGATGCAGACGCCACTCATTGGACGTGGGGGCTTTCTCCCGTTCAGAAATGGCCCTCTTGATGGTGCAGTATAGAAACGCTTCCCCACTCTAACAGCAGGGCTCCCTGGGTAGTGAGCGGTGCCTGGCCCTTGGCTGTGGTGTGGGAGGCTCCTCGACTGTGGCGATGAGCGCAGTGAGCCTGGCGGCCCGGGGCGTCTGCTCAGCTCCCGCTTCTCGTTGCCGGGTGGGATGTGGCCCAGTGTGGCCAGTGCTTGGATGTTTCTAATGAATGAAGCTGACAACTTACGTTTTTCATGTGAAATCTCCTGGTTTAAAACTATCAGTTGAAATGAACCCAAACAGCAGATGACGTCATACAGACTAAAACCGTTTCTTCGGTCTGCATAGAGCCAGGGTGGCCATGATTGCCAGCATCTCCTTCCGAGCGACTTGGGGACTCCCCACCCAGGGTGGTGTAATGGCCCTCTGAGCCCTGGCGCTGTCTGTCTCCTCGGCCTTGGTCTTCAGCATGCTAATATTCTAGCACTTTCCTCTCCTCTGCTTTTCCCCTGCTCACTCGTTTACTCACCAAGCACCTACCGGGTGTCTCTCATATGCCAGGCACTGTTTTGGTTGCTGGTGGTTCATCAGTGAGCCCAGTCAGACAGCCCTCCCTTACACTACACGCTGTTGTGCTTGGCCAAAGACGTTTCTTTTAACGTGTACAGAGAGAGCTAGAAATAGGTATACGCCCATATATGTGTTGCCATGTCGAGATTTTAAAAACGTATATACATATAATATATATGCTACACATATGTTTGGCTTTACTCAAGTTATATAACTTAAGTACGTACAAGTGTTTCCTCATTCTTTTAGTGGCTGCCTCTAAGGGGTGGTTATACCAAATTTTGTTAAAAGTTCCCTATAGGTGAGCATTTACATTGTTTGAAATTTGACATTATAAATAATATTATAATAAACATTTTTGGACAACTGTATATTTGTGTGAATAGATCCCTAGAAATGGAGTTCCTTGATCAGTGTACATTAAAATTGTGATAGGTAATGCCGCGTTACCCTCCAGAAAGCTATAGCTGTGCTTTACTTCCCTCATTTGTGTATGGCGGGTTCGCCATTTCCTAGCAGCCTTACTAAACCTGAATATTATCAGTCTTTTGATCTTCACTAACCTGTCAAACAACAAATAATTGTCTCACTTTATTTCATATTTTGTTATTAATGAGGTTAAGCTTTTTTTTTTTTTTTTTTTTTTTTTTGCGGTACGTGGGCCTCTCACTGCTGTGGCCTCTCCCGTTGCGGAGCACAGGCTCCGGACGCGCAGGCTCAGCGGCCACGGCTCATGGGCCCAGCCGCTCCGCGGCATGTGGGATGTTCCCAGACCGGGGCACGAACCCGTGTCCGCTGCATCGGCAGGCAGACTCTCAACCACTGCGCCACCAGGGAAGCCCAAGGTTAAGCATTTTTGATGTTTATCTGTCATTTGAATTTCTTGTAGAATTTCTAGTTTATAGCCTCTTTTCTTGGGCTGTTTGGCTCTTTTTGATTTGTGGGAATTCTTAAGGATGAATAACCTTTTGTCATATAGGCTTCAAATATTTTTTATCAATCTCACTTTTTTATTGTAACGTTCTTCTTTAGTAAGGTTGTCAGTTGTTAATGCTTTTTAAAAATAAAGATTGTTTCTAGGTTTCACGCCATGTTTAGGAAACTCTTCATCACTGCAGGATTATAAAGATATTCTCATATGTTTCAAAATATTTTTATGGTTTGATTTTACGCCCCCTGAGTAATTTTTGTGAATGGTGTGAGGTGCAGGGGTGGGCGGGGCTCAGGGGGGTAGATCTGACTTTTATTTTCCTGAATGGATCGATCTAAGAAAGTTTGGATTTTAATTCTCTAGCTTCGGGACTTCTCTGGCTGTCCAGTGGTTAAGACTCCGCGCTTCCAGTGTGTGCAGGTTCGATCCCTGGTCAGGGAACTAAGATCCCACATGCCGCAGAGAGCAGCCAAAATATAAATAAAAAAATAAATAAGTGATAAAAAAAAAAATTCTTTAGCCTTACAGAAACCTGTTATGAACTTTAGTAATGCTTTAAAATGACTTCTTATTTTAAAAAATCTCAACAACAGTCAGAGAGTTTTAAAAATAGCAGCTGTCTGTGAGAGGCCTTTTTCTCTTTGATCTGCAGCTCTTGGTGAGGCACGAATTTGTGGGCCCCACGAAACCCTGAGAGGCTCACCGGGTGGACCATTGCTGGAGGTGGCCGGGAGGCAGGGACAGATATGTCAGCGGGGTCTTGTGTCTTAAGGCAGAGAACTGTGGGGGTTTGTGTGATGGGCTAGAGTGGAGGGTGTGGCGTCTCTTCTATAACAAAGGTTTTTTTTTTAATTGAAATATAGTTGGTGTACAATATTGTGTTAGTTCCAAGTGTACTAATGATTTGACATGTGCGCACATTATGAAACCGTCACCGTGATGAGTCTAGTAGCCATCTGTCCCCGTACAAAGTTTTATTACCGTGTCACTGACCATATTCCTTATGCTGCTGCACCTTACATCACATGACTTACTTCTATAGCTGGAGGTTTGTACCACTTAATTCCCTTCACCCATTTCACCCACCTCTCATCCCCTCCCTTCTGGCAACTACCTGTTTGGTCTCTGTATCTGTGAGTCTGTTTTCATGTGTTGTTTTCTTTATGTGCTGGATCAGCCAAGATATGCCTGGCTCTTGCAGCTAGCAGGTGTGCCCCAGGCGCTGCTGGCATCCAACACAGGGCGGAGTGCCCGCCACGTGTTCCCTGCAGTTAGCTTGTTTGTTGTGCTCCCTCGGGGCCTCATCTCTGTGCTCCTGTGAACTGCCAAGCAGGACCAAGTCAGTGTGGCAAACAGCATGCCCCTGTCTTTGCCAAAGCGTGTCACGTGACCACCCAGTCCAGGGCTGGGAAATGCACACCAGTGTTGTGACCGGCGGGAGAATCGGAGTGTTCGGTGAAGATCACTAACGACTGTGGCACAAGCCAGTTCAGGACAAGCTTGGAAAGCATAGCAAGGTAGCAGGGAAGAATCAAAGTGTACTCTGTCACATATTCAGTATTAATACTGTTTGCATAGATGTATCAAAATTTATTGATACTTATCGTCGGGCATGCCACCTTTCTGCTACAAATAACATTTCAGTGAACATCCTTGTATATTGAACACAGCTCTGATTTTCTTCTTAGGCTGATCTAGAAGTGGGATTATCGGGTCAGGAGACGTGAATGTGCTGTGAGACTCGTGTACCTGCTACCAAGTTGCTCTCTGGAGTTTCCACTTGAAAATATTCCCAGACACTATCTGTGCTCCCTTCACTCCCGCCCGTCATGTTCTGTCTGTTCCTTCTGCCCTGAGCTCATGCTCGTGTGTCCAAGCCCTGATCCACCCTCCTCCTCGTTCCCTTCTCCTCACTCTCCGTCCAGCCCGGGAGCTATTGACGTAGCAGAACTACCCAAAGCGGGAGCCTGGCCGGAGGGCCGGATCCATCCGGGGGGCTGAGGGGGCTGAGAGGGAGATGGGTTTGGGAAGGGAGCAAGGCTCATGACCTGAGCTCCCTGCTCGTTGAAGGGGAGAAGAGGCTTCCCAATCCCTAGCTGCCTGGACTCTGGGAGCACCCTGGGAGCACCGAAAGAGAAGCTGGGGAGGGAGGCCGTGGGGGGCTGAGAGCACGTCCAGGCCTCAGCGGGGGGTGAGGGGGTAGGAGCAGCTGCTATCGGGACCCAGTCTCCCGAGCCCTCCCCCCTCACTCTTTCCAGTCTGACCTGGGGACCCCTGCCCTACACCAAGGATGGGGCCCAGGTAGGTGTTTCTTAGGGTGGCATCTTCCCGGCACCAGATGTGCCCCTGCGTGACGTCAGCATTGCCCTGAGTGAGCAGCAGCCACACAGACGGCGCCAGCCCCGCGTGGCCCCGGTGGGCGCTGCGCGCAGTGGTCTGAGGGCTTGTCCCCGCTCCTTGCAGGCCGCGGCGGTGCGCTGATGCGGCCCGCTGATCTCGGCCTGCTCCTGGGTGGTGTCCTCCTCAAACCACGAGCCAAACAGCCCGCTGCAGCTGCTGGCGGACCTTACAGTTAGGGACATCGCCATCACCAGTTCAGGAGTTGTTTGGCCGTTGATGGTGGCTTTGCTTTCCACCAGGGTACCTGTACCATGTTCCGGAGGATGCTGTTTTAGTTAAGCGGTTTCTTTACATTATAGTTGATTGGGTTTGTTCCTCCAACCTGCCTGCAAGCTCACTGAAGTCAGAACCTTTTTAAAAAGTTGAAGTGTGGGCTTCCCTGGTGGCGCAGTGGTTGAGAGTCCGCCTGCCGATGCAGGGGACACGGGTTCGTGCCCCGGTCCAGGAGGATCCCACATGCCGCGGAGCGGCTGGGCCCGTGAGCCATGGCCGCTGAGCCTGTGCGTCCGGAGCCTGTGCTCCGCGATGGGAGAGGCCACAACAGTGAGAGGCCCGCGTACCACAAGAAAAAAAAAAAAGTCGAGGTGTAGTTTACAGGTTTTTGAATTTGAACGAACACACTCATTCTTGTAACCATCGTCCCAAATCAAGTGTAGAACCAGTTCCACACCCCCAAGTTCCTTCCTGCCTTTTCAGCTCCTCCCCAACCTGCAGCCTGGCAGGGTCTGTCTAATCTGTCCCTGTGGTTTTGCCTGTTCCAGAATGTCTTGTCATGTCAGTGGCCTGCAGTCCGTGGTCCTTGCGTCTGGCTGTGCTCCTTGGCGTCCTCGTGGTGTGGGTGTGTCTGTAGCTCGGCCTTTACGTTGCTGAGGCAGCTGCGTTGTGTGGCTCTTCCAGGTGTTTTATTCCTTCGCCAGGTGAAGGTCAGTATTTATGTTTCCGTATGTCTCAGTAGATAGTTTTTTAATTTATATCTTTAACAGAGTCGTGGTTAAGTTGTACAATTAGTATGCTACTTTTTTCACTTAATAATATATCTGGAAAACTTTTCCATGTTTGTAACATAGTCTCCATCTAGAACTTGAATACTGGATATTTCTGGTTACACTTCTTTTTACTTTAACTGTATTATTCTGTAATAAATATATTTATGCATAATTTTAAAAAATTGGTAGGTGAATTTCCTTAGTGATTCCCAGAGGTTGGATTAGTAGGTCAAAGGTAATGGGGCCTGCTTCCCCACCGTTGTGGGCCACCCTGTTAGGCACGTTCTGAGCTCTGAGCCCTCTGAGATCTGTGCTGTCTCCCTCCACATTTTTTCAACAGGTCAGCCATCACAACGTATTTCCCCCCCTAATTCTTACCTTCCCCCTGGTTTTGTAAATTATTATACGTGAGAGAGTTTCTTTCTGGCCTTCGTTCTCTCTTATTGATCATCTCTGGTATTCTGGGAATGTATTTTAAGGAAATAATCCAAAATATGTCCTAATGTGTTTGTTTATTCTTTTTATTCTATTTTTGTGTCTGTTCTACACTAATCTTCCTCATAATGTTTGTTTAAAAAGATCAGGAACGGGCTTCCCTGGTGGCGCAGTGGTTGAGAGTCCGCCTGCCGAGGCAGGGGACACGGGTTCGTGCCCCGGTCCGGGAAGATCCCGCATGCCGCGGAGCGACTGGGCCCGTGAGCCATGGCCGCTGAGCCTGCGCGTCCGGAGTCTGTGCTCCGCAACGGGAGAGGCCACAACAGTGAGAGGCCCGCGTACCGCAAAAAAAAAAAAAAAAAAAAAAAGATCAGGAACAAAAGCTCTTTTTTAAAACTTGATTGATTGACTGATTGATTGGGCTGCGCCAGGTCTTAGTTGCAGCATGCATGCGGGATCCAGTTCCCTGACCAGGGATCGAACCCGGGCCCCTGCATTGGGAGCACAGAGTCTTAACCACTGGACCACGAGGGAAGTCCCAAAAGCTCGTCTTGAAAGCAATAAGCATTGCCTCAGAGTCCCCCACCCTTGAGTGTCCCACAGCTCACAGTTCCCGCCCACGTTGCTGGCCTCTCTGCTGGGGGTGAGGGTGGGAGAAGGTTCCTGGGTTGATAATTAAGGCTGTGGTCCCGATTTCCCGTTTGGATGTGTTGGCTGCAGCTTGCCTGTGGTCTTTAGACTCCCATCTTCAGAGACGGTCATCAGAGCAGAGAGTGCCTTCTCCTGCTAGTCTAAGCAGGCACCGATCTTATGTTTCCTTAGCCTTCACTTGTGCACCCATGGGTTCTGTAGCTCTTGATTTCATACATATGTGTGTTTCAGCCAGGGGCCTGGGACTGTGGGAGCATTCATACAAATGTGTATTTCCATTTTTTAAGTCTTGTAACTTTCGGTTTATAATGTTTTTCATCCCTTGTCCGTTTTCTCCGTAAAATAACAGTGACGCCCTGAAGATGAAAGGATGCTCCTGCTTGTCTTGCGGGGAGGGCTGGAAGGAACACCAAGAAATTGGGAGCTAGGTGTGTCAGTGAAGACTTGAGGATTGTAACCGGGGGGAGGATATTTCTGACCCAGCCAGTGGGGAGCAGACAGGCTGCGGCTGTCGTCCTGTTCCCAGCGGGGTCACCCCCTTGCGGACAGCGAGGCTCCAGCCCAGCGTGCCTTGTGGGCGGCCTCCCTGCCTCACCTCGGGATTAGCCTCCTCCCGCTCGCCCTCTGCTTCCTCCTGTCCTTTCTCAGCGTCCTGTCCCCTCTCCTGCCCCCTTCCCTAGTCCGCGGCCCTCAGCACTCTTGGGGCCGTGAGCCCCTTTAAAGCCGTGTCCCAGCTCCCAGAGAGCTGGCGGACCCCTGACGGGGACTCTCCCGTCCTGGCCGCTCCCTTCTCTCCTGAGGTTCTCTTCTGGAAACGCCCGCCCCTGCCCCCCCACCCCGGGTGAGCTCGTAGAGAGGGCTGAGGTGCGAGGCTGCCACCAGGCCCGGGCCTCTCCCCCAGGAGCGCAGAGTCTGACCCGGGATGGGGGCTCTGTGTGTTCACACTCAAGTAACCCGGGGTGTTCGCAGGGGTGTCGCACAGATGCTCATGAGAACTGCCAGCTGGTGAGCGGCGGTTCTGTTCTGATGACATGCGACGGTGGCATGCTTGGGAGCCTCTGGCGGCCTCCTGGGCGCCACTCCTCCACTGGGAGAGACGGGCGGACTGCCCCAGCACGTGGCGTCACGGAGCAGGGCCGCCGGCCGAGGAATAGCCTCCCAGGAAGAAACATGCCTGTCGCGAGCGCCAGCACCAGGTTCAGATCCCGCTGGTCTTAAGCAAGTGATTGCTAGTTAGCTTCCTCGGGAGCTGGTTGGGAACACCCACCTGCTCCTGCCAGGCCATGTCCTGGCCCCAGGCACAGCAGTGACCCAGAAGGCCCCGTCCCTCCTCTGTGCTGAAGGAGATGGTCTCCAGTGCCATCTCATCGGGCTCGATGACAGTAAGACAGTGGTTTGTATCAGATGCTGGTGGGAACATGCCTTCAGAGCGTCTGTCCAGTGCTGCTAAATGGTACTCAGAATAAGTAGTGATCAGATGGTTATATTTGCCTGTAAGTAACTTGATTTTAACTTTGATTTTTCAGGAGAGCATTAAGTTGGATAAAAAGGAGGGCGATCATGCACCATGGCAGCGGCCCTCAGAACGTCCAGCACCAGCTGCAGAGGTCCAGGGCCTTCGCCGGCGGCGAAGGAGAAGAGCCGCAGGCCCGTCCCAACCCCCCGCAGTCCCCTGCCACACCCTTCGCGCCGGCGGCGAGCCCGTCCGCGCCCCAGTCCCCCGGTTACCAAGTTCAGCAGCTGATGAACCGCAGCCCCGTGGCCGGGCAGAGCGTGAACATCGCTCTTCAGAATGTGGGGCCGGTGGTGGGAGGGAACCCCCAGATCACGCTGGCCCCCCTGCCGCTGCCCAGCCCCACTTCTCCGGGATTCCAGTTCAGTGCACAGCAGAGGCGGTTTGAGCACGGGTCTCCATCATACATCCAGGTCACCTCGCCGCTGTCCCAGCAGGTGCAGACTCAGAGCCCCACCCAGCCCAGCCCCGGGCCGGGACCGGGCCTGCAGAGCGTGCGGGCGGGCGCCCCTGGCCCCGGCCTGGGCCTGTGCAGCAGCAGCCCCACCGGGGGCTTCGTGGACGCCAGTGTGCTGGTGAGACAGATCAGCCTGAGCCCGTCCAGTGGTGGCCACTTCGTGTTCCAGGAGGGCTCAGGCCTGGCGCAGATGGCCCCGGGCGCCCAGGTCCAGCTGCAGCACACGGGGGCGCCCATCACGGTCAGAGAACGGAGACTCTCGCAGCCCCATGCGCAGTCGGGGGGCACCGTCCACCACCTGGGGCCTCAGAGCCCCGCGGCCGCAGGCGGGGCCGGCCTGCAGCCCCTGTCCAGCCCTGGGCACATCGCCACGACGAGCTTGCCGCCCCAGATCAGCAGCCTCATCCAGGGGCAGCTGATCCAGCAGCAGCAGGTGCTGCAGGCGCCTCCGCTGACCAGGCCTCTGCTCCCGGGGGTTGGGGTCGGGGGCGCTTCGGCATTTGGGATGACGTCCCCACCGCCCCCCACCAGCCCTTCCAGGACCGCAGCGCCCCCGGGCCTCTCCAGCCTTCCTGTCCCGTCTGCGGGGAGTGCGGGGATAAGAAAGGCTCCCAGGAAATTGGAAGAGATCCCCCCGGCCTCCCAGGAGCTGGCTCAGATGAGGAAGCAGTGCCTGGACTATCACTACAGGGAGATGGAGGCTCTGAAGGAGGCCTTCAAGGAGTACTTGGTCGAGCTGTTCTTCTTGCAACACCTTCAAGGAAACATGATGGATTTCTTAGCTTTTAAGAAGAAACATTATGCCCCGTTACAAGCTTATCTTAGGCAGAATGATTTGGACCTGGAGGAGGAGGAGGAGGAGGAGGAGGAGGAGGATGAGGAGGAAGAGGAGGAGGAGAAGTCTGAGGTCATCAATGATGAGGTGAGGGGCGGCGGCTCAGTAACCAGCAGGCCAGGCTGCTTGGGTGTGCGTCTAGGCGACCGTGAATTGCACGTGATTGGGGTGTTCATAAGATGCGGTTTCATAAGGATTTGATCCAGGAGTAAATGGAAGATGCATTTGCTTTTTCCTTCATGGAAGGAAAGAGCTGCTCTAGTTGGGAGGATGGTGCAGAGTGGTGCTGTGAGTATCGCCGGTGCATTTAGAACAGGGATGCTTCCCTGGTTTGGGGAGCTAACCCGGCCTGACCCAGCTTTCCCCTGTGCTCTGCTGGGTGTGTGGAGATTGGCCGGCCCCCAAGGGCCTGCAGAAGCCGGGGGTGCGGACACCTTCTCGCTGGTTCCCAGGTTTCACAGTTTACTTATGTACGTCCACCCGTTGGGATTCTCAACACCATGAATGTCATTTTTAAAGAAGGGATTTGAATCACTAGCTTGTTACAGTATATCAGTTATGATTTAAATCACTAGATACATTTATAAGGTATCTTCATGATTAAAATATGGTTATTATGGCAAAGCAACTGAGAATTTTTTCAATTTTTAGATGTAGTCTTAGATTTGAGATCACGTATTTAACTCACACTGTTGCACATAGCTACTGAATGGTATTTAAGATAGAATCTTTTTTAGATAGTGAACTTTTTGGGTGCCTGGAATGGGTACTTAATAAATTCCCCAATTGGGATTCTCAATACCTTAGTGATTCCTAAGGTCCCTTTATTGGTACTTCCTAAAAAGGAAGCTGATCAGACAGGGCGACAGTGAGGTGCACTGTGATGCACTGTATTTGTGCCTTTGTGTTGTGTACTGTACACTGTGTTGGTGGAGCTGATTTTGTTTTTTGATATAGCTAAAATAATGTAAATCTCTGTCAGTTCTTCTGCAAAGAAATCAGCCTTTGATGAACAAAAGCTGGCCTCTTTGCTCATCTCCTCGTTGATATTTATTATGTGTGGCTTTGCCATTTGGTGTTTTCTTTAACACCCTTTCCAGGATGAACCATTTTTATTTTCTAAAAGGTTTATATGATTTTTTTTTTGAGGATTTCACCTCTGTTGCCATGAAATAGTGAAATTCAGTTCTCTTTATGTTTGTACACCAATGTTGTCTTTAGGCTCAATCCCCCTTATCTGTCATTGCCATTCTGACCTGCACGTAGTAGGCCAGGGTGTAAACTGCCTATGAGGTTGTCAGGGCTTTGCTACTTGAAGACTGTCCGCCATTACCATTTTTAAAGTTTGAAGTTGCAGAATCTAAGGACATTGCACTTGTGACTTAAATTGGAGTTTCTGCAAGATTTGCAGTTGAGTTAGGGTATTATAAATCTGTCATAAATCAGTTCAGTGTCCTTTTACAGGATTTGATGCAAAAGCATTCCATTTTTAAACACCAGACATCAGTGAGCTATCAGCAATAAAATTCTAACAAAATTTTGAGCAGTCTTAAAAATTATGTTGCCTTTTTTTCTCAAAATATTTCCTCTCAGGTAAAGGTTGTGACAGGAAAGGATGGGCAGACTGGTACTCCTGTTGCTATAGCAACCCAGCTTCCTCCAAATGTTTCTGCTGCTTTTTCATCCCAGCAGCAACCATTTCAGGTACTTTTCGATGGTTCTAAAATGTAGTCTCATCCGAAACTTTTCCTTCATCCAGATATTTTAACCTTCAATTTACTATTTGCTCTTCAGCATTTTTTTCCAGAGCCCATTCCTTATTTTAAAAAAGTAAAAAAGTCTTCCTGCATATAAAATTATGCAACTAAATTGCATGAGTAAATGACAACACAGACCTTAATGCATTATTTTTTGTGTGTATTGACCTGTAACACAGTAGTAGCTTCAGCATGCATGTCATCTAATACCTACAGTCCTGTTGAATGTATGCTCAGGATTCCTTGTGTGCTGTGTTTTAAATGTTGGTTCTTTCTTGTGTCTTCTATCTGTATTTTTGAGAACAGTGCAAACAGAAGGAAAAAAAAGATTACACAGATGATAACTTGATATTTTCTGTAGCTAGAAGAAACAGTGAAATGAAACACACTTCTAAAATACCAGAACCTCAGGCTTCTAAATGGATGTTAATTGAATGCAAACTGATTATTTTTAATTTTTTGAAAATTAAATCACTCAGTGTTACATTAATAAATGCCAGGAACCTAAAAGTACAGGTCAGATTCTAGTCATTTTGGAATAGATTGTGCTAGGTTCTGAAAGCAGTTGAATCTTGTGGTGATATATTTAAAAATTTTTTTTAATTTTTAATTTTGGTATAATTTCAAACATATATAAAATTGCAATAACAGTACAAAGACCTACCATTATATCCTCTACCCAAATTCACCAGTTGTTAACTTTTTGCCCCATTTGCATTATTTTTATTCTCTCTCTCTTTTATATGTACACACATACACATTTCCCCCAAACTATTTGAGAGTAAATTGCAGACATCATATCACACTTGCATCCCATATCACACTTCCATCCCTAAGTCCTTTGGCATATGGTATCAGGTACGAGTGTTACCTGACCTAACCATGGTATAACAATCAATTCTGGAAATTTTACAGTAACTTTTTCTATGACTAAGCCACAGCTCATGTGCAAATTTTGTCTCTTGTTCCGGTGACATCCTTTGTATAGTTGTTTTTCTCCCAGTCTGGGATCACCCATTGTGTTTAGTTGCCGTGCCTCTCTGGTCTTCTTTAATCTGGGCAAACTCCTCACTCTTTCATGCCTTCACATTTTTGAGAAGTGTAGGTCAGTTATTTTGTAGAATGTCGTTTGACATGGGCCACTAATTCTGTCATCTATTGACGAGTCTTGCTGGAGTCAGGTGTCACGTTAAAGATCGCAAAGTGGATTTTCTAACTCCATTATTCCTTCTGCATTCATTAGCTAGCATTCTGCTGTAATGATGAGCTTTCTTTTTTCTTCCATTACGTATATTCCCATACGGATTCTTATTTTAATCAGTGCGTTTTCATATGTCATTAACGGTATTTATTTATTTAAATTTATTTAATTCAGTAAAGTTTATTCTTTTTGGTCTGTAGTTCTGTGAGTTTGGTTAAATGCCTAGAGTTGTGTAACCACCCCCCCCCCAAGAAACAGAGGGGTTCTGTCATCCCCCCAGACGTTCCTCATGCCACGTCTTTGTCGTCAGATTTTCTCCCTCCCTTAACCTTTGTTCTCTGTCTATGATTTTGCCTTTTCCAGAATAAAATATAAATGGAATTTTATACAGTATAGTATGTGCATGCTGCCTTTTCAGTCTGGCTTCTT
Source organism: Hyperoodon ampullatus (assembly GCF_949752795.1). Taxonomy (NCBI): domain Eukaryota; kingdom Metazoa; phylum Chordata; class Mammalia; order Artiodactyla; family Ziphiidae; genus Hyperoodon; species Hyperoodon ampullatus. The sequence goes on along the minus strand of NC_136926.1, from coordinate 1,630,125 downwards.
TCAGTTAGCATAATGCATTTGAGATTCATCCATGTTGTTGAATTTGCCAATTGTTTCCTTTTTTTGCTGAGCGGTATTCCATTGTATGAATGTTCCCCAGTTTGTTTAGCCATTCACCCTTTGAAGGACGTTGGGTTGTTTCCAGTTGTTGGCATACCTAGGAGACAGGTTTCTGGGTTGTTATTAAGAGTACATTCAGTTTTATATGCAACTGCCAAACTTTCCACAGTGGCTGTTCTGTTTCACTTTCCCACCAGCAGTGATTGAGAGTTCCTTTTGTTCTGCATCCTCCCCACTACTTGTTCTTGTCAGTTTTCTTCTGTAGTTATTCTAATATGTATGCAGTGGTTTTAACTTGTATATCTCTAAAGACTGATGATGTTGAACAACTTTTCTTTTTCATGTGTTTTTTTTCCATTTGTATATCTTCTTCGGTGAAGTATCTATTCATTTCCTTCACCATTTTTTTTTCCATTGAGTCATTTGCTTTATTGCTGCATTTGAGAATTCTTTATATAATTTGGATATAAGCTTTTTGTCAGATATAAATTGGCAAATATTTTTCTGTCATTCTGTGCTGTATCTTTTTCTTCTTTTATATTGTTTTTTACAGAGCAGAAGTTCTGAATTTTGATGTGGTCTCTTTTATCATTTTTTTTTTCTTTTATGGATTGTGCTTTTGATATATAAGAACTCTTCGCTCAACCCAAGGTCACAAAAATTTCCTCTAATTTTTTTTTTTAGAAGTTGTATAGTTTTGTGTTTTACATTTAGGTCTGTGATACATTTTGAGTAAAGTATTGTATAACATGCAAGCATCAGTAGAAGTTTATTTCTTTGTATATTGACAGCCAGTTAGTTGAGCACTGTTTCTTAAAAAGACTGTCTTGTATCTGCTGAATTGATTTTGCATCTTTGCCAGAAATCAGTTGATCCTGTCCGTATGGGTCTGTTTCTAGGCTCTCTTCTCTTCCATTGATCTCTGTGTCTATCTTTTTGCTTAAGGCCACACTGTCTTTACTGCTGTATCTTTGTAGTAAGTCCTGAAATCAGTTAGTGTGAGTTCTTCAACTCTGTTCTTTTTCAAAATTGTTTTGGTCATTCTGGCTCCTTTCACTTTTCATATACATTTTAGAATCAGCTTGTTGATATCCATAGAACATCCTGCTAGGATTTTGATTGGGATTGCATTGACTCTATTGACCTGTTTGGGGTGAAGTAATATCTTGACAACGTTGAGTCTTCCAGGCCAGGAATATGGTATGTTCTCCATTTATTTTTGTCTTCTTTGATTTCTTTCATCAGTATTTTGTAGTTTTCAGCATGCAAATTCTATGTATATTTTGTTAGACTTATACCCAGCTATTCCAGTTTTTCTGTGGTGCTGTAGATGGTACGTAAATTTAAAAATTTTTTTCTAGCTGTTCATGGCAAGTATATAGGAATACAGTTGATTATGCAACCTTGCTAAACTCATTTATTAGTTTTAGGAGCTTTTTTGTAGATTCCATGGGATTTTCTACCTAGAGAATCATGTCTGCAAAGAAAGCAAAATTTATATTTTCTTTTCCTATCTGTATGCCTTTTATTTCTTTTTCTTGCCTTATTTGCACTGGCAATGGCATGGACTGGCATGGACTTCCACTGTGATGCTGAATAAGAGTGATAAGAACAGACATTCTTACGTTCTGGATCTTAGGGGGAAAGCATTTAGCCTTTCACCATTGAGTATGATGTTAGCTGTAGATTTTGTAGCTGTCCTTTATCAAGTTAAGGAAATTCCTTTATTCCTAGTATTTATCATGAATGGATGTTGAATTTTGTCAAATACTATTTGCTGTATCTATTCACATAATCATGTGATTTTTCTTTTTTGGTCTGCAAAAGTGGTGAATTATATTAAGGTATAATTTGTAGGCAGGGAATGCACAGATCTTAAATGTTAGAATTTGTTGAGTTTGACAAGTGCCCGTGTAACCCATACACGTGTCAGGGTGTCCACTTCCATCAAGTCTCCTCGTGCCCTGCCAGTCATCCGCTACTCAGCCCCCCCACCCCAGTTTATTACTATTTATTCTATTACTGTTTGTTTTGATGTTCAAATTATCTGTAATTTGACCAGTGGGAGCCCTTTCAAGCGGGCTTTCGTATACTTTTGACACATCCCTGTCACTCTCTAAGTACTTCCTTATATTCTGGCACAAAATGTTTAAAGTTTATCTTGCACATGCCTTGATTCAGTCCAGGAATCTGTCATTTCTCCAAGGAACTGGGTTCTTTTTGGTGGGGAATAATAATTTGAACCCAATATCTAGGTGTTCTTGTAATGAATTTGATACAACTGAAGATAAAATTTCTTGAATTGGAAATTGTCAGAAGGTTTATTAGTGGGACAAATTTCCTGTTAGTGCTTAGAGGAATGTAATACATCAGTGCGTTTATAGACCACATTGATAAATACTTGCATAAGAACCATGGGACAGTGGAGGGCAGGGAGTGCCTGTAAACTTAGGTTGCATGGTCTCCACAGTGACACAAATGAAACCCTCTGATTTGCTGTCATACTCACCGGATTGCCAGAAATTAAATTGGACAGAATCTGTTGATTTAGGTCTATGAGGTTCTTACCGACTGTTGATCGGGAGTGTAGCATGGAAACATTTCACATGATCTGGAAAAGGTGAGTGTGGGTAGGCCCTTTTGATCCAAACAGCATGCTCTAAAGGTATTCTTGTGTTTGTGTGCCAGAAAACACATCTAATAATGTTCCCAGCGACATCGTTTCTTCTAATAGCCCCAAACTGGAAAGAAGCATAATGTCCGTCAGCAGTAGAACAGATCAGTGGGTTGTGCACATTCATACAGAGGAATGCTAACAGTAATCAGTAGTGAAAATGAGTGAGTCGGTGTGGGCGGGTCTCAGCAGCGCCCTGTGGAACAGAAGGAGTTACGGGAGGGCCCAGCTGCAGCATTCCTTCAGGTAGAATTCACTAGGAAGCAAAGCCACACACAGCGTAGCGTGGAGCTAAGCCTGTAGGTGATGGCACCAGGGGAAAATGTTCACACACAGGTCAGGTGGGGAGGGGGACGCTTTCATAGTGTGTGGGGGCTCCAGGGCGTGCGTAACAGCTTATTCTTAAGCCTCAGGATAAGTACACGGGTGATTGCTTTATCATTACTTTTTAAACTTAGAAGTTTTTCTAATTCTCAGCATTTTATTATGAAAAATTTCAAACAGGAAAGCTAAACAGTGTTCAGTGAACACTCACATCCCACTGTATAAATTCTGTGATTATGCACAAATAAGTGAAATTCACACAACCATTTTTATATTAACCACATAATATTCAGTGGCATTTAGTACATTCACAGTGTTAAGCAACCACTATTATGTATATCAATTTCTAAAATATCCTTATTGTCTTAAAAGGAAACCCCATATACCCAAAAAGCAGTCACTCCCCAGTACCTGCTCCTCCAGCCACTGGCAGCCACCAGTCGGCATCGTCTCCATAGATTTACCTAGTGTGGAGTCGTGCAATATTTTGTGTCTGGTTTCTTTCACTTAACATGATGTTTTCCAGGTTCATCCACATTGTAGCATGCCTCAGTACTTCATAACTTCTTATAGTAGAGTGTATATCCACTGTATGGGTATGCTGCATTTTGTTTATCCACTCTTGATAAATATTTGGACCGTCTGCAGCTTTTGGCTATTGCGAATAATGCCACTATAAATACTTAGTAGCTACCCCGTTCTACGTCCCATCAGCAATAACAGAGGTTCCAATATTTCCGTATCCTTGCCAACTCTTATTTTCCGTTTAAAAAAAATTCTAGCCATCCTAGTGAGTGTGAAGTGGTGTCTCATTGTGTTTTCTTTTGCATTTCTCTTACGATGAACGATGTTGGGCATCTTAATGTGCTTGTTGGTCATTTGTGTATCTTCTCTGGAGAAAACCCTGTTCAAGTTTTGAAAAAAAATTTTTTTAAAAATTCTATGATTAATTTTACTATGCTTTTAAAAATCACATTATTTAATATTATAAATATTTAAGAGACCTAAAAGAGGAAAACCAAGGAATCTCCATTTTGAATTGTAGATCTTTGTCACAAATACTAGTGGATGTCTAAGGAGACAAGAAAATGGAGAGTCTATCAGGAAAGAATTGAATGAAAAAACATACCCTTTGTTTTCTTTGGAAAAAAAAAATCTCAGTATGAGTTTTATTATTTACAACCAGTTGTAGAATTTTTATATTGGCCAATGAAACTCTAGAAATAAATTCAGAATTCCTTGTATTACATACACAGTATCTTAATTTCTGTCTGCTTCCAAAAGACTTTGAGGTAGTATTTTTTTCTTTTTCCTTTTCTTTTTTTTTTTTGGCCGCACTTGCGGGATCTTAGTTCCCCGACCAGGGATTGAACCCCGGGCCCATGGCACTGGAGGCTCTGAGTCCTAACCACTGGATTGCCAGGAAATTCCCCAAAATAGTTTTTATTACAGTTATTTAGATCTTAAAAAATCCTAAGCAGAGATTATTTTTCAGTGATTATAGCATTAAAGGGAATGAATAATTAATAGTTCTGTAACCCTACCCCGACTATTGATTTTCTTTTTTTTTGCCATTTAAAAATATTTATTGAAATTTAGTTGATTTACAATGCTGTGTTAGTTTCAGGTGTACAGTAAAGTGATGCAGTTATACACACGTATATGTAAATAGACGTATTTTTTTTTACATTTTCTTCCATTACAGGTTATTACAAGATATTGAGTATAGTTTCCTGTGCTATGCAGTAGGTCCTTGTTGGTTATCTATTTTATATATAGTAGTGTGTATATTTTAACCTTAAGCTCCTGATTTATCCCCCAACTACTGATTTTTTTATTCTTTTAAAAATTTATTTATTTATTTATTTTTAGCTGCATTGGGTCTTCGTTGCCGTGTGCAGGGGCTGCTCTTCGTTGTGGTGCGCGGGCTTCTCATTGTGGTGGCTTCTCTTGTTGCGGAGCACGGGCTCTAGGCGCGCAGGCTTCCGTAGTTGTGGCACGCAGGCTCAGTAGTTGTGGCTCTTGGGCTCTATAGAGTGCAGGCTCAGTAGTTGTGACGCATGGGCTTAGTTGTTCCTCAACATGTGGGATCTTCCTGGACCAGGGTTCAAACCCATGTCCCCTGTATTGGCAGACGAATTCTTAACCACTGCGCCACCAGGGAAGCCCCTTATCTTTTTATTTTAATGAAGTTCAATTTATCAGTTTTTTCACATGGATATCCAGTCTTCTAGCATCATTTGGTTGAAAAGACTTTTCATTCCATTTGGGTTGCTTTGGAGTCTTTAGGAACTGGCAGGGTTGTGTAAGTCTGAGTCTCCCTCTGGGCTCTCTGCTCAGTTGTTTTTATCTGTCGTCCGTCCTTAAGCAGCACTATGCCATCTGCTGAGTCTTGAAGTCCAGGCTTCCTCTTGTTCTTCTCTCAAGAATCTGTTTTCAATTCACCGACCTCTGCGTCCCCACCCTACTCTTCAGGCTATCCAATGAATTTTTTAAATTTCAGACACTTTTTCTGTTCTAGGGTCTTTATTTGGTTCTCTTCCTTTTTTTTTTTAATTTTTATTTTTTTACTGAAGTATAGTTGATTCACAGTGTTTCTGGTGTACAGCAAAGTGATATGTATATTCTTTTTCAGATTGGTTCTGTTTTTTAATCGTTTCTTTTTTTCTGTCAAGATTTCCTCTCGTCTTTCATTACAACATACTTTTATGTCCTTGGGCATACTTATTAAACCTACCGTAAAATCCCTGCTGCTAATTCCAGAATGTGAATTGTCTGGGGGGTTGGTGTCCATTGATTGTTTTGAGTATGGCTTGTGTTTTCTTGTCTCTGTGTTCTGGAGTAATTTTTTTTTAATATATATATTTTTAACATCTCTATTGGAGTATAATTGCTTTACAATGTTGTGTTAGTTTCTGCTGTATAACAAAGTAAATCAGCTATACGTATACATATATCCCCATATCCCCTCCCTCTTGCGTCTCCCTCCCACCCTCCCTATTCCACCCTTCTAGGTGGTCACAAAGCACCGAGCTGATCTCCCCGTGCTATGTGGCTGCTTCCCACTAGCTACCTATTTTACATTTGGTAGTGTATATATGTCCATGCCACTCACTCACTTTGTCCCAGCTTACCCTTCCCCCTCCCCGTGTCCTCAAGTCCATTCTCTACGTCTGCGTCTTTATTCCTGTCCTGCCCCTAGGTTATTCAGAACCATTTTTTTTAGATTCCATATATATGTGTTAGCATACGGTATTTGTTTTTCTCTTTCTGACTTACTTCGCTCTGTATGACAGATTCTAGGTCCATCCACCTCACTACAAATAGTTCAATTTCATTTCTTTTTATGGCTGAGTAATATTCCATTGTATATATGTACCATATCTTCTTTATCTATTCATCTGTCGATGGACACTTAGGTTGCTTCCATGTCCTGGCTGTTGTAAATAGAGCTGCAGTGAACATTGTGGTATATGACTCTTTTTGAATTATGGTTTTCTCAGAGTATATGCCCAGTAGTGGGGTTGCTGGGTCGTATGGTAGTTCTACTTTTAGTTTTTTAAGGAACCTCCATACTGTTCTCCATAGTGGCTGTATCAATTTACATTCCCACCAACAGTGCAAGAGGGTTCCCTTTTCTCCACACCCTCTCCAGCATTTATTGTTTGTAGATTTTTTGATGATGGCCATTCTGACTGGTGTGAGGTGATACCTCATAGTTTTTTGGTTTTTTGTTTTATAAATTTATTTATTTGTTTGTTTTTGGTTTTGGCTGCATTGGGTCTTCGTTGCTTTGTGCGGGCTTTCTCTAGTTGCTGCGAGTGGGGGCTGCTCTTTGTTGTGGTGCGTGGGCTTCTCATTGCGGTGGTTTCTCTAGTAGTGGAGCATGGGCTCTAGGCGCGCAGGCTTCAGTAGTTATGGCACGTGGGCTCAGTAGTTGTGGCTTGCGGGCTCTTGAGCGCAGGCTCAGTAGTTGTGGTGCACGGGCTTAGTTGCTCCACAGCATGTGGGATCTTCACGGGCCAGGGCTCGAACCCGTGTCCCCTGCCTTGGCAGGCAGATTCTTCACCACTGCGCCACCAGGGAAGCCCACTCATTGTAGTTTTGATTTGCATTTCTCTAATGATTAGTGATGTTGAGCATCTTTTCATGTGTTTGTTGGCAATCTGTATATCTTCTTCAGAGAAATGTCTGTATAGGTCTTCTGCCAATTTTTGGATTGGGTTGTTTGTTTTTTTTTGATATTGAGCTGCATGAGCTGCTTGTATATTTTGGAGATTAATCCTTTGTCAGTTGCTTCGTTTGCAAATATTTTCTCCCATTCTGAGGGTTGTCTTTTCGTCTTGTTTATGGTTTCCTTTGCTGTGCAAAAGCTTTGAAGTTTCATTAGGTCCCATTTGTTTGTTTTTGCTTTTATTTCCATTTCTCTAGGCGGTGGGTCAGAAAGGATCTTGATGTGATTTATGTCATAGAGTGTTCTGCCTATGTTTTCCCCTAAGAGTTTGATAGTTTCTGGCCTTACATTTGGGTCTTTAATCCATTTTGAGATTTTTTCTGTGTGTATGATGTCAGGGAGTGTTCTAATTTCATTCTTTTACATGTAGCTATCCAGTTTTCCCAGCACCACTTCTGTCTTTTCTCCATTGTATATTCTTGCCTCCTTTATCAAAGATAAGGTGACCATATGTGTGTGGGTTTATCTCTGGGCTTTCTATCCTGTTCTATTGATCTATCTTTCTGTTTTTGTGCCAGTACCATACTGTCTTTTTTTTTTTTAATAAATTTATTCATTTATTTTTGGCTGTGCTGGGTCTTCATTTCTGTACAAGGGCTTTCTCTACTTGCGGCGAGTGTGGGCCACTCTTGATCGCGGTGTGCAGGCCTCTCACTGTCGCGGCCTCTCTTGTTGTGGAGCATAGGCTCCAGATGCGCAGGCTCAGTAGTTGTGGCTCTTGGGCCTAGTTGCTCCACGGCATGTGGGATCTTCCCAGACCGGGGCTCAAACCCTTGTCCCCTGCATTGGCAGGCAGATTCTCAACCACTGCGCCACCAGGGAAGCCCCATACTGTCTTGATTACTGTAGCTTTGTAGTATAGTCTGAAGTCAGGGAACCTGATTCCTCCAGCTCTGTTTTTCTTTCTCAGGATTGCTTTGGGTGTTCGGGATCTTTTGTGTTTCCATACAAATTGTGAAATTTTTTGTTCTAGTTCTGTGAAAAATGCCAGTGGTAGTTTGATAGGGATTGCATTGAATCTGTATATTGCTTTGGGTAGTATAGTCATTTTCACAATGTCGATTCTTCCAATCCAGGAACATGGTATATCTCTCCATCTGTTTGTATCATCTTTAATTTCTTTCAACAGTGTCTTATAGTTTTCTGCATACAGGTCTTTTGTCTCCTTAGGTAGGTTTATTCCTAGGTATTTTATTCTTTTTGTTGCAATGGTAAATGGGAGTATTTCCTTAATTTCTCTTTCAGATTTTTCATCATTAGTGTATAGGAATGCAAGAGATTTCTGTACATTAATTTTGTATCCTGCTACTTTACCAAATTCATTGATTAGCTCTAGTAGTTTTCTGGTAGCATCTTTAGGATTCTCTGTGTATAGTATGATGTCATCTGCAAACAGTGACAGTTCTACTTCTTTTCTGATTTGGATTCCTTTTATTTCTTTTTCTTCTCTGATTGCTGTGGCTAAAACTTCCAAAACTATGTTGAATACTAGTGGTGAGAGTGGACAACCTTGTCTTGTTCCTGATCTTAGTGGAAATGGTTTCAGTTTTTCACCACTGAGAACGATGTTGGCTGTGGATTTGTCATATATGGCCTTTATTATGTTGAGGTAAGTTCCCTCTGTGCCTACTTTCTGGAGAGTTTTTATCAGAATTGGTTGTTGAATTTTGTCGAAAGCTTTTTCTGCATCTATTGAGATTATCATATGGTTTTTTTTTTTTTTTTTTTTGCGGTACGCGGGCCTCTCACTGTCGTGGGCTCTCCCGTTGCGGAGCACAGGCTCAGGACGCGCAGGCCTAGTGGCCATGGCTCACGGGCCCAGCCGCGCCGCAGCATGTGGGATCTTCCCAGACCGGAGCGTGTCCCCTGCATCGGCAGGCGGATTCGTAACCACTGCACCACCAGGGAAGCCGTATCATATGGTTTTTATCCTTCAATTTGTTAATATGGTGTATCACGTTGATTGATTTTGAATTGGGTTTTGGGTGTCGTGAATGATAGGTTGCAGAGACCCTGAGTTCTGTTACATCCTTCTGAGGAGCTCTGCTGGTTTGCTTTCACATCTAGTTAATGTGATTGGATTGAAACTGTGGACTCTGCCTCCTGAGATCTCAGTGTGGTTATGCTGGCCTGTGCTTGGCGTCTTGGCATGTGGGTGGTCAGGAGGCAGCCAGAAAAACAGGGAGCTTGGGACCCGTCTCTGCTGCCTCCTGTGGCGATTCTCCCTTACCTGTCTCTGCTCTGGTCTCCTACTCTCCATCCTAGTGGTCTTCAAGCCAGTGAGGCCCTCCCTGTCTGGGTCTGAGACTGGGGCCTGCCCTTGTGCCAAATGCCGTAAACCCAGAAACGTCTCCTAGTTTCATTCCCTCCTTGCAAGTATCGAGTCCCATGCTGTATCTGCCCACCTTTTCACATTTTTTATATCTCTTTTAGAGTTTATATTTATCTGGAATGTGTTTAGTCCAACAGGAAGTACTTGGCCATTACTGGACACAGAACCCTGTATCAATTTCTTTTATTAAAAAAAAACAAAATCTTTTTTTGATTACAGAAGTAATACATGTTCATTGTAAAACATTTAGAAAATTTAGAAAAGTGCACACACACAAATTATAAATTGATTGTAGTCTTGTCCCCAGAGACAACCACTGTTCACATATTGTCTGTTTTTTAAGTCATTCTTTTCTCTTCTCTCTCCTTCCTTCTCTTCCTTCCTCCCCCATCTTTGTTAAATGTAAACAGGGGGTGCTTACTTTCCCTTTTCATTACTCTGAGGCCTTTCCCCATGTGAGGCAAAACCTGCGGCATGGCTGGTCCTGGCAGCGTAGTGTCCATTCCTAGGGATGCTGGGGTCAATAGCCACTCTCACAGGCAGTTTCTTCGTTCAGACATCTGTAACTTTTGCATTTAAAATGCCTCGCTAAGTAGAGTGGATATAATTGAATTATTTTAAAAGTTAGCAACTGTTAAACATCATGCTTAGCCTTCAGTAGCCCTTCAGGGGTAGTGCAGAGGTGTCAAAGGTGTAGGGCGCCCAGAGTCAGCTAGTTTCTGTCTTTGCCAGTAGCTTTTCACTTAAACATTTTAAATAACCTGTATGTATTTCACACAGTTATATATAAAGTAGGGTACTAACTGCAGTACCATTTTGAAGTCAATTAGATAGTTATTAATTGGAGTTTTAGTGCCATTTTCCAGTGGGAAGACAATTTCAGTCTTCTCATCATTCAGCTTTTGTGATTTTGGCGGGCTCAGTGACGACAGGCAGTGTGACAGGTCAGGAGGCTAAGCTGTGGTCCTCCGTGAGACTGATGTTTCCTGCGTTAGCTTCTGCCGTCATTGTGTGTGCAAAGCCAGCTCGTTTCTCAAGGACTCTAGATTTGCATTGAACTGAAATTCCATTTAAAACCAGAATGCAAATCCTTTTTTATCCTCCAGAGGTAAGTTAGAACTTTAAATTATTTATTATAATACATTGGGTAGATGACATTTCTCTTCTTAAAAAGAAGGGAAGTCAGTGTTTGGGATAATTATGATAGTTTTAGTTTATATTCATTCTTGTAATGCATTTAAATTATGAAAATCTCAGTTTTTCCTTTTTTTTTTCCCAGCAGCAAGCCCTTGCAGGGACCCTCGTGGCAGCGGCCGGCAGTGTGATCGAAACGGACCCCTTTAAGAGGCAGCAGGCGGGACCTCCGGCAGGTATGTCACAGAGCACAGGCTGAAGGGCCCCCGGAGCCAGTTAGCATCTTAGTTTGGGTATTCCAGTGTAGTGGCCACCTGTTTCTAAAGCGTGGCCCCTAAGGAACTTAGTTTTGGTTAGTTTCTACTTTGAAAGTTAATTTTTCTTTTGGTGGTAATCAGCTAAACAAAATATTTATGTGCATGTTTATGTGTACTGAAGTTAGAAATTTGTCAGTTGAACAGGTATATTCCAGTTTGATTTTCTGTATGCATTTGTAGGCTGTTTAGTTCTCATGACATGACTAAGTGTAAAGCCATCTGCCTTTTCAAATTGTCATTCATTTTTCAAACTGAATTTTTTCTCCAACTTAGGAACTTAATACACATTTTGTGTAAAAGATTCAAACAGTTTAGGAGGGTGTAGTTTAAGTCTGTCTCTGGTTTGGTATTCCTTCCCCATTCCCTAGCCACAGAACTGGCTACGTTTGTTCAGTTTCACAGACAAGCATTGCTACAGGTGTGTCATTCTGAAAAGGTTCAAACATGATCCTATATATATATATACACTGTTATGTCTTTAATATTAACTGACTAAGCCATCTTTCCCAGTCATGGACCTCATTCTTTTTGATAGCTGCAAAATACTGCACCCACTGCATGGGTGCTTCCTTCTTTATTCATCAGACCCGTGTTAGCATTCATTTGTTAGTATCACCTTTTTTCTGTTGTAATCAAAACCTGATTGAACATTTAGTTTCACATTTTTTTCTGTACATGTCTGTCCATGTATCTAAAAGCAGCGCTCCAAGAGTGAAATTGCTAGATCAAAATGTATGCATAGTTAAGTATTAGTGAGGCTAAGTTGCCCTCCAAAAGGGTAGGGTCAGTTTTTGCTCCCATCATCAATTTCTGGTTCTCTCAGATTTTGGCCATTTTATTAAGTATCTTTTAATCTTTGTCGATCCAATGGGTAAAAACTAAAATCTTTGTTTTGATAATGGATTTCTTTAATTTTGATACGGTTTCAGTTACCTCTTCATGTTTTTAACCATTTGTGAATGTGTCCCTCTGCTCGTTGTTTGTGTTCTTTGCCCATTTTGTCTTTCTGGTTGTTGATCCCTTTCATATTAATTTGTAAGAGCTTTATGAATGTTGCCCGTTATGTATGTTGCAGGTAATTGTCTCTTAGGTTGACGCTTGTCCTTTGCCTTTTTTTATGATGCTCTTCCTTATATTTACAAATTTTTAACGGAAAGAAATTATATTTATCAACCTTATCTTTTATGGCTTCTGCATTTTGGTTCATGCATAGAAAGGCCTCTCTGTTCAAAGATGATAAAAACACTTACACATGTTTTTTCTACTACTTCTGTGGTTTTATTTTTACATCAAACTGCACCTTTTCTGAAAATTATTCTAGAGCAGTCTAAGAGACCTCGACTCGAAGTGGGTCACCAAGGGGTAGTTTTCCAGCACCCAGGGGTGAATACAGGAGTTCCTCTCCAGCAGTTAATGCCGACAGTTCAAGGTAAGACCCAGCGCCAGAACTAGCTCTCTTAGCTCAGAAAGAGGGAGTGCAGAGAGGGCTTAAGGAAGCAGCAGCAGACTAAAGCGTGTGCAGTCCAGGTAGCATATCTGAGGTGGTTTCTGCCATTGGGACGTCCCTCGGAGTCCCACTTCACACAGTATGAAGAAAGCACCGGAGACCAGCTCTTGTCACTTTAGCGGAGCCGCACGTCCCACTGTCCTCAGCTTCTCTCCGGTTTTCCCTCCTGTGTTTTTTCTGACTTGCTGCTGTGGTAGGGACCCTGCGGTTATCCCGTGCCTGCTCTGCTTGATGCTAACTCAAAGGCCGAGGCCTTTCTTTCCTTTGTTGTGTGCTCATTTATCACGTTAGACCTAACGCACAGAGGTCTCCCGCCAGGTAACCCTCCCGTTTGAGTGTGTGTGTTGCGAGTGCAGGGTCTGAGGCGGCAACGGCCGGTGGGGTCTGAGCCCCGGAGTCAGGGCCGCTGGGTCTGCCCTCTGTTGCAGGGGGAATGCCACCCGCGCCGCAGGCCGCTCAGCTCGCCGGCCAGAAGCAGAGCCAGCAGCGCTACGACCCCTCCACGGGGCCCCCCGTGCAGAACGCCGCCAGCCTGCATACGCCGCCGCCGCAGCTGCCCACCAGGCTGCCCCCGGCCGGCCTCCCCGCCGCGCCCCTGCCGCCGGCGCTGCAGTTCCCCCCGCAGCCGCAGACGGCTGAGCCTCAGACCCCGCTCCCGGTGCCGGTGAAGACGCAGCCGCCGAACGCCCCCGCCCCGGCGCCCCCGCCCGGCCCGCTCCCCGCGGCCCTCCACGTCCCGGTGCCCGCGCAGGCGCAGATGCAGGCCCCTCCGCTCCCGTCCCAGCCGCAGGTACTCCGGGCCCCTGCCGTGCCCCGAGCTAGAGGCTGAAGGAGACAGGCTGTGTGCTGGACGGGACGGTGCCCAGCGGGGTCACTCCCTCTCTCCCAGCGCCTCGCTCTCCGCCGTGCTGCAGTCAGTCAGTTCAGTAGCTGCAAAGTAAATTTACTGTGCGGTCGTAGTTATTGTTATTAAAGTGTCAGAAAACGACACGATTCCAAGCGCTGCTCTCGGCACAGGGAGCCCCGTGCAGGGCACGGTGGCCCTGGTCCCACCTGCTGTGCCCGTAACGCGGGGTCATGGGCGCGAGGGCCTGGGGGCGCTGGGGCTCCCGCAGCTCCTGGCCGCCCGCTGGGCTCTGTCCACGGCGCCCCCTCGACGCTCCACTCCACGAGCGTGGGTGAGGCTGCTGTCCAGGCTGGATACGCGTTTCCAGGTTCATAGGGCCCCTCCTCGTCCACGAATTACCCTCCCCCAGACGTCTTTTTGAAACGGGTACAGTAGGCCACGTGGGGCCCCTGAGGAGCAGTGCGTTTGTGAAGCACGGGTCTGGGGCACCAAAGGGGCCAGAGGCAGTGTTTTCAGAGGCTTGTCTCAGCAGCGTGTGGTCAGCCGCTCAGGAAACCCCCCCTTCCTCTCCCCTCTCCCTCGTTAACAAGGAGATTTCGTAGCTGGGCTTGGAGTTCGAGTTCTTCTGGTGATGGTAGAGGTCTGCTCTCATGTAGGGATGCTGCCTTTCACTCCCCGCCTGCCAGGTGTGCCAGGTGTGAGGCGTGGTGACGGGCGCCTCCGGGCCGTTACTTGCTCTCCTCTGCCTGGCACCCCTCTGTGGTAGAATCTTTATCACGCCCGTTAGCTATGAAAAGACCAAGGCCAGAGAGGCCAGATAACTTGGCAAGGTTGGTCAGCCAGTGCTGGAGGGGCTGTGACTGGCCCCCTGGGTTGATTCTGGAGCCTTTTGTGCACCTTGGGAAGGAGCACCCCCTTCCCCCGCCAGGGCGCTGAGCTTCTTGGGCCTTCGCAGGCTTGAGGTTTCCGTGCATGTGAGGCGCTCTGTTCTGAATACTGTCACTGAGCCTGGTGCCGACCTCATGCAGCACTGACGTTTTTCTTGGGTTTATTTCCCAACCTTATTGTCAACGGTGTGATCTGTGGAATGTGATTTTAGAGAAGCTCCTTACAGAAACCGTGGAATTCCGTTCCTTCCAGAAGCTGTGGAATTCTGTTCCTTCCAGTTTGGGCGGGGCCGGCAGACTTCTTCTGTAAAGGGCCACAGAGAGGGAGCGTAAGGGTATTTCAGGCTTTGCAGGTGTGTGCTTCCTGTTGAGTCGCTCAGCTCCGCCGCTGAAGGTGAGAGCAGCGCCAGGGCCCACAGATGAGCGACCGTGGCCTGTGGAACTCTCCCAAAGTGTGTGGCCGGCCACAGTTTACCGACCGCTGAGGTGGAGGAAATCTCCTTAGAGGTGGGCGGAGAAGCTGTGCGCCGTGAGGGGCCCGGCCTTGGCCGCGGTGTCTCGTCCGCACCGCGGGTTATAAACGTGCCGCGTGCGCGTCGCTCTGTCCTCAGGCCTCCTGGCGTGGCAGGGCCTTGCCTTCCCTGCTCTCTGTCCCCCCACTTCCTCCCGGCTGGAATTCCCGTGTGAATCTAAGCTCACCTTCGGCCCGGGGAGGGCTGGGCGGAGGGGCTCCTCAGTTTTACAAGCTTAGCTCTCGGGACGGCACAGAGGAGGGTTTCCAACCTTCAGCTTGCCCACCACGAGAGGGCCGCATGGAATTTGTCTTTGCCCTTCAGAGAGCAGGTGCACGGTGAGCATTTGGTACTTCTCAGTTAAGAAGTTTCTACAATTAAAAATTCTAAAAAATTACTTGAAAAAGCTGGAAAAAGCAAAAAAACCCCAAAAAACCCGACATAAGACCATATGTGAAGGCACCGTTTACAGGGAGCTCTGATGTGGCTTTGTGGACTAGCAGGGCTTCTTCTCTTCTGTAGACACGGTTAGTCTGCGTGGCCCTGTGGTCCACAGCGGGCCCGCTGGTCAGTCTGCGCTGCTGGGGAGAGGGAGGGGCGTTGCACAGGGGCCTCCAGCCGGCCTGTGGGTTCCGGGCACGGCGCTGAGCCCTGTTTTCCCTGCCAGACGGTGGCGCCGCCCAGACCGCCCGTGGACCCCGCCCAGACCTGCCCGCGGCCGCTGCCCTCCGCCTCCTCTGCCTCGACCGTTGCCCCCGCCAGTGGCTCAGGCCCAGGGCCTTCGCCTGCCCGGGCCTCCCCGGTGAACAGACCCTCCCCGGCAGCCAAGTCGCTGTCTCCGGTCATCGCCCGCTCCCCGGGGGCAGCCGTGTTGGCGCCCCCGAAACCACAGAGCCCCGCTCAGAATGCCGCCGCGCCCCACGACGGTTCTCAGGACAAGCTGGCAGAACAGATAGCGCTGGTAAGTGCGCCTAAAGGGCTCTTGAAGGTGCTCGAGAAGGACGCACCGTACATGCCAGCCTGCGGAGCGCGTGCGCTCTCGCTTTCTAAGGGGCAGTAGTATAAGGCGGAGCACCTGATAGTAAGGTCTGTGAGCCGGAGAAACCAAGATTCAAACCGCGTAGTTGGCCCTGTCCTGCTGGAGGAGCAGCTAGACTGGTGTGGAGAAGGTCTTTTCTGTGCTGGTGTCAGCAGTCGGGGGGAGGGGGGCGTGGGGTGCAGGCTGAGAGCTCACCAGGCCAGTGCAGCCCACGGCCTGCACCTAGTGAGCGCTTGCTGTTTGTTGGGCGACTGAGCAGTTATTTGTAAGTGCTCCGCTGTGAGCACTGGTCTGGGAGCTCTGTCCCGGGTTTCCAGGATGGGGCTCCTGGGGGTCGCACGCCTTTGCCTCTGCCTTCTCGTAGAGCCTTGTTCAGCAACTCTTCTTTGTTGCTGAGACTTCCACGTAGCAGGGTCGCACTGACTGGGGTGTGCATCGGTGGCTTGCACTTAAACTGTGCTGGACATCTTGCACCCCTGTGCTCCTTGCAGGAGAACCAGATCCATCAGCGGATAGCAGATTTAAGGAAAGAAGGCCTGTGGTCCCTCAGACGGCTGCCCAAGCTGCAGGAGGCCCCGCGGTCCAAGTCGCACTGGGACTACCTGCTGGAGGAGATGCAGTGGATGGCCACAGACTTCGCCCAGGAGAGGAGGTGGAAGGTGGCTGCTGCCAAGAAGGTGAGTTTGAGACACAGGCCACCGCGGTGCCCAGGGGTCATCAAGCAGCGCCAGGGGCTTAAAGTGTGTGGACGGAGGTCTCCCAGCCCCACTTTCTAAATGGTTTCTTTTTCTTCTTAAATATTTATTTATTTGGCTGTGTTGGCTCTCTAGTTGTGGCACACAGGCTCCAGAGCGCATGGGCTCTGTAGTTGGCGGTGCCTGGGCCCTCTTCGTTGAGGTGCGCGGGCTTAGCTTCCCCACGGCGTGTGGGATCTTAGTTCCCCGACCGGGGATCGAACCTGCGTCCCCTGCACTGGAAGGCGGATTCTTAAGCACTGGACTGCCAGGGAGGTCCCTCTAAAGGGTTTCTTGACTTACGATGTAGCTGAAGAATGTTCTGCTGCCGTTTAGGAAGTAACTGCTGTGTTGCTTCCCTTCTGAGGGCTGTCCCCAGTGCTCTGGCGTGGACTGCGGGGAGCAGGCACGGCCCTCCTGCTGCAGTTCTGTCCGGGATTTGGGTTCTTCTTCTGGCCAGTTTTGCCTGGCAGTTGGCGTGAGGGTGCCTGCAGCCCCCCAGATCCAGGCTGAGAGTAGGAAGGGGGAAGAGGCCAGGTGGCTGGCCAGAAGCTCAGGCATTGGTCCCGGCCTTCTGGCTGCCCGCAGCCTGCCTGCTCTGTGCTGCCTGGTCTTCCAGTCCAGCTTCTCTCCAGTTCTGGCTCAGAATGTATTTCCTTCTCTCTGCTCCCAAAGTAGGCATCCAGCCCGGGGTAGGACCTCTAGGAGGTGCTACTGCCAAAGCTGGCAGTGTGGAAAGTGACAGATTTCTAGGGCTCTTGGGTCCCAGAGTGTAGAGCAGCTGTCCTTGCGTACGTGTACATAGCTCCAGGCCCAGCTGCTTCTCCCTCCATCACTGTGTGTCTTTATTCCTCGGGACCTGGATGCTGCCTTCACATTTCCTATACTCTCAGGACTGGGGATTGATCCTGTGTGCCTTGCCTGTCCACCTCCCTCCTCTGAATTCTCCCCCTTGCTTTCCCCACGTAGTTTTGGTAGAGAGAAGCCGAGACCACGGGCGTAACAGCAGAGTCTGAGTGTAAAGGGTCTTTAACTAGATTCATGTGTATTTAAGAAAAAAACAAGATCGCTTCTTAAACACTTCCTTTTTCACAAAAGTTGATGGTCCTGAGCATGTGGGCGCAGGGCTGGACAGGGCAGTGGCCGGGGGCGAGGGGCAGGGGTGGACGCCGGGCAGCGGGGCTGAGAGGCGGCTGAGCCGGGGGCCGCGGCTGCGCGCTGTGCCGCCCCCCCTCGCGCCGTCCCTCCACCCCCGGGAGCAGGCGGCTTCTTGCGAGGGGTGCGCGCTGACCCGGACAAGGCCCTGGGAGTCCTGTGCTGGGCGGCTGCCTCGGGGTCATCGCAGAGCTGAGGGGCTGGCAGCTCCGCTGCACTCGGGGCTCGGGACGTGTCCCTTTCTGAGTTACTTCTCTGCACCTTTTGGAGGTACAGCTGGTGAGGATGTAAAGAGTAGAAATTCTGGAAAGCGGTTTGGCAGTTTAAAGCAAAAGCCTTAAAAAATGTGAATCATCCCAACCCAACTTTTTTCATACCTAGGAGTTAAATTTTGCTTCATTCACGCAGTGGAAATGATACGCATTAAAAATGATTTTGATCTGTGTTGATTGATGGAAAGATGTTACTCATATATTAAAGGGGGAAAGGAAGATTGTAGCACAGTGTGATATTCCATTTTGGAGAAAAATATGTGTATTTGGTAAAATAACACTTGTAGGAAAGTCAAGCAGACCGTTCATTGGTGGTGGTTTTCACCGGAATCAGCATTTCTCCCATGCGCCTTTAGAGCAGGTGAGGGCGTGTCTCTCTGTGGATTATATGTAGTTACGGGCTGAGAAGATTTTTAAAGAAGTGTTATGTATCTTTTTTCTGATAGCATGACACAGCACACAACATAAAATTCTTGGACTTTGATTTACTAGCTTGTCAGAACTGTAGTGCGTCATCACGAAGAGAAGCAGCTTCGGGAGGAACGGGGAAGGAGAGAAGAACAGAACCGACTGAGACGGATAGCTGCGTCAACTGCTAGAGAAATAGAGTATTTTTGGTCAAATATTGAACAGGTAAATTCTGACATTTTGATGGGCTCCTGGGAGCATAGACTGTGTCGGGGTTGGTGAGGCTGCCTTCTGAGCCCCGCCTGCCTGTGCGATGGGGAAATCCCACAGGTAGAGCCTGTGGTGTCATTCGGAAAGGCGGGTGCCCGCACCTCCTGGGCGCCTCTGGGCTGTTGGCTCATCAGGAGACCTGGTTCTGCCTCTGTGTTTCTCTTTGTGCATCGAAATCCCCATCAGCCGTGACCTGCGCGCTCTGTGGTGTCTGGGAGCCGTCCTGAGGGGCCCTTCAGGTAGTTCTGTTTAGGGTTGGCACAGGTCACTAGAGGCTGCTTAGTTCCAGAGAGGCTTCCTTTGCCTCTCGCTTCCTTTTTGTAAAAATTCTCTTCTCACCGTCTGACAGAATTGGGGCAGGATGCAGTTGACACAAACTAATGAAAGAGAACCAAACTGAACATGTCTCTTCGAACAGCGCGGGGGGTTAGGGCCGCTGCACACAGCTCGCCATCCGCCCTCTGCATCTGCGGTTGCATGGCTGCGGGTGTAGCTAGCCGCAGACCATGCAGCTCTGTAGGATTTACTACCGGAAAAAATCTGAGTACCAGTGGACCTGCACAGTTCACATCCACGTTGTCCAAGGGTCAGCTCTAACCTGAAATGGGGTTGGGACAGCTGTGCTTTGGGTCTACATGTGTGAGTTTTAATGTTTTCATATATAGAACTTTTATAATATACATTCTTAGTAACATGCTTATTTATTTAACTCTTTGCATTTAGGTTGTGGAAATAAAACTACAAGTAGAATTAGAAGAAAAAAGGAAAAAGGCTTTAAATTTCCAGAAAGTTTCCCGGAAAGGTATGATTACTTTTTAAAAAGCCTTCCCCTTTTGCGGGCTGTGTTTGCTTGATTCTCTGCTCACCGTCGCCTTGTGACATCGTGGCTTCCCGCAGAGCCTCCCCAGCGAGGCCGTTTACTCAGCAGCCTGGTCCTGGCATTTCAGCTCTTCTGAGATTCGCTAGTATGAGTCAGTAAGCCCCAGGGTGACCAACTTTGGGGGGCTCTCAGGACTGAGGTTCTGAGCCTGTGCCCTGTGTCCCCGGAGAGTGAGGTGAACTCCCCAGGCTTTGCCCCCCACCCCGCCGCGGTCCCCGTGTCTAGGCGTCGTGCTGCTCTCACGGTGCTCAGCAGTAGCTACCCCGTCACTGGAACCTGGGGAGGGGGCCGGGAGGATTCCTCTCTTTTACTGATGAGGAAACTGAGGTGAAGGAGGTGGTCCCTGTTGAAAGTCACGGAGCTCTAAGATTATGCAAGTCATGAGTGAGAAGCTTTGCCAGGTTGGAGACTCTAGGTTCCTGCTGAAGCCGAGAGTGGGCGTGGCGGTGTGGCTGTGCCGCCCTGCGTCGCAGAGGGGAGGTGGGACCCGCCCTGCTGTCCTCTCCTCTCCTCGGGGGGCGGGCAGAGGTGCCCATGGTCGTGTGAGGAGCGTCACCTCCTCCACTGCCTCAGTGAAAGCGAATCAACGTTACCTGTCTCTTTAGGTAAAGAGTCGAGACCTACAGGGCTTGATGCGTTACGGGAAAACTTTGTGGTGAGTTCGGGACTGTCGCGTCGCTGTGTGAGGGGGTGTCTGTCTGCAGGAAGGCATAGGCATGAACAGCGTTCTCTCTCACTGGAGAGCGGTGCCCCCTGGGCCTACAGCTGGTTCTTTCCAGCTTCAGGCTCACCTGGGTGTTACCTTGGTGGTTTGGGAAGAGCAGGAGTGGGTCTCGTCCTGCTTCCCCGCAGCCTCCTGCCCGCCGTGCAGCGTCTGTCTGCCGTGGACACGCCTGGCTCGGGCCCTCCCAGGTCCTCCCAGGTGCATGTTGAGTAGACAGTTCTGCTTTGGGTTCTCATTCTGTGTTTTCAGATCTCACGCTTACGATTTGTGTTCTGTGTCACAGGATTCAGGGATACCTGGAAGAAAAAGAAAAGCAAGCACATCTTTAACCGATGATGAAGGTCTGTCCCCCTGGTGCCTTGGCTGTCTGCAGGGCACTCTGAAAGCGCAGCTGGAGAGCTCGCTCGGTGCTGCCAGGGCATCGAGGACCGCCTGGACTGGAAGAGTCCGGTGGCTCAGTGGCTTACGCTCTTGGGGGCCGGGGGCCTTGGTGGGTAGTGGGGTTTTGCAGTGGAGAGACGAGGAGTTGGATTGTGGAGGAGGGAAGGTGTCAGACCGGGCGCGTGCGTGTGTGCGTGCTTTTTGTCGGTAGGGAGGAGAGGCGGTGCGTGTTGGGGGCAGGAGTCAGCGGGAGGGAAGGCGTGCCATGGTGAGGGCTCAGCTCAGATGGAGAGGTGACCCGAGGGCGGGTGGGGCTCTGCCGTGGGTGCTGGTGGACTCTTAGCCACCAGGAGCCGGCTGTGGGGTTGCAGGGCTGAAGCTGCCGGACAGGAGCTGAGCTCGGGGAATCCTCAGCTGGGCAGGGCCTGGGGCCTCTGAAATGGGCGATGACGAATTCATAGTGACACTGAACAACATGCTTGTGGGTCTTTCTGTAGTGGGCTCTGCAGGTGGACAGGAAGTTCCACATCGCTCCCTGTTTTGGCCCGAGTAGGTCTGTCATATGATGAAAACCGACCTCTATTTCACACTGTGAAATGGAAGAGAAAGTATAAAGTATGGTCCCTGGTTTTTTGCTTACTTAATAAACTATCACTTCCAGATTTAATCTGAGAAATTAGGACTTAATTTTCACTTCTCTAATGGCTGTGCATGACAGTTTTGGAGCCTTGTAGCGTTTCATGAGTAATTGCAGGGAAGATGCCGTGGGGTCTCTCTCGCTGACATTTGATGGTGGCCGTTCCAGTGGAAGACGAGGAGGAGACGATCGCAGAGGAAGAGGCACTGGAGGGGGCTGCGGACCACCAGGCGGAGCTGTTGGAGTTAGCCAGAGAAGGTGAGCTCCGAGCGGCTTCCTACGATGCTCCATTAAACATTTATTAAAACACACGGAAGGTATAAAAACCGCAATAGGTCGCGTGCGGTGTAAGCGGCCACGCCGCCCAGTGTAGGAGAGAGCGCCATTCTGCCTCTGCCCTCGTCCCAGGGGTGACTGCGGCCTGGATCTTGCATTTATCATTCCTTCCACTCAGTTTCCCCCTCCCCCTGCGTGGATCCTGAACGTACCGCTTTGTTTGGGTCTTGGAGCTTGGTATGAATGGAATCACTCTGGAGGCTCACCCGCTGGCCTTTCTCAGTTCCGTTCCCGAGTTTCGTCCCCGTGGAGGTGTGTTGCTACAGAATCAGTGCCCACGGCTGAATGGTGGTCTGTGTGTGCACATGTCACGGGTTAGCAGTTGTGCTGTTGGTGGGCAGTTTGGGGGTTTCCCTGCGTTCGTCCTCACAGGCAGCGCTGCCTGCAGCACTCTCGTGTGTCCTGTGCACACGTGCTCGAGCGTCTGTGCTCAGAGCAGGGGGCCGGCTTGCGGGGCGTGCGCACATGAGGTGGCGCCCCACCGTGGTTGGAGTGCTGGGCCGGGCCCCGCGTCCCAGGAACGCCTGGTGGTGTCTGCCTGTGCTGGGAGACCGTGACCCACGAGGCGCAGCGTCTTCTCACAGCTGTCCTCACCCACTTGGTTTTGGGTTTTCTTTTCTGTACTGACTCCGGGTGTCCTTCCTGTGTTCTGGACACGTTTCCTTGTCAGTGACGTGTGTCCTAGTGACCTTTTTCCAGTCTGGGGTGGGTCTTCCCTCTCTTTATGGTGCCTTTTGAGGAACAGGTGTTCTTAATTTTAGTGTAGTTGAGTTTGTCCGTGTTGTTTAAAAGAAATTTTTTAACCTCAGGATCAAAAGGATGTCTTTGTGCATTGTCTAAAAATTTTTGTTTTACGCTCGTACCAATGTGTGTAATCCACCAAGAATCACTTTTGTCTGTAGTGCAGTTTCTTTTTTTTTCCCCAAACGGCTAACTGCCTCTCCCCGTGCCATCTGAAAAGGCCATCCTTCCTCAGTGATGCTCAGTGCCAGCTCACGTGTTAGTCACGTTTTCCTGATACGCACGGCTCTTTCTGGGACCTTCATTGTTTTACTGGTCAGTTTGTACCAATACCACACTCCCTTGATTACTCTAGCTTTATAATAGTTCTTGAGGCCTAGCTAGGTCAGTCCTTCTGCCTTATTCTTTTTTAGGAGAGTTTTGACTAATTTGCGTCTATTTCAGATACAGCTCAGAATCAGTTTATCAAATTTCAGAGAAAAACTGGTTGGGGATTTTGATTCGAATGTGGTTGAATTAGTGGGTGTTTGGTGAGAATTGCATCTCTATGAAGAGCTTTTCCAACCTATGATCAAAGTAGCCTCTCCGTTTACTTAGATCTCCTTAAATAGCTTCCGCTAACATTTTATGGTTGCATATTTTTATTAGATTTATTTCTAGGTGCATTATATTTTTTGAAGTTGTAATCAGTGGTATTTTTTTAAGATGACGTTTTAATTTGTTGCTGGTCTGTAGAAATGCAGTTGATTTTTATTTACTGATCTTAAATCCAGCAGCTCTGCTAAATTCTCTCGTTACTTGTGTGTATACAACCTCTTCATCTCTGAAGAATAACAGTTTTTTCTTTATAATCCTGGTCCTTCTATTACCGTTCCTTGCAATAAAGTGTAGAAATAGAGGTGCTGATGGTGGGCACCTTTGGCTTGTTCTTTTTTTTTGGATGCACCACACAGCTTGTGGGATCTTTTGTTCCCCGTCCAGGGATTGCACCTGGGCCCTCAGCAGTGAAAGCATGGAGTCCTAACTACCGGACCGCCAGGGAATTTCCCGGCCTTTGGCTTGTTCTTGATTTGAGAGGGACATTTTCACCCGGAAAGGCAGTCGCTTGTGGTGGTTGGTCGTGACTGCTTGTTCCGTTTCATCTCTTCTCTTAGCCTTTGAGCTACACCTTGTCTCGCATCCTTGCTGCAGGCCTTTCTGATCCTTGGGTGCCTCCCTGACGTGTAGAGTCCGTGTTACCTTGGAGCCTCAGCTACTCTTCCCCTTCCTGTAGGGCAGGAGTTGGGAGCAGCCCGGCCGGGTGCTTCTGGCTCAGGGCTCATGGAGATGTGGCCGTCAGCAGGTCCAGCCTCCAGTCACCCCAGCTGGCCCCCTCGCTGGCGGGTGGTTGGTTGTTGTCAGGCGAGCCCAGTCCCCCTGCACAGGGGCTTCTCTGGTCGGCTGTTCGAGCGTCCTCAGGATGGGGTGGTGCGGTGGCTGTGTCCCCACAGCAGGCGATCACCCTGGTTAGCCCTGGCCACGCGGGGGAAGTGACCAGGCTGTGACCGCGGGGAGCCGTGTCACCAGGGGCACATCTTCGTCCGTTCACTGGGGCGCCTCTTCCTGGTCGGCTCCCCTCTCGTGCCCCTCGTGAACCTTTCAGCACTTTCTTTATGTAGATGTTGTGAATTTTTTAAAACCTTAATTCTAAATATTTAAATACTTTCTATCTAAAGAAGTATAGAAATATTTTCTGTCTAAATAGAATCTTCTTTCCCATTATATCTTCAAACTAGTTTATATGTGTGAAGGCTGTTGATTCCTGTGAGTTAAGTTTGTTCCAAGACACCTTACTGAATTATCTTATTATTGAGGTAGTTTTTCAGTTGTTTCTGCTGTTTTTTTTCCCTACTTTGATAGCCATTATATGATGTATATGTACATTTCCCTGCATTGTGTTATGAAAACATGCAGACAAACAGAAAAGTTGAAGAACCTTATTACAAACAGCCATACACCCGCCACCTCCCTTCCACAATTGGTCTTACTTCGCTTTATCACATATCTACCTGTCAGCCCCATATGATGAATAGTTTAAATCATGAGCAAATGAAGTCACTGGATTATAAGTCTTAAACGAAGAGAGCCCTTAATACTGTTCTTTTGGGGTACTTCTCTGTGGCGTTTGTTACTTTGACCACAGATTTTATTGACATACGGTGTACATGCAGAAAGGCTTATGTATCACAGGTACACAGCTCACAGTGTTCGTTGCCTTGTTATGTATAACACCCAGTGGAACTGTGTTTGAATACAAACCTGGGTCCAAGTTTCCAATTACTCCCCTGGGCAGACCCATGGAGTGGGAAATAGTGACGTCAGAGGGCATGAAATTTAAAACTCTTCAGCTTTTCATACTGGTTTCCAGAAAAGTTAAGCCTGTTTATACCATCACCCGCAGTGTTGAGACTGTTTGATTCATTATATTCGTCCAGCATTACAGTCTTAAGGTGGTTGCCATGCAATGGGGGATACATCGTGCACTGGTTTCTGGAGATGCTCAGTTAAAGAGATACTTTATGAGCCCTTTAGAGTATTTTGTGTGTGAGACAGCTCCATATCCCTCGCCCACTGGGCTTTAGTGTGGTGGGCTATTTGATCAATTAGGGTGAGCTCTTTATACAAAAAGTCTATAACAATATTTTATCATCTTTTTTGAACATTTTTTGTTTTATTTTTGACTTTTACTTGATGTTTTGTATTTTTATGTATCATCTCCACTGATTATTTCTATCAGTAGTATTTTTATATTTTCATTTATTAATCTATAGATTTTACTGTACATTTATTAAGATTATTTCAGGAATATTTGTTCCTTTATGAATAAAAGTTGAGTTTCTTCATTTCAAAGATTCTCATCTTTATAAAGAAAAGGTCGTATATCTTGTATCAGTAACGGGCAGTCATTATTAGTTTTTGGAAAAAAATAAATGTGCTTTTAGAAAATACATACATTTCCCAAGGAATTAATTTAAAGCTAGGAAAAGGAATATACATTTGACCCCTGAACAACACGAGTGTGAACTGCACAGGTCCACTTACTTACACGTGGATTTTTTCCAACAGTAAACACTACAGTGGTACACGATCCACGGTTGGTCGGGTGTGGAGGAACCTCGTACAAGGAGAGCAGACTAAGTTACACTCAGGTTTTCCACTGCAGGGTCGGCACCGCTAACCCCTGAGTTGTTCGAGGTCAACTGTATATGAAAGGGCTCTTCTCCTGATTGTGTTTTCTTCCCTACTGACACTATTGGTGTAAAATAATCTTTCTTCCTACAATCCTTTCCAGCTGAATTGCCCTTAATTGATTTGATGAAGTTGTATGAAGGTGCCTTTCTGCCGAATTTCCAGTGGCCCCAACCTAAACCTGACAGTGAAGAGACAAGTGAAGATGAAGGTCTGTTTTAACATCTTTGAAGAATTCAGCTTTGAAAACAAAAGCCAAAATACTTAACAGAGGAAGGGTGCTTAAAACAGAGTTTAAGAATTACCTTCACTTCTTTCAGTCTGATAAAAAGTTGAAACTATATTTAATATGAAAGTTTATATTAATACTTTCATTAAATTCTGTGCTTTTTATTTTTATTGGTTAACTTGGCATAATTATCAGAGTACTAGATCAAGTTGTGAACAATGTAGAAATACTCTTCTCCAGATTTATACAAATTTTACGGGCCTAGGTTTTATCATTGATCCAGGCTGTGCTGTGTTCGCTTAATTTAACACACCCACTTTAAGGACTTTACTTGACTTTTATTGGACGTTCCAAGGAGGTACACAGACTACGCCCAGAAGAGTCCACATGTTCTTGTTTTCATCCCCCCTGTTTTGGTCCATAGACATGGCTGCCTGTGGGGGGCAGCAAGGGAGGGGCCCAGAAGATTCTGCGGGGAGGCCAGGGCTTGCTGGACCCCACGCTGCAGCAGGACTCGAGGAGGGGCTGCTGGCCCCCTTGCTTGCCCAAACTGTGATGCTTCTGATTCTTCCTTTCTTGGTGGTGGAGGGCAGTCACTAAACCCTTAGATGGCCGTACATCTCTGGCTGATACTAGCTCCTGATGCTGCACAGACGTTTTCTAACTTCACCCAGGGGCCTTCCAGAGCGGTCCTACAAACTGTTTATCTGGATGCATTGTTAACTATCTGAAGTGGGTTAAAAACAAAAATTTGGTGCTCAACTCTGTCTTTGAAGTGTTTGGGTTCTAGCGACTCCTTTTCTTTTTTCTCTTCTCTCTCCTTTTTTTGTCATGTTAAGTGGCCTCATAATGCTATCACAGCCTCTCAAACCTCGCCAATCCCGTTTTTCCATTGATCACAGACATGGAAGACTGCCGGAAGGATGTGGTCCTCATCGACTCGCTGTTCATCATGGACCAGTTTAAAGCCACAGAGAGAGTGGTTGTCGGGAAGCCTCACACAAAGGACATCGCGGAAGTGACCGCTGTGGCCGAAGCCATCCTGCCCAAGGGCAGTGCTCGGATCAGCACCGCGGTGAGCCGCTGTGCCCTGTGCGAGGGATGGTGTCTCTGTTAAGGGGAAAAGCTTCCTTCCTCCTTCCAAATGAGCCCTTTATCCCAATGGCAGAAGTTGTCAGGAAAAACAATTAAGGATCTTTCTTTTTCTGTTATCTGTAAATCATCTTTGTGGCTTCCCAGTAGGCTTATCATATGACTGATCTGACAACAGTTGTAGTGGTTGTTCTGAGATGTGCCTGTTGGGCCCGTCTGCCCCTGCAGGTGAAGTTGAACGCTCCGGCTCTTCTGTACGGCACCCTCAGAGATTACCAGAAGATTGGCCTGGACTGGCTGGCCAAGCTCTACCGGAAGAACCTCAATGGCGTATTGGCAGATGAAGCTGGGCTTGGTAAAACAGTGCAGATCATTGCTTTTTTTGCCCACCTAGCCTGTAACGAAGGTAAGAGCTTGTTGTTTTTTGAACAGTTCGTATTTGCTGAAACTGAACCGTAGGCAGTGCATCTGGCGTGTGGGTGGGGAGAGGCCTTTATTCTCTGCTCCTTTGCTCCGTGCTCTGGTCCAGACTCAGAGAACTGGGCTCAGAGGCACTCATCACTGGAACAAACAAAGCACTCGTTCACAACAGACACTAGATCGAGTAACTCACCATGTTTCAAAGTCTAACGTAACATAAGACCCAGCAGGCCGTGTGACTGGGGCTTCGTGACTTCCAGGCAGCAGGGCCTCTGCGCTACTTCACATCGGCATGAGTGCTCTCGGCCGGGCTCTCCCCTCGGGCTGCCCGTGGGCCGGCGGGTTCGCGTCCCCCGTGGTGTGATTGGTTGCCCTGCCAAGGCCCATCGGCGTCTTCCCTGTGCTGTGGCTCAGGCCCTCCTGTCTCTCTGCTGGATCCCACCACCCCTGGAGCCCTGTGAGGGCTCGGCGTCTGTGCAGCAGCAGAGGGACGGAGTGCCCGCACTCCTCAGCAGGCCGTGCCCTCCGCCCCGGATGTCTGCCTCCTCACCCCTTGGCTCTTTCAGCTCACAAGGATGTTCAGCCTTCGGCCCCCGTTCACTGCCCTCCGCTTGGCTGTGGGCCTGGTGCCCGCCTGCTCTCCGCCTGTGCCGTGGGGCTGTGGATGAGCCTGTGTGCGTGTCTCTAACACGGGACAGGGGCTTGTAGGCTTCCTCTCGCAAGGGAAGTGTCCCGTAGCCCTGGGGGCTGGGCACGGAACCTCACGTTCCAGCACTTAGCCAGCTCCTGAGGAAGAACAGGCCATCACCTTCATCTCCGTGTCACAGCTTTAGTAGCAGGGAGGGGCCCCTCGAGTTAAGGGGGAGTTGGCGCCCTGAGTAGGCTGGATGGAGATTCCTTCAGCCCTGGGGTCGTTTCTTCCTCCCCGGCCCCTCTAAATTCTTTCACAGTTACCTTAGCATCTTTAGTAAATAACTCTTCTTTGCCCTTGGTTTTGAAAGCTTACTTGATCTTACTTTTAGTACAAATGGATCAACTTTGGGGCCTTACTTCCTTGTGCTAATATGTTTGTTTTTGACCCAGTACCACAAAGTGTCCAATGTAGTACTTTAAAATGAGTTTTTATATATATATATAGTTATCTCAAGATAGAAGAGCTATCTTGTCTTACTATTTTATTGTTTAGTTGAAAAAAGTGTTCATTATTGTATTTTATAATAGAAAGAAATTGGAAGCAGTGTACACTTTCAAAAGTAGGGGATTTTATTTCATCTGTTGAACAAACAAATGGATCAGTTATTCATTCCATAGGTGCTTACCTAGCACCTCACTGGTTCCAGGCACTGTTGTAGGCACCGGGGGTGCAGCTCTGAGCAGAACAAAGCCCCCCCAACCCGGGAGGCTCACAGCAGGCACAACGAATAAGGAGTCAGCACGTGGGGAGCAGCACGTTGCCGTTGTGTATGGTGTGCGCGGCACAGCCTGTGAGCAGAGGCCTGAGAAAGCCGTGACCACCAGGATCGGGGGGCTTGGGAAGGTGGGGTGGTGGGTGCAGAGGCTGAAGGGGTTGCTGGTGTGTCCACGGGACAGTGCTGAGGCTGGTGCGGGGGCCAGCGGGTGCAGAGCCAGGAAGGCCGCCGGCCGGCCAGCTGAGGGCCTTGCAGGCTGCGCAGGGTCTGGCTCTCCCTGGTTAGAGGTCTGTGTTAGTGTGGGTGTCAGAGGGGACACTAGACCTCCTTGGTGCTGGGAACAGACTCAGAGGGCCAGATGTTGGGAAGCTTGCTGCCCTGGGGGAGAGGCGGGTGCCCGGCAGGTCCTGGGGGACCCAAAAGGAGAGTGGGCAGGCGTGTGCTGCCTGCTCTGCTTCCGCACAGGACGGGCCGAGTGGGGCCCACCTGGGACCTGGCTCCCCTGTCTGCCCCACCCCCTGGGGCCCAGTGTCCTTGGGCTCCTCCTCACTGTGGAACCATAACACTGGAGTTCCCCAGTTCCTCCAGAGCAGAGGGCTGGCTCCGGGAGACTGAGTGAGGGGGTCCTGGTCAAACCCCTCGCCAGCTCGCCAGTCTTCTTGTCAAAGTGAAACAGCCAACAGCCTGTCGCTGTCCACCCGCTTCCATCCCCAGTGGTGACCCCTCGGGGCAGTCTGGTGTGTGTCCTGCCTTGCTGCGCCCAAGTGTCAACAGACATGCTCACAAACACATATACAGACACTTGTTCCTCCTCTCCAGAAATGGAACAGCGTGCTAAATGCTAGTGAAGCAAACAAACAAACTTGTTTTTCACTGGAGGGGGAAAGGCACCTGGGGTTGATTTGCATTTCCCTACTCACGAGGTCATGCCCTTCAAAGAGTTTATCCTCTGCTTGTATTTTTCCCTTTGTGAAATTTCTTTTTTCTTTTCTTTTTTTTTTTTTTTGGCTGCGCTGCGCAGCTTGTGGGATCTTGGTTCCCTGACCAGGGATCGAACCCAGGCCCTCCGCAGTGGAGGCACGGAGTCCTGACCACTGGACTGCCAGGGAAGTCCCAACCTTTGTAGAATTTCTGTTCACTTCCTTGTTCATTTTCCTCTTAGGTGTTTTTGTTTTTAATTGAAGTATAGTTGATTCATATTATTGTGTTAGTTCCAGGTGTACAGCAAAGTGATTCAGTGTTATATATATATATTTTCAGGTTATTTTCCATTATAGGTTATTACAAGATATTGAATAGAGTTCCCTGTGCTATAGCAAATCCTAACTGCTTGTCGATTTTTTTTTTCTTAAATTTATTTTTGGCTGTGTTGGGTCTTCATTGCTGCACGCGGGCTTTTCTCTAGTTGCGGTGAGCGGGGGCCACTCCTCGCTGCAGTGCGCAGGCCTCTCATTGCGGTGCCCTCTCTCGTTGCAGAGCACGGGCTCCAGGCGTGCAGGCTTCAGTAGTTGTGGCTCGCGGGCTCTAGAGCACAGACCCGACAGCCGTGGCGCATGGGCTTAGTTTCTCTGTGGCATGTGGGATGCTCCCACACCAGGGCTCAAACCTGGGTCCCCTGCATTGGCAGGCAAACCCTCAACCACTGTGCCACCAGGGGCCCTGCTTATCGATTTTATGTATAGTAGTTTGTATCTGTTAATCCCATACTCCTAATTTCCCTTTGGTAACCATAAGTTGTTTTCTTTTTTTCTGTGTCTGTGAATCTTTTTTGTTTTGTAAATGGGTTCAGCTGTATTATTTTTTAGATTCCACATATAAGTGTTAACATAATATCTGTCTTTCTCTGACTTACTTCACTCAGTATAATCTCTGGGTCTACCCATGTTGCTGCAAATGGCATTATTTCATTCTTTTTTATGGCTGAGTAGTATTCGTGTGTGTGTGTGTGTGTGTGTGTGTATGTACACACCACATCTTCTTTATCCATTCCTCTGTTGATGGACATTCAGGTTGTTTCCATGTCTTGGCTATGCTGCTGTGATCATTGGGTGCGTGTATCTTTTCTAATTAGAGTTTTCTCTGGATATATGCCCATGGGCGGGATTGCTGGATCATATGGCAACTCTAATTTTAGTTTTTGAGGAATCTCCATACTGTTCTCCACAGTGGCTGCACCAACTTACATTCACACCAACAGTGTAGGAGGGTCCCTTCTCTGCAGCGTTGACTGCTTGTAGACTTTTTGATGGTGGCCATTCTGACTGGTGTGAGGTGATATCTCACTGTAGTTTTGATCTGCATTTCTCTGATAATTAGCCATGTTGAGCATCTTTTCACGTGCCTCTTAGCCATCTGTGTCTTTTTTGGAGCAATGTCTGTTTAGGTCTTCTGCCCATTTTTTTGATTGAGGTGTTTGTTTTTTCAATATTGAGTTTTATGAGCTGTTTGTATATTTTGGATGTTAAACCCTTGTCAACTGTATTGTTTGCAAATATTTTCTCCCATTTTGGGTGGTTCTTTTTAAGGATCAGTAGTAATAACACTTTGCTTATGAGCCGTAATGGCTATAGATGAGTGTGTTACAGATATTTTTTCCAAGCCTGCCATTTCTGACTTTTAACTTGGTTTATGTTTATTTGTAGCACAGAAGTTGAAATGTATGTGTGTACTGCCCAGAAATTTAAGAAACGCTTACTTTTCCGAAGAATGCAGTTGAAACCGTGTGCTTTGGGCTGGGTTGGGATGGGTTTGGGTGTGTTCTGACTGGCGGCCGGGGACTGTGATGAGCGTGAGTGGTGGACCGGCGCCTGTAGCGTGGGGCTGCCAGCGGGCCGTGCTGGCCGTGGGGCTCGAGGCCGAGGGTTTTTCCTTTCTGAGCATTGTTCGCTGTAGATGAGAGTCCTTGCCCTGCTTACGTTACGGGGTCACTTTGAATCCGTTCTCGTTTTACTGGCTACTCACTCATTCAGCTCCTCTCTGTTGAGTGCGTCCTGCCGGGGCCCTGGGAGCGGGGGAGAGACCCGTCCTGATGGCGGTGGCTGCGCTGTAGGGCGGGCGGGGACACCCCCGCATCCCAGTGATGTCTGCTCTAGCCGCGCCCGGGCCTCACTCACACCTGCTGACCGGGCACAGCGCCGGGCACCTGCCCTGGACAGATGGTTTTTGTTACAGAGGGCACTTGTATGTCTCCTGTGTAGGCAACTGGGGCCCGCATCTTGTCGTTGTGAGGGGCTGTAACATACTCAAGTGGGAGCTCGAGCTGAAGCGCTGGTGTCCGGGGCTCAAAACGCTCTTGTATGTTGGCAGCCATAGAGAACTCAAGGCAAAGAGACAGGTATGTCAGTTTAAACCTGAAATAGAACTAAACAGAAAACATCTTAATTTCTATAGAAGACACATTTCAGAGTGTCAACGCATGCTTGTTAGTGTAATTACTGTCCATCACTCGTCTGTGAGATACGAGACCTTCTAGTTGTCTGGGCTTAGGGCCCCCTTGAAGCATAGACTATGCTCAGGAAACTGGCCGTTCCATGCAGGGCTTGTGTTCACCTCCCAGGAAGTGAGGGAGCTTCCCCCAGAACTCAGATGGTCTCTGGTGGTGCTGTCATCCTTTTAAACTGTAGACCTGTTGGTTGTCACAGGCAGAAATAAGAAATTGTGATGCATCCTGAGTTCTGAATTACAAATCCGTAAAATAATTCCTATGGATGTGTTTATTAGGAATATTTGTGACAAACAGATGAGCTTCTGAAACAAATTTGGAGTCGTATTTTTCTATTTTCTGCCCAGTAGTTTCTAGTACTAGATTCTAAGTAAAAGTATGTTACAGATCACAATTTTTCATTGGAGAGAAAATTTTGGCTTATGATTAGACTCTACTGTGTTGAGTAATATTTACTTAAAAAGTGAGTACTTTGAGGGGTCTTTTCTTTTTTCTCTTTTTTTTTAACTCTGGTTATTAATTTGCTTTTTAATAACTTGGAATGTAGTCAGCGGCAACATAGATATTCACATTTCCTATCATCTTCTGAATACATGTTCCATCACTAAGATGATATACTATGAAAGCGAGCCCCACTTCTGCATACTGTGTGCTGATCTGTTTTCCAAAAGCGATTGTTAATGCCTCCAAAGCAGTTTCTTAATTTGTCCACACAAGTGCTTAGCCTCCTAAAGAAAAAGGTCATAAAAACATAAACAGCTGTTTTCTGAGTGGTGAGAGAGCAGGTTACCGAGGAAAAGGAGAGGTGACGGCGGTGGGGCAGGTTAGGTGGGTGGTGAGCGCACGCGGAAGTCCTCTCCTGGTTCCTGCGCCGACAGTGAGGCCCGGCTTCTGTGCTACAGGGGTGGACAGAGCCCAACCGCTTCAACGTCTGCATCACGTCCTACAAGCAGTTCTTCAAGGGCTATGCGTCCTTCACGCGGGTGCGCTGGAAGTGCCTGGTCATCGACGAGATGCAGCGTGTGAAGGGCATGACCGAGAGGCACTGGGAGGCCGTGTTCACCCTGCAGAGGTCTGGCCCCCCCCGCGCGCCGTGTGCCGTGTGTTGTTGGTGTAAAGGTTCTTTGGGGGGACCATAGGGAACTGCAGACGCCCAGGTGGCCCTGCAGCTTCAGGGGCTGCCCTCGCCGACGGCGCTCGTTTGATTCAGTCCGTTCCTCAGGACGCGTGTGTGTGTGTCTGTGTGTGTCTGTGTGAGCGTGTGTGTGTGTGTGTGTGTGTGTGTGTGTGTGTGAGCTCCATAGGATCGCTGTCCCTTTCCTTGAATATCTCCAGAAAAAGGCTCTGCGCCCAGCTTGACGTTTCAGGTGTCGTCTCCCATTGTGTGTTCAGCCAGCAGCGACTGCTGCTCATCGACGCCCCCCTGCACAACACCTTCCTGGAGCTGTGGACCATGGTGCACTTCCTCATCCCGGGCATCTCCAGGCCCTACCTGCACTTCCCCCTGAAAGCCCCCAGCGAGGAGAATCAGGACTACTACCACAAAGTGGTCATCCGGCTGCACCGGGTACGTGGCGCTGCCGCTGCGGGTCCCTGCTTGACAAGCACCCCCGGCTTAGCATGGATGTGTCACGACTTCATTTTAGAAAAGGAGAGCTTTCTTTTTTCAGGTGACACAGCCCTTTATTTTGCGGAGAACTAAGAGAGATGTGGAGAAGCAGCTAACGAAGAAATATGAACACGTCCTGAAGTGCCGCCTCTCCAATCGACAGAAGGCCTTGTACGAGGATGTCATCCTGCAGCCAGGGTGAGTTCAGGGCTGCGCACTCCTGGCCACCTTCCTGGGGAAGAGCGGGCCCCTCTGGCCTTCCAGAAGGCTCCTCGGGGGGTGGGGGGGCTTCTGCAGCTGGAGGCCATGCTCGCGCCCGGCCCTGGCGGCTCCGCTCCTCTCAGGCTGGCAGGCTGCCCCTCCCTGGTCCCGTCAGAGGCTGTGCCCAGAGCCGGCCCAGGAGGAGCACAGCGTCGCACGCCGCTCGGTGCCGCACTGCACTGGAGGTTCACGCAGGAGGCCGTGCTGATTGGGTGGCTCGTCCGTTCACAGCCACATGTAGGACGTGGGACCGAGGCCCCCATGCCGTGTGGTCAGGCGCAGGTGGCACTCCAGGGCCACACCGGGTGGCCGCGGGCACCTCCGTATGGACCCTAGACGGGTGGGGCCCCGTCCTGTCCGTGATCCTTCCCGTGACCTGTTCAGCTCTTTTTGTCATGTACTCTGTGTTCTTGAGTTTACGTTAAAAAAAAACAAAAATAAGCCCATGGGATTAAAGTTTCGAAGATTTTACAGGTACTTGCACTCAGTACTACAGCGCTCTGTGCAGAGCTCACCAGTTTCCCCACAAACTGACCCTTGGCAGCCCAAGCGGGGGCTCAGCATTCCACAGCAAGCTCCCACGTTTCTGTGCCAGGTGTCGGGCGGGCTGCTCACCTGGCTCGCCTGCCCGCTCCTCGCGGGCGGGACGTGGAGGGTGAGGGTGTGGGCCCGGGCACAGGTGCGGGCTGGGGCCCTGAGGCTCTGGAGGCAGGTGGTGGGGCAGTGGCCCTGCCCTGGGAGCTGGGTCGCCTGGCACAGCCATACGTAGCACGCGGGCAGATGCTCTGGGCCTGGTTGCGAGCGTTGTGTGCTTAAGTGCGTAACGTGGTCCAAGTAGTGTCCGCAGCAGCAGGTGTGCAGGAGAGGGTTTTGCTGTTACTGCCTGCTCGTGTCATAGGCTTCTTTTTAGACAGCTTTAGGACAGAGTGTAAGTAGCCAGTCCTTGGCAACCAGCGTTGTGCCGCGGCAGGCCGTTGACCATCTCAGTCAGGCATAGGAGCTGTGGAGACCCCACCCCTGACAACACGTGCAGTGACAGATCCTGCTTCCTGGACACTGCAGGAGCAGACAGCCCGCGGCACGGCTGGCGCCTGCTGGCGGTCAGCTGTCTCAGCCTGTGCTGATCCGGAGAGAATCGCAGTGTGCGCAGAGGGCGGGTCCTGGGCCAGCAGGCGCGGGCTCGTGCGGCTAGGGCGTCCCTTCACCCAGACAGACGGAGCCGCGGCGTCCTCGGGATGCCTGCCCTGTCGTCGCTCTTTGGTGGCGTGCCGTGGGACGTCGCTTGGGTTGTGCTTGGCAGTGACGACAGCAGTCCCGCTCGTCGAGTGTGGGATGCTCTCCGTGTGCCCGTAGGAGAGGCCCCTGCATCCGGGAGCCACTGGGCCAGCAGAGCCTAGGTTGTCCTGTGCCGCAAGGTCCCCATGGAGTGGCGGGGAGATTCCCCGTCTTAGGTCCCTGCACCTCTTTCTCTCGGGCCTGTTGGTCAAGTCACGGGGGGCTGTGAGCAGGCCTGCGCTGACCCCACGGCGGCTCCCGGGTGTGCCCTGCACACCTCGGTGCGTGTTGACGCGATGGTCTCGGGGTCCTCGGGTGGACTCTGAGCATCGCTCCCGGTCAGCGCTTTCCTGCCCTCTGCGTGGCGACTGTGTACACGTTTCTACCGCCTTCCCGGAGAGCCCTGCAGACCCACCCGTGTGGACCCGCCTGTGGTGGCGCCACCTCCTCCTGGTTTCTGTTACAGTCCTTCCGGCGGGCTCTGAGCCCAGCCCCTCAGGAGCCTCCATTTGCAGTTTTCTTGGTCTCTCGTGTTTTCTCTCCTGTCTCATCCAGACATGTATCACTGGCCTCTGAACGGCCGCCCTCGCCTCTCCCCTTCTGCTCTCTGGCACTGCCTGTGCTCTGTCCGCGTCCCCGACCCCACCCCGCTCCGCCCCTGCGCCCACGCGCTCCGTCCTGGCGGGGGCTGCCTGGGCTGCCGGGCTGACCGCATCCTCCTGTGGCGGCTTGAGCTGCCCCCCGGCACTGCACATCCCATGTGTGCGGGGCTGGCCTCCCCAGACGTGGCTCTCCGCTAGGCTTCCCTGTCTCAGGACGCTGGTGCTCCACCGGCCGGGCCGTCCTCCCGTCCTCCCGTCCCCTCTCCTCCCCCTCTGCTCCCGAGTCCCTGCCCGCCCCGCTCCACGGCTCCTTCCTGCCTCACCCACTGGGCACGCTGTGCTCTGTGGCCGCCCTTGGGGGCCCCCAGCCTGGAGGTCTCAGCTGGCCTCCATGCAGCCCCCGCGCCGTGGCCCCCGTGGCGCCGGCGCGGTGTCAGGCCTGCGGGTCACCTCCTTCGCCGGACCACCCCGTCCAGTCGCTCTTAGCCCTGCCCCTCGAGGGCCTTCTCCCCCAGGCCGGGTGTTCTCACCCCGCCACTGCCTGCCGGCGCTCGTCGTGGCTACCGTGGAGAATGGCGTCGTCCCTGCCGGCAGGAGGCGAGGAGGGCTGCTCGCGTCTGCCGCGCGCCCTGGCTCTCCGGCCGCCCGTCCTGTGTCACGGGGGCGGTGAGCGAGTCTGAGAACCCTCACCGCACGGAGGTGGGTCCGGATGTCGCTGCCGTGCGAGCCAGGTCTGGGGAGAGCGCACCGACTGCGTGTCTGTGGAGCCCGGCCGGCATGAGCTCTCAGCCAAGGCAGTGCTTATGTCTCTCCCCACACGCAGGACGCAGGAAGCTCTGAAGAGCGGGCGCTTTGTGGACGTGCTGAGCATCCTCCTGCGGCTGCAGCGGATCTGCAACCACCCCGGGCTGGTGGCGCCCCGGCTCCCGGAGTCCTCCTACACAGCGGGGCCGCTGCAGTGCCGCTCGGCCTCACTCATCCTGAAGGCGCTTGACCGAGACTTCTGGAAGGTGCGCAGAGGGTGCGGGCGGCTCTGCCTGAGGTCTGTTCCGGGTGCTTCTGGAACGTCAGTCTCCACTAACTCGCATCCTGCGTTTCGCCATCGCCTGATGCTGGGCGGCATCGAGTGGCGGTGTGATGGGCCTTCCCCTCGACCTAGAACCCGCTTTGGAACGGGCCCCGAGGGGCGAGCGTGCGGAGCAGGGGGGGTTCTCCTCGCCGGCCGTTGGCCCCTGAGAAACGGCAGAGCGTGTGGAGGAGCGCAGGGCTCGGGACGGCGGGACCGCGGGGCTGTCCTCACAGGCGCGCGCGGTCTGAAGCCTGCGGGGGCCTTTCCGTTAAAATGTTAGTAACTGTCCCTAGGTGGGGAAACTCGGTTATTTTTTGACCAAAAAAGTAGAGTTGTATACCTTTCTGTGTTTGGATTTTGGGGTAATTTTGGAAAGTTTTTCCAAAATGAAAAATTTTAAAACAAAAGAGATCGGGTTAGGTTGGGTGATTCTGAGCACAGGTGTGCTGAGCTCGTGGCTCTCGGCAAGCCAATGCCGAGCCCTCAGGGGCTGTCATTCCTGCTCGGGCTTCCACGCGGGAGGCCGAGAGCTTGCCCAGACCAGCTGGCCGCGGGCAGGCTGCTGCCTGAGTTCCCCTTGGCTGTCTCCACCCCAGAGGACCAGGGACCGAGGTCTCACAAATGCGGAGAAACAGGAACCAGCTCTGTGGCTTCGATAGGCTTGTGCAGGTTCGAGGTGTGGACAGGACAGGGACCCTGGGGCCAGATTGCAGGGGCTCACGTCCCGGCTCTGCCCCATGAGGAGTGCAGCCTCGGGTGGTCAGTCTGCCTCGGTTTCCTCACCACACCGGGAAGGCGTGAGGAATCGGTCAGTTAGTGTACGTCATGGTCTGAGGAAGGGCCTGGTTGGTAAGCAGTATGCGGTGAGTTACGTGATGAATGGGATTCCTGCCGCTATGCCTACTACTCTCCTATGGGAGTGTAGTTGATTTATAGTATCACTTTCAGGTGTACAACAAAGTGAATCAGTTATACGTATACATACATCCACTCTTACGATTACTACTCGTGACGTAGGGATGAGTTTTTCGTTGAGTTAAAGAAAAATTGAGCCATGGGGGATAAAGATGCGTCAGAAGCAGGCTACCTCAAGGTACCGGAGGGGCGGGGAGATGTTTCATGGATAGTAGTTTTTATGTTGTGTTTTCATTTTAAAAACACTTTTATTGAGGTAGCTCATTATCGTAAAACTCACTGTTCTGAAGCGTACATACAGTTCGTTGGTTTGAGTATATTCACAGAGTTGTGCAACCATCACCACTAATGCTAGAACGTTTCATGACCCCAGAGAGAAAATCCACACGCACTGTCATTCCCATTCCCCCTCCCCTTCCCAGCCCTGGCAGCCACTTACCTGCATCTGTCTCTGTGGATTCACCAGGTCCAGATAATTTATATCAGTGGCTCACTTCACTTGAGCATAATATTTTCAGAGTTCATCCACGTTGCAGCCTGGGTCAGAATCTCCTCCCTCCATTGTCTGGATGGACCGCAGTATGTTCATCCGCCCACGAGCTGATGGGCACTTGGGTGGTCTCCACTTTTTGGCCACTGTGAGTGCACATTCATGTGCAGGTTTTGCCTGGGCGTGGGGCTCCCTTCTCGTGGGGCTCCTCTTGGGCACGTGTCTGACGGGCGGGGGGTTGCAGGGTCACATGCTGAGTCCATGTTGAACCTTTTCATCACCTGCCTGGCATGGTGGCTGCCAGGTTTCCCATCCCCACCAGGGTGTGAGGGGGTGGGGGCATTCACGTCTCCACATCCTTGCCCACACCTGCTGTCCCCCCTCTTTGATTCCCGCCATCCTGGTGGGAGTGAGAACATCCGAGAGAAGCACAGGTGGAGGGAACGTCCCCAGGGCTCCGGACATGGCGACGTGCCACACGCCCGCTGCACCTGCACCAGCGCGCTAGGGTCTCTCCCTCGGCCTTCCCAACGAGGCCGAGCATCTCCCTCTGTGGAGACGAGCGTTTTCCAGGCTCGTCCCTCTCTGCTGAGTCTAGTCTGTCTCTGAAGTGCCACCTCTCCTTTCCCACTGCCACTCGGGGTGACCACGTGCCATCACTCCCACCTTTAAGTTGGGGAACTGAGCACACCGTGGTCCGGCGGGTGCCGCTCAGCAAGACGGCTGCTCGGGGCCTGGCCTTCCCGTTTTGGAATCGACTTGGATTCCTAGTCAGCTGTTTTTTTCCTGCCTCCTGTAGCAAAATTGTTTTCTTTTTCTCCTTAGGAAACCGACCTTTCTATATTTGATCTTATTGGCTTAGAAAATAAAATGACTCGCCACGAGTCAGAACTGCTGGGTAAGAAGAAGGTGACACGGAAACTCTTCGAGGAGCTGTTCACCGCGCCGCCACCGTCGGGCAGGCCAGCGGCCGTCAGACTGAAGCCCAGCAGGTGTGTAGTGTGGTGTGGAGCGTCACTTCCTGCTCACCGGCCAGCTCTGGCTGGGTCCTGGCTGGTTGTGTGTCGTGGGGTCTGGGTGGCATCCCCTCTTCTCCTGCTGAAAGGGACCCCGGCCCTGCAGCCTCTCGGGCAGACCTGGGACCACCGGGTTGGAGCTCCACACGAGAACTGGGGCTACAGCCTGTGAAAAGAAAGGCTAATCATCTAATTTGGCTCTCTGCTTCTCCTGGAAATTAATTGCCCAGATGTCCTTGGATCCTGGGATAAACAGCAGGGGTGTGCAGGGCACAGGAGAGGCTCTTTTCATCATCTTGAAGAAGCGCTGGGCTTTGGGAGGGCTCTGCGTGGGGAGGTGGTCAGGGGCGGGGTGGTCAGGCTGCCTCTGACCTGGTGCGGGTGTGGTGGCAGCCGTCGGCAGGGGAGCACTGCGGGGGGGGCAGGGTTGGGACCCTGAGGTCTGGCAGAGGCTCCACCCCTGACTGCAGCATCAAGGGCCTCCAGGGACATGATGCAGGTGCCACGAGACTGGGAGGAGCGGTGCGTGCAGATGGATGAGCTCGAAACACGTGATTCAAGACAGGCCACACGCGTGCAGCCGGATTTGTGCACAACTCTGTGCTCCAGCTAAAAACAAAAAAAGCAGACAGGTGTTTTCGAGAGAAACGGGCCAGCTCTGCAGATGGCAGCCCATTCCTGTTGCCTTTTCTCTGTGTGACCTCCCTGGTGACTTGGATCCGACCACCCTCGCCTCAGCTGCGTGGCCCACGCTCACAGGAGCCTGCAGCCCTCAGTTAAACACATGGCCGGGGCAACGAAGCCGCAGTCCTCTTGGGGCTGGCCCGGCCTCGTTTAGTGGCTTTCTGCTGGCTGCACATTGCACGGGGGTTTTGATATAGAAGTCCTGCCGTCATGGTTTTCCAGGTTAAAGAAATAGGAGGAGCATGTTGCCTGTGATAAATCGGACAAAGCAGCCATGGTGCGGATCCCCCTTCACAGTTTTACCCACTGGTGCCTGTGGGGTGCCTTTACCATTTCTGCTGTTTCTCTCCATTTCGTGTACTGCCTTGTTATCTAGTTGTGCAAGTTGACTTTTCACCCCACTTTACTCTTATTCAAAAGAGTAGTAGAATGGACTTTATGTGCTAGATGCAGTTTTTCTAGTCCACGTTCATGGGAACTTAATCACATTCACCCCTGCATCGCCCAAGCGTTGGGGTAGATGCACCATTTTTAGGTACTAAGCACCTCCCTCAGGGTCCCCGGTGAGCGCTGCTTCTTAGCACAGCACTTAGAAATCCCCCCACCCCTCTTTAAATGCACCCAGGGTGTGGGAACCCCACTGCCCGCGGGGCACCCTGTATCCCCAGGGCCCATCCAGGAGACTGTGCCTGCCACGTCTCAGAAGTGCTCGTGTCTTCCTGCCCGCGCTCGGGCGTCCAGGTTGTTTCAGCCCGTGCAGTACGGCCAGAAGCCCGAGGGCCGCACCGTGGCTTTCCCCAGCACACACCCGCCCCGGACGGCCACGCCCACAGCCGCTGCCACGCCGCAGGGCCATGTTCGAGGACGGCCGCCCATCGCCACGTTCTCTGCAAATCCGGATGCAAAAGGTATGCCTCTTGTGGGGGTGTGCCCGGCACCACAGAGGGTTTTTGTGAAAGAAGTTCCTCGTGCTTCCCTGGCCCCATGGGGACATGTGACCACTCCTCTGAGCAGGAGTGGGACCGTCCACTCTGGCTCTGCCCAGGAGACCATGTGTAGTTCTCACGTGAGTTTTAAGCTTTTTTTTATGTCTTTGAACTGTATAAGATATCCCCTTCTTAGTCGAGTTACTGTTGATGTGATGGTGAAGATGTACCTCGGCAGAAACGTTCTCTTTTATGTCGGGAAACGCATGTCGAAGTCATTTATGAAACTTCTGAGGAAGTCTGCTTTTGTGTTCTGTGCCACCGCTTCAGTGTAACCTGATTGTTACTTGAAGAAGGATAGGGTTAAATGGCAGAAAAGGTAATAAAAATTGTCTTCTAACCCTAATCCACGGGGTCCTCAACGTCAAGTCCCCTGTGTTTTTCTGAGATCTTCATAAATGCCAGAGCTGCTTGTTGCAAGAGCTCTTCATGCAGCTGGGGACACCAGCGCTGCCTGACCTCCGTGCGTGGTTAAGATGTGGTTCTCACGGACACGCCCGAAGGGGCCGGCTTGTGACACTCCCGTTTACTCCAGAAATGCAGAAATGTCGTGGGCTGGTGGACTCGAAGTGAAAATACCAGTAGTTAACGATGGATAAAAAATTAGATTTCTCTCATCCTGTAGACCACCCACCCCCGTTTTTAGAGAGGGCGTCTCCTTTGAGAGGCGGTATGAAGTAATGTTTGTTTTATTTCTTTAAAATTCGGGTTTAATACTGCATTTTCTGAAGAACCTCTAACAGCTTTGCACAAACCAACCTTATCGATTGCAGCGCCAGCAACCCCGTTTCAGACCTCTCAGGCCTCCACCGGTGCTCCGAGACACCAGCCCGCCTCGACCTTCAGCACAGCACCTAGCCCAGCCCATCCTGTGAAACTGCGGGCTCAGACCACTGCCCCGGCCTCCACCCCGGGCCCGCCCCAGCCCCAGCCCCAGGCCCCCTCGCACCCGGCCGGGCAGAGCGCGCTGCCTCAGGGGCTGGTGCTCACCTCGCAGGCCCAGGCGCGCCTGCCTAGTAAGTGGCTTCGCCTCTCCTGGGTCTGCCACCTCTTTGCACAAGGACATTGCGTTCACACGAGCGGCGTGTGAAGAGCCTTGCTGTCCACTCCCTTTGTCTCCCCAACCCCGTGTCCGGTGCTGCCTTTCACCACGCTGTCCTTTCCAGCCCTAAATCTACAGAAGGAGGGCTCCACTCAGGGCCGGAGTCCAGGGTCTTGTCCTTTCTCTGTCCTCCCTTCTGACCCCCCCGTCAGCCTTGCTTCTCTCCCGTGCTCACGCTCTGCCTCGGTGGCCGAGGAGGGCGCTTCTTAGTGAGCCACGGGTTTGTGCCGTCAGCCTCCAGGGCCCCTTGGAGAGCAAAGGGCAGTAAAACGAAAGCCTTGTGAGCTAGGGTTCGACTTCCTTTTAGTCTCTTGCTTATTACCAAATTTAAATCTGGAATGACTGTTGCTCAAGTGAGACATTTTGTAATAACTCACTGAAACATCGCAACCTTCTTGCATTTTTTAAATAGAACTTTTTATTGTGACCAGTGCGATTAGGGTGCTACCTCTGTCCACCCTGCTGTTGGAAGTACCCTGATGGAAACTGTCCTGGGCTACACCATTTCTCAGATGCCACCTGGAGCACTTTATCTGTTGGCACAAGTTGTGTTGAGGCCTTTCTGGAGAGACGGGAGAGAGAGAAGTGTCATGAGGAGACACCGGGTTCAGGCTCGTTTTCTCTTGTGATGAGCCTGTCTTCCGTGCCAGCAAATGCAAAGCCCTTATCCTGGTTCATTGCCCAGGGGAGGAGAGCCCTTGCATACATTTCGGTTTTTCTTTCTTTTTGGCCAGGGGTAGGAGTCCCGGGGGTGTACCCAGGAGCCATGCTTGGGGGGCGTAGGGCCAGGCCGCCTTTCATGCCTCCACTTCTGGACTGAGGAGGGCTCGTGGGAGAGTCGTAGTTCTGTGCAGAGATCTCTGCGTCTCTTTTTCCGTTTTCCCTTCATGTTTATGGTTTCTGTGGGCAAGATATCCTTGGATGTTTTCCTCGTCTTTTGCTAACTATCCTCTTTATAGCATCACTACTAATTCTGGCCTGAATTT
The DNA here is from genome assembly GCF_949752795.1 of Hyperoodon ampullatus. Taxonomy (NCBI): domain Eukaryota; kingdom Metazoa; phylum Chordata; class Mammalia; order Artiodactyla; family Ziphiidae; genus Hyperoodon; species Hyperoodon ampullatus. The sequence goes on along the minus strand of NC_136926.1, from coordinate 1,586,905 downwards.
TCATGGGAGGAACATTTAGACTCGAATATCAACCATTGGGTTTAAAAAGAAAAAAAAAAGCCTTTAAAGCTATTATTCAATTACAGTTTGAAGGTGGTACCTTTTCGAGTTAGGTGCATATGACTCCATCTGAGTTCTGTTTTTAAAAAAAAAAATGCTTTAAGCAGTGTTAAATCTTCCATTTTTTCACAGTTAAAATTACAGACCGAATCCTACGATCTAGTTCAAATTAGTGTGAAACACTGTATCATAAAGTGTGATGTATTTATGTACTTAAATACATTCCCACATTTTGAAAAGGTTATGGGTATAATTGGAGCTAGTTCTCTATTTCATATCTATAGTGATAAAATCTTGTTTATCTCTGTGAGCTAAATTGGACATGTAGAAAGGATTCTGACGTTTAGAGGTTGATATGAGAGTTTCAAAGTGTATGACCAATACATTTCCGCTACTTCTGATGTTTGCTACTTTTTTATGGCCTGGAAAGAAAAGCAAAATGTTCCTTAAGGGCTTGGTTAATTATATTAACATCTGATACTCTAAAATTTCTACCAGTTATGATGAAGTTAACCATTAAAATCTGGTGTTAATTTTAATTGTTTTTTCTTTTCTATTAAAATATTTTCTGAAAGTGTTAGAAATACCTAATAAATGTTTCTGTGACACTTCAGTTTGCTACAGACGGTCATTCTCTGTGACAAGTGATCGTCAGTATAGCAATCGAAAACTTTTCCCAAGAGTTTTCTTTCTCGTCTCCTCTGCGTCTCTGCAGGTGGGGAGGTGGTCAAAATAGCCCAGCTGGCTTCCCTCGCGGGCCCGCCGAGCCGAGTCGCCCAGCCGGAGAGCCCCGTGACGCTTCAGTTCCAGGGCAACAAGTTCACCTTGTCGCATAGCCAGCTGCGGCAGCTGACAGCTGGCCAGCCCCTGCAGCTCCAAGGTAGGGTTCGCTGACGGGCGGTGACCCACGAAGGCTTTAACCCGGGGCGTCCCGGCAGCTCCCCCCTGCAGCTGTGACTTTGGCCCCCTTAAGCACAGGTGCTTCACCTGTAAATGGCCTTAATGAGTCTCACCTCGTTGGTGTTCAGAGGACTTGGGAGGTAACGGGTAAATCACCTGGTGGCCTGGCCCTTGACACACGTTAAATAGAGGATAGTCGTTTTTAAATAAAATCTGCCCTTTTTTTTTTTTTTGGTGCACCATGAAACTTATTTATTCGGTTTCACACTTACACAAAAGTGCTGTAATAAAATATCTGTACACTACTTTTGTTACAAATATAGATAATATTTAAAGTGACTTTATATATTCTAATGTAGGAGTTTCACGCTCTAAAATGGGAATGAACACATGATAATTCCTCACCAGTTGTCTCAATAAACAGCTCCATCTGTTTCCCTTAGTCTTAAACTATTGTATTACAAGATGTTAATATAAGGCAATGAAATGAACTTATGTTAATCCCCTTAATTTTTCTATCAATTTACTAATGGCATACAACCAAAATAATTACTAACACATTGCTTTTTCTCTGTCATTAAGATTAATACTAATTGAAAACCAACTGCACAGCACACTGACACAGTTTCCCTGTTTTAAAAATCAAAATAGAAATATTTACTCCTTTCAAATTTCATTGTGAGGTAAATTGTCCTAAAAGTGCCAAAGGTCCAGCAATTTATGTAGGAGAAATTATTTTCTTTTATGTACAGATTCCAAAACTTCCAGACCAAAGCCCTCCCAAGCCTTTGGCTGAGAGCACTGTGTTCGTGTAGTAACTGCTTCTCGGAGGAAACGAGGGGATGCAGCTTAGCTCATGTTAACCCTCAGTGACTCAGCTGGAGGGTAGGACCCAGAGGGGGGACCCGGCCACCTCCCCAGGCAGCCGCCCCCGACGCGTCCTCGTTCACGGCTCTCATCGGCGCGGGAGGTTCAGTTGTCAGTCAGGTCTGGGGTGCTCTGTGTGGACGCTGGGGACACGCACCTCAGCAGAGCAGAGGCCCCCAGGAAACCCGCAGCAAAGAAACGGGTTCATCTGGTTTTATTCCATATTTCTCTGGTTTTTTGACCAAAGGGGCGAGGTCATCTCTTAAAATTTCTGGTGAACTCTAGTTTTTGTAGAGGACGATTCCGGAGTAAAAGATGCCAGGAGACTTCATCACAGAGAGGTTGAAAATGGCAGGCGCCTGGAACAGTGGCTATAGAGCCACGGCACTGGGGCTAAAAAAACACGAGTGTTTTGGTATTTCTTCATCCAGCTTGTCTGGTTGGCAGGCACCCAGCATGTGATCTGGGAGCCGGGACCTTCCAGCCCGTGACGGGCTCAGGCCTCGAGCAGACGTGACAGGTGCTGAGCGGGCACTCGCCGCGTTACCCGGGCTCTGTCAGGCATCGCACGGGGTGGAGGAGCTTCTTCTCGACGTTAAGCCAAGTGACCTTGACCCTCGGCGTTTTCGCTCATTGTGAACGAAATAGTGTCATGTTTCTCCAAGTGACTGAACTTGGCATTGCCTCGTTGGAGGAAATTTCATTTTGTATTTTCGCTTTATTGCCTTGTTTCTGTACCTTAGGAAGTGGGTGTAGCCTGGGGGTTGAAGGCACACTCGGCTTGTGACTGACCCCCGTGCACGTGTGATTGCAGGCAGCGTCCTCCAGATTGTGTCCGCGCCCGGGCAGTCCTACCTGCGACCTCCAGGCCCCGTGGTGATGCAGACAGTGTCTCAGGCGGGGGCCCTGAACGCCCTGGGAAGCAAGCCCCCGGCCGGCGGCCCAAGCCCCGCGCCCATGACCCCACCAGGTAGAGTGCTGTGAGCCGGAAGGAGACTTGGTTTTGAAACTTCTTTTCTTCCCTCCTGCCTTCCTTCCCCTTTCTTTCTTTCCTTCCTTCCTTCCTTCCACTTTCTTTCCTTTCTTCCTTTCCTTTCTTTCTTCCTTTCCTTTCTTCCTTCCTTCCTTCCCCTTTCTTTCTTTCCTTTCTTCCTTCCTTTCTTTCCGTTCTTTCCTTCCCTTTCTTTCTTTCTATAAATTTATTTATTTATCTCTGTTGCCGTGCGCGGGCTTCTCGTTGCAGTGGCTCCTCTTTCTGCAGAGCACGGGCTCTAGGCACGTGGGCTCAGTAGTTGTGGCTCGCAGGCTCTAGAGCACAGGCTCAGTAGTTGTGGTGCACGGGCTTAGTTGCTCTGCGGCATGTGGGATCTTCCCGGGCCAGGGCTCAAGCCCATGTCCCCTGCATTGGCAGGTGGATTCTTAACCACTGCGCCACCAGGGAAGTCCCTGAAACTTCTTTCTGACTTTCTTTGCTTCTGAGGCAAGTGGGGAGTGTGGATGATTTCTGTGATGCCTCAGAACGGGTAGTCCCAGTTGTGGCCACCTCTGATTTCCATAGATGGCCCGTGTCAGCTTGGTTTCTTTTCTTTCTCTTTTGCTCCCAAAGGTACTGGTCGAACATAACCACCCTCACTCAGCCTTTAGATGTTTGATTTGGTTTTGCTCTGACAAGAAACTTGGAATCATGAGAAATTTTGCTTGTTAATGTTACAGATACACTTAGGGAACGTGCTAGAAGTTCTTGGACAGGTAACGGAGCAGGGTTTGGCCCTGGACCTGTCTGCGGCCAGCGCTCCTCCCTGCCTGTTCCGCAGCCTGCTTCCCGCCGGGGTCCCCTGCTCTCCAGACACACCCTCACTGCAGACATCGGGCACGGGCACTTGGTTCGGGTTGATGTATGCGAGCGGCAGGGACCTCTCCCGAGGGAATCCCTGGTCACTGCCCAGCCCCAGGCCCTGGGTCATCTGTGGTGCCGCTGTGGTGGGGCCTCTGCACCCCGTCCCCACTGGGCTCTGTCAGTGGGTGGGTGCTGGAGGGACCGTGAGGCTGGCAGCATCGCCTGGCGGCCGCTCTACCTCCCAGCCAGGCCGTGCAGCTCTACTCGGTTGGTCTGTTCTTCAGGCATTTTTCCTGCTTCCTGGAACCAACTGCCAGCACCCTCCCCAGAGGGCGCTCAGTCCTGCTCTGCGGGCCCCAGGTTCCCGACCTGACACCAGTCCGGCTGCTAGGTTCTAGTCACCTCAGCCCTTCCCTGTCGCTCCCTGCAAGTGGCCCCTTCTCGGTCCTCAGCCACCTCTTCTGCAGGCCCTTGCGGTGGAGCCTGTCAAACGGGCAGTGTGGTGCGCCTGACGGGAGCAGGCCGCTTGGGGCCCAGTCTTCCCTCTGTCCCGGGCACGCAAGTCAACGCTGCCGAGATGCCAAGGGCAACAGAGCGCTGGGCCCGCGTGGCTGCTGCTTGGCGCAGTGACGGGAGTGACCGCGGGTCTGAGGTCACGCTGGGCGCTGCTGAAGGAAGCAGATTGCGGCGCTCAGCTCAGACCCTGGCCAGAGAGCGGGAACACTTCACGGGTGGTTGTGAATGGTTGACACACTCCAGAAACGTGCTAGTGAAAGCTGACGATGTTCCGGAGAGCGTTGCCGGTAGTTTTGTATGCCAACCCTTTGTTTTTGCCTTTGTAGTGGGTGTGCCCAGCCGAGTGGCAGTCAGTCCCCTGGCAGGAGAACCTGGAGTGGCCTCCAAGCCAGCCTCTCCCGTCGCCGGGCCGACCCAGGTACGGGGCAGCAGACCCCAGCACACGGTGCCAGCGCCACCCCTGAATGCGTGGAAGTCATTCTCGGAAGCTGCTTGTCACCCGGGAGGGTTGTGATACTTAACCGCTTCTGCGAGGCGGCATCAATTTATCTGCTGCTAAAAACACACTGTCTCTCTAAATTAGAGAATTTTTATCTTAAAGATGCTTTTCCTACTAAAAGAAATGAAACCAGGCTTTAGGATTGCAAAAATCCCCTTTCACATATTTTTATATTCTTCTGCTGGTCTTCCAGGCATTAGAAATGCTCACTGTCTCTCAAGAAGTACTTTACACGTTGGCAGAGAAAACGGCGCCCATTTGCTCCGCTCTCTTTTCTGTCACTGTTTCCCGTGGAGCCAGGCCCCGCACGTCTAAGCGTGCTCTGCGGCCGGTCACCATGCGTGAGGGACCCATGGGGCTTGGTGAGGCCGGGAACCGGCCGTGCTGTTTCTCAGTAATCATTTTCATCCCTGTTTTTGATGAAGGAGGAAAAGACCAGACTTTTGAAAGAGCGGCTGGACCAGATTTATTTTGTCAACGAACGGCGCTGCTCTCGCACCCCCGTCTACGGCAGAGACCTACTGGGGGTTTGTTCCCTGCCCGGCAGAGGACACGTGCCTTGGCTCGGGGCTCCTGACGGAGGTCATGGGAAGGGGGCTGGGCCCGGGAGCCGGTACATGTCACCCTCGACAACTCACAGGGACCTGATTTTGACGCTGACTCAGCGTCAGGAATCCCTCCAGGACGTCATGGACAGGTAAGGTAGCGGCTGTAAGCATTCTCTACTCAGTTGCTGTGTCACACCCAAGCAGCTTTTGTTGTTCTGTGGACGCTCATCTCATTCCTCTAAGTTTCTCCCCGGGTTGTCCCTTGGAGTCTGTCCGAAATCTGTTTCAGAGTCTTCAGCTTTGGCACCAGATGGCCTTTCCACCCTCCGGGAGCCTGTGTGCCCCTCCCTGCGGGTCAGTTCTGTACCCCACGGGCCTGGGCCTGTGTACAGAGCACAGCACCGCGCTCGTTCAGGGCTGGGGGCCAGACCATTGTGTTGTAGACTGCTTTCTCCATTTTGCTCTTTTAAAATAATATTTTAGGGACTTCCTTGGCGGTGCAGTGGTTAAGAATCCGCCTGCCAATGCAGGGGACACGGGTTCGGGCCCTGGTCCAGGAAGATCCCACATGACGCAGAGCTGCTGAGCCCGTGTGCCACAACTACTGAAGCCCGCGTGCCTAGAGCTTCAGTAGTTGTGGCACATGGGCTCAGTAGTTGTGGCTCGCGGGCTCTAGAGCACAGCCTCAGTAGTTGCAGCGCACGGGCTTAGTTGTTCCACGGCATGTGAGATCTTCCCAGACCAGGGCTTGAACCCGTGTCCCTTAGCATTGGCAGGTGGGTTCTTAACCACCGCGCCACCAGGGGTGCCCAATAACAGTATTTTATTAAGAAACCACAGGAATGATTTACCGTTGCATGATGAGAAACATGTAAGAGTCCAGGGGTTACGATTCCACGCTTCCGCTGCAGGGGACGTGGGTTCAATCCATGGTCGGGGAAGTTTTGCATGCCGCTCAGTAAGGCCAAGAAAAGAGAGAGAGAGAGAGAGAAACAAAAGCCCAGATGCTGTTGGGGCCCACCGGCCGTATCAGCCCCTCCCCCGCCAGACCCGGGTCATGGTCTCTCTTTGCCCCACGTAGAGTATCAGGCCCTGCTTGCAGCTTCATTCACTGCTTTGGCCTGATTTTTAGGTTCAGCCTGAGGGTATTTTCTCTCCCTTCTGTTCTGTTTGCCCTGGCTCGGCTTTCAGGGCGTGTCCTCTTTAGGCCTCTCAGATCAGGAACAGCAATGATGGAAACGATGGAACTGGGAGTGGCCTCCAGAGAAGCTCCTTCCTGCGCTCTCTGTGAAGGGAGGTTGCCGCCCTCCATGCACTTGTCTTGTTTCGGATGCTGACTTGTCTTTTTGCCTCCTTTTCCTCTGACGTTACAGATGACTTTTTAAGACAGAGGCTGTTTGTTAGAGCAGTCTCGGGTTCCCAGCAAAATCGAGGGGAAGGCGCGCAGGGTTCCCGCCTTCCCCCAGCTGCCCCCACCGTGAGCACCCCGCGCCGGAGTAGCGCGCTCGTTACAGCCCACGCGCCTCCCGTGATTCATCCTCAGCGCCCAGGGTCTGCGGTGCACAGGGGGCTTTGCTTCTGGCCTTGGGTGTTCTGTGGGCCGGCACAAGTGTGTAATGACACGCACCCGCCATTAGAGGATCATACAGAGTCGTGTCACGGCCCTGGAACCCCGCTGTACTCTGCCTAATCATCCTTCTCCCCCCAGCCCCGCCCCGAAACCCTGGCAACCACTTACCTGTTCACTGTCTCCAGAGTTTCGCTTTTCCAGAATGTCAGATAGTTGGAACATAGAGTAGGCAGCCTTTTCAGATGGCTTCTTTCACGTAGGAATGTGCACTTAAGGTTTCTCCTTGTCTCTTCATGGCTCGATAGCTCATTTCTTTTTAGCCCTGAATAATATTCCATTGTCTGGAAGCACCACAGTTTGTTTAAAAACGTTCACCTACTGAAGGACAACGTGGTTGCTTCTAAGATTTGGCGATTATGAATAAAGATGCTACAAACATCCATGTGTAGGCTTTTGTGTGGACATGGTTTTTAATTCATTTGCGTGAATACCAAGGAGCGTGATTACCAGATCATACGGTAAGAGAATGTTTAGTTTTGTTAGAAACTGCCGAACTGCCTTCCAAAGTGGCTGCACCATTTTGCATTACCACCAGCACTGAGTGAGAATTCCTGTTGCTCCACATCCTCACCAGCAATTGCTGTGGTCAGTGGTCTGGATTTTGGCTGTTTTAATAGATGTGTAGCGGTATCTCATTGTTTTAATTTGCATTTCCCTGATGATATGTATGTTGAGCATCTTTTCATATCCTTATTTGTCATCTGTATACCTTTGGTAACATGTCTCTTAAGGTCTTTGGCCCATTTTTAAAACAGGTTGTTTGTCTTTTATTGTTGCATTTTAAGAGTTCTTTGTGTATTTTCGATAACAGTTCTTTTTTTAAAAAAAAAAAATATTTATTTATTTTGGCTGCATTGGGTCTTCGTTGTGCGCATGGGCTTTCTCTCGTTGCGGCGAGCGGGGGCTACTCTTTGTTGCAATGCGTGGGCCTCTCGTTGCGGTGGCTTCTACTGTTGTGGAGCACGGGCCCTAGGCGCACGGGCTTCAGTAGTTGTGGCACGCAGGCTCAGGAGTTGTGGCGCACAGGCTCAGTAGTTGTGGTGCACGGGCTCAGTAGTTGTGGCGCGTGGGCTGTAGAGCACGGGCTCAGTAGTGGTGGCTCACCGGCTTAGTTGCTCTGTGGCGTGTGGGATCTTCCCGGACCAGGGCTTGAACCCGCATCCCGTGCATTGACAGGCAGATTCTTAACCACTGCGCCACCAGGGAGGTCCTTGGATAACAGTTCTTCAGCAGTTCTGTTTTTGGCAAATATTTTCTTCTAGTCTGCAGATTGTCTTTTCACTCTCCTGACTTTCACAGAGCAGATGTTTTGTGATATCATCAAATGTCTATCCAGTATTCACATTTCTGATTATTTCATAAGTATTTTTTTATATCTCAAACCAGAGTCACAATGAGGTAGATATACAGCCATCAATTCATATCTCTTATGTATCTTTTAATCTGTAGGTTCTATTTCTATTTCTCCGTTTTTTTCCTTGTAATTTATTTGTTGAGAAAACCTGGTGGTTTGCCGTGTAGAATTTCCCACAGTCTGGATTTGCTGATTGATCCCTCAAGGTGTAATTTAACATGCTGCTTTGTTCCCTGTATTGTCTGTAAACTGTTCGTTAGATCCAGAGGCTTGATCAACTTCAGGTTTATTTGTTCTTATTTTGTGGGTTTTTTATTTTTTGTTTTTTTGAAGAATAGGTGTTACTGTATACTGCCATTAGGAAGACATAGTGTCTGGTTGTCCCTTTTAGATTCATTTTTTTGCACGTGGATGTCCAGTTCTAGCACTATTTGTTTTTTGGGTTTTTTTAATAAGTTTATTTTATTTACTTTTTAAATTTTTGGCTGCGTTGGGTCTTCATTGCTGGGCACGGGCTTTCTCTAGTTGCAGCGAGTGGGGGCTACTCCTTGTTGCGGTGCGCAGGCTTCTCATTGCGGTGGCTTCTCTTGTTGCGGAGCACAGGCTCTAGGCGCGTGGGCTTCAGTAGTTGTGGCTCATGGGCTCAGTAGTTGTGGCTCACAGGCTCTAGAGTGCAGGCTCAGTAGTTGTGGCACACGGGCTTAGTTGCTCTGCGGCATGTGGGATCTTCCCAGACCAGGGCTCAAACCTGTGTCCCCTGCATTGGCAGGCGGATTCTTAACCACTGCACCACCAGGGAAGCCTTCTAGCACTATTTGTTGAAAAGAGTGTCTTTGCTCCCTTGTGTTATCTTTGTTCCTTTGCCAAAGGTCAATTGACTGTATTTATGAGAATCTCTTTCTGGGTTTTCTGTTCTGTTCCATTGAACTGTTTGTTTGTTCTTTTGCCAGTACCATGCTGTTGATTACTGTAGCTTTCTGGTAAGTCTTGAAGTCAGGTAGTGCCAGTCCTCCAACTTTTTCTTATTCAGTATTGTGTTGGCTCTTCTGGGCAGTTGCTTCTCCATATAAACTTTAGATTCAGTCTGTTGGTGTCTACAGAATAGCTGGCTGGGATTGCATTGAATGTCTAGATCAAGTCGGGAAGAACTGACATCTTGACAGTATTGGATCTTCCTGTCCATGAACATGGAATATTTCTCCATTTATTTAGTGCTTCTTTGATTTCATTGATCAGAGCTTTGGTCATAAGTGGTTTTGTAGTTTGCATGCAGTTGGTACCAAGTCATCATGCAAGCCCAGCTTGTGCTGAGTCCCAGAATGAGGGCTTTTCTGGAGCAGGTGGTGTCTGCAGGTTGGGAGGTGGGTGTCAGGTTGGCTGTAATGGCTCATCTGAGTCGTCATGGTGCTGCTCTCTGCGGGGCTCCTCCTCCCAAGTCTGGCTCCCTTCCTGGTGGCACGGTGGCTGTAGCAGCTTCAGGGCTCACATCCTCCCGCAGGCCGTCCAGGAGACAGAGTGCCTGCATTCCGGAATTCCCACCAGAAGTCGGCAGGCTGCCTCTGCACCCATCCCTCTGCCCTGGGGGGCGCCCTGCGCTGGTCACTTTGATCCGGGAGCCCTCACTGGCTGGGACCGGCCGGGACCCGCCCCCGTGGTGGCTGTGATAGTGTGGTCCAGCAGCCCGGTGACTGGAGCTCGGCACTCTGGCTGCTCTGGGGACTCCCGGCTGCCAGGTGGTTCTGCCCTCTTCCTTCTCGAGCCTTTGCTGCCTGAGACGGAGGGGCCGCTCGGTGGGGACGCCCCGGGCGCGCCGCCTGTGACGCGTGTGCTCCTGCTTCTCAGGGTGGCGTGCGTGGTCCCGCCGGTGGTGGCCGCGCCCCCGCGCTTGTGGGTGGCGAGGCCGCCCTCCCGCTACGGCCACAAGATGAGGCTCTTCAGACACTACCTGCGGGAGCGCGCGGCGCCCTTCGCCCAGCAGCTGCGGCGGGTGACGGCCCTGCGCTCACTGCGGTTTCCCGAGCTGAGGCTGGTCCAGTTTGACTCAGGTACGAGACACCTCGTCTGTACTGCTGACCGTGTCGGATTTACTTGCTTTGGATTATGAGATGCTCTTGATGTTACTCATTTCATAGGAAAGCTGGAAGCGTTAGCTATCCTACTTCAGAAGTTGAAATCTGAAGGACGTCGAGTGCTAATATTATCACAGATGGTTCTCATGTTAGACATTTTAGAAATGTTCTTGAACTTCCATTATCTCACCTACATAAGAATTGACGAAAACGCCAACAGTGAACAGCGGCAGGTAGGGAGGAAATCATCTCTTTTGTTACCGTCTATGACTCAGTTGGGTCAACTTTGATGGCCAGCTTCTAACCTAGTTTCTCAGAGCTGTGCAAACTCAGCGTTGTCGTGCTTTCTAAGCAAGGGGAAGAACTTCTTAATGTCTTTGGACTTTAGCTCCATCCTTTGATATTTTTTCATAAGTCCTGTTATTTGGGAAATGCAGTCGGCTAGATGTCTCAGAATCAAAATTGGTGACCTGCAGTCCTTACAAGGAGGAGATGGGTGTCCTTCGGGAGGCAGCCACACGAAAACAGGGAAGTTCTCCAGACTGATCTACAGTTAAAGAATTACATGCCTGTTCTTTACCTGTCAGGTTAGCTAAGGGTAGCTTGATTCCATCAGGCACAGTGAGAGCAGCTTTCTCGTGCGCTGCTGGTGGGGCGCAAATTAGCACAACTTTCTAGAAGGCAAGCTGACAGTGTGGGTTGTGAGCCTGAAAAGTGTATGCGCCTGACCTGCTAATTCTGCATCTAGGGCTGTCTCCTTCAGCAGCACTCAAAGATGCATATGCATAGTTGTTGATGGTGGAAATGTTTGTGATAAGCCCCAGTTGGGAGCGAAGTCCCAGTCCAGGAGTAGGAGAACGGGTCAGTAGTGGTCTGCGCCCACAGGGCTTGGCCCTGTCCCGAGCGTCCCACAGCATGAACTAGGAAGCCGTCTTCAACAGCATTTCAGAACAGGTTTTAGTATCAAGGCAAAGCATTCCCGAGTGCAGACAAGCTGCTGGCCTGTGTATCGCATTACCCACCTCACGCCGTCCAGCACAGGCAGCCCTCCCCACGCTGAGAAGGCCTGGAAGGAAGGACACCACAGTCTTGGTCACCGGTTCTGTCCGGTGACGTAACAAATTATACAGAGAATGTCTTGAAGGAAAAGGGCAGGTCACACCTGCTAAGGTCTGTTTGGGCGCTGAGGTCGTTGCAGGAGAGAAGTCGTGGGAACGAGGCCACTTCAGCCGGCGGCCCTGCGGGAGTGGGGAGGCCGGCGGCTGCTCCCTCGGCCTTACTCCAGGGGCTTTTGCTGTAAAGTGCCTGGCATTGCCGGAGGGTACATGAACGAGCACGCATCCCTCCCCAGGGAGACTGCTGTCCTGTGGGGCCCACTCGTGGAGCTGACAGCACAGGTCAGGTGGGGTCGGACACTTTCCTTTCTGTACCTGCTGACGGGCGACGCTTAAACAGGGTAGAGGCGTCGGCAACCGGTAAGCGAGAGATGCTGCACGTGCCCGGAAGAGCCAGAATAAAATGCTAAAGTCCGGTGTAATTGGAACACGGACCTCACGTCCAAAGAAACACAAACCGAACAGTTTTGTTACGGAATAATTTCTAACTGATAAGTACCAGAACACGTCAGAGGTTCCCTGTCGTTTGGCAGGGACGCTAACTCGGGGCTTTATTCTGCCTCAGGACCTGATGAGGAGTTTCAACCGGGACAGGCGGGTCTTCTGTGCCCTCCTTTCCACACACAGCCGCGCCACGGGCGTGAGCCTGGTGGAGGCCGACGCGGTGGTGTTCTACGACCATGACCTCAACCCCGTCATGGACGCCAAGGCCCAGGAGTGGTGCGACCGGATCGGGCGGCGCAAGGACGTGCACATATACAGGTGAGGCGGGCGGCTGGGCCGGGGGCTGCCGCGTACTGCAGAAGCTTCTCCCAAGTTCTGTGTACTTTCCTTCAGGCAGGCTGGTATTCCTGCCGTCCTGTCTGTTCTTTCTTTATACTCGGCATCTGCCTGGGACGTAACTGAGTTTGTTTGCAGCGGTGACTGGGTCATGCTGCTGAGACATAACTGCTGTCCTTCCGACGTGTACTTGTATTTCTCCTGGAGTCCCTGACCCTTAGGAGGGTGCTTCATGTTCTAAATTGTTTCAAGTATTTTCAGATATAAATTATCATAACTTAACAGTTAGCAATTTGTAAATTCCCTATTGAAAGCATTTAAATCTTATAAGCGGCCAACCACACGCAGTTGAGGAAGGCAGAGAAGGCTCTGCCGTTGTGTCTGAGCTCTGGGAGTGTCGACGGGGACAGCGCGGCAGCACTCGGCCCCCACTGGCTGCCCGTCTGGTGCCCGCGTGTGCCAGGCACGCGCCGCGCCCCTTCCCCTGCACTCCTGCCACCTCTGGGCGGGGTCGGCACTGAGGGTGCGGTCCCTGGCGGCCAGCCTGGGATGGGGACCCCAGCCCACGCGCGTAACCCTCGCCATTTTCATCAAGACGTCGTCATCCATGCACTGTGTTTAAATAGCTTTAATTTTTTCCTGATTATAAATGTATTACTCGTTCATTGAAAAGAAAAAGAAAAAAAAAAAGGAAAGCACACGGAGAACATTAGTATCCTACCCAGACGGCAGTTAGTAGCATTTTGGTGTGTGTCTTTCTAGACATTTCCCTGATTTTTTTAGATGGCTCATGCCAGCAGTCAGTCTTATTGCGTAATCCTGTTTTCTTTTAACAGTATATTATGAGTGTATTTCTGTGTTAATACATATAAATTTAATACATTGTTTATAGAAATGAATAATGTTTCATTGTGTAATCCCTTCCTTATCATTGGCCCTTTAGCAATTACTAGCTAGAAATGGGGGAAATGTTTTATTCTCAGGAGACACAATCTATAAACTGTCAGGAATGACCTTAGCAGTAAAGGTGCTGGATGTGTTAGGAAGTAGAGTGTAAAATCGTGAAAGGGCTAAGCTGAAGAGATCTCACCAGCAGGAGGATGTGCTCTGTTCTTAGACAGGAAGACCTGGTTCATAAAATTGTGAAGTTTCCCCAAAGCGATAGTGAAGTTTAACATTTTTTAGTGAAAGCGCTGATCATGGGCGTGGGAATGGTTACTGCAGCGTTCCGGGGGCACAAAGCAGGAGCCAGGGGACGCGCATCCTTGGGCTGCAGCCACTGGACACGGGTTCATTTGGGGGCGCAGTGCAGAGAGGTGCACAGTGATACAGGGGTGCCTGCCCGCCACCGTCAGCGCTGAAGGAGACAGGGCTCGAGGGTCCGGAGGCCCCCGGGGGCCTTTCCAGGTGGAGGCCGGTGGGGTACATGGATGGCCAGCATGGGTGGCATGTGGGTCTCCGGGGCCCACCCTCCTGCCGTGTGGGAGGCGGGACAGGCATGGTCACCTCTGGGCACCACACGAAGGAAGGAAGCAGTGCAGAGTGGGGCTGACAAGCCATGCCACGCAGGTGCTGTTCTGCCGGGCGGTCCAGGCACCGTGGCACTCGTGCTGTCCTCGGCTCCCGGGGACTTAGCTGTCGCGTGTGTATTTGGTTTATAGGCTTGTGAGCGGCAATTCCATTGAAGAGAAATTGTTGAAAAATGGAACCAAAGATTTGATCCGAGAAGTGGCTGCTCAGGGAAACGACTACTCCATGGCGTTCCTCACGCAGGTACCTTCGTCCACGTGGAGGCCTGGGGCCGTGGGGCGGGGTTGCCACACAGTGACGGGAACCGGGTGGGTTTACTGGTTGAGGGGTGGCCGCTGGCGGTCTTCCGCGCGCGGAGGTCTCAAGCTCAGTGGTACTCATGTTTGTTTCAGCGGACGATCCAGGAGCTGTTTGAGGTTTATCCACCCATGGAGGACACTGGCTTCCCAGTGAAAGCCGAGGAGTTTGTCGTCCTTTCTCAGGAACCTTCTGTCACAGAAACCATCGCACCCAAAATTGCCAGACCTTTCATAGAGGTGAGGGTGGCCGGCGCCGCCTGGCAGCGTCGGGCCCGGGGCTTTGGGTCTGCCTTCCGCTCCTGCGGCACTGCTGCTGCCCCCCCACCAGGCTCCAGCCCCTCGAGCCTGACCTGTCAGCCCCCCCCTCCCTGCTTGTGGTTGGGGGATTTTAGCTGTAAAAGAGGTGGAGGACGCGCGAGAGAGCGTGTGGGCCTCGCGTGCCTGCCGCCCTCCCTGCCACCGTCGCCCCCTTCACCCACGCTTCTCGGGCCACCCCTCGCCGTCCTCTGTGACTTTGTGCCCCGACCCCTTGACCCCGCTGTGTCAGCACCTCTGTCACAGCGTTGCTGGGGAGGATGCCCCGCTGTGCAGGGAGCCCCGGCGTGAGTGTGGGATACACGTCCCACTCTGAGGACAGAACCAGAAAGAGCAGCAGCTGGCTCAGCCTTCCTGCGTTGGTTACCCGCTAAGATGATAATGCCTTGGATTCTCACTGAAACCTTGGCTTCTGTGTTGCCGGCCTGGACACTTGAGATCGCAGACCGCGTGCTTGGCTCGCGTGCTGCTGCTCTGGGGCAGTGCTGCTGTGCAGACCTGGCACACACCTGGCTGTCAGGCCCCTCGCTTCCCTCCCCGAGGCCCTGCTCCCATCCTGCCTCCTGGGGGCCTTGGACGGCAGGACACCTCCTCTCCTGTTTTTGAAACTTGACTGTCCAGTGATTGAGAAGTAATAAATGCATGATGCATGTGGTAAAAAACCTTCAAGAATTTATAATGAAAAGTAAGTGTCCTGCACCAGGCCCTCACTTCCCTCTCAGAGACAGCCACTGCCAGCTGTCTCTCACGTTTCCTTCCGGGAGTTGTCTGTGTGTAATGTCACTTGCACAGAAGTACCTTACAGCTGTTTCAGTATCAGGAGGGACGGATAGATGTACCGTTTTCTTTTAACAATTGGTGATACGTGCATCAGGTTTTTTCTTTTTTTAAAAAAAAAACGTCAAACAGCATGACGTAAACCTCATAACAAATGATAGTAGGGAAACAGTAGGTTACCTGTCCTGGAGGTGACCACTCAACCATTGTTAAAAGTCTTATGGGGTGTCCCCGGTGGCGCAGTGGCCAAGAACTCGCCTGCCAGTGTGGGGGACTCGGGTTCCAGCCCTGGCCCGGGAGGATCCCACAAGCCACGGAGCAGCTGAGCCTGTGCGCCGCAACTACTGAGCCCGCGTGCCACTACTGAAGCCTGTGAGCCACAACTGCTGAGCCCGCGTGCCGCAACTACTGAAGCCCGCGCGCCTAGAGCCTGTGCTCCGCAACAAGAGAAGCCACTGCAGTGAGAAGCCCGCACACCACAACGAAGAGTAGCCCCCGCTCGCCGCAACTAGAGAAAGCCCGCGTGCAGCAACGAAGAATAAATAAATAATAAATAAGTTTTTAAAAAATATATCTCTTACATGGATCCTGGAAGAAGCATGTGAGGCCTGAAGGCATGTGTGTTCGAGGACTGTGAGTGTGTTACACACCCTTGCTGTTGTTTCTCAGTGCATCTCTGAGGTGCTGGCACAGTGGTGTTTCAGCACACAGAGTCTTTGAAGTGTTCCGGCTGAACGTCTTACTGTGAGTTGGGCTCTGCTGTAGGCAGGAGGGGTGGAGCGTCGGGAGAAGGGACTCTCGCCTCCACAGAGCTGCTCTTGTAGTGACGGGACAGATGACACGCCGTCACCCTGCGCGGGTGGGGCGCCCCGCGGGGTCCAGGAGGAGTGCTGGGGTGGAGGGGCAGCACCTCCGGGTCCGGAAGTAGGGGTCAGGTATGGCCGGGGGACGTGTGCGTTAGGACCATCACCTGGCTCTGTGCTGACGCTGGACTGGGGCCCAGTTCAGAGGTGCAGGCGTGGGGGACAGTGTGGGCACATCTCTGGTTGAATTGCAGTTTGCTCTTGGCTGGTGAGCTTTGTGTTCATTGGCGGCGTGGATACCTTTTTATGAAGTGCTCGTTTGCGTCTTTTTCCTATTTTTTTTTAACTGGATTGTCTTTTTTTCTTAATGGCTTGTTGGCTTTTTTTCTGTATTCTGGATGCGAGGCTTTTGTGGGTTACATGTAAAATGTCTTCTCCCAACCTGTGGTTTGCCTTTTTTAATGCTGTCTTTCAGCGAGCAGAAATTCTTGGTCCTAATGCCACCAGCAGACTATATTTATCACATGGTTGGTACTTTTGCGTTCTAAGAGAGGTTCTTCTTTATTTTCTTCTACATGTTTCAGTGTTTTGTTCTTCATACTTAGACGTACGGTCTGTCTGGAAATACTTTCTGGGTATCGCGTGAGGAAGGGTTACATTTTAAACTTTGCAGATGTTGCCCAATTGCCCTGGAAAGAGGTACCATTTCTTCACTGACATCCTCTTAGCTGCGTGGTCCCCCCAGCCCCAGCTCCGATGTGAGCATGTGTGTCTGCATTTGCCAGCCCTTGGCTGTCGGGTGTCGGGAGAGGCGCCTGCGGCATCTGCTAGTCTAATGGGCGTTTCTTGAGCTGTGGTGACACTGACCCTTATGTGTCTGTCGCCGTCTGCAGCACGTTTTCTGGGGGCTTGGTTTCTGTCTTCACCACGGACCACGGCCTGTATCTCGTGCACCACGAAGAATTGTTCTCATGGTCAGGACCGGGGCAGGGTGGTGGGTGGCGGGTGTGAGACGCAGCCGGACGCCCCATCCTGCTCGGTTCTCTGAGTCTGGGTGCCGGGCTGTGCGCCTCAGCCTGTGTGCCTGTGGCTCTTCCCGAGGGCGTGCCCGTTCTCCCTGTGCCCGCGGCGCCGTCGTTGCAGGCGTTGCTGGGGGAGGCCCGGTGTGCAGTGCGGGCGTGCGGCCAGCCGTGCGGGCTGCGCCCCTCAACTGAGGTGCTGAGAGCGCGTCCGAGTCACGTCCACTAAGGGCGCACTTCCCGCAGGCCCTCAAGAGCATCGAGTGTCTGGAGGAGGAGGACGCGCACGAGCCAGCAGAGGAGTTGGCGCCCGGGTCTCGGCGCCCGGACGGTCCCCGGTGGGGCGAGGAGCCCTCGCCGCTGGAGGAGCTGGCGGACTTCATGGGGCAGGTTTGGCGTTTCCTACTTCCTTTGCTTCTCTGCACCTAAATGCTTTAAACGTGTGACCCTTCTGGGAGATATTTCTTGCTCATCTTGACCAAGAACACTCGCTGTTTTGATTCAAGTGTTGGTGGGGGGTTGTAAGAGGAACTAAATCCTTGTGAACTTGCTGTTAACCGTATTCAAAAAATACATCTTGAAACAGCTCACACCAATTGAAAAATATGCTTTGAATTACCTGGAATTATTCCATACTTCCACTGATCAAGAAAAGGAGAGAAATAGTGAGGTAAGAGAATGAACTTCTGACCATCTTAACACGTGAGAATCTCAAATTCTTCAGGGTTAAACTGGGTTGGAACTAAGTGTGACTTGCCTAGAGTTAAAGGAATAAACCCAGACCCACCCGTGTACAAACTGATTGGAAGGGAGAAGCCTCAGGAACCTGCAGGCGCAGTTTTCCTCGGTTCTGAAGCAGCTTGGGGCTCGAAAGAGGGTCCTGTATTGGGAACAAAGAGAAGGGCCCGGGCCGGGAGCGGGGGGCGGTGCAGGGCGGGGGGCGTGGGCGGCGACGGGAATGACCGCTGTCTCCCCAGGGCGCCGTGCTGGCCGCCGTGGGCGAGTGGGAGGCCCGGCATGCGCGGGCACTGCGGGAGCGCGAGGCCCGGGCGCGGCGCGAGCACGAGCAGCAGCAGCTTCTCACCTACACCCGGGAGGACGCCTGCAGCGCGGTACGTGTGCCCGAGGGCTCCCCTCACCTGGCCTGGCTTTCCCCGCCGTGCTGCCAGCCGGCCGCGGTGCAGACGCACCATGGGGCTTCTCAGCAGCCACGCTGTGAGCTTGTTTTCAAGACTTGACCGGCGTGAAGGTAGATGCTTGGTGGCTGCAGCTTGAAGCCAGGGCTGGGTGGACCTGAAACGCTCCCGTTCTCCTGTAGGAATTCGTGTGTGAGGGCGCCGACGGGCAGACGGAGGTCATGCCGGTGAGTGTCCGCCTCCCCGTGTCCCTGGGCTCGCCTCCCGCCTCCCGCCCTGTCCGGCGGCTGCTCCCAGGGCCGCCGGCTCAGGGTTCTCCCTTCCGCACGCAGCTCTGGACGCCGCCCACGCCCCCCCAGGACGACAACGACATCTACATCGACTCGGTCATGTGTCTCATGTACGAAACCACTCCCATCCCGGAGTCCAAGCTGCCGCCCGTGTACGTGAGGAAGGAGCGCCGGAGACACAAGACGGACCCCTCAGGTGGGTCGCTAACCCTCCTCCGCGGCCCTGCGGCTCCCCGTGCCCGCTGACCCGCCGGCTGAAGCAGCCTCTCCACGCAGCCGCAGGCAGGAAGAAGAAGCAGCGTCACGGGGAGGCCGTGGTGCCCCCGCGGTCGCTGTTCGACCGCGCGACGCCCGGCCTGTTGAAGATCCGCCGGGAGGGGAAGGAGCAGAAGAAGAACATGCTGCTGAAGCAGCAGACGCAGTTCGCCAAGCCTCTGCCGACGTTCGCCAAGCCAGCCGCCGAGTCCGGTCCCGACAACCCTGAGTGGCTCATCAGCGAGGACTGGGCGCTGCTGCAGGTGAGTCCTGGGCTCGACCTGGGCCGGCCGCGCCCTCGGGGCCCTTTGGAGGGCGGGGAAGCCGCTGACCCGCAGCGCCTTGACCCGCGGCGCCTGAACTTGGTCTCCAGGCCGTGAAGCAGCTGCTCGAGCTGCCGCTCAACCTCACGGTCGTGTCCCCGGCCCACACGCCCAACTGGGACCTCGTCAGCGACGTCGTCAACTCCTGCAGCCGCATCTACCGCTCCTCCAAGCAGTGCCGGAACCGCTACGAGAACGTGCTCATCCCGAGGGAGGAGGGGAAGGTAAGGCTCCCTTCCTGCGGGGCCCGCGGTTCGGCGAGGGGGCGGGAGGGGCGCGGGGCGCGGGGCGCGGCCCCGAGCTGGGGCAGGCACAGTCCCAGCCCCCGTTCCCGCCGGCCAGAGTCCCTGCGCCGAGATCTTGCCCGATAGAGAGCGTCCGCGCCGCTGCGTCCTTTGGGAGCTTCTGTGCTGTCTGTGGCCCGGCGCCGTCCTAGCGCCTCGTCCTCCCTCCCGGGTTGGGTGTGTAGACGGGCACGGCTCTGTGCTGTTAGCCTCATTGAAGGAGGGCCTGTCGGTGCCTCCCGCTTCGTGCATCGCCGTGCTTTCCCGGGGTCTCGGCCGCTGCAGCGGCTTGACAGGCGCTAGACACTCTGGTCCCAGCCGCGGGCATCACAGACTCTGAGTGCAGAACAGCCGAGTACGGGTGTCTGTCATCAGGAGGCCACCTGTGGGGCAGCCAGGCCCCTCGAGTCCGCGTGGCTACTGAGGAGGTCTCCAGGGCGCTGCCTTTTCTCGGCTCCTTTGGGCTGCATTTGTCTCTTCCATTGCTCCGTCTGCCCTGTCCCCGCCTTGCTGCCTCTCACTCCTCGCCTGTCCTCAGGAGGGTGTCTGTGGCCTCCATGCAGAAAGCCTCTGCACGCGGCGTCGGCCTGGCGTGTACCTGTGGCCGGTGCCCAGTCGTAGAGTGGGAGCGATGACCGCGTCTCCTGCCTAGGACAGGCCAGGGCATGCGTGGCAGCGGCAGACATCCCGGGCTTCGATGAAGTTTGCTCCTGGGTTTCTAGTTCATGGAGATCACTTACTTTGTTTCTATAAGCACTCTTTAACGAATCTCGGTTTTCATTTTTCTAAAAACAGTTGTCTCCAAATTGGGGGACAGCCGCCGCTTGGTGCCCCGGGGCCGACCAGGGTGAAGGCGCTCTGGCTGCGTCAGCCCGGCCACTCGGCCTCACTGCTGTCTGCCGAGCTGGATGCGGGACAGGCGGGAAGGCGTAGCCCAGGCTGGGGAGTGTGTTTGCGGTCGGTGGACGACGGCCGCTATGTCGTTGCTGTTCCATCTGTGTTGAGTCTCAGAGAGCAGGGTGGGAAGAAGGGACTCATTGTTTAAGCCGGGGATTTCACGTTGGACCTCCAGTCAGGGACCCTGTTCGCAGGGTCGGCACCTGACCCTGCTGTGCCACCCCCATCCTGTTTCAGAGTAAGAACAACCGTCCTCTGCGCACGGGCCAGATGTACGCTCAGGACGAGAACGCCACACACACCCAGCTGTACACGAGCCACTTTGACCTGATGAAGATGACCGCGGGCAAGAGGAGCCCCCCCATCAAGCCTCTGTACGCGCCCCGCGCCCCTGCGCCGCCTCCGCGGGGTCGGGGGCTTGGTTTCCACTGTGTGTCCTTGGCCTTCCCTTCCTTCTTCAGTGCATTGTCCTCTCTTCAGTAATTCTGTCCCTTTCTGTGTTACAGGCTTGGCATGAATCCCTTTCAGAAAAACCCCAAGCACGCTTCCGTGTTGGCAGAAAGGTATTTCTATATTTGTGACACGGTTTTCACCATTTGAAATGATTTCATTTTAATGTTTTCTTAAACCCTACAAGTTCAGTGAATTGTTGTGCGAATGGCATGTCCAGGCATCAGCTGGGGGTGGTGTTGAGGTGAGGCGGACCGGGCACACTCGTGTCCCCGTTCATGGGATGGGGTGTCCTGCCTGCAGTCTGACAGCGTCACAGTGGCTGTGCCACCTCTGAGCTGGCATATGTCTGCTCGGCCCCGCCCTAGAAATGTACCCAGTTGGCCGGGGTTGGGGGTGGGGGTGAGTGTTCTTTTTATTTAGTTAGTTAGTTATTTGTGTATTTGTTTATTTATTTATAGCTCCGTTGGGTCTTTGTTGCTGCACATGGGCTTTCTCTAGCTGCGGTGCGTGGGCTTCTCGTTGCGGTGGCTTCTCTTGTGGAGCATGGGCTCTAGGCATATGGGCTTCTGTAGTTGCAGCATGCAGGCTCAGCAGTTGTGGCTCGCAGGCCCTAGAGCACAGGTTCAGCAGTTGTGGCGCACGGGCTTAGTTGCTCCACGGCATGTGGGATCTTCCCGGACCAGGGCTCGAACCCATGTCCCCTGCGTTGGCAGGTGCATTCTCAACCACTGCGCCACCAGGGAAGACATGGGGTGAGTGTTCTTGCCTTGAAATTTTGCAAAGGAAGAAAAATGACTGGGTAGATGGGTAGAGAGATGGGTAGGTGCGAGAGAGCAGACAGAGGGAAAGAGAACTGTACGGTCTGAGTTGCTCGGCACGTGGGCCTTTGCTATAAAATCCCTGCAACGTCCTGCATGTTTGCCTTTTTCTAATAAACTATCAGGAAAAAACACATGTTCAGATGGAGCCCAGTTGCTCCTCTGGCTCAAGCCTTCCTCGTCACCAGGTAGGTTTTGCAGATACTGCCTGACACGGGCCCGGGCCTGCTGAGGGCCCCCAGCCGCACCAAGGATCAAGGCCTGTGCTGCCCATCCGCTCCGTGCACCCTGGCCTCCACGGCCTGCTCCACCGCCTGGTGGCTGGCTCTGCCTTGTGGGTCGCTCCGTCTGGGACCGTTTCTCTGGACCCGTCGGCCCCCCGCCAGGCCCTCCCTCACACGTCACCTTCTCCTCGTTGGTACTCGCGCCCCAGCCGCTCTCTGTGTTTCTTCCCGGAGCGGATTGTCTTTGCGTGTTTTTTTTTTTTTTTTTTTTTGCGGTACGCGGTCCTCTTACTGTTGTGGCCTCTCCCGTTGCGGAGCACAGGCTCCGGACACGCAGGCCCAGCGGCCATGGCTCACGGGCCCAGCCGCTCCGCGGCATGTGGGATCCTCCCGGACCGGGGCACGAACCCGTGTCCCCTGCATCGGCAGGCAGACTCTCAACCACTGCGCCACCAGGGAAGCCCTGTCTTTGCGTTTTTACTTGACTCCTTCAGCGTCTTGTGTGAGCTCCGTGGATGTAGGGGTGCTAGAGGCACAGAGCACATGTTCCATATGTGCGTATTGATCAAATTGATGATTAATTTCATTAATTGGTTTTCTTAACAAGAAAAACAGGCTGGGCCGAAGGTCAGCAGTGAACAAGGCGGGCCCAGCCCTGCCCTCCTGTTTCTCTCGCACAAGACACAGACTCTGAGTAATCCTTACGGAGGCGAGGATTCATCCTGAAGGGGAACAGAACCTACAGCCTGGCTGAGCTGGGGAGAACGGGCTGGGTGGGAGAGGAGACACTTGTACCTCTGAGTGAGGGCCGGCGCGGGTGGGCAGGCACGGAGGGCAGGGTGGGCGACTAGAAGGCTGGCCTGCGGGATGGGAGGGAGGCGGTCTGGGGATGGTGCCACCACGGTGCGGAGCGGGGCAGCGCAGGGGCGGCCCGCAGTGTGGGCGGAAGCAGGGGTGGTGGGAGGCCGATCAGAGTGAGCTGGAGAGAGGCTGCAAGGTGAATGCAGACCTGGAGGGCATCTCGGTGGCTCAGTTTTGTTTTTGTGTATCTGGCGCCGGTGGGAGAGGTTGGTGGACAGGATGAGGGTGGAGCCGGGCTGGCCTTGGCCACACGCAGACCAGGTGTGCCGAGGGGGTGTCTCTAGGTAATGGCCAGGGTCAGGGTCTGTGAGCAGTGGGAGGCCAGGCCGTGTGTCCCGGGAGGGAGCCGGATGTGGAGCAGGAAACGCTGGGGTGGCTGGACCGTCGCCACGCCCAGCGGTTGAATTTCCCCCCAGTGGTGGAGGCCTGGGGCAGGCGGAGTGGGGAGTGCTCTGAGCCTGTGGCTTTACCACCAGGCGTGATGGAGAGACACGGGGTGGGGGGGACCAGCATGCTAATATGGGGGCGGCAGGGTGGGTTGCAGGACTTCCTCGGGGGGTCGGGGGACTGAGTGGACTGACGTAAGCGAGGTCAGAGAATGGGAGAGAACGCACTGCGCGAGCTGGGGCACGTGACGTGGGAGGGCTGGTGTCCAGAGGGGCCAGACAGGCGCAGCAGCGGCACCTGCGCCGCCCCGAAATGCAGAGGCGGCGCACGAGGGCACAGCCAGCCTCCCTGCGGCAGGACTCAAGGCTGGTAGGTGACCGTGGTGGGGTGG
The DNA here is from genome assembly GCF_949752795.1 of Hyperoodon ampullatus. NCBI lineage: Eukaryota > Metazoa > Chordata > Mammalia > Artiodactyla > Ziphiidae > Hyperoodon > Hyperoodon ampullatus. The sequence continues at coordinate 1,563,668 of NC_136926.1, read as the reverse complement.
GAGCCCAGGAGCCCCTGGAAGCAAGGGTTCTGTGAGAGGCTGCGGAGGGCTGTGGGGCGCTCACGGCACTGGGCGGGTGGCCGGCTGCTCTCCGCAGGGCGAGGGCTGGCGCTCAGTGCGGGCGGGGGCGGGCCTGCCTTTGGGGGGCGGGGGCGGGGGCGGGGCCGGTTGCTTTGCGGTGAAGAGCACGGCGCCGAGGGGCTTTCTTGCCCCACGTGTTCGGGGACGCGAGGTATCCAGGCGCCACGCCAAGCGCCGCTGCCGCGGGGCACCGGGCCCAGGCCCGCCTCTGGCAGGTGGTCCTTGCTGCGAGGGAGTGGGAGCCGCCGGGGTCTGGGGCTGACTGGCAGCCCCTCTTCTCCAGGGCCGAGCCGCTCGGGCCCCGGCCTTGGCGTCCCGGCACCCGGCGTCGTGGGAAATGAGCACTTTGGATTTCTAGCGCGTTTGTCTACTTAGAACTCGCAGTTTATTTCTTGTTTTTCCCTTGTCTTTAGTGGAATCAACTACGACAAACCCCTGCCTCCTATTCAGGTCGCGTCTCTCCGGGCAGAGCGCATCGCCAAGGAGAAAAAGGTGTGTGTGGTACAGCGGGCAGCGGGAGGGCCGCGAGGGGGGCCGGGGGCTGGGGGTCCCCCCCGGGCCAGCTCCTCCACACGGCTCCGTTCCCTCCTGCCCCGTAGGCGCTGGCAGACCAGCAGAAGGCGCAGCAGCCGCCCGTGGCACAGCCGCCGCCGCCGCCACCACCGCCACAGCCGCAGCCACCGCCACCGCAGCAGCCGCCCCCGCCACTGCCCCAGCCCCCGTCGGCCAGCAGCCAGCAGCCCGCGGGGCCGCCCGCCGTCCAGCCCCAGGCCCAGGCGCAGCCCCCGGCGCAGCCCACGCCGCCCCCGCCGAAGGCGCCCCCCGCGATCACGACAGTGGGCAGCGCTGCAGTGCTGGTGAGAAGGCCACAGAGCAGTCGGCTCCAGCGGGTCGGCTCCAGCGTGCCCCGGTCCAGGGTCCTGCGGCTTCCAGCCCGCGGACCCTCCTCTCAGAGGAAGTGGGAGGCCGGCCCAGTCTCCCCGAGTCTTCCCCTCGAGGAAGCACGTGCCTCACTCCGTCTCTCCCGTGCTGGGTCAGCTCCGCCCTCTGGGATGGGTTAACTGGGCAGTGATGTGGGAGACGAGGCCACTCTTCTAGGTGGAGGTGAGCGGGAGGTGTGGAATTAGGGTTTTGTGAAGCGTGAAGAGGTCGCCCTCTCTTGTCCCTACAGACTCGAAGAGCAGGTACTGTTAGTGCAGACTTCCCTCTCCCCACCCTGCCCCACTTTCCCTCAGAGCTGTGCACACACGTGTGCATCTTCAGTGCCCGTGAGAGGAAGGTGGTGAAGTGCATAAAAAAGGAAAGGCAACGTGTCGATCCTACGCACCCCGCGCTGTCGCTGCCGTGCCCTGCCGCGTTCCCTCTCTGCGTGTGCCTGGTGACACGTTAGAGTCCCACGTCGGGAAGCACTGCTGCCAGGCGCGGGATGGTCTTGTCGTACGGGGTCATTTCCACCCCGTGTTCTTTGTTACATTTGCCGCAGTGGCATTCGATGAGCACTTGGCAGCTCCGTCCTTCGTTGTTCAGAAAACTGAGCACCAGCCTGGTGTGAGGGCTGCTCCCTGCCCAGGAGAACAGTGGTGGGTGGTCAGGAAGAGACCTTCTGCAGGGCTGATCCCTGGGCTGCGGCCAAGTGACATTAGTCAGTCAGAAAAGAATGGAAAACAGCCAGTACAGAGGCCCTGAACTTGGCAGGCGTGGGGCTCAGAAGGGTCAGTGTGGCCGGAGCCTGGTGACCGAGGGACAGACTCAGCACTGTGGGAGGAGGTGGGGGGAGGGGGCTGAAGTGAGCCGTGCGGCCGAGTGACCGTGACCAGGAGTTTGGATTCCATCCTGATGAGGGGGAGGGCTTTGGAGTGTTTACGCAGGGCGGAGCTTGACCGGAAATTCAAATGGCTTTCTGTTTTCAGCAGGCAGGAGCCATCAAGACATCCGTCACAGGGACAAGCATGCCCACGGGTAAGAAGTCACACGGGTGAGATGCCACGACTGGAGGTGAGTTCTTCCCTGCTCTCCTACCTCACGCCCTCTCCCCGCAGGCACGGTGAGCGGAAACGTGATCGTGAACACCATCGCCGGCGTCCCCGCGGCCACCTTCCAGTCCATTAACAAGCGCCTCTCTTCACCCGTGGCACCTGGAGCCTTGACTGTGAGTTGTCCCTGCTCGTGGGTGCTTTTGGTGGCCCGCATGACCCAGGACGCTGCAGTAGCTGTTGGCTTCTTAAAAAAAATTTCATTCCATTGGTACGGAAAGTCCTGATCTAGTTTGCGTTTCATAAAATACCGAGGACATTGAGGGGTGCAGAGGATGCTTTCCACGTGTGCCTTCTGGGAGAGAGAGTGTTGAAATCCCCCACCGTGGTTCCAGGAGGAGGGAGGGGGTGCGAGGGCACGTCTCCAACTCCACGGACAGGGTGCCCACGTGCCGTAGCGGCAGGTTTGCCCGTGTGTGTCATTGCACAGCGGGGCACAAGGCGGGGCAGTGTGTTTATGGGTGTCTAGGCCCATGCGTGGGAAGCAAGAAGGGGCCAGATCTGGGCAGAGGGAGAGACGCAGAGCCACAAGACCTCTGAGCATGTAACCAGAAGGAGACAGGGCGCTCACCTGGACACACCTGCCGTCTGTGGTGTCACCATAGAAAACAAAAATAAACGACAGAAAATAAGGAGTTTACATTTACATCCTGAGTTCCAGTTTAGTCACAGATCTAAAGACAACATGTGCCCTGAGTGAGAAGCTGCTTCAAAGTCAGCAGTGCTTTGGCAAATAGAGTGATGTCCCTGTTGGGTTCTGAGAAATGTCTTTCCTATGAAGGTGGTGTTGGTAGTGAACTAGACAGTGTGGTGTTGGGAAAAGGATGGACACATAGATCCATGGAGTAGGATAGAGAGTCCAGAAATAGACCCACATGTACATAGTTGATTAATTTTTACTAAGAGTGCCGGGGGAGGGACTTCCCTGGTGGCGCAGTGGTTAAGAATCCGCCTGCCAGTGCAGGGGACATGGGTTCAAGCCCGGGTCCGGGAAGATCCCACATGCCGCAGAGCAACTAAGCCCGTGCGCCACAACTACTGAGCCTGCGCTCTAGAGCCCGCGAGCCACAACTATTGAAGCCCACGTGCTTAGAACCCGTGCTCCGCAACAAGAGAAGCCACCGCAACAAGGAGCCTGTGCACTGCAACGAAGACCTAACGCAGCCAAAAATAAATAAATTTTAAAAAGAAAAAAAAAAGAGCGCCAAGGGATTTCAATGGAGAAAGGGCAGTCTTTTCAACAAATGGTGCTGGAGGAACTGGGGAGCCGTTCAAAGCCAAATAAACTTTGAACTGTTACTAATACTGTATATGAAAAGTCACTCAAAGTGGATCGTGGGCCCAAATGTAAAACCCAAAACTATAAAATTTCTAGAAAAAAACAGAGAACATCTTTGCTTGGTTTTAGGCAAAGATTTCCTAGGATACCAAAAGCCTACAAATTATGAAAAAAAATAAATGAGGCTTCATCAAGAACTTCTGTTCTTTGGAAGATATTGTTAATAAAATGAAAAGCAAGGCATGGAAAATATTTGAAGAACATATCTGATAAAAGACTGGTACTTGGATTATACAAAGATTTTTCAATCAGTAATAACAAAACAACTTTTAAAAGTGGACAAAAATTTTTTTTAATGGACAAAAAGATTTGAGCAGTTACTTCACCATGGAAGTTACATACAGATATAGATATATATACACACATACACACCATATGGATAGCAAATAAATAGGAAAAGATGTTCAACATCGTTGGTCATTAGGGAAATGTAAATTAAAGCTACAGTGATCTACTGCTACACATCTCGAGAATGGCTTTAAAAAAAGAAAAACCTGGCAGTACCAAATGCTGGCGGGGATGCAGAGCAACTGGGATTCTCATTGCTGATGGGAATGCAAAACCTTAGCAGTCAGTCTGGAAAACAGTTTATTTCTTACAAAATTAAACGTACACCTACTCTGCAACCTATCAGTTCCACTCCTAGGTTTTCTCCCAAGAGAAATGAAAACACGTCTGCACAAAAAAACCTGAGCATGAATGTGTTTGGCGGCTGTGTTCATAATTACGACCTAAGGGGACAGCCTAGATGTCCTTGAGCAGGTGAACGGAAGGGAAGGTGGTGCACCCGTGCCGTCCGGCACTGCCCAGCGGCGCAGGAGACTGCTGGCACGTGCGGCTGCACGGCAGAGCTCAGTGGCATTGTGCTGGCTGATAGGAGTTTTGAAAGCCTTCATATGTGTGTGATTCCATTTAAACCACATGGAAAAGGCTAGGCTTTAGGGACAGAAAACAGAATATGCTCTGTATCTATCTGGTGGCTACTCGGCCTTACACATTTATAAAAATTCATAGAACTGTATTCCTGAAACAGGTGAATTTTACTGTACGTGAGTTACACCTCAATAAATTGGGTTTAAAAAATTAGAATACTCTAAGCAGTAAAGTAAATATGAAAACAGTTTTTCTAGAATGTGACTTTGGCTTATTTCATTTATTTTTCTTTCTACTTTGTAATAAACCACTTTAGACTCAGCCACTTCACTGAATACAGAAGCTATTAGTTAGGCTTGTGGCATTAAGATCATTTCCTATGACCAGTGTTCACTACTTCTGTGAGGCTGGCAAGCCCAAATCATTGCACTTGTTATTTTATTTTGAAAAGACCTATTTCTGTTCATATTTTTAAAAGATAAAGCAATTTATCCGCAATGTATTTTTTGAACAGCTCTTACAGACAAGATACTTTCCATGGTGATGTGGGGCTAGAAGTAGGACTCACACACGGCTTGCTTTCATGGGGTTCTTACAGTCAGTCCTGTGGCCGCACCTAAAAGAGGTACAGATGACAGGGAGGCTTTCTGGAGAAGGGAGCATTGGGCTTCCACAGAATAGGGGGATGTCATCCACAGAAACGGCTCTTTGGAAGGCAGGGCAAGTCGTACAAGCAAAGTTTCAGTGGTGGGAATGTGAATGGTGTATACTGGGCACAGCAAGCGGTTCTGTTTGGACGGAGCACAAGATGCATCAGCAGAGACGTGGTGGTTCCCACAACCTCTCAGAGGCTCTTGAGCGGCTGTGCGTGCTTGGTCTTGGGCGACAGTGAGCCTAGGCTGTCATGGTGTTTGGATTTCAGGCTGAAGAATGTGGATTTCATTCACCAGGCGATGGGGAGCCCTTGAGAATCTTTAAGCAGAGGTGTGTTTTAGGGAAATTCATGTGATGTTTTATGTGTAGAGTAGATTATTGCAGAAAAGGTTAGAGAGAAAGCTATTTCAGTCGTGCGGGAAAGGACTTCTGTTTCTGGTGATAAGGTGAGTTAAGATATTTATACCACTCTCCTAATGAAAAGAACTGAAATTATTGGATAAAATTTTTAAATATCCTCTTCAAAATTTCAAGGAGCTGACAAAAGAGTAAATAATTATTAGGCCAAAATCTAAGGGAAGAGGCAACCCAGAGAGATACACAGGGTGCCCTTGTGTCCGCCTTGGAGTACACTTCACCTTCTCAGACAGGGGGACCCCCCGTTCAAGCCCAAGGCTCAACTCACCCAGGTGGAGAGTCTAAAAGGAGGCATTGATGCCTTGAGACAGGCCCCCAAGTGGCTAAGCCCTTAAGGCAGGGTGAACCAGAAGTAAAATCCATCATGCTGAGCAGAGGGTGGGGCGGGGGCTCTTCCTGTGGAGCTCTAGCCCCAAGTCAGCTGTCAGTTTGCAGCTCACGTTGATGGCTCCCCAAAAGGGCTCCCAAAGCCCCTCAAATCATGTGCCATAGACCTGAATGAGCAGTGTTCCTGGGTAAGTGGCCAGAATCAAATGCAGATTTTCTGGAGGAATGTACCTTCATCCTGGACTTCTTAGAATGTCCACAATGCTTTTCAAGTATAATGAGCCGCATATAATAGAAGATAACCAAACACACACGGAAAGAGGGCACCATGAGTGAGAACCAACAGAAACAACAGACACGGGGCAGATCCTTAAAGACTTGAGATGGTGGGGTTATCAGGCATAGATTACAAAACGATTATACTTTCTATTTTAAAGAAGTAAAAGAGAAGCTTGCAAATGTCTGTAAAAACCAGGAAACTATACTTAAAAGAATATAGAGAACTTTAAGAAATGAAAAGTATGGTTACCAGCATTGAAAAACAAATATCTTATAATCAGGCTTAATATCACTTTCTACACAGCTGAAGAGAGAGTTAGTGAACTGGAAGGTAAATCAGAAGAAGTTATCCCGAATGCAGCACAGGGAGACAGCAGATGGAAGTATGGAAGAGAATTTAAAGCCATGGAAGACTGAGTGAGAGGATGTAATCAGAGGTTAATCAGAGTTCCAGACAGAGAGGAAGTTGAGCAGAGATAGTACGTGAAGATGTAAGAGTTTCCCAGAACTGATTGATGACACTGATCCATATACACCAAAGCTCAGCTAATCCCGGTCAGGGATGATGAAAGGGACTCCACGCTTACATAATGCCAGCGACAAGGAGGTCTTCAGAGCAGCCTGAAAAAGTCAGGTTGCCTTCAGAGGTACAGCTGCTTACGTCTCAGCAGTAGTAATGAAGCCAGGAACTAGCTCCTGGAATGGAATGACATCTTCATTGTAGTCAGAGAATATAACTGCCAGCCCTGAAAATACCTTGAAGAAAAAACATTTTCAAACAAAACCTAAGAGAATTCCCTATAGATCTCGACTAAATGAACTAATTGAGGTGAAAACGGACTTTACAAACAACAGTAACTTACTGTAGGGTCAACAAAGGCAGACATAACACACGATACAATGACGTGAGCAGGGCTAAGGATGTTGAAACATTCCAGAATCCCTTTATTGTTCAGGAAAATTGTGAAATGATGGATTAGGCTTTTGTTAAGTCTTGATATAATTTTTAGACAAGCCACCAAAAGAATAAGAATAGAGTATAACTTCCAAACTTTGGGAGGGGAAAGTGGGATGAGAAGAAAGTAACCTGCAGGAAGGCAAGAGAGGTGATTAAAAGGAATACGGAGCAGGCAAGTTGAATAGAAAGCACAGAATAAGGTATTGGATTTGGATTCGAATATGTAGGTAATGAAATGTAAGATTAGGGACAAGCAAACTAAACGGGAAAACATAATGACCATCTGCACCAAGGGGGCCAGCAGGGGCCAGCGTCACGTTTCAGGGTGCTTTCAGAGGCGGACTCGGTGGAGCTGGGCCCAGTCCGCTGAGGGGCTGCGGCAGCCGTGGCGCCAAGGGACGAGGACACAGCGAGGCCAAGTTGAGACGCCGCGTGGGTCCAGGGCTGCAGCCTCCGCACCTGGCTGGGGATGGCCCTGGGGGGTTAGGGGCCTGTATGTTTCCGGGGGATAAACACGGGCATCTAGATGGTTTCTGGGACCAAGAGGTCTTTTGAGCGAGGACAGCGGGACGGGGACGGGCAGTGTTTTAGACTGGGGGCGGCAGCGTCGTGATCTTCCCTTCTGCGGGCGACCCATCCACGCTAGCCCTAGGCACAGGCTTTGAGTTCACAAGGGAAACAGTCTCTCAGCACTCTGTCAAAAGGCCAGAATCTGGAATGTGCTTCGTTTTCTAGGATTTAGAGTTTGGTGCCCTTTTCTCTTGAATGTTGCGCAGCAGCCTGACAGTTTTCTTCTCTTCGCCTCTTCCAGACCTCGGGAGGCTCTGCTCCTGCCCAGGTGGTCCACACCCAGCCTCGAGCAGTTGGGTCCCCAGCCACGGCCACGTCCGACATGGTGTCCCTGGCACCGACTCAGGGTGTTCGAGCGGTCACCTCGGTGACAGCCTCAGCTGTGGTCACTACCAGCCTGACCCCGGTGCAGACCCCGACCCGATCTTTGGTGACTCAAGTGTCCCAAGGTAAAGGCAGGGTTGGTTTCCTGTGTGGCCTGCCCCGCTCTTCAGGCCCCTTAGGGCTTAGGCTTGCACACGTGTGCGGGGCCGCAGTCTCACCAGACAACCTCTTCAGCCACAGGGGTCCAGCTTCCGGGGAAAACCATCACGCCCGCGCACTTCCAGCTCCTGCGGCAGCAGCAGCAGCAGCAGCAGGCCTCTCAGGTGCAGGTCCCGCAGATCCAGGGCCAGGCCCAGGCGCCGACGCAGATCAAGGCGGTGGGCAAGTTGACACCGGTGAGCGTCCTCTAGAAAACCGAACGCACACACTGTGTGATGATGCCTTGGTGTGTCATGTGATTCAGAGTGTGTTTTGCACAATCTGCCATCGTCTTTATGTGGGAAGTGTGTTTGTGTTGTCTTTAGAAATCACTTTGCACACAGGGCCGCTTCCATGATCACGCGACCAGCTTGTTCACAGCTCTCTGAGGCCTTAATCCCCGTTTCCGGATTCATCTTCCCACTCGCTTGCTTGTGCTCTGTTCTCAGGCTCCAGGGACCCTTTTCCCAACCTGAGAAAATGTCAGTGAAAAGTATTCCTCAACAGTTTTAAGAGATGAGGTGGTGAAGACTTGGTTTCTTGAGGAATAGTTCACTTGCAGTATTGTTTCTCTCATTTGAGTGCTGATGTTCCTGAATTTTGCCAATCTGTGTACGACCTGTGCTGTTACATGAGTAAACACATTCATTTTAAAAGGAAATACTATATTCCTGCCACAAATGGAAAAGCATTAATACTCAACATAGAAAGTAACCAGAAAAACGTGTAATAAAAGCAAGATGGTACTTCAGAATTCCAGCTCGCTGTCGGGCCTGCCACAGTAAGTACCTGACCTCGGGCCTGCCCCTTGCGGGTGACAGAGGGGGCGAGGGTGCTGGAGGGCGGTGAGGATGCGCGAGCACCGGCCGAGTCTTCTTCGTCCCGGAGGCACCCGAATGCGCACCAGGGAAACGAGGCGTTCCGTCCTCCATCACACCAGCTACAGCTCAAGGGCGCAAGGCCACACGTGGCTGTGCCTACCACATTCGACAGCCCAGCTCCAGAACGTGTCCGTCGCTGCGAAAGCTGGCGGCCAGCAGACAGCGCTGAGTTAGGGTCGCCCCGCCCGGCAGAGGCGAGCTGTCAGAGCTGGTCTCCTCCGCTCCCGCCCCACGGCCTTCACTTCCCGCCCCCCCGCTCCTGGCGCTCTAAGGCAGCGGGGCCTTCAGTTGCCCCTGCTCCCCTCTTGCAGCTGCTCAGAGCCCCACGCACCGGCTCGCTTGCCTGGTTCTGTTACTCCCTTCCCTTCCCTCTCCTAAACCAGTGGCAAAGTCCTTTTCTTTTTCAGCACCTTGAACGAGATCGGACGGTCGTGAATAATTCAATAGAAATTTCCTTAAAACATTTTTATCCCCTAAAATATTTCCTGAGCTATCTTTATCTTGATATTTTGACTTCTTTTAGAGACATGGGTTTATTTACCAATTAAACTTTCATTTGGAGACAGTTGGAGTACAAAATTTAGAGCTAATGCTTATTTTATAGTACATTTTAAAATTTCAAGAGGGACTATGATTTTAAGACTTAAAGAATTTTTGGTGATATCGCAGATTTGAATCGCCTTGCTTGTAAGCGATAAGAACCCAGAAATTTTGCTATGCATTTGCTAATCTGTGAGAATCACTGTTGCTAGTTTTCATCAGTGGTAAGGGAACATTTAAAAAATGTTGGCAAGGCCTGGAGGATGGTTTGCATACTGCACATCAGCAACTGTTTACTTCGACATCGAACGGGTAGTAGAACAGTAACTTAAAACCAAGATATATACGAAATGGAATACGGTTGACGTTGATGAAAAGATTACTTTATCTGGGTTTTAGGAACACCTGATCAAAATGCAGAAGCAGAAACTGCAGCTGCCCCAGCAGGCGCCCCCAGCACAGGCCCCGCCGGGGCCCCCGCAGCCAACGGCACAAGTGCAGGTGCAGCCCCCGCAGCCCACGCAGCAGCAGAGCCCCCAGCTCACCACGGTCACGGCCCCGAGGCCCGGCGCCCTGCTCACGGGCACCACCGTGGCCAACCTCCAGGTGGCCCGGCTCGTAAGTTCCGGTCGATACGCTTGTTTTTCCAGAGCAGCGTCTTCTTACGTTTTAACTGAACCGTTGTTGCTCGCTCAGGCCCTTGCAGGTATTATGGCGGAGTGACAAGTAAAGGCACGGTCGTTCCCCCAGGAACTTAAGTTCTCCTCGGAGAGGGCGAAACAGCACGTGGGAGACATTTACACAGTCACGCTTTCCAGAATGTCGGTGTCGCAGAGCTTATGGTGGCCTGAGAGACTGGGGGTGGGGTGGGGAGCGAGCCCGACCACGGAGAGAGAGCAGGCTTTACGTGGGGGGGCAACGGGAGGGCGAGATGTGGCCCCTGGAAGGTGTCCCGGTGCTGCTGGGGCAGGGGCCAGGCATGAGGCCCGTGTGGTCAGAGCAGAGGGGAGGTGGAGGGGCGAGGGAGGCCCCAGAGCCAGGCTCAGGGGTCGCGGTGCTCTGCAGGCCCGGAGAGGCATCGAAGGTTTCTGAAGGAGGGGACGATGGTGTGGTGAAGGGGTGTCTGGGAACGCCAGGTACACTCAGCACGTGTCGAGGGGGTGTCCTGGAGCCCAGATGCTGTCACGTCAGGCAGACCAGTGCCCAGCGCGGGCGGCTCCCTTTCTGGCACTGGCGACGGCTAGCATTAGGGATCCTGCTCTGGGTCAGGCGCTGCTGTAGGCTCTCCGCCTGTCACCTGATGGGTGCCGAGGCAGGAGTGGGTGCTGTGATGCTAGCTCCGTTTTGCAGGTGCAGAAACCAAGGCAGACACCTTCAGGAACGTAGCCAGACCTTACAGCTTGTCACCCACAGCACAGCTGTGACCTGGGGCTTTGGGGGCCCAGGCTCTGCATCCCGTGTGCTTCACTCCACTTTAAGTCTGTAAGAGAGGGGATAGAAGCGGATAAAAACTGTGAAAGCAAGCTTGGTGTTACCTGTGTTCACAAGAAAATGCCAGTTCGAACGAGCAGAGTAGCAGTCGCGCACGATGGCCCGCCTTGGGGCAGCCCACGCCTCGGGCAGGGCTTGCCCGCAGGAACCGGCTCCCTCTGCAGAGGTTGTAGTCAGTTGAGCTAAGAAATGTGCCCCTTATTTTACCCAGTGATTCTATTTCTGCTATATCCTAAAGAAATGATAGAACAAGTACAAAGTAATAAACGTACAAACTTGTACCAGGAGTGTTAGGGGGACCTGAATCTCCATTACTGAGGAGTTGACTAAATAGACTGTATAGCATGCACGCATGGAATAGCACGCAGCTTTGGAAAAGGATTGTTGTAAGAGGAGGAGAGTCAGGTTACAGATATCTAGAATTCATCCCATTTTACACACCTTCCTGGCAAGCCGCACGGATAAGGACAAGGCCTTGTGGGCGGGGTCTCATTTCCACATTCACACGTGGGCATCTTAGGGTTAGGGCTGATTTTTACTTCCTCGTATTTTCTTAGGTAGTCTGAGTTTTTGTATGTATAAAAACGGATCTACTTCCATTTTCCTTTTAAAAAATATAACTTAAGGAAAAAAGTGCTTGGTAGCCGAGTGATAAGCAAGTCGCAGGAGGTGGAGACCGAGGGTGGCCCTTGGTGGGAGGCCGAGGCCGTGATTTCGGGCTGATCTTCCGTGGCCGCTGAGGGATAGGAGACGAGCGTAGGAAGTGAGGCAGGAGCGGGTGCTGTCAGGCCCTGAGATGCAGGAGGCAGAGACGCTCGCTGTGGGACAGGAGCGCATCCGAGCAGCAGTGCGCCCCGGCGTCCGGGGGCTGCCGAGCCCCGCTCCCTGTGTCCGCTGGCGACGGTCAGGGCACGTAGGCGGCCCACAGTGAGCTGTTTTCCATTAGCTGACCGCCACGTGGCACCTTTGTGAATGTGTCAGTTTCTCACCACCTGACCGCTGGTGGGGGAATGTCTGCAGATGTGTGCAATGCTGAATGTCTCTGGACTCTCCCATTGTTTTTACTGTCTAGACCCGGGTCCCCACTTCACAGCTGCAGGCCCAAGGGCAGATGCAGGCGCCGACGCCCCAGCCGGCCCAGGTGGCCCTGGCCAAGCCCCCGGTGGTGTCGGTGCCCGCAGCCGTGGTGTCCTCGCCGGGCGTCACGACGCTGCCCATGAACGTCGCTGGGATCAGTGTGGCCATCGGGCAGCCGCAGAAAGCCGCAGGTGCCTGCCTCATGCCACCCCTCGCCCCCCACCGCTCTGCGTGCAGCCTTGAGTGGGGCTGACAGGCCTCTTCTAGTTAGTAGCTGTGGCCCGCAGCCGTCTCGGGTGTGTCACGGTGTATTTCAGCAGAAGTGTCCCTCGATTTAACCGTTCACTTTCTTAACTTCCCCAGCCTTTGTCCAAATGTTGTTGTGAACCTAGAAGCATTTTAAGCAGATGTAAGGGAGGCTTTATTTAGCTCAGCATCATTTCAGCGTGTAGTTTTCTGTACAGAAATCACTGAAGCTGAACTCACTGTGAGCCCTGAGACCTTGTCCCTACTCAGTGCTTGTGATTAAATGACCTGATCGGTGTTCTCAGGGCAGACTGTGGTGGCCCAGCCTGTGCACGTCCAGCAGCTGCTGAAGCTCAAGCAGCAAGCCGTCCAGCAGCAGAAGGCCATCCAGCCACAAGCCGCCCCAGGCCCAGCCGCCGTCCAGCAGAAGGTACAGGATTCCCGGTTGTCCCCTCTTTACGTGAGTCGGGTCCCGCTGCCAAGCGTGGGATGCACGGAGGTGGAGAGGGTCCTGAACCGGCCCTGCTTGGCTGCCTGGCCTCCACGCACCGGAGACCCCGTGGTTGTGGCCTTGGGCCGCACAGAGGACGGCCTTGGGGCTGGCCCTGGAGGGAGGGCGCGGTTCATGAGAGGGGGAGCCCCCATGTACTGCGGGCTCGTGGGGGCAACTGTGAAGGACGCAGGCTGTGGAACTGCATGACTGGGAGGGGCCGGAAGGACTCGGGGAAGCAGGTGTAGCTCCTGGTGTGCGACCCATCTGGGTGCACAGGAGCCAGCTGAGGACCATCTCCGTGTGTGTGTGTGTGCGCGCGCGTGTGTGTGTACGTGTGTGTGTGCATGTGTGTGTGTGTGTACACACGTGCTCGCCATCAGCGGATGGATGGAGGGAGGGGAGAGATGGGAAAGGGTACTGTGAGAGGAGTGCTGTCAGCGACTCTCTGACTCAGAAGGCTGGGAGGCAGCTCTGAGCTGATTGAGGCCCCAGAGGCGAGTCCTCCTCGGAGGCGGGGGTTCGGGGCTGTGCTGGCGAGCGGGAACAGAGTGCAAGGCTCTCTGCTCCCCGGGGCTTCTGCCTTATCTGCTCCTGGTGACACAAAGCCTGACGCACAGATGATGATGTCTTGGCTCTTGAACTTCGTGTTGTATCTGTGCTGTTTTCTGAACCGGAGCGAGCCAGCTCACTGTCCCTGCGCGCTGAGGGCTCTGCAGGCGGCTGGTGCCCCTTCCCAGAAACTGACAGACGCGCAGAGACGTGAAGTGACTTCCGGGGAGGGGCGTGCGGGCTGGGAGGCACTGTGACAGGACGGAGACCAGGCTGGGTCATCACGGAGGCTTAGCCCACGTCTGAAAGAGAAGGAGAAGGGCTTTAGCCAAAGTGCCCGTCGGTATGTTCACATAACTTGAAAGAAGACTTCTGAGACGTTAAAACTGTCCATAGCTGTGGCTTTGTAAACCGAGTATATGGGCCACATACACGCATGGCTTTCTGAATAGTATTTAAACGCTCCTGGCAGGGAAAACTGAAAATTAGACTAAATGTGTAAAGATTGTGCGTACAGGTTTGTTTCTCTTTTTGCTAAATAGTTTTGAGTATGGGCCAAATTCTTCAAGTTAGATTTGGGAAACTGTGCATGTTTCCTGTATTGTCACGTTCGCTCGCTTACATGATGAGCAGACGTGGCACCAGGTGCCGCAGAGGATGGAGATGAAGCCCAGCCTGGGCCGTGAGAGGACCGCCCGGCAGGGGAGGAGATGGGCCAGGAGCCGGGGTGGTCACGCTGCGGGCGTCTGGGGGCAGTCGGGGCCCACGGAGGAGGCCCGGTGGCTCTGAGAAGGGGACCCAGAGCCTTGCCTGCTCCAACCCTGGGCGGCCTCTCTTTCCTCAGATCACGGCACAGCAGATTGCCGCTCAGGGCCAACCACAGAAGGTCACCTACGCCACCCAGCCTGCCCTTAAAACCCAGTTTCTCACCACGCCCATCTCCCAGGCCCAGAAACTGGCTGGGACCCAGCAGGTGCAGACCCAGATCCAGGTGAGCAGCGGGGAGCCCGAGGGCTGGGAGCAGACGCGGCGGGCGCTCGGAGGTAGAGCAGGGGGACGCCGCCAACCAGCGCCCCATGGAGAGCGTCATGGGGCCCCGCAGCGTGGCCTGGGGACTGCGCTCAGGTCCTGCTGTGGTGGCAGCCTTTGTGCTGCTGAGGTTCCTCCAGGGGTTGTGGTCGTCCCTCCGCTGCCGCCGGCTGCCCGGCACTGGCCAGCCCGGCATCGCATGTCTCCTGGGTCCCGGCACACGCGTGACGCCCGGGTCGGGGTGCGGGGCTGTGGGCACGCGCACCCACCGAGCTCCTGTGGTCCTTCAGCCTCGGCCCGTGCCGACCTGCCGTCTGCCTTCCTCTGGCAGCGGTGCGAATCTGCTGACCGTTGGGGCCCCTCCCTTGGGACGAGCCTGTTTGGGGGCTTCCTGGTGGGGCTGTATGTCCCGGGTGTCTGCCTTTGGGTCTGTGTGTCACACTTCTCCCAGCTTGTGCCTTATCTGCTCACTCACTTTACGAACAGAGCTTCTGAATTTGAGTGTATTGGAATTTATCAATCTTTTTGTGTCTGAATAGTGCCTTTTGCACTTTGCTTAAGAAATCCTTCCCAGAAGTCATGGTGCTGTTTCCTAGATCATCTTCTAAAAACTTGATAATTGTTTTGTTCACATTTATGTCTTTAACCTTCCTGGAATTGGTTTTTGGAGATGATCCAAAAATAGGGGTTCAGTTTAAGTTTTCCACGTGAACACGATGCCCTGTTACTTTCACACTACTCATTCAGGAGTCCCTTCTCTCCCCCGGCCCACCGTGTGACCAGGCACGCGTGATGTGCGGTTCCTCGGGGGCTTCTCTTCAGCACCGTGGTCTCGGTCCCTGGAGCCCACACTGCCCTCTCTTCGTCACTGTGCTGCATGATGATTCTCGGCATCCACCTCCTGCTGTCGGGAACGTCCTGCTTTCCCGGCTCCGTATCGATTTTGAGTCAGCTTATTTAGTATACACACTGTGGTCAAAACTGATGGGGTTTTTGTTAGAACTGCATTGACTCTGTAGATCAGTTTGGGGGAGAGTGGACATCTCTATAGCCTTGACTTCAGAGTCACCAACATGATACATCGTTTGCTGTTTAAATCTTCTTTAATGCCCTTTAAGTCAGTTTTCTGGTTTTGTTTCCATGAAGATCTTACTGCGTGTGTTAGATTTATCCCTAAGTAAGGGCATTTTCTGATACTCTGCTCTAAGTTCCCTCTTCTTCTCTGTGACTCTAGGACACTGTGTGTTGACGTTTGCATCCCACAGCCTCCATCTGTTCTAGTTGGTTTGCGTTTCCCTTGTGTCGATCACATCACCTGTGAGTCCTGGCGGCCGGCGTCTTCCCCTTCGTCCTTCTCTTTCTCATTCCCGCCTCGTCTTGCTGGCGATGCCCGCAAGGCAGTGTGACAGGCGCAGACAGGAAGCTCGGCCACATCATTCTCCTCGTGGTCGTTCTGCGGGTTGGGTTTTTTAAATCACCCTTCAGCACAGTAAGAAAATTCTCTTCTTTATCTAGATTGCTACAACTTTTTGTTCCTTTGGTTGTGGTGTTTTGTCTTTTTAAAAACCCTCTGTCTGCACCCCTCCCCTCGTGGTCCCTCCAGCCTCGAGGCTTTGAGCCCATCTCTGTGCCCATGAGTCCAGATTCGCATCTGCGGCCAGCTCTCATCCCGCCCAGGGTTTTAATGCTGGCTGCCTTTGGACGGCCCCCTGGAGGTGTGTGTCTCTGGTACCTGAGCCCCTCCTCCTGCAGCTCTGGGGCAGCAGTTCTGTCTTCCCTGACCTTCAGCCTGTCCTGGGCCAAACCCTCCGCTGTTCTTCACGCGCCACACCCGGCCCAGCACGGATCCTGCGGTGAAGTGCGCTGAGACGTGCTTTGTGGCCACGTGGGGTCCCTTTGTCACCTCCAGGTCAGGTTTATCCGGGGTGTTGTGCCTACTAGTTGGCTTCGTCTGTCAGTTATGAGAGGGGTGAGTTAAAATCTCCCATTCTGGGACTCCCCTGGCGCTCCAGTGGTTGGGCCTCCGCACTTCCACTGCAGGGGGCGCGGCTTCCATCCCTGGTCGGGGAACTGAGGATGCCACATGCCGCTTGGCACAGCCAAAAAAATGGAGGAAAAAAACCCCCTCCCATTCTGGTTATGGGTTTATCCGTTTTTCCTTATATTCCTTTGCTTTTTATATTAGGTGCTCTGTTATTAGCTGCACATAAATTAAAATTTTACATTATCTTGAAGTACTGTTTTGGTCTGGCAGCCTGTTGTGCCTCATGCTGAGAACTCCACCCATGTCACAGAAACGGTCGCTGGACGCCGCCTCACTGTCATTGTCCCGCGTCTCAGTTTTGGTCCTTTACCTGTGACACATTCACTCCCTTTATGGTGAGGCCTGGGTGGAACGGCCTTTAGCTTCCATTTTGTTTGGGTTTTCAACTTGTTCTGTTTTCTCTTTCCAGCCTTACTTACCTTCTCTTATTCCATTTATGTATTTATTTTTTGTCATTCTGGGTTTTTTTCCTCCTCGGACTCGTTTGATAATTACATGTTTTCTTTCTGTTCTCGTAAGTGGTTATCCTAAAATCTCCATGTGCACATTTACCTTTCCAAAGTATAGCACAAACCACCATCTCTGCTCTGCTCTGGAGCACTGGTCTGTCAGCACTGTTGCTCCCTGGCCCTCTCAACTCACGTGCCGCTGCAATCACGCAGTTTCCTTCTATCCTGTTTCATTTTCACTTTTCATGTAAAATTACTTTTCTTCTGCTTGAAGTATACCCTTTGGAGTTTCCCATAGTGTTTGAAAATGCCTGTATTTCACTCTTTTTCCTGAAGGATGCTTCTGCTTGGTATGGAATTCTAGATGGACATTTATTTTCTCAGCACATTAACAGTACTCCCTGGCTCCTGGTCTTTTGTTGTTGAGGAGAAGTCAGATGTTTGTCCAGCGGGTCGCTGCTTCGATGGTAACCTGTCTTTTTTCCCTCTGTTTCCTTTTGAGATCTTTTCTTTGTCTTTGGCGTTTTATAAATGCTATGACGCTCTAGCTTGGAATTTGTTGATCGTCTGTAATCTGGGCATTGATCTATCTTGCCAGTTTAGGAAATGAGCAGCCGCTGTTTCTTTAGATGCCGCCTCTGCCCCATTCCCTGCCCTCCGTGTCTCTTCAGTCTCTGTGCTTTCCTTTCATTGTCTCTCTGTGCTACGTTCTGAGTAATGTCCTCTAACCTGTCTCCCATTTCACTGAGTTTTCCTTTCATTAGGTCTCATCTGCTGTTAAGCTTGTCCATTGAATTTTAATTTTGGTGATTATAAGTATTTTATTCTTCGAAGTTCTGCTTTTGTCTCAAGTCTGCTTGGTCTTTGTAGTCTCTTGTTCCCATACGTGTTTTCAGGCTGCACAGGACGACGGCACACTGTTTTGTGCCTGCCTGATAATTCCTCTATTTGAAGTCCGTGTGCATCTGATTTTACTTGTTTCTGCTGTTCTTGCTTCAGGAACTGTGGGGGTTTTGTCATTATAGGAATTGTCTTCTTGTGAGCCAGTTTCCCTTGAAGCTCTGTTTGTGGGAAGGCTTTGAGGTCTGGGTTGAAGGTGGGTTCTTCCTTGTGCTGGGCTCCCATGGGTACCATCAGGACCACATCTGCTGTGGCTTGAGGGTTTGGTCTGCCAGCCTGTGTCTCCCCCTCCCCTGCCTAGCACTGAGGCCTAAGGCTGGCGGCTTCCTCACAGACCCTTTGAGTGCCAGGATCGCAGCTTGGGGGGGCATCGGGCAGCCCTCTTGTTAGCTCCTCCTGAGAGTGGGTTTGGACTTGGTCTCTTTGCTGCACCCGGGAGGCCATGAAAACCCAGTGTAAGGCTTCCCCTGCAGCACGTGGTCTCGGGCACGAGCTGCCGTAGCGCCTTCTCATGGCTCAGGGTCCCCCATTTGCTTAAGTTTTGGCACTAGGAGCTCTGGACTTCCTGCAGACTTATCGATGCATTTTAAGACGTCCCCTTGGTGTTGTGCATGCCATCTCAGCATTTTCGTGGCTGCCGATCTGAGCTGTGGCCCATGCGCTGCGGTAGCTGACCGAGCGTCTCTCCCATCAGAGGAAGCGCACAGGCTCACTCAGGGGTTCCTTTGATGTCAGTGAATGCGGTTCACAGTTTTTGATTCAAGTTACAGTAAACTAGTCAATGCCTTCTGATTCATTTTAATTTCCATGAGAACTCATATTTACTTGGGAACTTGTCATTTGCAAGTACATCATATAATTTCACATTTCCTCCAGGATTATCTTGGGCAAGACTTATTTTCATCCCTGTTCCGCCAGTTAGAGACCTGAGGGGGCTTTCCATGGCCCCCAGCAGCTACCCACTCGGGAGCGCCTTCTGCTTCTGTGAGCCGGTGTCCCCAAAGTCCTGAGTAGACACAAGTGGCCTGAATCGTCTTATTACAGCAGGACAGCAAGATAGGCAGGTTTATAAAAAGTGACCATTGGGTGGAAGGTTTTGTTTTATAAAGAGGAAGATCTCAATCATGATGAAGAAGAATGTAGAAAAATGGTGAAATAACCACTTCAGAGTTTGGGCGTAGATGTCTCTGGACTAGGGCTGAACCTTGGTGTTGGTCTATGTCCCCTGACAGTGGGGGCACACGTGGAGTGGCGCCCAGGCACTCCATCTTCCAGGTACCTCTCTCATATAGACTTGTAGCGATTTTTATAAAAGAAAAATGTGACTGTCTGAAATGTGAGACCGATAATAAGCTTCAACTTACGCGTGATTACAGATTAGGAAGGCAGTCGTTACTCAGTGCAAAGGTGAAATAACTGGTTCTCTCGGGGTTCCAGGTGAGCACACTTTTGAGAACTGCTATTTTGTGTCATCTGACCATCGTCTTTTTTTTTTTTTTTTTTTTTTTTTGCATTAAAAACTGAGAAGGAGAGAGGGCAAGAAATCTCATTTGCACACACGTTCATTTGGCATCTCCATTTGGCTTTTTTGTTTTGTCCAAGGTTGCGAAACTCCCTCAAGTCGTCCAGCAGCAGACACCTGTGGCCAGCATCCAGCAGGTTGCCTCTGCTTCCCAACAGGTAGGACCTGGAGACCCGCCCGCAGCTGTCGGGGGTTCCCACGAAGAGAGTTCTTGCTTTTCATCCGAGGAAATAGAATTTTAATTCCTAGAGAACCGCTTGTGATTATCATAATACAGAAAAGAAAATTAACTTTGGGGAAGACACTTGATATCCTGAGACTAGCAGGAAAAAAACCTGAACAAATGTGTTTGGACTCAGTGTCACATGTGCTGAGGGGGCTCATTTCTGGGCTCCTTCCTTCAGCCAGTAAACCTTCGGTGCATCCTGCCAGCGGAAGCCACCACACCTTCGTTTTAGGGAAACGAAGAAAGAAAACAGAATCCGTTCATATCGACCTTGGGTCTTAGAGTAGAAATACTACTGGGGACAGCCAGGACTTACCTTCCCAACAGAGCCTAGCTTTCAGTTCTTACCGTTTTTTTTTTTTTTTTTTTACTGCTAAAAATGTGGCTGTATAAAAGCAGTGCTTTAAAATAATTTTAGTTTGTTCAGAATCACACTGATATGTAGATTTCACGAAACCAGATAGTATTAGAAGCCGAACCCCAGCAGCACCAGTGCCCGTCGTCATTTCCCCAGAGGCATCCACTTGTAGCCTAAAAGCAGCAATAATTTCGTTTTCTGTTTTTGTTTGGTTAGAAACCAGAGGTCCTATTTTGATAGGTCAGGTAGTTTTTACATTTCACGGAAGCATTCGCGCTAGTTACGTTTCTAACCCCCACCCCTAAGGATGTCTAATTTTTCATGTCACCTGATCTGCGTCTTCTAGGAGATGTGTTTCTGTTTTGGTTCAGGCTTCCCCGCAGACTGTGACCCTCACCCAGGCGACAGCAGCCGGGCAGCAGGTCCAAATGATCCCCGCAGTGACAGCAACAGCACAGGTGGTCCAGCAGAAGCTCATGCAGCAGCAAGTTGTGACCACGGCGGCGGCCCAGCTGCAGACCCCCGGTGTTCCCAACCCAGCCCAGGTGCCGGCCAGCTCTGACAGCCCGAACCAGCAGCCCAAGCTCCAGATGAGAGTCCCCGCCGTCAGGTTAAAGACGCCCACCAAGCCTCCGTGCCCCTAGTCGGGAGAGCGGCGCGGCCCCAGGCGGGCCGCCCGTGCCTTCCACCGTCCCGCCAAGACGGGGTGGACTTATTTGCTGAGACCAGGACCGTGCCCTGCAGGACGTCCAGCGCCTGGGGCCGCGGCCTTCAGCGAGCACCCCGTCACGTGTTGTGTGGCTGACTGAAAAAACGGCAGTGGCAGTGTTTCCTCAATGCTTTACCTTTTAGTTTCTCCTCCAGAGCAGTACTGCTGGGTCTTGAAAGCCGTTTAGAATTTCTCTGTTAGTGTGCAGTGTTTCTTGCACATCACAAGTAGCCATTTGGAAGGTGCAGTGAGTCATAAAATAGACCTTATGAAGCTAAAATGTGGTCTGACAGCATCTGTCTCTGCCTGGTTCTTTATTCCTAACTGAAAACACGTTACGGTCCTTCAAGAGGAGAAAGACTGTCTAACAGCAAAGGTGGGTCATCTCAGATCAGGGAAAACCTGGCATGCATTGAAGCACATTCATGACGCGTTCCCAGCTTGTGTTGAAGGGGAATCATCTGTGACTGAACTGTCATTGCAAAGAGCATCGCACGCGGCTTCCCTCAGCGACCGGTTTCCACGTAAACGGAACCCTTGGGGCTGCTCCCCGTCCCAGCACATCCACGATATTTTCCCAGGTTTCGGATAAACTTGTAATTGGACTTAGACTACTGAAGCAGCGCCAGCAAACTTTGTGAGGCTCCTGTCTGGGAATGGTTCAGGGCCCAGAGTGCTGTGCAAGTGTTGTCACGTTTGCAGATGGCACTGCTGAGTGCTCGGTGAGGCGAGACTCTTGCTAAGGGGGTGGCCTGCCATCGCCCCTTTGCTTTCGTGCCCAGCCCAGGCGTGACGTGCAGAGGTGAGAAGCCTCCTTGTACAGGTGGTGTGTGTATGCACCTACAAGTGTTACCCACAGAAGTGGGTGTGGTAAACTCCTCACACTAGACTGCCCTGTCTCGTATGTGAGCAGATCGCCCACTTGGGGCTCTGCATAAAGCAGAGCCGTGCAGGCTCTTTGGGGTGGGCGGCCCGTGGTGGAGGGGCAGAGAGGACGCCCTGGATTTGCTGTTTTTATTTTTTTACTGTGGCAACTGCAAAGGGCTTGATTGGCTGACGATGTCTGCTTACCTGGAAGTGTCCACCCAAGCAAAAGGCGCGTGTCTGATCACACCCTCTCTGCTCTCTGTGCCTCCTTTACAGTTTTGGTCCAGGAAATCAGGTTGTGTTAGGTCTGTGTGTACTTAGGAACAGTTCCAGCATACTGAGAGATTTTTCATTTTTCATCAGTCTGTTTCCTCCCCCTTTATATCACTTTATATGACACAAAGGAAAGTGTCCTGTCCCGAATTTTTTTGTTTCCCATCAATATATGTGGACAATAATATGGCGATTGATCCCTTAGTGAAGCCAACCGGGCAACTCATTTTTGAGTTCTTGGTGAGAAATTTGGAAAAAAGTAAAGGTCAGGTGTTCAAAATGGACAGGATTTAACGTTCTAGTCAATTGAACATATCAAAACAGAACACTATAATTTGCCTTCTAACTTGTTCATTGTGGGTTCATTTCAGCACGTGCTGTAATGAGAGAGTACGGCACGCAGGAGGCTTTCTGTGCTTCGTGTCTGGGTACTGAGGAGAGTTCCTACTTTTTCTTTTTAAATCCTCAAATGTGCAGAACTAAAAAGGAATTCTCCTTTTCAGCTTATCTTGTGCATCCTGTTGGTTTTGTTCTTACCCTTCATGGGGTGTTGACGGTCTCTTTGTAGGTGATGGTGAAGTGTTGAGTGTTTAGAATATCCTAGACGTAGCTGCCTGAGTAAGGAGTCCTCTATTAATCTAGAACACTAGAAGAGAATTTAGAAAAATCTCTCCAAAAGCTTTCTAAGAGAACAGAACTAGGGTCTGACTATTTGCAGTGTGGGACTCCTGCCCTGTACTTACTATGTGAGTGAAAGAAGTGTGTTTTCTTCAGCGATTCCCTGTTGCAAAGTATGGGACAGAAAATAGTGTTACTGGTATCAGTCGATTTAGTTAACATCTAGATGTCAGCACTGACCTCATAGTCTTCTACAGTGTCATTTAGGTAAAGGGTCCAGTGTATTGTTTTCTTCGCTTTCTGTTTTAAAGGTTAAACTTTCCATATTTAAGAATAAGTGTGGGGCTTCCCTGGTGGCACAGTGGTTGAGAGTCCGCCTGCCGATGCAGGGGACACGGGTTCGTGCCCCGGTCCAGGAAGATCCCACATGCCGTGGAGCCGCTAGGCCTGTGAGCCGTGGCCACAGAGCCTGCGTGTCCGGAGCCTGTGCTCCACAATGGGAGAGGCCACAACAGTGAGAGGCCCGCATACCGCAAAAATAAAAAATAAAAAAAAATAAGTGTGAGTTTAGGACGATGTTTTCCAGGCTTCCTCAGATTGTTACTGTTGTCAGAATCCCACATTACCTTGTAGAACAGGGTTCCCACCCAATGCATGGTAAGGATTGAGAGAAATCTTCAGAACATAAAATATAAAGACAGCAGGCAAAAACACCATCCAACTGGAATTGGCCACCACGGAAAGCAGTCGCCCAGTTTTTCTTTTATTCAGAGACACTTGTTCCAGGGACGCCGGGTGGTGGTTGGAGGATCCAGGGCCAGGGGAAGCAGGAGGCTGGCGTGAGCCTCCTGAGGCAGGGGCTTTCCCTTTTGCCACCTTCAGGACTTTTTGTTAACTGTTGTAACCCGATAGCTGTTGTGTTTTAAAATATAAAGGAAGAAGACCGAAATTGTAAATACTTTGTAAACAATCATTTGTACTTGAATAGTAGGGTTTTAAAGGGCACTGATATCCCACCAGACAAAAGGTGTAATAAATTGACCTTTTTATATGCTTTTTTGTTTTGTCTTTCATAGAAAGCCACTGTTCAGGTTAAAATAAGATACCAGTCATATTCATTTCATTTGTGTGAAGAGAAAACAAGACACAGGGAAACCAAGTTAGTGTTGCGAAGGAGGTTTTCTTCTCCTCGCCCCTCCCCCAGAGGGTAGCCAGAACTAGAAGGGATGGAGTTTCTCAGTGAAGTCACCATTTCTCTCCGCAGAGACCACGTGCACCTGGCCACTGTGTTCCAAAGCCACACGAGGAGGAAGGACCCGGTGCGTTTTTCTTCGTAGTGTTCTTGTTCTCCAGTACTACCTCGTACTAGATAGACAGCAGCGCTTCCCAGCTGCACTGTGGTTGTGTCCCTATGCAGTGAGTATTTATTGAAGCATATTACATGCCATCTTTATCACTAATGGTGGAAATTTTTTAAAAAAAGCAACACTTGGCTTTTCAAGAAAATCAAAACTAATGAGAGATAGATGGGTCAATTACTGGTTTATTCAGCTGATGCTTACTGAGTGCATACTGTGTGTCTAGGCCCTGGAGCTACAGCTACGAGCAAAGTAGTGCAGACAGATGATAAAATGATTCAGAACGGTGTAAGCACCATGAAGAAACAGGGACAAGGTCACGGCCGGCGATCTGGACTTCATGCTAAGCAGAAGCCTGGAAGACAGCTTGACTTACAAGTTTGAAAGCTCACCGTGTCTGCCGGGGAGGTGGTGGTTGAAGGTAGCCAGAGTGAAACCAGGGACAGACCCGCTGGACCATCTCCCTGGTCACAAACAAGGGAAAAAACCATCCTTGTGGGTCTTCAGATCCCAGCTCAACAGCCTTAGGAGGCATTTTCTGACTACCGCCCCCTAACTTAAAACGGGCACTCAACCTCCACCTCCTTTTCTCAGCCGCTCGGCCCTACTTCCTCTAACCGGGCATCCATTTGCCGATGTGTGCCCCCTGCTCCCTAGGCCGCAGGTCCTGCCAGGGCAAGGACAGGACGTGCTTGGTCAACGCAACAGGCAGTTAAGTGTGCGATGGGGCGGGGTGGGCAGGGGGGGAGCGGATGGACGGGTGGATGGAAGGTTGCAGGCGAGCGTAGGAACGAACGGAGCCTGGCGCGCACGTGACCGCGGGCGAAGGAAGCCGCGGGAGTGCGCAGGCGCGGGCCGGGGGCGTCGCGTGCAGGTCCCGCCTCAGCCGCCGCTGCTTCCGGTCCTCCAGCCCTCGCCCCGCCTGCTCGCGCCGATCGGCCGG
This sequence comes from Hyperoodon ampullatus, assembly GCF_949752795.1. NCBI lineage: Eukaryota > Metazoa > Chordata > Mammalia > Artiodactyla > Ziphiidae > Hyperoodon > Hyperoodon ampullatus. Next base: position 1,539,042 of record NC_136926.1, on the reverse strand, counting down.
CGCCGCGCCTGCGCACTGGGTCCAGGCCGGCCGCCGGCTTGCGTCGCGTCGGGTCGGGTCGCGTCGCGTGGGCCGGGCCTACCCTCAGCCGCCGCCGCTCTCGTCCCCTCCGGCACTCTCTGCCGCGTCGCCCGGCCGCCGCGGTGAGGGCCCGCAGCCTGTCCGCGCCGGGGCGGGGGCGGGCGCTCAGGGCCGCGCGGCTCTCCTTCGGCCTCCCCGCCCGCCCGTTGCTCCAGCGTTCCCCCGGTCCACCTCCCCCTCAACGCCCCCGTGACCCTCGCCGCTGACCCCCGTCCCGCCGGCCCCGGGAGGCCGCTGTCCGCGGTGCTGACGCCGCGGGCGCCGCGTGTCTGGAGGGGCCGCTGGTCGGGGTGTCCCCGCCCCACACCCGGGAGGCAGAGTGGAGTCCGGGCTGCGGCGTCTCGGCCGGCCCCGCCGGGGCGTCTGTCGGGAGAGGCGCCTCGCCACCCCTGCCCCCGGAGGCCTTTCCCAGGACGGAGAGCGAGAACGGCGCTCAGCTTTGCTCTCAAGCCCGAAGACCGCGCGGCCTAGCAGACTCACAACCCGGCCCCAGAGCCGAGTGAGGATCCCTTCCTCACCGAAAACTGCTTTGGCTACGCGCAGCTCGCAGCTCGCGCGCGAAGCCCCAGCTCCCAGGTCTGTTCCCGGGCTTCACGGGGCCGGCGTCCGCCAATGACACGTGAGAACGTGGAGCACCTCTCAGCCCACGTGACTGCCTTCCAGTTGTGGTGTTGGGTCTTGATGATTACTGGGTGTTTTGTGCGTTGAGTGGGGATGCCCAACGCCTACACAGTGACACAGGTATTGCGCACAAATTTCTGTAACCTTTTGCCAAGTAAATAGGATGTTCGTTTATTTGTAAAAATGTCTTCTTAATGTTCACATCAAGGTAGCAAGAAAAATACGACTTTTTCCTTTAAAGGTTGTCAGCTAAACCGGCTCCTGCAAAAGTGGAAACGAAGCCCAAAAAGGTGGCAGGAAAGAATAAATCTTCAGACAAAAAAAGGTGCAAACAAAAGGGAAAAGGGGAGCAAAAGGAAAACAGGCTGAAGCGGCTAACCAAGAGTCTAAAGGTGTACCCTGCAGAAAATGGAGAAACTAAAAACAAGGACGGCCCAGCCTCTGTTGACGCAGGAGAGAGAGAAGCCAAGTCTGATGAGTATCACACACCTGGTCCTATCAGTGGTCCCTGTCTCTCTTCCTGCACAATCCAGAGGATTTTTTTTTTTTTTTTTTGCACAGTACACGGGCCTCTCACTGTTGTGGCCTCTCCCGTTGCGGAGCACAGGCTCCGGACGCGCAGGCTCAGCGGCCATGGCTCACGGGCCCAGCCGCTCCGTGGTATGTGGGATGTTCCCAGATCGGGGCACGAACCCATGTCCCCTGCATCGGCAGGCAGAGACTTTCAACCACTGCGCCACCAGGGAAGCCCCAGAGGAATATTTTTATCAACTATTTCGTAAATGACAGTTTTTTAGTAGCTCTAGAAACATTTTAAAAAAGGGAATCCCCCCTTATCCCATCTTTTAAGTGTAAAAAAAAATTTTTTTTTAAGAGGTGAAATCATTTGCTGGTTATTTATTTTTTGGTACAACCAGAAAATAGTGGGATATTGAATACGGGAGGCTTTGACTGTCTTCAGTGTCAGCTTAACATTCCATAGATGGGGGTTGCTTTTATATCCTGTAATACAAAGCATACTAAATGGCAGTTTGGAGTCAGTTGTGCATTTAATGTCTTGAACACTTTTTTTGTGTAATTTTTATTAGAGTACAGTTGCTTTACAATATTGTGTTAGTTTATACTGTACAGCAAAGTGAATTAGCTATACATATTCATACATCCCCTCTTTTTTGGATTTCCTTCTAAGTAGGTCACCACAGAGCAGAGTAGAGTTCCCTGTGCTCTACAGTAGGTGCTCATTAGTTACCTATTTTATACATAGTATCAATAGTGTATGTGTGTCAACTCCAATCTCCCAATTCATCCCACCCCCTGACCCCCAACACTTTAAAATACTTCTCGTCCCGTGTTGTTTTTGGTAGAATCTTTCCTGAAGCAAACCCCTCACCCCTTGATCTTGGCTCTCCTGGCCAGAACTCTGTGTGCTCTGTAACATCTTTGGTCGTGGTGGTACAGTTCTAGTAACTTTGTTAATGTGCTGTGAATGATGGACTATTTGAGTATGTACAGTATATGATATTAAATTGTGAATTAGTGGGACTTATGATGGAGCAGCATATCAATATTTGAAGATATTGGTACTTGCTATCCTGTTAAGGAAAATTTGCCTCCAAATTTTAAGCTGGAAAGTCACTGGAATAACTGTTTAGAGAAGAATAACAACTACATGATTTTTTCGATTTTTGGTACGTATGTTAAGAATTGTGTGCAGGGACTGCCCTGGTGGCGCAGTGGTTAAGAATCCGCCTGCCAGTGCAGGGGACACGAGTTCGAACCCTGGTCCAGGAAGATCCCACATGCCGCAGAGCAACTAAGCCCGTGCACCACAACTACTGAGCCTGCGCTCTAGAGCCTGTGAGCCACAACTACTGAGCCCGCGTGCCACAGCTACTGAAGCCCACGCACCTAGATCCTGTGCTCCGCAACAAAAGAAGACAACACAGTGAGAAGCCCACGTGCCACAATGAAGAGTGGCTCCCACTTGCCGCAACTAGAGAAAGCCCACACGCAGCAACGAAGACCCAACGCAGCCAAAAATAAATTAATTTTTTTTAATGCTTAAAAGACTTTTTTTTCCTTCAAACTGAGTTTGAGAATTCTTCTGGATAGAAATTCTGTATTGGATCATGTGATTTGAAAAACTTTTAACTGTTTCCCCTTAATTTGTATGATGTATTACGATGGAAAAACATGAGATCTGAGCATCTTATAAAATACATTTGTCTATAAAATACATGTACTTTATACAAACATATTTAGAAACAGGGAATCACCTGTATCCTGGGCTTTAGTCCCAAGTTGTGATGGAGTGGAGGGGCTGAAGACACCAACTGCCTCTTGGCTCAGGCAGGGTGTTCCCCTCTCATCCTCAAGTTTCCTTGGTGTCAAATAGGAAGATGGTGGAATTGGTCTGGTGGTGTTCTCATGAATAATCACTGAGGGATGGGAAGCCATTAGCACATGTCTGAGCCCAGAGGACTGGCCTTGGAAAATGTTAGCCTGGCTGGAGGAACCCTCAACTCCAGGCCTCAAGGAACTCCAGCCAGCAGCCCCCAGAATGTATGCTCATGACAAAATCACAGCATACACAGTGAAGAGGCCTCAGGAGTGAGGGTCAGACTCACACCTGTAGAGACGTTAAGATACCAGAATTGCTGGATCTAGAATAAGAAATGCAAAATGTATTTCATATGGTTAAAGAAACAAAGGAGGAAATAATAAGCATGGAGGAGAAACAAGGGGTCACCAGAGACCAAGCAGATTAAAAAAAAAAAATGAACCAAATAGCTCTTCTAGAAATTAAAACAATTGAAATTTAAAACTTAGTGGAAGTAATCTCAATCCCTACCTCACACCATATGCAAAAATTAACGCAAAATGGATCAGAGACCTAAATGTGAAACAGTTCTGAAACAGGAAAAAAATCTTTGTAGCCTTGGGTTAAATTAAGATTTCTTAGCTACAACATCCAAAGCACAATCTATAAAAGAATAAAAATGAAAAGTGGAACTTTATTAAAATTAAAAATATTTTTGCTACGTGAAGAACATTATTGAGAGAATGAAGAGCCACTGGGAGAAAACATTTGCAAAAGACGTGGCCAATGAAGCACATGTAATCAGGATATACAAATAAAAGAAAAAGCGCATCTCCTTTACTCCCAACACTTCTGACACCAGCTGCATGGGGGTCTCCCACACCAAGCAGTTCTCCAGGTCTCCGTGACACGGACCGGCTGTCCTACAAGAGCCCAGGTCTGACGCTGACTGCCCGAGGCTAGCACAGAGCCTGCAGGCTAAGGACCCAGCCCCACAGACGACCCCCTTCAGATGCCAGTTACAAGTGCCAGGTTGTCACCTGTCCTTTTGACCAACCAGCTATAAATTGGAGGATTCCATGACCCCTCCTTGGGTTGGATCATTCGCTAGGACGGCTCACAGAACTCAGGAAAAGTTTACTTACTAGGTTAGTGGTTTATGATAAAAGGATATAACTCAGGAACAGGCAGATGGAAGAGATTCATAGGGCAAAGTGTGGGGAATGGAAGTGGAGCTTCCTTGCCCTCTCTGGGCACTGCTCTCCCAGAATCTTCATGTGTTCACCAACTGGGAAGCTCCCCCAAACCTGTCCTCTGGGGTTTTGTGGAGGCTCCGTTACATGGGCCGGATTGATTATCACCTCAGTGTCTACCCCTTCTCTGCTCCCCAGAGGACGGGGGGGTGGTGAGGCTGAAGGTTCCAAGCTTCTGATCATGGTTTGGTCTTTCTGGTGACCAACCCCCAGCCAGGAGCCCACCAAGAGTCACCTCATTGGAACAAAAGACCCTCCTGACACCCTTGCCAGTCAGGGGATGCCAAGGGTTCTAGGAGCTCTTATCATTTCACAGTAAAGAATTGTCAGAGGGCTTCCCTGGTGGCACAGTGGTTAAGAATCCGCCTGCCAATGCAGGGGACACGGGTTCGATCCCTGGTCCGAGAAGATCCCACATGCCGCAGAGCAACTAAGCCCGTGTGCCACAACTACTGAGCCTGTGCTCTAGAGCCCACGAGCCACAACTACCGAGCCTGCGCGCCTAGAGCCTGTGCTCCGCAACGAGAGAAGCCACCACAACGAGAAGCCCGTGCACTGCAACAAAGAGTAAGCCCCACTCAACGCAACTAGAGAAAGACCATGCGCAGCAACAGAGATCCAACGCAGCCAAAAATGAAAATCAATTTTTTTTTTTTAAATTGTCGGGCTTCCCTGGTGGCGCGGTGGTTGGGGGTCCGCCTGCCGATGCAGGGGACGCGGGTTTGTGCCCCGGTCCGGGAGGATCCCACATGCCATGGAGCGGCTGGGCCCGTGAGCCATGGCCGCTGGGCCTGCGCGTCTGGAGCCTGTGCGTCCGGAGCCTGTGCTCCTTAACGGGAGAGGCCACAGCAGTGAGGGGCCCGCATGCCACAGGAAAAAAAAAAAAAGAATTAAAAAAGGGGAAAAAAATTGTCAGAACTCCATAACAAGAAAATAACTCATTTTTGGAACTTCCCTGGTGGCGAGTGGTTAAGACTCCCAATGCAGGCGGCCCGGGTTCAATCCCTGGTCAGGGAACTAGATCCCACATGCGTGCCTCAATTTAGAGTTTGCATGCCACAACTAAGGCGCTGGCAAACTGCGACTAAGGAGCCCATGAGCTGCAATTAAGGAACCCACCTACTGCAAGTAAGGCGTGGTGCAACCAAATAAATATTTTTTTTTTACAAAAGAAAGAAGACTCATTTTTAAAAGTGGACAAAAGATTTGAACAGACACTTCACCACATAAGCTCTAAGAATGGCAAATAAGCACATGAAAAGATGTCAGTATCCTTTCATTAGGGAAATACAAATTAAAACCACAAGGAGATATAAGGACACACCTATTAGGCTGGCTAAAAAATGAAGACCTTGGCTAGTGAGGATGAGGAGCAGCCTGCTCCCATGCTCTGTTGGTAGGCATGCCAAAGAGTAAAGCCCCTTTGGAAACAGCTTGGCAGTTTCTTATATATTTTACTTAAACAATCATTTACTCTCTGACCCAGCAATCTCGCTTCTCACAGTTTACACAGAAGTGAAAACACACATCCACATAACCTGTATGCAAATGTTTATAGCACCTTTATTCGCAATCTCCCCAAACTGGAAGCAACCCAGTCATTCAACTGCCAAATGGAGAAGCAAACCATGGCCCCTCCGGACGATGACATGGCACTCAGGTAGCAGGACCAGGCTGCTGGTGCTCAGACAGCAAGGGGAATCTCAAATGTATTGTGCCAAAGAGGCCAGACACAAAAGGCTACATACTCTATGATTTCACTTATATGACGTCCTGGAGGCGGCAAAACTATAGGGTCAGACTATAGCTCAGGGGTCTCGGGTGGGATGGGGGCGTGGGGGGAAGGACTGACCTCAAAAGAGCCATTGGGGATTTGGGGGGTGATGGAAATGTCCTGTTCTCGATTGCGTTGGTGATTACATGACCACAGGTTGTCAACACTCATAAAACCATACATCAAAAACGGTGATTTTGGGGCTTCCCTGGTGGCGCAGTGGTTGAGAGTCTGCCTGCCGATGCAGGGGACGTGGGTTCGTGCCCTGGTCCGGGAAGATCCCGCATGCCGCGGAGCGGCTAGGCCCACGAGCCATGGCCGCTGAGCCTGCGTGTCCGGAGCCTGTGCTCCGCAACGGGAGAGGCCCGCGTACCACAAAAACAAACAAAAACACATGAAATCTGTTGGGGGAATGCAGCGGGAATAGGGATTCACAGAGAGGAGTATGGGGTGAGCATCCAGTCGTAGATGGAGTATTGGATGGCACCTGACAGTCCCCTTATTTGCATTTTCACGGCTCTGTCGTGATGCTCTGGGGGTGCGGGTTCGCAGACACGGCACATGTCCAGGGCTGCAGCCGTGGCCTCGCCAACCTCCTCCTCTGTCTCTTGTACCAGGAGGCATCGATGTGCCCGGGGGAGGAGAATCTGGCAGGCCACTGCACCCCCTTCACACACTTGCCAGGGAACGCTCCCAGGAGCACCGGTGGGCACATTCTAGATTGCTCTTCAGCAGGAGGGAGACTTCGCTGCACCAGAGAATGGCACCTCCCCTCCAGCCTTCTGAGAGGCAGCACCTGGGGCTTTCCTGGGTGACGAGACCTGCAGGTGCCTCGCTTCCCATCCTTGCCCCGCGTGCCCAGGGGGGCGGGGGCAGCAGAATGGTTGCACCAAGGCCACGCTGTCATCTGCGTGCCTTGGTGCTCGTGGGCCGGCCTGGCCGAGGGGTCCCCCCAGGAGGGCCGAACAGCCAGCCCAGGGCCGTCGGACGACCGGCACAGCTGCTGGACCAGTGGGTCCCTGCCCGGCCCTGCTCAGTCCTAACCCTGCTCAGTTCTAACCCTCGGGGGGATGCAGTTCCGGGGTCTGAGGTCCCCCTGGAGCCTTTGTGAGCTCAGTTCCTGCCAGCACAGAGCATCTGTGCCCGCCCTGCTGCGTGTGCGGTGGCAGCAGGAATGCCTGCGAGGCTGGTCTACCACGTTTGCGCCCCCTTCACTCTTCCCTTTTTTCTCCCAGTTTTATTGAGATATCACTGACACACAGCACTGTATACGTGTAAGGTGTGCAGCATGATGATCTGACTTACACATCACGAAGTGATTATCACAGGAAGTTTAGTGAACGTCCGTCATCTCACACAGACACATTAAATAGAAAAAAAATATTCTCCTTGTGGTGAGAACTCAGGATTTACTCTTCACAGCTCTCCTACACATCGTGTGTAACCTACAGCAGTGTTAATGATATTTGTCATGTTGTACGTTACATTCCTAATACTATTTATCTAATAAAGGGAAGTGTGTGCCTTTCGACCGTCTCATCCAGTCCCCCTGCTTCTGCTAATGACAAACCTGATCTCTTTTTCTCTGAGTTTTGCAGTATGATTGGCTTACACGCTGTTAATTCCTGCTACTTCACTCTTCTCTGAAGTCTTCTTTTCCAGATAAATGCCCAGCAAGTCGCTGTTGAAACCCAGCAGCAAAGTGACCTGCACACCGCAGCCTGCCTTGAAGACACCACTACCGCCCGTCTCCCAGATGCCCAAGGCCCCAGAGACCCAGCAGGTGCAGGGTAGGCCCTGTATCCCCAAGTGCAAAGTGAAGGGCTACAGCAGGCAATGTCATTCCCTCCTGTGGTCACTCTGCTACTCCCGAGGCCCCCCCACCCCCCTTGGAAGCGAGGGGCAGGAAGGCTCGGGACAGGCTACAGCCGAGGTGCTACTGCTCGGTCTCCCTCAGCAGTGGCAGCACCTGTGGCCCCCACTTGAGTGGCTGCATGCTCCCGGCCCCCAGCCTCCACCTTGAACCTCTTCCCAGAACTTGTGTGCAGGCTCGGGGCCACTGCGCACACTACAGCTTCTCTCCCGTCCCCACGCGCCTGGCCACAATACTCAGTAAAGGTGACATCGGAATTCTTTGTTCTGCTGGCCTTTATCAATATTACAAAACTTCAAAAGGCTCAGCTGTTGTCTTAGTCACCTGCCTGGGCCTCTTCCCGTCTTCTGACACAAGCGTGACTGAATGTAAAGAAAAAGGCAGGCTGAGGAGGCAATCTGGTATTTCCAGCAATCCTATCACCCAGGGGCACGTGTGTTCACTGTTTTTTAAATTTTTATTTATTTAAAAAAATTACTTATTTTTGGCTGCGTTGGGTCTTCACTGCTGCGCGCGGGGGATACTCTGTTGTGGTGCGCGGCCTTCTCATTGTGGTGGCTTCTCTTGTTGTGGAGCATGGGCTCTAGGCACACAGGATTCAGTAGTTGTGGCTCCTGGGCTCAGTAGTTGTGGCTTGCAGGCTCTAGAGCACAGGCTCAGTAGTTGTGGCCCTGGGCTCAGTAGTTGTGGCCCATGGGCTTCGTTGCTCCGTGGCATGTGGGATCTTCCCAGACCAGGGTCTGAACCTGTGTCCCCTGCATTGGTGGGCGGATTCTCAACCACCGCGCCACCAGGGAAGAAGTCCGTATTTGTTTTTAAACAGATGCTTTACTGAGGTACAATCCACAGACCAGGAAGCCGCCTCTCAGAGGCCGTGCATGGCTGTGCCATCCCCCCGGGTCCCGTGCGAAGCCTGGACTGAAATGGGAACGGGTTCGGCACGCAGAGTGCGTTCACAACCCCGAGAGGCCCGGGCTGGTGCGACCCGAGTCCTGGTCTGCATGCTCTCCCGTAAGCTGCCCACTCCGCCCCATGACGTCCACTCAGGCGACAGCGAGCACACGGGACGCCAGGACTCATGGCGGTTATTCTGCCGACACGAGGAGCCGCGGTTCATTCCCATTAAGGCTCTGTCAACATGAGTTTTGGAAACAAGGCTTTCTCAGGGACGGCAGTCAATGCTCTGAAGCCTGTTTCCTGGACACTCGTCCCACACGCGCGGTGACTAATCGTGAAGTATAGCCGCGATGACCACGCAGCGCATCCTCCGGTCTCTGTGACGCCTCGCGGGTAACGGCTACTTAGCGGCCGGCCATTCACCCCAACAGCAAGGGACCCAGGGCCACCTCTCCCACACAGGGTGGTGGCTCACACTGTTTGTTAGAAGAACTGATTTCCTGAAGGTACCTCAAGGCCGATCCCCAACTTACAGCCTAACGCGTGGCAGATGCCACGCCATCAGTTCCAGGGGAGTGTAAACAGTTTCGCTGGAGACTTGTTTCCAGAAAGACCAACCGACAGGGGGCTGACCTTGTGCCCCCTGGAAGGTCTCAGGCCTGGGCCAGAGCCTTGTGTCCAGGGGGCCGGGCCCAGGGCAGCGGCGCGCCTGGGGACCGAGGCTCTCTCAGCTGAGGAATCCCCGTCTCCTGCTCATGCGTCTGGCAAGCAGTGCTCAGGATGCTTCCAGAAAGGAGGCGGCTCTCCCACCAGGAGGGGAGAACCCCTCGCCGGTCTGTCCCGAGCCCAGGCCTAGGCTGCCTTCTGCTTCCGCTCCTCCTGCGGGGGTGGCGGGGACGGGCGTTGGCAGGCCCCACCCTCCCCTCACTCCCTACGGCTGGCCCTGCCCTCCACCCCCGAGGGCAGAGACGCCCCACGCCCGCGCCCCCTCGGAAAGTGAGTGCGGCGCCGGGCCCCTCCGCGCTGTGGGCCTCCCCTGCCCGTCTCCTCCCTCCAGCTTGGCTGTCCCGAGACGCGCCCCCACGGCGCCTCACCCTGACGGCCCTCTCCAGCTGGCACAGGGCCTCCCGGTACCGCGGGACCAGCGGCTGCAGGAGCTCACTGGGGGCGTCGTGCCGCTCCAGCCCGGGCACCCCGCCTTCCCTGAGCATCCGGACAAACCTCCTCTCCTGCGGGGAAGGAGCACGTGAGGGGAAGAGGCTCCCGCCCCGCCGGGGCCCCCAGGGCGAGCCCGGGCCCCACCTCCTGCTGAGACCGCCAGGCTGACCTGAACCTCGAGGAGCAGCGTGAAGGCCTGTCCGGATTTCCCTGCGCGGGCGGTTCTTCCAACCCTGAAACGGAGCACAGCTTCCTCCAGAGCCGTGGCCCCCAGCCCCCGAGGGCTGTTGGGACCAGGCTTTCTCCCAAGGCCACCCCCTCCCCAGACCCAGGGCCAGTCCCGCACCGGTGCACGTAGGTCCGCAGGTATTGCGGGGCGTCATAGTTCACCACCAGCTGCACGCCCTGCACGTCAATGCCGCGGGCCGTGGCGTCGGTGCTGATGAGGCTGGCGGGACACAAGGGGCCATGGGCCGTGCCTGAGGCCGGGAGCGGGGACACACGCCTCTTCCCGCCCTGCTGTGGACGCGGCCACGGAGCTGGGGAGGGCCCGAGGCGCCCTTCAGGAACCCAGGCTGACACCGGAGTGAGCGCCCTCCCCGGAGCAGGACCCCGGCCTGTCTCCCCAAGTACTCACAGCTGGATCTTCCCCTGCTGAAACCGCTTCAAGATCAGCTTCCTAGAGCCAGGCCCATAGCGGGAGGAGAAGTCGGCCACGCGAATGCCCCCGAAAGCCTGGACCAGCAGGAACAGCCTGGGCGGGAGAGGCCAGAGCCGGGTGGGCTGGGGGAACCACCTCCTCTCTCCTCCGGTCCCTGCACCGTGAGGGCCTCACCTGTGGGAGTTCTCGCGGGAGTTGGTGAAACACAGAACTCTTGAGAGATTCATCTCCATAATCAGGTGCAGGACGACCAACGGCTTGAGGCGGAGGCTGCAGGGCACGTAGCGATGCTGCGGGGGACGGCGCAAGGTTGGCCACAGCCCGGTGCCTAGATGCGCCCCCTCCCCCCTCCAAGTGCCCTGCTCACCGTGAGCCCCGCAGGGAAGGTGTACTTCCCGCCCGAGTCCCCGTCCACGTCCACGTCGGGGTCTCTGGGGTCCCCGTGCACCGACCCCGTGGAAAAGAGCCGGGGCCGGTAGAGGCCGAGCTGCTGCAGCTTTTCGGGGTTCTGGGTCAGGGTGGCTGAGAAGAGTAGTTTCTGCAGTGGCATCTGGGGGCAGCAGATGCTGAAAGGGGAGGGGACGCTGGGAAAGCAGCACAGCCCAACCAGCCCGCCCCAGCCTGGCGGGAGAGCGTCTAAGACGGGGGACAGAGGAGGGGACCCGCTCAGGGTGCTCCCACTGGGCGCAGAGCAGAGTGCAGGGCCCGGTACCTGGCTGCAGTCACAGCTCGGGGCTGCGTTCTCTGGAGCACAGCAAAGGGGTCCCTAGTGCCCTCACTGGGAAAGGCCGCGGCCACCACCCGCGGCAGCCAGGACTGGTGCATGCTGTCTATCACGCGGTCGGCCTCGTCGATGACCTGCGGGGCGGGGGCCAGGGGGGGCCGCGGTCAGCCTCGGGTCTGGGCCCGGGCCTCCCTCCATGTGGGCCACCTACCAGGAAGCGGAGGTGCTGGAGGCTGAATCCTGGGGTCTGCTCGATGTGGTCCACCAGGCGGCCAGGGGTGGCCACCACGATGTCTGCCAGGCATCGGAAGCCGTCTGCTCTGTGGAGCGGAGAGCGGCTCAGGACGGCCGCCTTGCACTGACCCCCCCGACATGGGGACCCTGTGGACGGCAATGCTCCGGTCCCCGGGGCCAGACGGCTACGACGCGGCTGCACAGAGCGGGCCCCCCTCTCGGAGGAGCCCACAGACCGGGGGGACCTACGTGTCCTGCACGAGGCCTTCCTGCTCCTTGGCCAGCGCCTTCTGCCCGGTGACCAGGGCGACCCGAAGAGGAGTGGCATCTGTGTAGACGCTGAACACCTTGCTCACCTGGAGGAGAAGCAGCCGTCACCAGCGTGACCTGAGGCTCCGCGCCGCAGTGACGAAGCCCCTGGGTCTGCCCTCCAGGCACGGGCCCACGTACCTGCTGGGCCAGCTCCTTGGTCGGCAGCACAACCAGGGCCCGAACCTGGCACACGGCTCGCCGCAGCAGGGCCTGCGGGGAAGGACCACCCCCCGCATCAGCCCGCCGCCCGTGTCAGCAGGGCCGCTCCTGCCTGCAGACCCGCCTGGAGGGTGAGGGCTCCCTGCACTCACCTGCACCACGGGGATGACGAAGGCCAGCGTCTTCCCACTGCCCGTTGGGGCAGACACACAGAGGTCGCTAGGCCGATAGCCGCCTCTGCTTACCAGAAACCCGTTGGCTGCGCTCTCCAGGAGAGCGGGAATCACTGCTGCCTGCACTGGACAAGGAACGGCGACACGCACGTCACGTCGGTGCAGGGACACCCAGTACTAGCCCAGGCACCGGAGACGGCCGCCTCCCTGTCTGTGACCTCTGGGCTGGGCGCTCACTCAAGGTCGGCACCTGAGCCTCCCGGAGCGCTGAGAGGCTGGAGGTGCTGAGGCCAGGACCACACCTGCCACTGGACGTGTGCACAGGCTGCCTGTGTGGGCAGCTGCTGAGCGATGGCCTTGCACGGTTCTGGGAGAAGATGCTCTGGAAGGAAACCCTGCTCGCACCCCCGCCCCACCTGCGCAGGGCAGGGGCACCTGGAAAGTAGGAGGAGATGCCCTGAGCCCGCAGCCTCCTCCGCAGGTCCGGGTGGACTTCCGGGATGTCCTCGATAGACACCAGGCCTTCCGTGACATTCTTTCCAACGCAGCTTGGCTCAGCCAGCCACGCTGGCAGGAAAGGCTGGACCTATCACAAAGGGAAAGAGAAAGAGACGAGGTGAATACTCCAAAACCCGCCAGGCCAGCAGAGCAAGGCCCCATAAGCCAAGCACTCAAAACACTCAGGCTGAAGAGACTGCAAGAAAGAGGCAAGCTTTCTAGCTTCTCCTAGACCGCCCACGTCTCACTCTCCGTGAAGCCTTTAAAGGGCGTGAAAAATACATACCAAAAAGTGCCACTCCCTGAGCCAAACCACCCAGGGGCTCACCTTCGCACCTAATAACACCCATGCTCCGGACTACACCGCAAGGTGCCCGTGACCTGGCACTCTCCTGCCCGCGCTTCTGTTTGCTATCACTGGCTCTGCGCCAACCATACAAACCCTCTGTCGTTTTACACTCCAAGCTCACCGCTTCCTCGGGGCCTTTGCCCCAACTCGGCCCTCTCCCTGGCACACACTTCCCTGCCCCCACCCCACCTTAACCAGGCTGATCCCTGTCTTCTGATTCCAACTCAAAGGGGATCTCCCCAAGGGCACTCTGCCCAGCCTCTCTTATTCTTCATGATGAGGATCACTCTCCAGACATTCTTTAGCTCACGTACTCGACTACTGAAATCTTATGCTAACGTGAATCTGCAACTCGCTCAGGAACCTGGTAGACCTGGTAGACCTGGTAGGACCTCCTATTTTGTTCTCTAGATTGCTGAGCACAGTGGAAGATCCTTAAATGTGCACCAAGGAAGCGAAGCTGTTCGGAGAAATCTCTGTGACAGCAGCACGGAAACAAAATCAAGCCGCTGGTTTCGGAAAAAAAAAAAGAGAACTCTCGCAATTGAAAGTAGAAGTGCCGAGTGTGCACAGAATTCAAACCGTAAACAAGGATGCTAAGACATCAGCAGTCGGCCGGCTCAGGTGTTCACTCATGGAACACAAACCATACACCCATCAGGCGCAAGCACCGTCCTCCAAGCCGTCCCACGAACACAAGCCGCGGTAACGACAGCCACCCCAGCGCTTCAGCCTCCCCCCCCGGGCCGCTCACCTTTGGCGCCTTGCTCCTCCCGAAGCCCCCGAGCACCAGGGCGTGGGCTGGGGGACCAGAGGCCTCTTCGGGGGGCGGTCCGCCCTGGCCCTCCGGCGACCCCGCGGCTTCGGCGCCCACGCTATCCCCCGCCGGCGCCTCCTCGCTGCTCTCTGCGCGGTAGAAGCGGGGGCGGGGCGGCGCGTCAGCCCCACGCGGTCCCGAGTCCCAGGGCCCCGCCCCGCCCCGCGAGGCCCCACCTGCGCCCGCGTCCTCATCCTCGTCGTCCGCCTTCCGCCGCTTGCAGGGAGATGTGTGCGGGCTACCCGGCGCCCCGCCGCTCTTGCGCCTCCGCGTTCTGCGCGGCCGCCGTCGCCGCTTCCCCGCCGCCTGCGCGGGCTGCGCGGCCTCCGCGGGCTCCGAGGGCTCTTGCTGTGGTGGCTGCTTCTGCAGCTGCCGCTCTCGGGCCCGGCACCGCAGCCGCTCCAGCAGCGCGCGAGCCCGGCCGTCCGCCTCGGCCTCGGCCTCCGCCCCGGCCGCCTCGGGGCCCGCGTACCGCGCGACGTGGAAGAGCGCCATACCGCCCGCCGCGCACCACTCCGGCCCGGCGCGCCGCGATGACGGGGGGGCGGGCGCTTACGTCATCAGGCGCAGGCGGTGACGTCTGTGGCGCGCCGGGAGGCGGAGCCGGGGGGCGGCTGGTTTGGTCTCTGCCGCGTGGGCCGGCGGCATGGAACTGGAAGCCGGTCCTGGGGGCGCGCGCCGGGCGCTGGGCCTCCTGGTGGAGGCGGTGCTGGCAAACCGAGGCAAGGCTAACTCCGTGTTCGACATCCTGGCCGTGCTGCAGGTGGGGGCCCGTGGGGAGCGGCGGGGGTCGCGGCCGGGTCCCGGGGTTGGAGACCAGAATGGGGGCCTTCTCGGACTCGGACCAGGTGGGGCTTGGGTTCGGATGCGGGCAGATAATTGCAAAGCGGAGTTCAGGACTCTACTGGGGGTCTTTACCAGTCTCGCAGGGCTCCCAGGTTGGAGGGTCTGGTGCGGGGTTTGGCAGAGGTGGGGTGGGAGGGTCACGCGGGCTCAGGGGTGGGGTGGGGCTGGGGTCCTGGTCGGGAAAGGGGGCAGGGGCCACAGCTCCAGGCGGGGCACCCCGCGACCGGCATCTCCCCGCAGTCTGAGGACCAGGAGGAGATCCAGGAAGCGGTGCGCGCATGCAGCCGACTTTTCGGGGCCCTGCTGGCCCGCGGAGAGCTGTTTGTGGGCCAGCTGCCCTCTGAGGAGATGGTCATGGCAGGTCAGTGTCCAGGAGGGCCTGGTCTCTGACAAGGTTAGAGGGGGATCTTGCTAACATGGGATGAGCCCCCCCAAAAAAACTCCATCATAGGCCATGCGGGTCGGTGGGATCGGGAGATTGTGTTTGGGGGAAGGGGTGGGTCATAGGAACGTTGAAGCCAAGTGTCAGTAAAGGTCGGGTGGGGTGTGACTGTTTTGTTTTGTGCCTCTTGTGGGATTTGATGTTGCGTATCGTTGACTGTTAATTCCACGGAGGTTTAGAGTTACGTGTCTCAGTCTTGGCGCGTCTGGGTCTTGGGGTGAAAAGAGAGAGGCTCTTGCCTGAGGGAACGTGCTGGTTTTGCCCCAGGTCTGGAACCATAGTGACTCGTTTTCATTCATTCCTCGGCTGGGCTGAGTAGAGGGCAGGGGGGTGGGGTGGGGGTGGGGTGGGGCTGGGTCCCATCTGGCATGTGCGGGCATCGGTGTGGGCTGACCGCCCTGCCCCACCTGCAGGGTCCCGGGGGGCCACTCGCAAGTACAGGGTGTGGATGCGGCACCGGTACCACAGCTGCTGCAACCGCCTGGGGGAGCTCTTGGCTCGCTCCTCCTTTCGGGTCAAGGTGAGTCTGGGCGGCTAGCCTTGCTTGCCCGCGCAGCCCGACCCCAGGCTCTCCACACAGCAGGGGTCTGCGAGGGGTCTGGGGCCGTGGCTGCAGGTGCCGGTCCAGGTGAGGGTGCTGTCTCTTTCTGTGGCTGGTTCCTCTGGGTGTGGCTGTGGCCGTCCTGTCTCCTGATTCTCACAGGAGCTTTATTTTGTGGGTATTCAGGCCTGAGAGCCAGAGGAGCTCTGTGGGCCTGTCTGCAGGGGTGACGTATGGCAGGAGCCTCGCGGTCCCTTTGCCACCCCTCCTAGGAGCTGGCCCTCAGCACGCTCATGAAGTTCGTAAAGCTGGAGGGCGAGCACCCCCTGGAGAAGCCCAAGTGGGAAGGCAACTATCTGTTCCCCCACCAGCTCTTCAAGGTGAGGCCCAGGCTGCCTGCTTGGGGGTCTCCCTGGCTGCCTGTGGGTTGTGGGGCTTGGGGGGACTCTGGCAGCCCCCCCGCAGACTCTGCTATGTGAGCGCCACACCTGGGCCGCCTGTCCTGGGGGTCAGAGAGGTGCTCACCGCCTTGTTCCCCCTCCCCCCAGTCGGTGGTAGGAGGCCTGCTCTCTCCAGAAGAGGACCACTCCCTGCTGCTCTGTCAGTTCCGGGAGTACCTGGAACACGACGACATCCGCTACCACACGATGCAGGCCGCGGCGGATGCTGTGGCCCGGACTGCTGATGGGCGCCCTGAGGTGAGCCGCCTGGGTCCGGGGAGGCTGGGGGCGGGGGGTGACGGGCACGCGGCGTCCAGGTGCTCAGGCCAGGTCTGCGGCAGGTCCCCCTCACTTTTTGGAACAATGCCTTCACGCTGCTGTCCTCCGTGGGCCTGCCCCGCCAGGAGAGCGCCCCCTCCAGCTTCTATGTGAAGCACGCGGGTAAGCGCCGGGGCTGGGAGGGCGGGAGGGCAGGGGCCCGGCCTTCTCCCGTGTCAGGTGACCGCTTGCTTTATCTGCAGAGCTCTCGGACAAGTGGAAGGTCGTTCATCTGAGGGTGAGACGTCCTGGGTGGGTGGTGGTTTCCCTGGGAATCCCCCGGTCCTGGGCCAGCGCCCCCTTCCTGGCCTCGTCAGCCACCGGGGTCACAGGAGGCCCCGAGGGCCCAGGCACGGTTCCCGGAGGTCAGGGGCGGCCCGCCCAGACCTCTCTGGGGCTGCGTGTCGTTGCCAGGGTGGCTGTGAACACAGGGCCTGTGGCCGAGAGGGAGGTGTTCTCTCGCTGGGGTTTCTTAGGCCCTGGCTCCGTACCGGAGGCAGGAGGAGGGTGGGCAGGATTGGGAACGTGGGGCACGTCCACCCTGCCGCTGCCCCGCAGGAGCACAGGAAGGCCTTCCAGCAGATGTGGCTCGGCTTCCTCAAGCACCAGGTAGGGGTGCGGGACGGACCCCAGGGCTGGGCTCGGGCGAGCAGGGCGGGCCGCACCCGACCTGACCTGCTGCTTCCGGCAGCTGCCTCTCCGCGTCTGCAAGAAGGTGCTGGTGATCATGCACGACTCCATCCTGCCTCACCTGGCGCAGCCCAGCCTCATGATAGACTTCCTCGCCCGCGCCTGTGACGTCGGTGAGCAGGGAGCGCCTGGCTGGCCCGGAGCCAGGGGCAGTGGGACTGGGGTGCGGGGTGGGGGGCGCTCTGCAGCCCCGGGCCAGGCAGCCGGCGGGGCTGTGACCAGCGTCGCGGGGCGGGGCTGTGCCATCGGGTTGGGCTCCACAGCTGCGCGTCTGTCTGCAGGTGGAGCCGTCAGTCTCCTGGCTTTGAATGGACTTTTCATCCTGATTCATGAGCACAATCTGTGAGTGTCCGCCTCGGGGTCTGAGGGCTTTTCAGCTCTGCCCGTTCATCCGTGACCCCGGCCGGGATTCCTGACCTGTTCTGTTTGTGGGTCTACCCCGACACGTGCTCCGTCACTCACCTCGCTCTCCCAGGGAGTACCCTGATTTCTACCGGAAGCTGTATGGCCTGCTCGACCCGTCTGTCTTCCACGTCAAGTACCGGGCCCGCTTCTTCCACCTGGCCGACCTCTTCTTGTCGTCCTCGTGAGTGGGGGTGGGACTGGGGACACCTGGCCTGTCTCAGCCGCAGGGCTGCCTGGGCCCCGCCCGTCCTTGTGGGGCTGCGGCCGCGGGCCAGGAGGGGAGCTGGGGGCTGGCACGGAGGGGTGGAGTCTTACACCCCACCCCACCCCACCCCACCCCCAGGCATCTGCCTGCCTACCTGGTGGCTGCCTTCACCAAGCGCCTGGCCCGCCTGGCCCTGACGGCGCCCCCCGAGGCTCTGCTCACGGTCCTGCCCTTTATCTGCAACCTGCTGCGCAGACACCCAGCCTGCCGCGTCCTCATGCACCGCCCCAGGGGCCCTGGTGAGTGCGGCCGGAGCCCCTGGGGGGCCTGGCCAAGAGGCCAGCACACGGGTGCAGGTGGCAGACTGGAGCCTGGGTCTCGTTCCTAGAGCTGGACGCCGACCCCTATGACCCCCAAGAGGAGGACCCTGCCCGGAGCCGAGCCCTGGAGAGCTCCCTGTGGGAGCTGCAGGTGAGGGCGCCCTGCCTGCCGGTCACTCCCTGGGCTTCCTGGAGCCGTCCCACCTGGGCGCTCCCCCTCGGCCACCCACCCAGCCCCACCTGCACGCCCCTGCCAGCATCTCTGCCACGTCCCCAAAGATCCCACCTTGCCCTGTCTCTTCGGTCACCCAGGGGAGCCTTTGCCTCCGCCTGTCTCGTCCCTGGCCTACGGAGGCGGTGGGATGGTCCCCTGCTCAGTGCTCCCTGTGCCCCTCGCTTTGCCCACGAGGGGCGGTGACATCCCATGTGCCCCTCCAGGCCCTCCAGCGGCATTACCACCCCGAGGTGTCCAAGGCCGCCAGCGCCGTTAACCAGGCGCTGTCCGAGGCCGAGGTCAGCATCGCGCCGCTTCTGGAGCTCACTGCCTTTCAGGTGAGGCTGTGAGGCGGGCCGGGGGCTGGGGCAGTGAGGGCCGTGCACTATGGGGTGCCTGACCGGCCGCCTGTCCCCGCCCTGCAGATCTTCGAGCGGGACCTGCAGAAGAAAGGGCCCGAGCCGGTGCCGCTGGAGTTCATCCCGGCCCGGGGTCTGCTGGGCCGGCGGGACGACCTCTGTGCCCAGCACTTCACGCTGAGCTGACCCTGCGCGCCCCGCTGCCCCGACGGACGGTCTTGTGGGAAAGCCGCTGCGGGGGGCTGGTGGGCGGGGGTCTCGGGAGGTGCAGGTCCTTCACCTGTGCCCCTGGGGCTGGGGTCAGAGCGCCAGCGGGGTGCCCTCCCGTCCCCCTGCCGCCCCTCCACCCGCCCACCCTGCTGGCCTCACCGGAGGGTGCTGCCCGGGGCCCTCCCTTCCCTGCGGCCTGGTGGGGAGGGGTGAGGTGGGGTATGGGGGGCGCTGCAGGGCAGCCCCTGCTTCCGGGGCCTCAAGTTACAAGCGCGCCAGGTCGTGGCTTCTGTCTTTCCCCGCGATTCCCCCCGAAGACGCGCCAGGCCCTCTGCATCGCTGTGCTTCCTGACACAGGGCAGCCGCGAGAGCCTCTCTGCTGCAGTTAGACTGTGACGTGGGAGTGACGGGGGAGGCTCTGTGCCCTGGTCAGTCTCCGTGGGGAGCACAGAGAGGGGCACGAGCTCTCTGTGCCCGGCCAGGCCCTACTGAGGTCACCTTTGTCCCCAGAAGCGCAGTGAGTCCGGGGGTGAGCGTCTGCCCCGTCGAGGGCTTACAGGCGGGGCCGGGCTGTTCCTCCACCCCCTGAGTGGAGTGGGCCAGCAGCTGGGTTGTTTCCAGAGTTACCTTTTCGAGGTTTCTTTTCTGCCAAAGGTGCCGGGTTTTCTGAAGGCTCTGGCAGTGACCCCGTTTCCTTTAAAAAACCCACTCGGTCCAGCACACGCCTGGCGCCGGCACACGCTTGGCCAGGGCTGACGAGGGCATGGGGGTGGGGCAGCCCACAGGGAAATACCTCGCTGCCCTCTGCTGCCTCCTGTCTGTGCCCCACTCCTGGCCCCGCCCCGCCCCTGCCCCTGGGGAGCAGGGTGGGAGCTCGAGGCGGGCACCCTGGAGTCCCAGCAGGGAAGGGTTCCGCCAGACTGGTGTCCAGGTGCCCCCCACCGGCCCGGGGTCCCAGTGCGCCCTGCTGGTAGCAGCACACCACGCGGCCCCGCTGCCTTTCACCCGTCTTCCCCCGAGCAGCAGGGGATGCTCGTTACTGACCTGGAAACCGCCTTGTCCCTGGGGCGCAGGGCTTGCCTGGAGCGGGGGGCGGGGGTGGGTGGTCTTGAGAGAGCCTGGCCGTCTGGCACCAGGAGTGTCCAGTGGACCAGAGGCCGCCGTGGCCTTGTGTGGGGATGCCAGGGGGCAGTGCTGGACGGCCCGAGGCCTCCCACTTTTCTTGAAAAATGCCACTGTGAAAAAAATTACAGACTACAAAACACTTGAACAGGTTCTGTTGGTCTTGTCTGGATTCGGCGTCCTGCGCTCCCGTAGGTATTTGCTGTGGCCCATAGCCGTGCTGGTGCCCGAGCAGCTGCACTCTGCCATGTTTGCCCTCCGGCAGGTCCCCATTTCCTGTCCTCTGGCCCTGGTTGTCCGTGGGGGAAGAGGGGTGAGCGTGCCCTTCCCAGCGGCTGTGAGGTCGGCTGAGAGGCTGCATGGTGGGTTGGAGGTGAGAACTGAACGGGGGCTGGGGGCACCGCTGGGGCTCTGCCTGTCCTTCAGGAGCCCGAGGGGTGGCCGGGGCAGCCTCTGGGGCACATGGGGCTGACTGCAGGGCTCCTGCCTCCAGGGGAGGTACAAGCTCAGACTTTCAAGGGCTTTGGAACCACCTGGGATCAAATAAGGTGTCTACGTGGGCGGGCGGAGGGAAGGGCCTCGGGCAGGTGTACCTGAGGGCGGAGGACAGAGGCTCCCTGGCCTGCACCAGGAGACCGTCCTGAGCCTCTTGTGGGCGACCCCCTCTGAGCCCAGAGACCAGCATGCAGGCGCTTAGAAAGAGTAAACGTGTATATGTTTAAAAAGAAAAAAAGACAGGCACCCGCGAACCCACTACTGGCAGCTTCGCCCCTCCGACGGCTCCCTTGGAGGAGGAAGGGGAAGCCAGCTGCCCTTTGCTTAATTAAAGCCCCGCCCCAGTTTGTTCATCCTTGTAAATTACAAAAGCAGCAGGAGCCTAACCAGGAACTCAAGAGAAAGGGCGGCGTGTGGGGAGACGTGGAAGCCTGCCCGGGCCCCACCCGTAACCCACCCTCCCCTCTGCCGCCACTTCGCCCACACACACCCTCATGCTGCCCGCGCGGGGGAGAGGCCCAGTGCACCTGCCCAAAGCCTCCCTCCACCTGCCCACGTAGACGTCTTGTTTGTGGCACGGGGGACGCTGTCGTTTCCTAGGTTCAGTTTTTACAAACTGCTTAAAAAACAATTTCAGACACAGGATGAATACCTTTTCAGCGTAAGTATGCCCCATTTGATATTTGAGATGCACTAAATTTTAAAAGTTGAAGTGAAATCCACAAAACATAAAGCTAACCACTGTAAAATGCATGATTCAGGGACTTCCCTGGTGGCACAGTGGTTAGGAATCCGCCTGCCAATGCAGGGGACACGGGTTCGAGCCCTGGTCTGGGAAGATCCCACATGCCGCAGAGCAACTAAGCCCGTGCGCCACAACTACTGAGCCTGTCCTCTAGAGCCCGTGTGCCACAACTACTGAGGCTGCGCTCTAGAGCCTGCGAGCCACAATTACTGAAGCCCGTGCGCCTAGAGCCTGTGCTCTGCAACAAGAGAAGCCACCGCAACGAAGACCCAGTGCAGCCAAAAATAAATAAATTTATAAAAATGCATGATTCAGTGGCATTTGTGCATTCATGACGTGTGACCACTGCCTGTATATAGTTCTAGAACTTTCTATCGCCCCTGAATGGTGTGTATCTTGACCTCTCCTGCTTCAAGATGAGGCCCATGGGAAGGTGTCTGGAGGCCAGAAGTCCCCACAGGCCTGCTCGGGGCCCCACGGAGTGGTCTCTGCCATCGTCTCCCTCCAAGGCCAGGTGGCCACTCAGAGCTGGGTCAGCCCCAGGCCTCCGGCAGGAATCAGAAACCTGAGTGGATGCACAGAGCCAGGACCCTTGGGTGTCGGCGCCTGGGCTGGGGTCTGTAAGAGGGAGGTCCACGCATTCTGGGCTGCCAGCCTGCCATGCCCACCCCCGGGAGTCACGTCTGGTGGGGGATTTAACCTGGTTGGAATTGAGGGCTGGCCTTTGGCTCCAGGAGGGACCCGAGGCCCCGGGCGTCCTGATGGGAGCGCCGTCTGTGGGGCCGCGGCCTGTCAGAGTCCCCGATGGGGGTCACGGCGGGGCTTTGGGCTGAGTGGCATCCGCTCCCCCTCCGGAGGGGCTGGACACTGGGGGCAGCCACGTGGGTCCCACAGCCCTGGTAAAAACGGGACGCTGAGGCGGGGAGCCCCCGGCTGGCAGCACCCCGTGCGCGTGCTGTCACACGTCGGGGCCCACGAGGAAGACACCGGACGCTCGTGGTCGGGGATCTCCTGGGTCTGTGAGGCTACTTCACGCCCCTTCCCTGCAGTGAACCAGGACCGTGAGAACAGAGCCCTGAGGGGGCTCGGGTAGTCCTCCCGGGGGGTTGTCCAACCCGAGGGGATCTCAGGGGCCTTGGACTTGTCAGGGTGGGGATGGTCTGGAGTGTGCATGGTGTTGGAGGGCCCCTGAGAAAGAGGGTCCCTGCTCCTGCCACCCCACCAAGCAGTAAGGGGGTTGATACCCCGCTGTGATGAGGGTCCGGAGCAGGGCGGGAGGCATCTCCAGAGTAGAAAGGTTGGCAGACGGTCTTGGACAGGGCATCCAGGATCCCCAGGGGCGGCAGGGCAGGCGGGAGCCTCACGGTGGGGAAGAGAGGACTGGTAGAATCCTGCGTGGTCTCCAACTGCACGGAGGGGAAGACGGGTCTCTTGGGGTGCCAGCAAGGACAGGTAGTGCCCTGCGTGCCAGGGGACCGCCAAGTCCTTCCCAAGTGACTTGAGGCCAGGCTCCTCGCAGGGATCTCCGCGAGGGTGTGCCCGTCCAGGCGGCCTAGGCCCTCCCTCCCTGCCTCACTCGCTCGGGGTGACGGTGGTTTCCTTGCTGCCCATCTCAGGGCAGCCCGCCCTCCCCCGACTCAAACACTGCTTCTCTGTTCCCGGCACCTACACCTCTGTCCCGACACCACCGGGGAAGGGGGGGACCCCGACCAACAGAGACCTCATTTCTGCCACATCCGGAGCCGGAGCTTGAAGGAGAATTTCAATCCTGCGGCAGAAACACGGGGACGCGGTGTTTCCTGCACGACCCGTGGTCCTGCCTCTCAAGTGACTGAGACCCAGTGAGCCAGGGACATGGGGGACCCCTTCCTGCATCTGCGGCGGGCCCCCGCTGACTGCCCCGCTGCACGATGCCAGGGCTCCAGGACTGTCGGGTCTGGGATTTCGGAAAAGCTTGGAGGGAGGGCGGGGGTGTTGTCGGGGGGCTGCCTGCTGTGTGCCCGGGGCGCCGTCCCCCGGTCCTGCTGCACAAACAGGCCAGCCCTGTCTGTCCCTCTGTCCCCTGTCTCCCTGTCTGTCTCTCTGCCTCCCTCCAGGAGATGAATGGGACTGTTGGATGATTAAGTCATAGTCACACGCGTAACGAGGGATGTATCACGAGACGCGGAGAACACTCGCCAGCAATAGGAATGCTCAAGCATTTAATTGGCATTTAGCAAATAAGCTGCAGAGAACTGGATGTCAGAGGGGTACCTCCTGAAACATCAGTCAGGACGTAGACCTTGGGGAATGGGCACCCCCATCAGGGCTTCCCCGCTAGGCTGGGGGCACGGGGTGGGGGGCAGCAGCTGGCCCCCTGGCACTGAGCCGCCCTCCTCCGTGGGGCACCCTCCGTTAATGGAAGCCTCCCGGGGCCCCACCCCTGCCCCCAGCTGGTCATGGCCTGGTGAGGTCACGGCCTCGGTGCCCACCGGCTGATGCTCCACTCTGCACTCGGGAAAGTTGCCCGGCCCCTTCAGGCCTCAGTCCTCTCATCCACAAAGTGGGCGGTTCCAGGGGCTGTGGCTGCGTAGGAAATCAGTCCAAAACTTAGAGGCATGAAACTACTACAACATCGATTTCGCTCATGAGTCTGCAGCCTGCGCAGGGCTTGGCGGGGACAGCTGGTCTCTGCTCGCCTCGGCAGGAGCTGGGGCGGCTGGAACGTCGGGGCTGAGCTCCCCTGAGGTCTGGGCTGTTCTGGGGTCAGAGCCGGAGCCATTGAGGTCGTTAAGTACGGCGTGTCAGAGGTCAGAGGAGGCCTGGACCACTGACATTGCTTGAGGCTTAAAGGCCTACCAAGACAGACGTGCCAAAATAGGGCAAGATGTTTTTTCTCCACACAATTCATTTGTGCTCGTTATAAAAACTTCAGTTATTATAGAAATAGACATAGGTGGGAAGGGAAAGCTGCATATGGAGAACCTGTGAGGCTCTGAAATGATCAAGGAGATTCCCAGGAGACTGCTCTGGGAGATGGGCACTGCCCAGGGGGGCCGGCCACGAGGCTTCTGGAAAGCCCAGAGGGTGGCCGGGGCAACAGCTCACCTCTACTGTAGAAAGCCGCCAGGACAGCGCGGATGTGAACACTGTGTGCCTATAAAACTCTCTACAAAGTCGGGGTCAGATCCGGCCTGCGGGCCACAGCTTGCCCACCCCTAGTCTAGCGACCTTCCTGGTCTATCTGTGTGTCTCTGGGTCTTCTTTGGTGGACATGACCAAGAGCTATGCAAACAGTTCTCCCACCCCCCGCAGGTGGAAGGGGGCCAGCTTTGCATCAGTTTGGGGGATTCACTTCAGTTCTCCCGATAGGCCTGCTCTCGGGTCCCCCCCCAGGAACAGTTTGAAGTTTTACCAGCCGTTTCATGAATTAACGGTTAAATTGACTCTCTGACAGGCGTCCATTTGTATCTGTAGGTGAGTTATGCTTCTTCCCTTTTACAGAAACTGACCATTAATAGTCCCCGGGATTGGGCTTCCCTGGTGGTGCAGTGGTTAAGAATCTGCCTGCCAGTGCAGGGGACACGGGTTCGAGCCCTGGTCCGGGAAGATCCCACATGCCGCGGAGCAACTAAGCCCGTGCGCCACAACTACTGAGCCTGTCCTCTAGAGCCCGCGAGCCACAGCTACTGAGCCTGTGCTCTAGAGCCTGTGAGCCACAACTCCCGAGCCCACGTGCCACAACTAATGAGCCCGCGCGCCTAGAGCCCGTGCTCCGCAACAAGAGAAGCCACCACAATGGGAAGCCTGAGCACTGCAACAAAGAGTAGCCCCCGCTCGCCGCAACTAGAGAAAGCCTGCATGCAGCAGTGAAGACCCGATGCAGCCAAAAATAGATAAATAAATAAATTTAAATATATTTAAAAAATAGTCCCCGGGACCCCAATCCCAGACACGACCATGGTTGCCAGCTTGGTGCATATCTGCCCTCTCCCCAGCATCTGTTTAATGAAAAATCCCAGCATCACATCACAGGTCTCATGTGCCCCGGCCACCCCTCTGCCTCGGAAACATGACAACACAGTGTGTGCACGTGGCATTCTCGCTGACTGGCCGCCCCGCATGTCCCCTGAGTTGTGATGTATTGAATTGTCATCGAATGTCTGTCATTGAAGTATTGATTCTCCCTTTCTTTTTTTTTTTTTTTGAGGCACGCGGGCCTCTCACTGTTGTGGCCTTTCCTGTTGCGGAGCACAGGCTCCGGACGCGCAGGCTCAGCGGCCATGGCTCACGGGCCTAGCCGCTCAGCGGCATGTGGGATCTTCCCGGACCGGGGCACGAACCTGTGTCCCCTGCATCGGCAGGCGGACTCTCAACCACTGTGCCACCAGGGAAGCCCCCACCCCCTTTCTTTTTTGACCCGTGAGGAATTTGTTTGAATTTCCGAGAGGCCGTTACTAATTTCTAGTTAATTACTGGACACAACAGACTCCTGGGAAGTGGATTAAATATTCAACGTGTGACCAGGTGTTCTCCCGGGAGAACGTGACAGTGTCTGTGCTGTGACGCCTCCTGTGTCCCTCCCTCTGCATCCTCGCCACCCCAGGAGCTGCAGACGCTGCCGCTGAACCAGTCTCAGTTGGGGGGCAGAGGGGAGGGATGGTCCCGAGGGGCGGGGCCTCTCCTTGGCGCCCACCCCCATGTAGTGGAGGCAGACAGGTGAGCGTCTGCCCGGAAATCTGAATCTCTTGCCAGAAGAAGGAGCTCCTGGCCCCGCTCCCCACCCTGTGGCCCGTTCTCTGCCTGGCCTCTCTCTTGGGCAAAGCATTCAGCGCTGCTCCACTGCCCGCATAATGCCAGGCTGGGATCTGGAGGCCCGTCACAAGCTGTGTGATGGGGCCTCCAGGAGAGCCTCCCCGAGCAGGGTGCGGCCCTGACAGTCTCTGGGATGATGTGCGTGTCTCCCCGCAAGCCTCCTATCCCTCCCCTCACTGTCCCTGTGAAACAAACCGCCCCCAGACTCGGTGGCAAGAAACAGCATTTTACTATGTTCCCAAGCTCTTTGGGTCAGGAATTCAGAGACAGGGCCCCCTGGGATGGCTCACTTTGCCCCACAGTGTCTGGGGCCCCAGCGGGATGGTGGGAGCCTGGCAGGGATTCCATGGCAGGGCCAGGTCTTTTGGAGGCAGCTGGATTCCCAGGGCTGGTTCTGTGGCTCTGGGGGCCTCAGGCCTGTGGATTCCACAGAGCAGCCAGGGCTCTGAGAGCAGGTGGACGCTGCGTGGCCTTTAATGACCCTGCTTCAGAAGTCACCCAGGGCCACCGGCTGTGCTCCCAGACTCGAGGGAGGGAGCACGGACCTCACCTCTGAACTGGAAGGCTGTCAAACCGTGGAGCCTCCGCTGGCCCCGGGCTGGGGGGAGGGAAGGTCCTTCCTCTTAAGGCATGGGGAGGAGGGCTGTGCATGGAGGGAAAAGCTGACCCGGCTCTACCACTGTGGGCAAGTGACATGGCCTGGCTAGGCCTCAGGGTCCCCACCTGTAAAGTGGGAACAAGAACAGCACACGTCCCATGGGGGATGACGAGGGGTACATGAAGAATTGGGGGAATTAGTGTCCTGGGGCCGCGTAACAAACACCACAAACTTCAAGGCTTAAAACAAGAATAATTAGGACTTCCCTGGTGGTCCAGTGGTTAAGAATCCACCTTCCAAGGCAGGGGACGTGGGTTCGATCTCTGGTGAGGGAACTAAGTTGCCACAGGACAACTCAGCCCATCCGCTGCAGCTATTGAGCCCATGTGCTCTAGAGCACCACAACTAGAGAGAGAAGCCTGCACGCCGCGACAAAAGATCCCGCACGCCGCAGCAGAGATCCTGCGTGCCGCAACTAAGACCCGACACAGCCAAATAAATAAATAAATAAATATTAAACAAAATAAAACAACAGGAATTTATTCTTTCACGGTTCTAGGGGCCAAAAGTCCAAGATCAAGGGGTCACGGGACCACGGCCACCCCGCCCCCAGGTTCTAGGGGAGGGCCCTTTCTGCCTCTTCCAGCTCTGGTGATGGCCGATGGTCCTTGGCTGTGGCCGCATCCCTCCACTCTCTTGGAGAGGAGGGTCCATCTTCACGTGGCTTCTCCCTGTGTGTCTGCGTCTCTCTGTATAAGGGCACCTTATATGGGATTCAGGGCCCACCCTACTCCAAGGTAACCTCTTCTTAACTGCTCACACCTGCAAAGGCCTTATTTCCAGACAAAGTCACCTTCTGATGTCCAAGCGGATGTGAATTTTGGGGAGACTGTTTAACCCACTGCAGCACAAACCCTGACCCAGCTGGCATTTACCAGATGGTAACCAGCATCCAGCTCAAGGGGTCAGTGCTCTGGGGAGATGACCCAGAGATGATCATGCTGGGTGAGCAGAGGCTGGGCCCTGGCCTCTCTCCATCCTGCTGCCTGGCTGGGGCAGCCTCTCCTCGCCTGGACTGGTCAGCTTTAGCCCCTTAGGAAATTTGGTTGAAGGCCAGTTCCACTGACTTCCCAGGCTTTGGACATCAAAAAAGTGTCCTCAGGCTGTGGCTTGATGAGAATTCCATCTGGCTCTTGGGCACCTCTGCAGAGGTGACGAGTGAGCTCGGGGCCCCGCAGGTGAGGGAGGCGTGGGGCTGGGGTTTGATTTCCCCAGGGCACAGCAGCTCTGGTGGCGGGAGTTGGGCAGCCTCCCTGGAAGGTGCCCTGACTTCACCAGGAGGGCGTGACGGGCTGCTGGACCTGCAGCTGTTCTGCTCTGGGCTCGCTGGTCGATAGAAAAACAAGGCAGAGCTTTAATTTCAGGCTGGACGTGAAGTCAGCCAGGATTTAAGATTGCCGGGCAGTAGCCACCAGGGTCACGGTCGGCACGGGCAGGGTGGTGGGGGGGCGACAATGCCGAGCAACCCCGCAGGGGTGCCTTGGTGGGCACCAAAACGCCGCTACCATCTATCTTCCAAATTGTCCTCCTGGCCTGTGGGTGGTGTCAGCAGGGTACAGGGTCGCCTACTCACATGCAGATTCTCCCTGAAGGGAAGATACAAGACTCCCTCATCCACCATTAACAGGGGCTTGAGCCATTCAGCAGATCTCGCTGTGAGTTGAACCGCGTCCCCAGAGAGCTGTGTCCACCTCCTAAGCCTGGAACCTCATAGGGCAGATGGAACCTCACAGGGCAGATGGGGGCCTGCCCTGGATGGTCCCGGGGCCTGTGTCATCACAGCGGGGATGACCTCTAGGAGGAGGCGGAACAGGGTCACAATACAGAGGCAAAGAGACATTAGCAGAGGCTGGAGGGAGGGGCCGCGAGCCCAGGGCCGTGGGCGCCTCCAGAAGCTGGAAAAGGCAGGGGGCGGAGGGGCCAGCGGCCCGACTTGCATGTCACCCGGGGGGCCCGGGGAGCTTCTGGCCGTGAGACCAGAGGGGCCTTTTCACGCACAGGCTGTGGCACCTGCCGTAGGGAGGGGGGAGGACAGGCCCTCCCCCCGGTCCCCTACATCCCAGCCTCACCGTTCACCGTGTCCCCCACTTCTGTGCCTTGGCTTGAGGGATGTTCCTCACGGGACAGAGAAGCTGTTTTTGCAGTAAATGGTTCTCTGGCGGCAGCAGCCTCGGACCGGGGTCCGCGGACAGGAGGCGCTTCCACAAAGCTGTCCGCTGCACCGCCCCCTCCCCCGACAGAGCGGCCGTCCCTGGTCTCTCTCTCTCTCTCTCCACGGCCCCTAGACATCTGTCACCATGCGCCCTGGGCCTCTGACTTCGGTGGCTCGTGGTCTGAGTCCCACTTTGGGGGAGTGACGAGTTGGTTCCTTTGTCCCAAGGCCTGTGGCTTTTCAGCTGCCGACGGAGGGTCCCCACCACTGACCTCCTTCCTGGACTCAGGCAGCCTCTGGCCTGCCACTCAGCACTGCACTGCGGGCCCGCTTTCTGAACTGGCCGGGACCCTTTGATGGCAATTGACGGCCACCTCGGGCCACAGCTCACATCCACAGGAGGCCGAGGCCAAGCCGCTGGGAAGAGAGTGTCAGAGCTTCCTGGCTGCTGTGGGAAATTAAAGGCTTGAAGCAAACACACATCCATTGTCTTATAGTCTATAGGTTAGAAATCCCGCACTAGTCTTGCTGGGTGAAATGAAGTGTGGGCCGGCCGGTCCCTCTGGGGCTCCAGAGAGAACCGCTCCCGGCCTTTTCCAGCCTCTGGAGGCGTCCGTGTTCCTGGGCTCCCAGCTCCTTCCTCATCTCAAAGCTCACGACTCCAACCTCTGCTTGTTTCCTCAGGCCCACCTCCCTCTTATCGGGGTCCTTGGGATGACCCTGGGCCCACCGATCCGTCTCCTAGGACAATCTCCGCATCACAAGACCCTTAACTTAATCTCATCTACAAAGTGCTTTTTGCCCCGTGAGGTGACATGTGCACAGGCTTCTGGGTTTAGGACGCGGCAGGTGGGCTGGGCGGGGGGCGGGCACGGCCCCCCTTCTCTCAGCTTTTCTCCCCACCCCCCATGGACCCAGGCATTGTCCACACGGAGTCCAGGGCACTCCGAAATCCCTGCACTGGGCACCAAGGCCCAGCTCAGGTGGGCTCTGCGGGCCCCTCTGCTGTCACTGGGGCCTGGGCGTTGGGTCTGGCACGGCGGATGAGCAGTGGCCAGCCGCCTGCAAGCATCATCACCGCGGCCCGATGGAGGCAAGGCTGACAGGGCTGTCGGGTGAGGCCGGTGTGGCTGGGGGCTGAGTCGGGGGTGGGTATGCCGCTGACCCCATGCCATCCGGGTTCAGCTGCGGAAGAGAATGAAAACCGCAGGCAGAGGGCCGAGAGGAGTAATCAAGAGCTAAGGGTGCGGGTCACAGGGACGGGTCTCACTTCCAGGTCTGCGGAGTTCTGAGCCTGCCAGGGTGGCCGTGGTGATCGGGGTAGAGGGGTCCACCCCCGGGGGCTCTGCCTGCTCCTGGGAAACCAGGGGAGGGGGTCCTGAGAGGGTGCCTGAGTGTACGAGCTTCTGGATGATTCTAGCCCCCAGACATGGAGTCACCTTCCCAGCAGAGGCCTCCGGTCCTGTGTCAGAGCCCTGTTGTGTCCTGTCTGATCCTGACCCACAGAACCGATGGTGTAAGGAAGCAACTGTACTGCACCTTTGACTGGGGATGTTTTGTTACACAGCCATCGGTCCATGGCTGGCTGAGCGAGCCAGCCCCTTGCGGTTCAACATCTATGGCCATCACCTGTGCTGACCCCAGCTCCCACGAGGTCACTGCCATCTTAGAGTCTACATTCCAGCGTTTCCTGGGTGAGGGGCCAGCCTGCAGGTGGCCCCAGGGATCCCTGCCCGAGCAGCCTTGGACCAGGGTGGAGCCACATCACCGTCACCGAAAGCACCTGGCAGAGGAGACGGTGTGTCGCTTCCAAGATTCGGCGTGAAAGACCACGGCTTCGGTCTTCAGTGTCCTCTCTCTCCATCACTCACCCCTGGGTGATGCCAGGCCGCCAGGAAGCTCGGCAGCCCTGGGGAGAGCTGCGTGGGAGGGTCTGGAAGAAAAAGGTAGGAGGCCAGGTGGCCTGTGGGGCCGGGGGGTCTCGGCCAGCGCCTTGGGTCAGGACCAGAAGCGGGGTCCTCCAGGCGGGCCCTGCACCACTGCCTGATTCCGGAGCTAGCTATTTTCATGGGATCAGCAATTGCACTCCGAGGACAAATTACTGTTATGAAACATCTCCCCCGCCTCCACAGTCGAGCTGGGCTTCGTTTAAAATGCAGTAACGGGGGCTTCCCAGGTGGCGCAGTGGTTGAGAGTCCGCCTGCTGATGCAGGGGACACGGGTTCTTGCCCCGGTCCGGGAAGATCCCACATGCCGCGGAGCGGCTGGGCCCGTGAGCCAATGGGAGAGGCCACAGCAGTGAGAGGCCCGCGTACCGCAAAAAAAAAAAAAAAAAAATGCAGTAACGGCATGGCTGTCTTCCCGGCCAGTGGTGGCTGGAAAGGGGGAAGGTAGGGGCTGGCAGGGCTCCTTCACTGCCTCCGCGGCCGCTGTCCTGCTTCTCCAGCACCGGGTGGATGGAGGTTGCGGCCCACCCGTGAGGGCCCAGGGCGGGGCAGGGGCACGGCTCGTCGGCTCTTGGTCTCCGAAGTGGCTCCTGGGAAATCCCTTCCCCCAATGTCCTCACCGTCAGGCAATGGCCTTGTTAGTCATTTTTCAAGGAAGACCGGGAAACCATCTCTGAATTTGGTGTTTATTCCGTCTGGACCTCAGGGCCGACCCTCGTTACCTGTCCTGGCTGTAACGTGACGGCTCCAGGGACGTCTGGTCGGGGCTCTGGCTCCATTGCTCTTTGGCTCATTGCTTTTCCCTCCGTCTCCCTCTGTATCTGTTTCCCTCTGCACGTCCTCCCCCTCCGGCCCCCCTTCCCTGGCCCTTCCTCTCTCTGACAGCCCACCTCGCTGCAACCACCCAGCCCGGGGCCTCCTAAATGACGCCGTGCTGACAGGTCCACCTCTAGGCAAGTGGGAGCTCTTAGACGCCTGTACGTTTCCTTTTCCCGAAAACGCACTTGACTCGCACAGAGTTACTGACGGGCTCGGGCCCCTCGGGAGACGGCAGGGGGCTCGGGTGGGCAGAAGGGGGCTTCTGCTGCTTGGGCTGAGGTGGGCAGGGGCTTCAGGAAGACCCCAGAGCTCCAGAGCTGTCACCTCTGTCACACCTCCCCTCCCCCCCCACACCTGAGCTCTCTCCTGAGTTTAAATGCCAGCAACTTGCTCACAACTCACTCATGGTGCTGTACAGACCCGACCACAGAGGCTAGTCTCCGAGTTTGTCCAGCGCCCGGAGGGATGGGGACAGGGCGGGGCCATCCCCAAAAGACGCTGCCCTGAAGCCTCAGAGTGTCGCAGCATCACTCACAGAGCCAGAAGTCATTGCCGAGGCTGCTCGCACAGGCAGCAAGGCCTCTGGAGTTTGATGATGTTCTATCTCTGATGGATAAATGGCCAGGGGCTGGCTGCACCCATCCCATCAAGGACGGACCCTTTGAGGGATCCCAGGGTCACACACCGACTGAGCCCCTGACTGTAGCCTCTTGAGGACTGCAAAGCCCATCTCTGCCCCACAGGGCTCAGCAGAGCATCTGGGGTGGGAGATGTGGGAGGACTGGGGTGTCCCTGTCCCGCCCCCGAGGCTCTGTACTACCTACCATGAGCAAAGGGAGCCTCTTCAGTGCATGGGGCTCAGGTGGGACACAGGGAAGAGCAGAGACAGTGCATGATGGAGGGAAACCTGATCATTCACTCATGCTTCTGGATCCAGCTGTGCCTGAAGCCGGACCCAGCCCTCCTTACAAGAAATCATGTGAAAATGCTTTGGTTCTGCAGCTTAGGGGTCCTCAAGACCACACTCATGTCCCACAATTCGATAGATGGGCTCAACATTGCCTGGTGAAGCCAGTATACTCATGATTCACTCATAATTTATTGCAGTGAAAGACACAGACTAAAAATGGCAACAGAAAAAGCCACGTATGGGGCCAGGTCCAGGAGAAAGGCACGAGCTCCATCCATCCGTTCCCGGGGGTAATGTAGACTGAGCTCTCCCAGCAGCGACACGTGACAGCGTGTGGAGTGTGGCCAACCAGGGGGCTCACCCGAGCCTGTGGGTCCAGGATTTTTACTGGAGCTTGGCCACTTAGATGAGACACGTGGCTGACCTACCACCAGCCCCCAGAGGTCAAGCTGATACCACATGGCCCAAGACCCCCTAGTAAACAGAGACACTGATCAGACAGGTGACACTGGGAGTCACCTCCTAGGAGCCAGTCAAGGGCCAGCTCTCACTGTGGGCACAGTTAGTCTCTTACTGCACAGGATCTTCTAGAGACAGTGGGGCAAAGGGGCACGCCCAGGCGCCCGCAGCAGTCTTGGGCACACCACTGAATTTATGCAGCCCGTAGGTCGAGCCAAGCCTTAAGCCAGAACCCTGTGTTTTTTCTAGTTTGTGAGCCGACATCTTCCTTTATCATTTGAATCAGTGCGAAGAGGTTTTCTATCTCAAATAATTTGTCCCTAGAGCCCAAAGTCATGCAACTTCTGAGTGAGTGCGGTCTAAACCTGTCGACGAGTTCTCTGTCACACTCCCCACCCAGAGTGGATGACTGGGAGCGGGAGGCTGGCTGAGTGTTCCAAACAACGGGATGGATGAGTGAAATGTGGGGGCACAGCGGCGGGGACCAGACATGCAGACGGCAACGTGGAAACATGGTGACAGGCAGGGTTTGATGAGAAAAAGGAGAGGAAATAGACTGAGATGTGGACACACAACACCCCTGGTGTGACTGGGAAACACACACAAAACAGTCCTACACATTTTGCAAGAATACGTGTCTATTTAAAGATAAATATCAGACATGCTGGAAAGGGGGCACCTGGGGAGGGACCAGGAAGTGGGGAGGGAGGTGCAGAAGAAGTTGCCCAGACCGTGAAGACGTGTCTCAGAATGAACGTCTGATGAACTCACCCTTACGCTCGTTGTAATGAGGTCCCAGTAACAAGAGGAGTGTCTTCCTGGGCTCGAGGCCACACCTGAGCTTCTCAGGGAGCCTGGGCTGCTTCCCACCCCTGGTTCTCAAAGTGGGGTCCCTGGAGCCGCGTCAGCAGCACCTGGGAACTTGTTAGAAATGCCAATTATTAGTATTGGTATGAGTATTTTAAAGCACTTTTTATTGTGATAAGAACTCTTAATGTGAGAGCTAGACTCTTCACATGTGTCTTCAGTGCCGAGAAGTCTGGTCAAGCGTCCTGCCCATTTTTCTATTTAACTTTTGTTGATTTGTAGATGTTCTTTCTTGCTTTTTTTTTTTCGGTACGCGGGCCTCTCACTGTTGTGGCCTCTCCGGTTGCAGAGCACAGGCTCCGGACGCGCAGGCTCAGCGGCCACGGCTCACGGGCCCAGCCGCTCGGTGGCATGTGGGATCTTCCCGGACCGGGACACGAACCCGCGTCCCCTGCATCGGCAGGCGGACTCCCAACCACTGCGCCACCAGGGAAGCCCTGTAGATGTTCTTTACATACATTTTGGTTGTGGTTCTTCGTTATATGTATTAAAATATCTTTTGCCCTAAAAACAAAGAAAAGAAATGCAAATTCTGGCCTCACGTGGCTTGGAAGCTCCAAGGGTGGGGTGGCCTCGTTCTCGCACAGGACCCCAGGGCGAGCAGCACTGGTTTAGAGGCGCCAACGTGCTTGGGGCCCTCCCGCCCCGGGCTAGCAGGGGGCCTTTTCGGCGCTGCCGATGGGGCCTCTCTCGGGTGGCGCCTGAAGTTGCGGTGCAGAGTTTGTTAAGAGGCATCGCTTTGCCCACTGGCTGCAGTGGGGCAGACGTAGACCTGCTCTTACTGTAAGAAGCACAGCGTTTCCTAAAGCCCTTAGGCTTCACTTTGTGGGGTGAACCCGGAATTAAATAAGAGCACGTCCTGAGGGGCTGGGGACGGGGAGGACTGGCAACGCCTGGCTGGAGGCAGGGGGCGGGCAGCCAGGTGGTGAGGATGGGGCCAGGGCCCCACACGCCAGACCCGAGGCTTTTAGGTCTGCCTTTGAGGAGCGAGGTGGGGCCTCGGGTCTGGAGGATCCTGCTGCCCATTTCCCCTCGCAGGGGCGGTGGCTCTCCCGGAGGACGTCGTCCGTCACTCCCGCGGGCCTGGGCTTTCCTGGGACGAGGTGGGCCCTGCACGGAATTGCAGGTGGGCGCCAGTCAGGGACCCGGGGTGGTTTGCCTGGACCCCAGCCCAGCAGGCGGTCTCAGTGATGCACAGCTGCCGATGGGCCCAAAGGTGACTTTTCAGGTGACAGATGACATCGCTGGCCCCTCGTGGGAAGACTGTCCCTTCCACGACACTGACCAGGAGCCTGGCCAGCAGAAGATGGTCAGAAGATAGAGCAGGACATCATGGGGCCAGGTCCCAAGGGGAGCCTGCATCTGTACCAGCTGTCCCCTGCGTCCCTGATTCTTTCAGCGTCTGTAGGGCTGGTAGTGGTGTCTTGGTTGCATTCCTGATTCTGGTGGTTAGTCTTCCACCTTTTCTGTCTGTCATTCTCACTAGAGGTTTGTCCACTCTACTGATCTCTTCACGGAACCAGCGCTTTGATGGTCTGCACTGTTTTCCTTTTTCGGGATCACTGATTTCTGCTGTTTATTCTCTCTTCTGCCTGCTTGCTCTGGGCCCATTTTGCTTGTCTTTCCCAGCTTCTTGGGCTGGAAGCTTGGATGATGGATCTGATAACGTTTCCCTTTCCTGTGAGCGTTGGGGGCTGCACGTCCCAAATGCCCCCCACATTTGATGTTTTGTTTCTGTCTCCATCCGGGGGATCCTAGTCCCCGCTGGCCTCTGTGCAGAGAGCCCTGGCAGCAGCAGGTGGGGGCAGAGGTCCTGGCCCCCCACGTGGCCTCCGCTGACCCTACGGTCGGGCCTTGGCCAGCGTGCGTGGGCGTGAGGCCCAGACCTTCCACGGCCTTTGGGTAGAGGAGAGAGTTAGGGTTTGGGAGTTTTCTGTCTTGCTAGCTGCCCCTTTCCCGGTCCTTTGGCAAAGAGCAGGCTTTGTTTGCTGGGCGCATCGTGGTTTCTGAGTTGCTGCCTTCTGAGGCTCCCAGTCAGTGTGGGTTGACGCGGCAAGAAGAAAGCCACTCCTGTCACCGAGCAGGACCCTGTGAGGCCTTCCCAGAACAGACCCTACCCGTGTCCTCCGCCTGCCCTCGGTCTGTAGAAAAGACTTTAGTCAAAGAACAAATTTAATCAGAGAAGTGAGAAAATGCAGAAAGAAAGGAAAACAGTCAAGTGAGACATTAAACAAAGTCAGGGACCTTTAGTTCCTCTTCAAGGGCTGTAGATACTATGCTGAGCCGTGTCCTTTGAGCTGTTGTGCAGATACTGAGACCCGCACCAGGTGGGAGAAGTTAACTGTCTGCTGCCCACAAGCACGTAGACCCCAGACTGGCTGGAACCTGAAGGTCGACCGCGCCGACTCCCGATGACCTCACCACCAACCAATCAGAAGAAGGTCCATGGGCTGACCACGCCCTCCTCTTTTAACCATTGCTATAAAGCGCCTCACTACCCCCTCCAGGTCGGGACCCACAGTCTTGAGGGCAGTCGCCCGCTGTGGCCCCCTTTGCGTGGCAAAGCAATAAAGCTACCTCTTTTCTCCTTCACCCAGAACTCTGTCTCCGCGTTTCTGTTCGGCACCGGCGCACGGACGCCGAGAGTCAGCAGCCCCCTTACCTGTCGCTGCTCAGGCCCGAGGCCCGAAGCCAGCCTGCCCTTCTCGGCACCTGCCGGGGTCTCTCTCCGGAATATCCTGAGTTTCTGGCTGCACTTGTGGGGGGAGGGGAGGACGAGGGGCCGCCGGGCGCCGTGCGTTCCTGACGGTGGGCGCGGGGTCTTCCCTCCTGCAGCCCCACAGCCCTGCCCAGAAACGGGAGCGAGCCCGCCGCGAGGCTGTTCCTGTCTCTGTGGGCACATTGGGAGCAGATCCCTCTGCTGTGGCTTCCGGAGCGCGCACTGGACACCCCGTGAGGGTGGGGTCTGAGGTTAGAAAGGACACAACCTGGAGCCCACTCGCCTGTGACCTGCAGGAAGAAAACAACGCTGGTTTTGCTATTCGTCACTTGGAAGCCCGTGGCCGGGCTGAGCTGCGCTGAGATGAGTGATGTCTGCAGGGCGAGGATACTATCGGCCATCGCTTAGCCACTGGAGGAAGATCACCCGTCCGTCTGCATTAGCCCAGATAAGCCATTTAATTTAATTTTAAAATGTCTATCGGGTGCTTAAAAGAGGAAGAAGGAAAAACAAACAAGGCATCTCCTCTTATTTATCCCTGAGCAGTTACCCCTGCGGCTTATCGAGGCTGTCAGTTTAATTGACTCTGGCCTGGGAAGCAGTTCTCATCAAGAAGACAGCGCAGCACTGCTGGGCCGGACCCTGCAGGTCCCTCCCCGTTCACGCGGCTGTGGCTCTGCTGGGGCCCAGTGGTTCGGGGGGCTCACGCCCCTCGGCCCTATCTCCGGCACGCAGCCCTCGGCCGCCCTCTGCTCAGACCCCGAGCCCCGGCGCCGGTCCCTCCTCCTGCTTCCCGGAGCCCGACGCACGTGAGGGCATCCGAGCCCGACTGTGCCGCCCGGGTCTGGGCGCCCGAGGAACGGAACTTGGCTGCTCTAAACACCTCTGTGCGCCGGAGGCCCCTCCTCATAGGGGGACACGCATCTCAGCCAGTTCGAGGGCCTCCTCATCCCCTTCCCCTGGGCCCGAGTTTCTGTGGCCTCACAGGGCATGACAGGAGCCAGAAGAGGGCCAGCCCGTCGCGGGAGGTGGCAGCGCCAGCACGCGGCAGCCGTTCCCAGGCCTGTGACCGTGCGGGGGAGAAACCACGTCTTCGTGCTCGCTAACTTCTAAATGGAAAGCAGTGTTTCCTTCAGTTATAAACACGCTCGGTTCTCATCACCTGCAGGAGTCCCGGGCTATGAGGTCGCATGAACGCGGAATTAGTGGTTACCAAACCTGCTCCAGGGAAAATGCGGGGTTAGTCAGGGTCCCATGAGCCTCTGGGCATGTTTTGTCAACCGTTCAATAGACAACTTTATTCGATGTGTTTCTGTTTAAAGACACCTCATTTAATCTACGTTTTTGACTCATAACGTGGACCTCGGGCCCACAGCGCTGTGATCACGCTGCAACCAAGCTCGTCTCACACGCATCTTCTCCGTGTCACGTCACGGCTTTCTTGTCCTTAGGACACTGGATGGCACTTCAGCTCTGAACTTGGGGCCATTTTAAACAGCAAAACCACCAACAAAACACAACAATGCAAAGAACCCTAAACAGATACAAAGGACACTTGCTCACAGCCCCAGAGCTGACACAAGACAGTGTCACCTGGCTCCGCCCCCGCCGGGAACAAGCGTGTTGGGCCAGTCACATGTCTCCTGCTCTACCACGTTCTCAGCACCCACGAAAGCACCCAACTCTTGGTGTGGGGGTTACAGGGAGATTTAACAGGCAGGTACATCACAAATACAGAATCTGTGAATGACACGGGTGGCTGCACGGTGGCAAACCTCGGTTTTATTAGGAGCGTGTGGATGGCGATGTCGTCAGTGGAAATCTCAGAGTTTCAATTTGCATCGTTGCCGTCGCTGAAGAAATCTCCCGCCTCATCACGGCTGGGATACTGAGGCGCCCTCACACCTGTGGCTGCAGCTTCATATCTGAAGCTCAGATAAAGCAGCCGATTCTGTCTGTCACACTTGTGTTTGTTTTTATTATTATTATTTTTTTGCGGTACGCGGGCCTCTCACTGTTGTGGCCTCTCCCGTTGTGGAGCATAGGCTCTGGACGTGCAGGCTCAGCGGCCATGGCTCACGGGCCCAGCCACCCCGCGGCATGTGGGATCTTCCCGGACCGGGGCACGAACCTGTGTCCCCTGCATCGGCAGGCGGACTCCCAACCACTGCGCCACCAGGGAAGCCCTTGTGTTTGTTTTTAATACTTTGCCAGCTGGCTGGATCCCAGCAGAACTGGTCTCCTCTATAATCCCATGTCCTTTGTCAGCCCGGTGGCCTCATCCTTGTGCAGTCTCCGTGTGGACACATCCTCGGCCACCAGGCCTGGGAGATCTGACTTTTGCTCTGCAGCCCCTGAAGGCGGTGGACGTGTGCTGGTCCAGTCGCCCTGAGATGCCGGCAGGGAGTGGGGAGCGTTAGGGGTTGTTGGGCGGGGAGTGTCTGGGATACAAAGACATCAGCTGAGCGCCCAGGCTGCGGTCCCGGCTCTGTCCTTTAGGTGCCATGGGTGGCGAGCGCGGTACCTCACGCATCTCTGAGACGGGAGTTATCGCTAAAGGATTGCATCTGTGTCCTGGGCGACCGTGCCAAGTGACCACAAACATCCTGGCTTAAAACAGCAGGACTCTGAGACCCAGGTGTTGGCAGGGTTGGTTCCTTGTGGTGTCAGAGGGAGAAGCCGGTCCAGGCCTCTCT
Source organism: Hyperoodon ampullatus (assembly GCF_949752795.1). NCBI lineage: Eukaryota > Metazoa > Chordata > Mammalia > Artiodactyla > Ziphiidae > Hyperoodon > Hyperoodon ampullatus. The sequence continues at coordinate 1,499,766 of NC_136926.1, read as the reverse complement.
CCCTCTCCGGGTGCTGCCGGTGTCCTTGACGTCCCGGGCGTGCGGCCGCATCACTCCGACCTCTGGCTCTGTCTTTACGTGGCCGTGTTCTCTGTGTGTGCCTGTGTCTAATCTCTTCTTCTAAGGACCCCGTCATTGGATTAGGGCCCGCCTACTCATGGCTGAGCTCTTCCTAATCAATGACCTCCACGAAGACCCTAGTCCCAAATAAGGTCACCTTCTGAGGTTCCAGGTGGACACCATCTTGGGGGCACTGCTGATCCCAGCACAGGAAATGACCTTCTCCCTGGCCTGCCCATGTCCCAGGAAGGCATCGCTGTCACCTACGCTGCCCAGGGCGAGCTGGCGGCTGTGGTGCTTCTCTCTGCACCCCGTGGGCCCCTGCTGGCTTGGGCCCAACTCTGTGCCCCTTTGATGCTTCGGCAGCGTGTATTTTCGGAGCCAGATTCGACTCAGGGGACCTGGTGGCGGCCCCCCTTCGGTCCCTAAGCTGCCCCTGCCAGGACAGCTTCCATCCTCGACCCGCTGCACAGGGCAGGGGACCCGGGGCGCTCCTGAGGGTCTGGACACGCCACGGGCTTGGGACCCTGGGCAAAGGAGAGCCAAGCCCGAGAGTCAGGGTGAGTCCCGGTCCCCAAGGACGGTTTCTGGCTTTGGTCGGGCGGTGACTCCCTCCAGCCCGTAGGAGGCTCCTGGAAGGGAGGGAAGCCGGGCTCCAAGGTGGGCGTCCACAGGGGCGTGGCCTCCCGCCTCACACGGCCCCCGCACGCTCACGGCAGCCCCCAGCGCGGCTCAGCCCTTCTACCCGGGGAGCCGAGCCTCCAGTGTCCACCCCCCTGACCCGGCTTCTTGTCACTGGGCTGGGATGTGGCCCCCGGCCCGGCCCCTTTGTCTCTCGCTCTGCAGGGGGTCTCACCTCCCTGGGGCCAGACGGTGCTGTTGGTCTCAAAGGCCGGCGCTCCAGCCCCCCTCCCATTCTGCCAGGACAGCCCGTCTGCTCGAGGCCCGGGCACGGCAGCGTCGGGGCGTGTACCTCATGCAGGCCCGGGGAAGGACAGCCCTCAGGGTGGGTGAGCCTGGGGGTTGGGGGCGCTTGTCTGCCATCAAGTTCTGTGGGACAGCTTACCACTGAGAGCGCACCCGGCCAATGTGCTCCCCCAGTCACGGGGCCAGCCTGCCAGGCTGCTCTGTCTTCCATAGACGTTAAAGCATCAGCGTGGGGTGGGGACCGTGTCCCCCTCCCCACTGCCGCCCCAAGACGTGTTTAGCTCCTAATCACTGACCCCTGCTTTCGCAGCTTCCTCGTGACCTTAAGTGGAAATGGGGCCTTCCGGGGTGGGTCTTCATCCACGGATGGTGTCCTCAGGAGCCGGGAAGAGGGGCACAGACCCACGCCGGGGGGCGCTATCCTGAAGGCCTGGGCAGCCTGGCGGGCAGGGTCCCGGTGGGTGGCGCCTGGGATGTGCCTCCTGACGCCCTCGGCTCCCCTGGGAGTGATGGTGGTTGGCAGTCAGCGCTGTGGTCCCGTTTTATGCCCCCCTCCCGGCCTCGGGGCTGGCAGGGTTCTCTCGGGCTCCACTCCCCCGTGCCCAAGGCAGCACGATTCTTTACTGTCCAGGAGACCTATCTTGTGTCTTTGAGGGTCCCAGCTGCATAGGGTGCCAGGAGACCCCGGTCCCTGAGTCTACGGTGTGGCTCTGAGTAACCCCTTTCTCTGCAGGAGGCCCCCGTGCTTTCTCAAAGCTGTTGAAGGAGATTTCTTGGGCTCTGGGGGTCTTTCCTCTGCTGTCTACTCGGAGCCCCAGGACAAACCGCGTCCCTGGCTGCCCCTGCCTGCCCGGGAGAGGCAGGGTTGGGAGCCTCTGTCTGAACTGTTCCGTGGGCCGGGGGCAGTTGATGTCCCTCTGCTGCCAGACACAGAAGACGTTTTTCAAAGACAGTTTATCGATTTTGCTCCTGCTGTCGCTGTGCGGATATTCATCTTCCTTTAAGCGACGCTGGTGGGAGATCCACCACGCGCTGCGGCTCGAAGCAGCAGCATTTTGAAGCAAAAGGGGGTATGACGGCCTGGGTCCAGGAAGGGGAGGATGTTCCCTTTTCCAAGCCTCAGGGATGCTCCAGGGTCCCCTCCCAGGCAAACGGCAAGGCTTCCGGATGCTGTGATGGGGATGACAGGGGCAGCGTCCTGGTCACCCAGTAGATGAGAACCATGGATCAGCTGGGAGCCACACGGTAAAGCCACTCTGATGGGGATTCTTTCATTTCCTTTTGGAGAGCTTTAGTGACTCCAGAAAATAGCAGCTCTTTGGGCTTAAAATGGCAGAGATCCACAGACCAGCGGGGCTTCCCCCAAGGCCAGTACACAGTAGGGGCTAACTCAGTGCCTGCCAGCTGGCCACCAGCCATGCTCGGGGCTGCAGGTTCATAAAATCTCAGCCCACATCTCAAGAGAGCTCCAGGCTCTCGTCGTGAATAAAGTTCTTTGCACACCTTTGTTGAGAGAGTGCTCGTAATTCACCTCTCCGGGGGGGCCCTGGCACCTCTGCTTCCCCGGCGTTCACTCCCCAAGGCTCCCCACTCCCAGCCACTGTGCTCAGAGCGCCCTCGTTGAATAAGTGAGCAAGTGAATAAATGAATGAATGGCCCAGGCAAGAGGTATTTCCCTCCCTCCAGTCACCACTGAAAGGGGGGCTCAGGACGGGCTCCGGGGGGCAGCAGGCGTGTGGCCAGACCGACCACACGATTCGCCCAGCTCCTTGTTCAAATATGATTGAGACCTCGGGTAAGTCTTTTTTTTTTTTTTTTTTTTTTTTTAAATTAATTAATTTATTTATTTTTGCTGTGTTGGGTCTTCGTTTCTGTGCGAGGGCTTTCTCCAGTTGTGGCAAGTGGGGGCCACTCTTCATCGCGGTGCGCGGGCCTCTCACTATTGCGGTCTCTCTTGCTGTGGAGCACAGGCTCCAGACGCGCAGGCTCAGTAGTTGTGGCTCACGGGCCTAGTTGCTCCGCGGCATGTGGGATCTTCCCAGACCAGGGCTCGAACCTGTGTCCCCTGCATTGGCAGGCAGATTCTCAACCACTGCGCCACCAGGGAAACCCTCGGGTAAGTCTTAAATGCAGCTGGGATCCTTCTGAGCGGGGAGGAGGGCACTGTGGGGATGCCAGGTGCGCCATGACCCTTAGTGAGTGTGCCTGGGGGTGAAGTCTATCCCCGAGAGAACGCCCGGGGGGCTGAGAGCACAGCGATGGCCCCTCTGTGCCTGTGGTTGGACCAGGGACCACAGGGACCCCAGGGACCCCAGGACGGGGTAGGTGCTGGGGGCCCCCTCATCCCATTTCTTCTTCCAGGCCAGGCCCTCCCTCGGGGCTGCATGAGGGCTATTAATAACGACTGTCTTTGGCTGTTCTCATGCCAGGAGCTCTGTGTGCTGTGCTTTTCTCCAAACGGTGATGGGCCGTGTTTATGAAGCTCTTGTCTTGTCTGGCGGTCATTTCAGTTTCCCTCTCGCGCCGTCTGTGGGCACACAAGCTCTGACTCTCCCCCGTGACGTGCTTTCTTCATTGGCCTCAGTATCTGAGCTTCCCTGCTGTGGGCTGAATTGTGTCTTCCCCAAAAAACATGAAACCCTAACCCCCGGGACCTCGGGCTGTGACCTTATCTGGAGATGAAGCCTTTACCGAGGTGGTTAAGTTAAAATGAGACCCTTAGGGTGTGGGCCCTGATCCAACAGGACCAATGTCCTTATAAAAGGGGAAATTTGGACCCAGACGCACACAGGGAGAACATCACGTGCAGCAGAGGCAGAGATGGGGTGATGCTCCCACAAACCGAGGGAAGTTGCCAGTGGACCGCCAGGACCTGGGGGAGGGGCGGGGATAGACCCCCTTGCACGGCCTCAGGAGGAGCCAGCCCTGCCGGCACCTTGATCTTGGACTTCTGGCTGCAGAGCTGGGAGACATATGTGTCTGTTGCTGAAGGTGCCCACTTCATGGCACTTTGTCTGGCAGCCCCAGCAAACGGGTTCTCCTTCCCCGGGGCCTCCTTGTCTCCGAGGCCTCTACACTGGAGCCCTTCCTGGCTTCTCCTCCCTGCCCACACTCACTCCTTGGCGATCTCACCTAGTCTCACCTAGTCTGATGTCGTGAAGCATCCCTGATCCCAGCCCGGACCTCTCCTCCAGGCTCAGACTCCATCGGTGCCCTCAGTGAGCTGTCCGAGGGGCACCAGCCCCCATGCACCTGTGCCCTTCCCCCACCTTCACCTTCCCCAGACCCCTGTCTTGGTTGATGGCAACTCCGCCCATCCTGAGCCCAGATACCTGAATCGGCGGAGGCTGCTTCTTCTTTCTCACCCCCTTGTCCAGTCCTCACGGTCTCTGCCGCCACAGACAGTGACGCTGCCTCGCCCGACCTCCGATGACCCCACATCCCAGCTGGAGGCACTCCCTGAGGGTCTGCAAGGCCTACACGCTGCCCTGCTCTGACCATCTCCACTCCTCTCCCCTCGCCTGCCCCAGCCCAGGGCACTTGCCCTCTGGTTGCTGCTGCCCCAGGGCATTTGCACAAGCTGTCCTCTCTGGTCTTTGCTCAAGCGGCACCTTCTCCGTGGGGTTTCCCCTGATGTCTCTTTAAGGATTGCACACCAGCCTCTCCCTCTTCTGTGGTGCTTTATTTTTCTCCTCAGCATTTACCACCATCCAACACGCATTTTGCCTGTTGCTTATCATTGTCTGACCTGCTCTGTAAAGGTGAGGCCCAGGTCCACGGCAGGGCGGGTCGTCCGCACCAGGGGCAGCGCACAGTGTGTGGTGGGTGTTGAATAAACGAATGAATGAAAGAGTAAATTATTGCTCGCAGCCGACACATTTCTTGGCAGAAAATTTTAAAAATACAGATAAGAAAAAGAAGCAAATGAAAAAAATCAAAACCACCGTGGATAAGATCTGTTATATGTTTTTTCCTAATCCTCAGAGCAAACTTTGGAACAGGAATTAACTTCTCCTTTTCAGGTTCAGACAGGGAAGGAAGTTGACCAAAACCACACAGCAAGTAGAAGCCTCTCCTGGTGTCCCTCCCTAGGACACAGGGCTGCTTCCTAAAGGTCCCACAGACCCCGGAGCTGCCCCTCTGTTTATTTGTTGCCTTTGCTTCCTTCTTAGCTAAATTTTGCTCATGAACAGAGACAAGATGCTTCTCTTGGATTCTCAGAAGATTCTCCATCCCTTGTGTCTGTTGGGTCCCTGGCCAGCCCCTGCCAGGCCTGCACCCCGGCCTGAAGCCCCTGGGGGCTGCCTCTCTCCTGGGGACCCCACTCCCTGGGCCCAATCCCACTGCAGTCTGCTTCCCCCAGGGTCACTCACTCAGACAGTCTGAGCTATAAATGAAGATGCATTGGAGTGATGAACATTTTTATTAGACAAAATTAAATTCTGATATACATTATCTCTCAAGAGCAGAGGAAAGGAAAAAAAAAACAACAAAAAAACCCAACACTGCACATTCACTGTTTCCCATCAGAAGCATCTGCTTGTTAATGGCCTTTTCCAGAAACCCGTTTATTGGGTTGGGTTACAAATGAACCGTTTTAAACAAACGACATGGATTTTTCTGAATTTGCTACAGAGCCAATTTATAATTGAATTAATGAAAAAAGCGGGCCTGTTATTAAGTTTTATTAAATTCTAGTTGCTTGTATCTTTGCCATTTAAAACACAACTGTTGTTTAAAAAGGAAAAAAAACACTAGGCAGCCGGACAGAGTGGAAGAGCAGAGGCTTGGAGTCGAGCAGATCTAAGTGGGTCCCCCGGGGCCTGCCTTGGGCAAAGCGTGTGTTTGTGCCAGGTCACTTCACTCCCAGGGCCTCTGTTGCCCCATCTGCAAAATGGGCACAGAAGTTCTCAGCGCTACTTGGGGTTATTTCAAGAATTAAGCGGGATTAAAACCTGGCATTTTAAACATATTTCTCCCTCCCTCTCCCCTCCTTCCTTCTCCTCCTCCTTCTAGAGAATGGTTGCCAGCTCTTTCCCCAAGCGGGTGGGGGTAGGAAATCGCTGGTCAGGAGATCCCCTTTGTTCTGTGTGTCTATCCTAGTCCTGGTCATGAGACCGAGAAGACTCCTTGTCAGGGTCCCAGGGGAGAACACAGCAGCAGTGTGCTGGTCAGACCCTAACCACCGGCTCTGTGACGCCCAGCCTGGTTTGCAGCCTGGCCCATTTCCATCTACAAATATTCCCACCAGAGGTGATTTCCAGCTCCCAGCCTGCCCTCTGGGAGCGTGGAGTTGAGAACAGGAGCTCGCCACTGTCCTCACCATACGGATACATAAATGCAAATAATCTCAAATAGAGTAAATCACCAGGAAGTGGTGAGTTTTGAATATTTATTACCTTTGCTTTTAATATAATTGAATTGTAAGTTCATGCAGTTTAGTTTTAGTAATAGCTCTGGTTCACAACTGGTGCACAAAATTCCTGAAAATTTCAAAACCGGCTCTTGCCAGCTGGAGTGGTCCAGCTTCAGGTGCTGCTGCGGGTGACGGAGCAAGCCTGATTTCATCATGGGTGCCTCTCAGCCCGGGCCCCGCGAGGGGGGAGGGCGTCCTGGGCCCTCTGCAGGGCAGGGGGACCCTCTGGCCCGGCTTCAACCAGTCCGAGTAAGGAGTCCGGTCCAGCTGAGATGAGCTGTGGCCGCCACCTCCAGGCCTGCACTCAGACCCGCCTCCTGCCTCTATGGCCCTGCCCTGCAAAGCAGAGCGTTCTGTGTCCCATGTTTCTTGTCCTTCAGCTCCAGGTAGCGTCAGCCAAAAGGATGTGTTGGAAAATTGGAGGGTGGAGAGAAACCAGGGTGTTTCCCTCCCCATCTCTGGCTTTAGGGCTCTTTCTGGAAGCGCCATGTCTCGTCCATCCCTCCTTCTGGCTGTGGCTCCTGGCTCTAGTTACACCACCCCCTCTGGGGTCCCTTCAGCCGGTGGAAGATGAGTCCCTGGGATGCCTCAGCCCTTCCGTAACTTGTGTGATCAATCCCTGGTATCAAATTCCCTTTGTCTGGGCTTCCCTGGTGGCGCAGTGGTTGAGAGTCCGCCTGCCGATGCAGGGGACACGGGTTCGTGCCCCGGTCCGGGAGGATCCCACATGCCGCAGAGCGGCTGGGCCCGTGAGCCATGGCCACTGAGCCTGCGCGTCCGGAGCCTGTGCTCCACAACGGGAGAGGCCACAACAGTGAGAGGCCCGCGTACCGAAAAAAAAAAAAAAAAAAATTTCCCTTTGTCTGACAGATGGGATGCAGGCTGGTACAACAGGGGTGGCCTCAGCCGTGGGCCAGTGGTTGGAAAACAAGACAAAGAAGAAACATTGTCCCTAAGGTAAAGGAAGTATGAACAGGAGGGCCAAACGGTTTAGGGGGCCGGGATGGCTTCAGTACTGTCCGTGGATGGCGTTAGTGGTTTTTCTGAACCCAGGATTACAGAGGCGGGGGTCAATGAATGTGCATGTCACCATGAATTAGAAAGCTCTGTGAACTTGGCCCCAGACACAGGCACGCCTGGGGTGCAGACAGGGGTCTCGACCAGCAGGGATGTCCCACCAGCCGTGGCCAAGTGTCGACCACAAAACTGCAGGGACCGCTCCCAGTGGCACCACCAAGTGGCTGCCCCACATACAGCAGCATGGAAACCATGGTCGATCTTCAACTCTCTTTCCAGCTGACGTTTGGGTGGGGACTCTTTGCATGGAGTTACCCCCAGGGTTCTCGGGCGGTTCTTCTAGAAAAGGGCGATCCTCACAAGAGATACACCTGCTCATGAGGCAGGTAAGGACTGCATGGAATAGACATAAGCGTGCTCCAGGGCCATGTATTAGGATGAAGGCCACTCGGATCCGATAGACAGCTGCCTCCCGCTAGGAGACCGTGGACGGCGCTGGGCCGTCATGGGCTGACTGACTTAGTCCCGCTGCCCGTGGGCCCAGCTCAGCACCCCCTGCCTGGTCAGCACCTTTGTCCTCACGTGTCCTGGTGCCAGGCAGGACCCTGACAGTACGAGCAGGGTTTCAGAACACGGGCACTCACCGCCTCCTAAGGGGAGGAGAGGTTTGTCAAGACACTGAGAAGGAATTTTCCAGGTGTCGGGCTTTCACGGGATCCTGTGTGGGCTACAAACCAGCCGACTGTGATGGGAGTGTCAATTTGCCTAATGAATTGTAACACAAGTGAGGTTTAGAAGTTCGAGCCTGTGATATTTTCTATTTTAAACCACAGGCAATGCACTTTGCATGCTAATGGCCGCGACATGTCATAATTTCACTTAAGAAACTTCTGGATTCCTGCAGACCAGTCCTTGGCTAGAGACTGGCTTTTAAGCCTTCACTCATTGCCAGTTTTTTTTGCCTCCATCATCATCTTAAATTTGGGGGACAATCTGGAATAGAGAGAGGGTTTGGGGGACTTAGGTTAGAGCTGGTAGAATTCTCTGCCAAGAATGGAGAAATTGGGACACTTCAGAGCTCTCCCAGCAGCGGGAAGCAAGGAATTGGAGGAATGGGGTCAGGATCCCCAAGGAAGGAGAAGCGGAAGAGGATGCCCTGTGGGCAGGGCACTGGGGGAGGGGCACATGCCACCGGGCTTGGGATGGAGGACAATGAAGTGTAGATTCATTACTTCACCCCAGGGTAAGGGGGCCATGGATACATCACAACTTGCCCCTCAGACTCCGAGGGAAGGCCAGAGCCCTCACTCTCCCCAGAGACCCAGAGTTTGCTTCTGTAACTGAGCAGGACCCTGTGGGGCCTTCTTGGGACAGACCCCCTGCCCCCGCCACGTCCTCTGCCTGCCTCTTGTCTGCAGAAAAACTTTAGCCTCCTAGGCCTTCCCCAAGTTTCAAAGAATAAATTTAATCAGAGAAATGAGAAAATGCAAAAACAAAGGAAAACAGTCAAGCAAGACTATAATAGTTTAGCCATTAAACAAAGTCAAGGACTTTTAGTTCCTCCTCAAGGGCTGTAGATACTATGCTGAGCCGTGTCCTTGAGCTGTTTTGCAGATACTGAGACCCCCACCAGGTGGGAAAAGTTAACTCTATGCTGACCACAAGCACGTAGACCCCAGACCGGCTGGAACCAGAAAGTTGATGATGTTGACTCCCGATGGCCTCACTACCAACCAATCAGAAGAAGGTCCACAAGGTGATCATGCACCTGGAAACGCCCCTCCCTCACCCTGTCTTTTCCTTTCCCTGAAAGCCCTCAGGGAGTGCGGGTCTTTTGAGCACTAACTACCTAGACTCCTTGCTTGCTCCCTGCAATAAACGCTGTCCTTCCCTCCACCACAACTCGCGTCAGTAGATCAGCTTTACCGTGTGCAGGTGACCGGATCCAAGTTTGGTTCAGTAACACTTCTTCTGCCTCTTTCATATCTTCCAGGAAAATTTTCATCTCTTCTTTGGGGAAAATTCCCCCACGAGATATAAGATCCCTGGCACTACCAGAAGGGACTTTTCCTCTCCCAGAAAGAGGCACTAGGGGATTATTGACTGAGAGGCAGGGAGCAAGACGGGGGAGCCCGGGAGGTGTGGGGGATGGACTGGCTCCCCGTCTTCCGGAAGGATGGGCTGCCTGGCCACAGCAAAGTGAGAACAGGTAGGATCTTCAAGCCCCCAGCTTGAAGCCCTGATGTCTGGAAACCCTGCCAGCCTGCTTTCCAGGTTACTCTATACGAATGGGGAGAAACTTGGAAGTTACTGATGGTGCCCACAATTTCTGTCCCTGGGAGACCACCAAAGGGGCCAGGAGACCCTGTGCATGGGGGGGAGCTAGGTGGGTTGGCTTTCAGGAGCTTGGCATCCCATCTACTGTTCATTTCCATGGCTGGGTGAGCCAAGCCCTGGGGCCCCTCACCGTTGCACAGCTGAGGCCTTCCACCATCGGGCAGGAGGCAGGAGGAAGCAGCTAGGATTGGGAAGAAGCTAGCTTGGCACTGGACCTGATGGGGGAAAGGGACAGGCAGAACTTTATGTCCGCAATTTTAAATGCAATCTTGAGAGGACATCCTAGAGGCCCTGGGACAGCCCTGGTGGGGGTGTGCTGCTTCTCAGCTCCAGCCCTGGAGTGTGAAAGCCGCTGTGGACAGTACATAAACCGAGGGGTGTGGCCGTGTGCCAATAAAACTTTATTTATAAAAATAGGCAAGGGGCCGTGGGTCATTGTTTGCTGACCCCTGCCTTAGAACAACACAAGAGGTGCCTGGCCCCGGGTGAGCCGCTAGAACAGGGTTCCTCCCTGGACGGCCGACCAGCTCTGGCTCCTGTGGATGAGACATCAGGTCTGTATGGTTTAATCACTCTTTACTGGATTGAAGCAGTCACATCAGTCTCCTCGCACAAGCGCTGCCGGGGGGTTGTCTTTGAGGCCACTGCAGCTGCTGTCCCCATCCCCCCTCACCAGCCAGGGAGAGCCTTGCTCCGCTCGGTTTAGATGGTGGTGGTCACCGGGGCAGCCCCGCCAAGGGGCGGAGAGGTCAGGAGCTCAGAGTTCACAGGGGGCTATTGCTGCCTGGGGGATGGACGGGAGCTTCAGCACATGCAAGGAGGTGGTCGCTGGCGGCTCGACAGGAATATCGTAGAAAAGGCACGTGATTCGGATCTGGAGTTGGCGGTCAGCTGATGCGCTCAGGCAGAGCCGCCAGCTGCGGGGGGTCCACGCTCCTGGAGGGGGGGAGGTCCCCATGTCCCCAGGACCCGCCGGCAGCTGAGGACAGGTCCCCCCACCCCAAGGTGGTGCGGGCACGGCCAGGGCCCTCTGGGTTCCAGTGGTGGGCTGAGTGGGAGGGGCCCCACGCCTGCTCCAGGTCCTCGGGGTCTGCGCTGGGGCGGGGGCACAGGGTGAGCCTGGGGGTCAGTGCCGCCCGGGCTTGATCCAGTTTCTGATGGTCCACTTCTGCCCCGAGCACCTTTGCACCACCAGCCGGAGCCCGAAGTGGGCGTCCTTGGACATCTCCACCTCCAGGCACCGGCCCGTCTCTCTGCTCACGATGGGACCGCCCTGCATGGGAGGGAGACCCAGTCAGCCCGGGGGTCCCATCGCAACAGCTTCCAAGGAGTGGGGGTGATACCAAGGCCAAGCGGGTCACTGCACGGCCACCTGAGACTCGGGGTCCTGACTCTCCCAGTCCCTCGGTCCCCACTGAACCTCGGTCCCTCCTGACCCCCTATCCCCATCCCTCCGTCCTCCCACCCCCGCCCCCATCAGCCATCTCCCGTCTCCTGGAGTCCCAGGAGTGATCAAGACAATGGACTCCAGGGCCCCTGAGACGGGCGTTTCCCCCACAATGCCTCCCTGACCCCTGGCACGTCTGATTTGCCCATCGGCCACCTCTGCAGGCCCTCTGGTCCCCCAAACCCACGGACCCCCGAGCTCGTGTCCTGGGTGTCCTCTATCCTTCTCCAGACAGGTCCTTCCCATGCACACTCTGGCCCTCAGCGTCCTGGCCCCAAACACGGCCTCCTGGGGACCGCTGATCTCGTTGGCTCCACTTGAGACAGTGACAGCTCGTCACTGCAGCCTTTCCTGTAACCGGGAGCCCCCAGACGGGACCGTGCACACGTCTGTCCCAGGGGTTGGGAGGGGTTGGGTCGATTTCAACAAATCTCTGGGGAGTCCAGTCTGGCCCCACTTGGCCAGCAGCTGGGGCGGGGCTTCCGGGGCAGTCAGACCCCATCCCTTCTGCCTAAAGCCCTTCCCCAGGAGGCCAGAAGAGGCTGCCACGGGGCTGTGAACAGCCCGGCCCTTCCCTGGCTGTGGCTGCAGGCAGGTCCCCTAACGTCCGTGAGGAGGGTCACGTGGGAGCAGCTGGTCCAGCCCCCGAGCCCTGCAGCCCCCGCTGCCCTCAGCTCCCCACAGGCTGGTCCAGCGCCTCGGGGTCCCAGCAGCCCGCTGACCTGGGTGAAGTCCCACAGCCGCTGCGCTGGCCGGGCCACGTCCTCACACTTCCTCAGGGCGGGCGTGCGGCCCCTGCCGTCATCCACCAGGCACTTGGAGTCGGGCAGGAAGGCGGTGGAGCCCAGGGGGCCCAGCTGCAGCAGGCCCTCGGCGCTGTACCGCACGAGCTGGGGAGAGGCGCGGAGCGGCGCGTGGGCGGGGCTGGCCTCACAGGGGCCGCCCGAGGCCCTGGAGGGAGTGGGCATCGCGGGCGGAGCCAGCCCAGTCACAGGGCCAGCCTTGCTGGGGAGGGGCCGGGCCCTCAAGAAGCCCCCTCGGCCCCAGGGCGCCGGGGAGGCCGTGGGCGGGGAGCCCACGGGGGATGCCTTCCGGTGGCCCCGCGGCCCCAGCCCCCTTTCTTCCACAAATCCCCCCAGCAGGATGCTCTTGGACTCCTTCCCCGGAGCTCTGCTCAGACCCCTCCCTGCATGGGGCCCAGAGCCTCGGCCTCAGACGAGGAGGACTTCACACGTGCCCCGGGCCGCCCATCTGCCCTGGAACCGGAGGCCGCCCCCAAGTTCATGGTTCCAGGTCACGTCATTTGCCAAACACCAGCTAAGTAACACCTGTGCGCTCACGAGGAAACCAGTGCGCTATATTCCTCCGCTCCCCGGCTGTGTGGCTTTGGGCAAGTCACGTCACCTCTCTGTGCCTCGGTTTCCTCATCTGTGAGCGGGAGATGATGACAGTGCCTGCCTGGCAGGGCCACCGTGAGGAACCCACGGGCGTGCGGAGCGCAGGCTGAGCACAGCAGGTGCCGGGGTCGGTGAAGTGCTTCTCTCCTCTCCTTTCTCGCGTTTTCTCTCCCATAAGAGTGGGTGCGCACACACACACACTCTGCTGTGTTTTCCAGTTCAATCTGATGGCACAGCACCTCCCCTGCGTGTTCGCGCGGCCCTGCGACTCTGCCACCCCCGCCTAGCATGGGGCCCACGTTCTCTCCCGCGTCCTTCTGGGGGCAGCATGTGAACATTGCGGAAGTGGTGCCGCCGGACTCAGGGGGCTGGGCGTAAACGCACGTGACACCTCCCACGTCTCCTGGGACGACCGTCCTTGGCATCACTGCTCCAAGGTGAGGAGGCCAGAGCAGTGGGGGGAGGCCGTGTAGGGAGGGACCGAGGCCCCGGAGCGGCCAGCCCACGGCAGCTCAGAGGTGGCCTCACCAGCCTGCCGGGTGGCCTGGGCAGTGCCATGCAGACAGTGGGTCCTGCTGCAGATCTGTGAGCAAAATAAAGACTGTGGTCCTTGCGGGCCATTCTGCCTGGGGACAGGTGGTCACAGATACGCTTGTGTCCCTTCTCTGTAAACTTTCTGAAGCCACGGAGGTTTGAATATGGGGCCTGCAGCCCCTGAAATGTCCAGCACAAGCTCCAAGCCGGAGCCCCTGCCACCTGTAGCTTCAGCCTCGCAGGTAAGGACCTGGTGGAGCTCAGAAGCGGGAGCCCCAGTGCCGGGGAGCCAGCACGGCCCGTGCCCAGGGGGGTCTGTGCCAGACGCCGAGCGGGGCAGCGAGCCAGGCTGGGAAGGGCTTCGGTGACACAGGCGTCACCGCTGGCTTGTGGGGAAGCTGTGTACTTTTAGAGATGCGTTCTGAAATACTCCGAGGTGAAAGGACCTGATGCCTGCAACTTGCTTTAAAATGAGTCAGAAACAAATAAATGATGCAAATACGGCCCGATCTGAACACCACTGCTTCTGGGTCAGGGGTGGAAAACCGTGTCTGTGAAGGACAGGGAACAAGCGTGTGGGCTTCGTGGATCCTGCTTTTCCCTCCATAAACCTTTAAAAAGGTAAAAACTTTTCTTTGGCCGGCAGGCTGCTGTTTGTTGACCCCATGAGTGTGTGGTTGGTCATCTGAAGACTTTTCTACTTTTCTGGAAGTTTGAAAATGGTCAGAATAAAAGCTGACAGGTTAAAGGAAGGGCCTCCTAACGACCCCCAGGCTACGTCGAGTCCAGCCCAGGAGGGGTCCCTGCCCACACGGAGGGGGACGCGCCTGCCCCGGGTCCCTCTCACTCGCACTGGTCAGGCCAGCGCAGCGGACAGAGGACAGAGGGCTGGGCCCCATCGTGAGGGGGCCTGTGTCTGCTCCCTGAAGCCTGTTTACGAACCATCTGTACGTGTGCACATTTTGGTCCGAGACTGGCTTTCTTTATGTTGTAGGCTGATCTGTTTCCCCCAAGAAGTCATGTTGAAGTCCCTAACCCCCCGGCACCTGTGAACGTGGCCATATTTGGAAATAGGATCATTGCAGAGGCGCTCAGGTAAGATGAGGCCATACCGGGTTAGGGCGGCCCTAATGCAACATGACTGGTGTCCTGATAGGGAGAGAAAACAGAGACACAAGGAGAAGGCAGGGTGAAGACCCAGCCACAGGCCCGCACAGGCCACGCGATGACGGAGGCAGAGCCTGGAGGGATGCGGCCACCAGACAAGAACTGGGGGACCACCGGGGCGGGAAGCGCGGCCCTAGAGCCTCAGGAGGGAGCACAGCCCTGCCCATGCCGTGATTTCAGATTTCTGGTCTCCAGAGCTGAGAGAATAAACACCTGTCCTTTAAACCAGCTCCCAGCTGGCCCCAGGACACTAACACAGCCGGGGATCGGGGTTTGGGGATGTAGCTTGTCCCCGTGAACACTTCAGCAGCCTCCACTGAGACCAAACCGAGGTCATTTGCAAAGGAGACACCACCGCGGGCGTGTCCGGCCTGGTGGGCACGTGGCTCCATCCGACCTCTCCGTGGGGCGTGGCCCCGTGGGCTGCCCTCCCCGTCCACCTGCGTCCACGTCCGCCCCGGTTCCAGCAGCGAGGCCGCTTCTGCTGGCCGCCCCAGGGTCCACTCGTGGGGGCGGGGGGCTCCCCCAGGTGTGGCGCGGCGTCCTTGGAGCACCCACACCTCACTCAGCCACTCGATTCACTGCCCCAGACACCTCCGAGGCTGGCCCCGCGCTGCCTCGCTGCACAGCAGGGCTCGCTGGGAAATGACCACCGTCCACCCAGCCACCTGGAGTCGCAGAGGAGCAGGGTGTGTCCGGCAGTGCCCCACAGACGTGGCCTCTCACCTCGGGTCTGCGCCGGCCAGAGGATTCCCCTCCTGCGGCTGAGGGCCCAGCAAACTGGATTTCTCCCGGGAGGCCACGTTTGCGCCTCGATGGGTGATTCTGCTTCGCTCTCTTAAGGCCATGTGCCAGTGGGGGTCCTGTGAAGAGGCTGCAGGGCTGCCAGGGGAGCACGGTCTTCTCCGTCGCCACAGGCCTGGCACCTCGCGCCCGCGATGGACCCCGCGCAGCTGTGTGGATGTGTCAGCACCCGTGGATGCCCCAGAGCGGGAGCAGATTCAGAGAACTCCAAGGGGGCCGAGTGTCATTTCGGGGGTTAATTTAAATAACACCCACTGAGAAGAAGCACTGTCACCGCAAGCGGAGGGCGGATCCACTTGGGATTAGAAACATCAGGCTCTGCATCGGGGTCCAGCACACCAGCTCCACTGCCTCTGCAAACATACCTGCCTGGGGTCTGCACACCCGTGTGGCTGTTTTTAAAGCCCTCCAGGTGATTCTGAGCTGGAGCATCGCTTGGTAGGCATTCAGCTGATAAGAACTGGTGGTTAGTGTGATACTTCCTGGGTTACGTCTACACTGTGGCTACCATTTACCCTCATTTTCCACTTCAGTCCACACAGCAGCCCTGAGAAATAGGTACCATGATCATCCCACCGATGGATAGGGAAACTGAGGCACAGGTGTCAGGTGATTCGCCCAAAGCAAAGCCGTTGCTCTTAATTTACCCAGGGCCTGAGCTCACAGCCTGCACGGCATCAGAATGCCCCAGCAGGCCTGCCTCCACCCCCAGGAGCCGCCTCCGCCCCCCGGGAGCCGCCTCCACCTGTGCTCGGGGCTGTGACCCTCAGGAGCATCACCGCCACCCCTACCTGGGAGGACATCCCGTGGCAGGGGTACAGGATGGCACGGTCATCGTCTTCTGCCCCCTGGTCCAAGCAGTAGCCGCTGGCTTTGCTGTTTCTCACCTACGACCAGAAATCAAAGGAGAGGCCCCATCACAAGGGTCCTAAAGGCAGAGGCAGGCTAGAGGGAGCTTTACCGACCTGTCCCCTGCCCAGGGCCTGCGGTCTCAGGAAGGGCTGGCCCTCCTGGGATAAGAGGAGGGACGGGAGACGGGAGAAGAGGGAGGGGGGAGGAGGGAGAGGAGGGGACGGGGGGATGGGGAGGAGGAGAGGACAGTGCTCTGGCCGGTGGGCTGGCTGCGGAGGGACTGGCTGGGCTCCTCGGAAGGGATGACCATGCCGGGCTCTGGGGGAGACGTGGACAGATGTGCCATGCGTGCGTGCGTGCGTGTGTGCGTGTGCATGCAGACCCGGCCACCCTCCCCAGGTGAAGCTCACCACAGAAGCGGTAGCCTTGGAAAACAGCGAGGAGGGCCTGGCTGGCTCCCGGGAACAGCCTCCCCACACTCACGCCTTTTGCCGCGTGACTGCAGCTCGTCCCCTCACTGGGGGTCGGGGGGCTACTCCCACAGCCCCCGAGTCTGGTCTGGCCTGGAGGCTTGCTCAGCCAATAGACGCAACAGAGATGGCTGTGTGCAGCTCTGAGCCTCAGGACACCTGCAGCTCCCACTCTGCCTTGAACCCTGACTCTACCCTGAGAACAAGCCGAGCTGCCCGCTGGGGGTGACAGACATGTCACCTGCGCCCCAGTACCCTGTTGACAGCCAGCCACCCTCCAGGTGTGTGGGTGAGCCTGTCCCCAGAGACCTGATGTCAGACTGGCCGAGGTCAGCTCAGCCTGCCCCAGGTCAGGGCTACCTGGATGACCCCTAGACTTGTGAGCAAGCACAGAGGCTTACCGCCTGAACTCTCTGTGTTCTAGGGATGTTTGTTTGGCAGCACTAACTGACACAGCACTCCCACCCCAAGAGGTAGCACAGGTTTGAACCTTGTCAGCTGGCAAAGTTCCTAACGTTACAGCTTCTGTGGGTGGGCGATGCATGAATTTGACTCATCGTGGTCAGGAGCACGCAGGGCAGCCTGGGAGGGGCTGGGAGGACAGTGGCCTCCTGCCCACGCCGCTGATATGCGTCAGTGGAGCTCCCTGTCATGTGGGAAACCTCTGTGTCCAGAGGAGGGGGAATCTGGCTTGGGGGTGGACCAGGAGCTCCAGGAACAGACAGGCCACCTGGGATTATCCCCCGCCCCCTGGTATCACTTCTGCTTGGCCCACCTAAGTTCATGCATTCCTTCGCCTTGGGGAGCCTGGGTCCCCGTGTAGGAGCTGAGGCCTGGGGTAGGGGGAGGCCTGTCCCCCAGCACAGACCAGGACAAGTGGGCAGGAACGCAGTGCCCTCCCCCAGCTTTAAGGAGAGGTGTGCGTGGCCGTGCACATGGGGGCCGGTGCAGACACGTAGGTCTTCCCACAGATGGTGCCTGTACTGGTGTGAGTCTGTGTGTCCTTCTGTCGTGCACTCACATGCAGGTATTGTGGCACACAAACACGGCTGTGTGTGTGAATGCATCCATATGCAGGCCTCTGCGCATATGTACTTATGTGTTCATGTGTCATTTTGTCTCAGTAACAAGTATTTGTACCGTGCAGGGCAGGCAGCTTGGGTGGGGTCTGCATACACAGGTGAAGATGTACAGGTAGCTTTTTATGTGTCTGTGAGCAAAACTGTGTGCAAATATACATTTCTGTGTCTGTGTGCACTTACACCCATATGCATGTTTGCATGGATCAATGCATGTGCATGAGGGCATGTATAAACACATGTGTGCGACACAGATACGTACGCACACACGTGTCTCTGAATCTACTTTGTGTACCTCGGTATGCAGGCACGAGTGTGTGTCCCTGCGGCTCTTACACTGGTGTGTGCCACGTGCGCGTGAGTGTGCCAGTGCGCTCTGCCGGCTGCTGTCCGTGAACGTGTGCCCGGGGACAGGCCAGGACGCCGGGAGGTGGGGCGCGGGTGCAGGGTGCAGGCTGCAGCCACCCCTCGGAGGCGGTACCTCTCCGTACGTGAGCGTGTCGTTGTAGGTCCTCATCTCCGGGTACACGTTGTCCAGGTACCACTTGAAGCTGTGGCACTTCAGCCTCTGGCGCAGGGCCAGCCGCTCGGACACGTCCCCAAAGTCCACGCCGGGGTTCTGCGAAGCCGGAAGCGAGGCGGGACGGGCGCTGCGGTGTGCAGAGCCCGCACCAGCCAGGCCTCTGCCCGGGGCCGGGGGAGCCCCAGGACCTGCAGGCCCCCCACCACAGAGCATGCCCGCGCTCAGGGCTTCCCGGCCCCGAGCCTCGTCTGGGGACCCTCTGCCCTCCCAGGCTCCTGGAAGGTCCAGGACAGCGGGGCCGATGGGAAAGGCCTGGCATCTCCGGCCCGTTTGCAGCAGGACCAGCTGGAGGGCAGCCGGCCTGGACAGGCAGCCACCGGCGGTGTGTGGGGGCCAGGCTTGTAACACCCTGCCCCCTCCGAAGGAAAGGCCTGCCCTCAGCCAGCTCCCGGGAGGTGACTTCAGACATCCCGAGTATTGTTTACGGGGGCCAGGCCAGGTCGTCTGTGCTACAGGGTGGTCTACGGGGGTCGCCGTGGGGTATCAGCTTGACCTCTGCAGGGGCTGGAGACCAAGGCCGGGCACGTGGAGGTCAGCCACATGCACGTGAGCCCCAGTAAATTCTGGATGCTGAGGCTCGGGTGAGCTTCCCGGGTTGGTGATACGCTATACGTATTGTCACACATTGCAGCTGGGAGAATTAAGCACAATTTCTGTGACCTCCCTGGGAGTCATATCCTTTCATTATAATAAACCACAGCCCCCATGTAACAGCTTTCCTGAGTTCTGAGTCCTTGTAGCGAAACACTGAACCTGAGGGTGGTCCTGGGGGCCCTGACACTCTGTGACAGGTTGGGGACGTGGGTGGGTTTGAGAAAGCCCCCTCCCCAAGCCCAGGTCCCCGAGGCTCTGATACCAGCTAAGGAAGGACCGTGGGCCTGATGTGAACGGCATACCCTGGGCTGGACGCGGGAGCAAGTGCCCTTGGGAGCCCTCCACCTACGAGGCGGCATCACCCAGACGTGGGGCCGTGAATCCGACTCAGTTCAGGAGGTTGCAGTGAAGACGTTTAAAATACCAGGACGTTTTGCACATAATGAAGATAATGTTTCTTAACTTTTTTGTTATATATACGAAGCTCTATCTGCAGACAGCTAGAAATCCATGCACACGTGTGCCTGTGTGTGTGTGTATCCTAATAAAAGGTCAAGTTCCTTCTGTGGGTGAATGTAAAAAAAAAAGCTGTTTCCAGGAAGAGTCTACCCCAGAGACTCGAATCCTCCCGTGTCCAGGGGAGCAGAAGTGTGTGAGGCTGGTCCTGCAGCCAGTCGGGGTGAGCGGGACGGGCAGCCTGTCCTCAGCACTCCCATGCACACACACACACATGCGTGCACACACACGTGTACGCCCAAACCCCTTCTCCAGGCTGCCCCGCCCCCCAGGCACTGGTTAGGACCCTCTGGTGCACACCCAGACCCTGCTTCCCGCCGGCCACAGGCAGACCCCTCGAACAGACCCCTCCTGCCCCCGCTCCCTGCAGGGCAGGCAGATCTGGCTGCAGACACCACACGCGGGAGAAGCCGCCATCCCCACAGCAGGCGGGCCCTGAGAGCCTCGTGACCGGGTCCTGCGCAGGACCGAGTTACACTCCGGCTCCGCCTCCTTTCAGCCGCGCACCCTCGTGTGCCTCAGTTTCCCAGTCTGCCGTGTGGAAGTGGTGGGGTCATCATTACGGTCATCGTATCACCGTGGCCTCGTGCAGAACTGACGGGGAGAGGCTTCTGCGTGGCGGGGGTTTGCTATGTGTCCTAGGAGGGGCTGTGGTCACCCTGGGGCAGCTCTCAGCGCAGCAGCGACTGCGACCCCGCAGTGCCACGTCTGCAGCCGCTCAGGGGCTCACACCATGGAGGGAAGGAGCTCTCGTGGCGGGAGGGAGGCGTGCCAAGCAGCGTCACAGCTGCTGGAAACAGGCTCTGCTTGGTGAAGGTCATGACGTTCCTGAGACTCGTCCTGGCTGAGCTGTCCAGGAGGCCCCACCTCGCGTGGCCAGGCTATGCCTTGGATGACCCCCGAGGCTGTCCCCGGGGGCAGCCCCCGCCCCCAGCCCTCCCCCTCACCGCCCGGTCCGCCAGCTTACGCTCATGGGAATGTTCCAGGCCATGTACACGTGGGACTTGAAGCTGTCCATCCACACCTCGGCCGCCCGCAGGGCGTTGCGCTTCGCGTAGTAGTCGATGTCGTTGTTGTAGGGCTTCCTGGTGCGCTCGATGTGGGCCACGCGAGAGCAGGGCAGGACCTCCATGCTGCCGCCGCACTGCCACACCTGTGGGGACCCGGGCCTGGATGGCGGGCCGCCCCTCCCGGCAGCCCCGGGGCCAAGGGCACCCTCTTCCCTCCCCACATCCCCTGTTCGCACTCCCCGGGACAGGTCTTCCAGAGGGCAAGGAGGCCCGGCCGCCTGGGCCGTTCCAGCGGAAGACGCCAAAGAGAAGCCGTGGCCTTGGGTTAAGCCCACCAGAGCCTGGGGGCAAGGCTGCCTCCCCTTCCGGATTTCCCACCGAATTTCATTTCTCTTGCACGTCCCACGATCTAAACAATGGAGGGATATTTTCTGACATCCTGACAATTCATTATTATCCCTTTCCTATGGCCCCTGCCCCCACTCAGTGTTTGCTCTGGGCCCAGCACCTGGCCTGAGAGGGGTTATTTCCCACCAGCAGCTGTCCTCCCCCCGCAGCTGGAAGAACCGACCTACAATCTAATTTTAAAAGAGCAGCTTGCGGGACTTCCCTGGTGGCGCAGTGGATAAGAGTCCACCTGCCAACGCAGGGGACACGGGTTCGAGCCCTGGTCCGGGAAGATCCCACATGCCACAGAGCAACTAAGCCCGTGCGCCACAACTACTAAGCCCTCACGCCACAACTACTGAGTCTGCGCTCTAGAGCCCACGAGCCACAACTACTGAGCCTGCGTTCTAGAGTCCACGCACCACAACTACTGAGCCCGCGTGCCACAACTACTGGAGCCCGTGTGCCTAGAGCCCATGCTCCACAACAAGAGAAGCCACCGCAATGAGAAGCCCGCGCACTGCAATGAAGAGTAGCCCCCACTCACTGCAACTAGAGAAGAGAGCCCCTGTGCAGTGATAAAGACCCAATGCAGCCAAAAATAAAATAAATAAATTTATATATATAAAAAAGAGCAGCTTGCTATGCAAACAGTGCTTCAAGCACCCCAGACACAGTCTCGGTCTAAAGGAAAAGTCTAAACAAACAGCCGTTTCTTCTGCCAATAAGGCTCCCCAAGGTCCCTAACTGCTGGAACCCTCACTTGCAATAGAAATGTTATCTTGCACCAGGATCTCCTTTCATGCCTGCTTGCTTCTGCACGGCTTCACCTAACAAAACTTAGCCTTACCAGGCATGGGTTGTGTTAGTCTATTCTACTCTACCCTATCCTATGCGATCCTGCCTGTGCCATGAGGCGCCCAGATATTTGGTTCACACAGCTCTGGGTGTGTCCAGGAGCATGTTTCCAGGTGAGATGAGCACAAGTTGGTGGGCTGAGTAAAGCAGATTGCCCTCCTCAGTGTGGGTGAGCCCCAACCAATCAGTTGAAGGCCTGAACAGAACAAAAAGGCTGAGGGAGGGACAATTCACTCTCTTTGCCTGACGGTCATCGAGCTGGGACGCTGGTCTTCTCCTGCCTTCAGACTTGGTCTGGAACCACACCCTCGGCTCTCCTGGGCCTCTAGCTTGCCAACCGCAGGTCTTGGACTTCTGAGCCTCCGTAACTGTGTGGGCCAATTCCTTAACATCTCTGGAAAACTCAGACTAATGTCCTACCCTATCTTATCCCACCCCGCCCCATCCCACTGAAAAAATGCTGGTGCAACCCACCAGGTTGGCTTCACCATGAACAACTCAGTCTGATCAACTTGGCCCAAGCTCTCTTCGGTCAGATTCTTACCCCTAAGCCTCTTCTAATTCAGACATTTTGGAGGTGCCAGGCATGTGCTAAGCACCTTACTCGCCTCATCTCACTCAACCCACCACAACCCAGGAAGGACGGGTACCACAGGCAATATTCTCCTCACTGTACAGAAGAAGATACTGAGGGTCAGAGAGGTTAAGCCAGTCACACGAGCTCACGGGACCTGACTGATCTCACAGCCTCTTACTGTCAATGCTGTGCTGCTCACACCTCCCACACACAGCCACTGTCTTCTGGAAATTGTTGTATTTTATAGTTGAAATATAACATCAGTTCACAAACATTTGTCCATGCAGCCACACTTGAAAGTTGTCATTTCTTTTTTTTTTTTTAATTTTTATTGAAATATAGTTGATTTACAATGTTGTGGGATTTTTTTTTTTTTTTTGGCTGCACTGGGTCTTTGTTGCTGCGCATGGGCTTTCTCTAGTTGCGGCGAGTGGGGGCTACTCTTCGTTGCGGTGCGTGGGCTTCTCATTGCGGTGGCTTCTCTTGTTGCAGAGCACAGGCTCTAGGCCCACGGGCCTCAGTAGTTGTGGCATGCACGCTCAGTAGTTGTGGCTCACAGGCTCTAGAGCGCAGGCTCCGTAGTTGTGGCGCACGAGCTTAGCTGCTCCGCGGTGTATGGGATCTTCCCGGACCAGGGATCAAACCCATGCCCCCTGCATTAGCAGGCGGATTCTTAACCACTGCACCACCAGGGAAGTCCGAAAGTTGTCATTTCTTATCGCAGAGAGGATGGGCCTTAATTCACTTCCCTATTGCCCCAGTTATTAGACATTTAGATTTTCATCCTGTAGCTTCTTCACTATTAAAATCAAGGCTGTAACTCCACATTAGAAACACTTTCTTGGGCTAAATTGTCACCGTAAGTTGGCAGGCACGGGTACTTTAAGCTAAAGTCTTGCTGACAAGCACAACTGGGTATTTCTCAGTCTTGGGCATGGATTTCACTCCTTGGGTCCCTTTGGCCTCTCGTCTAGCCTTCTTCAGCCTAAATGTTCTCCCTTATGCCCAGTTTAGGTGGCGCCGGCTTCATCAAGGCCCATTCCTCCTAGATAGCGACTGCACAGAGTGGCCTTGATGCCTCTGGGCTCCAGCCTGAATTTCCAGAACCCACTTTGGGGCCCATGAGGAGAGGGGCTTGAGAAGCGGGGCTGGCTTCACGGGAGGCATGGAAAGCAGAGCCTGCTAGAGCTCACACCAACTAGAGGCCGCCCTCGTTTCCTGGGGCCGCGTAACGAGGACCACAGATCAGGTGTAAACAACACATTCTCTCACAGCCCTTGAGGCCCCGCTCCCTCCGAGGCTCCAGGGGAGGGTCCCACCTCCCTCTCCCAGCTTCTGGTGGCCCCAGGTGCCCTTGGCTTGTGGCCCCATCCCTCCCGTCACGCAGCCTTCCCGCCGTGGGTCTGTGTCTCAGGTTCCCCTCTCTTCTCTCGGGTAAGGACAGCAGCCATCAGATTTAGGGCCCACCCTAATTCCAGGAGGATCTCATCTTGAGACCCCTCACACCTTCCAGGCAGAGGTCTCTGGGGCTGCCATTCACCCACCACAGACGCCAAGCCCCCGTCTCGGGGAAGAGCACGGCCCAGCCCTGCCTGCTCCCTCAGCCCCACTCTCTGCCCCCGGAAAGCAGAGGAAGAAGGCAGGAAAATCTCGCAGCGGGTAACAGGCGGCCCCTCCTGACACCACCCACGGCTGGGATAAGAAATCACCTGAGGAGGGAGGGGAGGCTGCCCGCTCCTCGTGGCTCACAGATCACGTGCCCAGCACGCTCTCCCCTGGCCCAGCTCATGGCCACTCGGGACCAGTGCTTGGCACCCTGCAGGCTCAGCGGGCAGCATCCATGGCATCCGCCCGATGGTGAGAACCGCGCATGCTCTGTGTCAGAGACGCGGTGGATGTTTACGCCCAGGTCCCGAGCTGCAGACGCAGTCTTGCTTCCACGGGGCTTTGCTTCCACGTGGCTGGAGGTGGGGCCGCAGGGGGAGGGCTGAGGGCCCCGCCCAACTCCCACCACGTCCGCTCACACACCTCTGTCAAACCCCGGCTCGTGGCCCAGCTGCCCAGGAGGCTGGGAGCGCAGGTGGACACCTGGTGAGCCGGGAACCTTCCAGGAGGCCAAACACTGAGACAAACAGAGGAAGCTCTGCACACCCGCAGGGCAAGCGCCTGGTCTCCCTGCCCATCCCCTGTGGCCACCGTCACCGCACGTCTCCTGAGGGGCCTCCCTGCTGTCCGTGCCTGCCTAGTCCCCAGCCGGGGCCGGGGGTTCTGTCCAGCCGTCCAGGCCTCTGAACCTCCCAGGACTCACCACCCCTCGGCCCTGCTCGTCCCAGAGCTCACCCCACACCCCACCCAGGGCCTCTGTGCTGGCTGCTCCCTCTGGCGGGACGACCTCCCCGACCTCTGCCTGCCCGGCTGCCTCTTCACCTTCAACTCTGCTCGGATGTCACCTCCTCCGCGATTCCCTCCTTACCATCCCATTTAAAGCGCAGCCCCTCAAGCCTCATTCCCCGGCCAGCCCTGTCTACCTCTGTGGCTTTTGTGTCTTTCTAACATGTGACACCATTTACCTGCTGATTCCATGTTGTCTGTCTGCCCCACTAAAATGTAAGCCTCGGTCAGTGGGGTTTTCCATTGCTGCATTCCCAGCTGACAAAGCTGGGCCAGGAGGCAGCCATGGGATGACGATAAACCCCAACAATGCCACGCGGGGGCAGGCAGGGGATTAACCACGCCCTCGTTGCAGATGAAAATAAGAACTGAGGCTCAGAGATGTTAAGAAACACACCCAGGGTCACACAGCTGGTTCGTGGTGGGACAGGGATTCAGAACCCTTGCACGAAGACCCTGAAGTTGCTGCTTCACCCACAGCTGTGAAAGGTGTCACGGGGACGATTCACACGGTCTAAGTGTTCCTGTCACACCCACCCTGTGTCTCAACCACTAATTATCTCAATCGACTTGGTTAATTGCCACCCAAACAGAAACAGCAAACACGAGGCAGAGGACCAGGTGTCAGGCCTTCAGGCAGCTGCTTGGAGGGAGGGCGGAGGGCACGGGGTGGGGGGGAGCCCACCCCGCCCAGAGGGACCCCTGCCCCTCAGCCAGACTGGTCTCTTTGGACCAGTGAGCAGGGGACTCACTGGCAAGGCCAGAGAGAGCCACAGGGGCTGAAGCTGATGTCTTTACTGAGTGTTATTCTGAGTTTAAAGCTGGCTTTGTCCAGGCTGTGTATTATGAGGAACATCTTCTTGAGTCTCTGGGCTTGTCGTCCTTGGGCTAGCCTGCGTTTGTAAATGGTGAGGACAACTTGGGGATAATTTAGTTCTTAACTCCTAGGTTTACATGTGATGAACACACACATTTCCTTCTGGGTGTTGGGATCCACTGAACATGAGAGAAGCTGGTTTTCACCTTGAAAATACTTAGGATGGGACTTTGCCTGTCAAGCTATGGCCAACATCTACTCAGGTTGGCCTCTCTCTTTTTATTTTTATTTTATTTTATTTTTTTGTGGTACTCGGGCCTCTCACTGTTGTGGCCTCTCCCGCTGTGGAGCACAGGCTCCGGACGCGCAGGCTCAGCGGCCATGGCACACAGGCCCAGCCGCTCCACGGCATGTGGGATCCTCCTGGACTGGGGCACGAACCCGTGTCCCCTGCATCAGCAGGGGACAGATCTGGTGAGGGCACATACTAAGAACCCGAGCACATACTCTCAACCACTGCGCCACCAGGGAAGCCCTCGCCTCTCTCTTTTTTACCTTTGTAATAATCCATGGATCCAAAACTGATCAAACTGTCCATCTATCCACCCATTCACTCACTGATAAACCCATTCATCCACCCATCTACTCGTCCATCCATCCATCCACCACCTATCCACCAACCACCAATCTATCCATCCACTCATCTATCCATCCATCCACCCATCCATCCATCCTTCCATCCATCCACCCACCCATTTATCTGCATTAGTGCATACAATCAACATGACTCTAGGCAATGTGCAAAGCTGTATTAAGATCAGGAAATCAAATTGAGAGGTGAAGCAAGCTCAGTGTTCCTAGCCCAGGCCTCAAGGAAAAAAGTTGGATGCACCAGTGGTCCAGGCTGAGGCTGACAGGAACCCAGGCATCCTGCCTCACACCTGGCACATGCCCAAGAGGTACCAACCATCATCCTCCTTTTGGCAGTACAGAGTTTCCACCTTTAACAAAAAAACAGGGCTTTATATTCACTCTGAAGAAAACGATGTGCCTCATTTTTAGAGACTTCACATCTGAACCTAATTTTTAAAAAAGATTTACAATGTGCTCAATTGCCCCCTCCCTCCAGCCCAGGTCCAATTTCAGGAAATAATTCCTACAGGGCAGCCAAGGCTGATGCCTCCCTCTTGTCACGCAGCCTCCTCGCTCTGCAGGAATGATTCATCTCCAGGGGCAGAATTTGACTGTATTTAGCTTTGGAAAAGCAAGTCCCATCTCCCAGGGCTCAGTTGGGCTCAATTCATAAATTTTTGACAAGAAAACATCTCTTCCCGGACTATCTGAGGTTATATATATATATATATATATATATATATATATACACACATATGCTATAAAAACTGCTGTTTCAGTGTTCTGTTCTTATGCCAGACACACAGAAACTTTCAGGCTGAGCTTTCATTCCAGATTCCTCCCACTTGTTTCACTGAATGCTTTGAACTTCTCAAAAAAAAGAAAAGAAAAAAACAGTTTCCTTCCTTCTAAACAAGTGGTGCTCAAAGTGTGGTCCTTGGGGAATTCCCTGGCAGTCCAGTGGTTAGGACTTGACGCTCTCACTGCCAGGGGTCCAGGTTCAATCCCTGGTTGGGGAAGGCGGCCAAAAAAAAAAAAAAAAAAAAAAAAAAAGTGTGGTCCTTGGACCACAAGCATCAGCATCCCCCAACACTCCTTAGAAATGCAGATTTCCAGGCTGCACTCCGGCTGCATTCCTGCTGAATCAGAAACTCTGGGAATGTTTTCATAAGCCCTTTGCGGGGGGGTTCTGATGTTTGCTGTAATTTGAGAACAGCTGTGCTAAATGCTGAGGCTTCTCATCCCTCCCCCCACCTTCTCGTTAGTACCTTGAGCACTTGGCATAATCGTCTACTTCAGAAGCTCTGTCCCTTGAACACCACTTGAGGGTGGGACCACATCTTATTGAGTTTTCTGTCCTCAAACAGAAGTGAGGCTATACTTTTTAGGTCATGACTCCCATGGAACCAAGCCCACTGTAGCTGGATGAAATGACAAAGAAGACATCTAGCTAATATCATGGATGTGAAAATCTCCCCTATCTGCCCCAAACATATAGAAATGATAGACAAAATGATTTTAAAAGTTAAAAATATATACTAGAAAACAAGATGAAATTCCGCTTAGCTCAGAAAGAGCAGAAATGCACTGATATAAGTGAGGCTGAAGCTCTAAGGCAAATGCATCTAACCCTGACGACGAGCGGGGGCTGAATGTGTAGCCAGGATCCTTGTGTGAAGCCTGGGGCTGAGACTAGGCTCCCTGATTACCAGTAGAAGGTGAAACCAGATCTGACTGATCCCTGGGGTTCAGCCAGAAATAATCTACCAAGAGAGGAAGCAGATGTGTACACAGCACCTGGAATCAGTTTGGTTCTCTGCATGAGAAATGAAACTGGAGATCTCAGGGTGAAAACTATCGCTAATCAACTATGGTTCAATAAAAAGAAAAAAAGGAAAAAAACAAAACCTAAGCCACTAAATTCTGAGCCATGGATCTGGTGACAAGATAACCTGAAACTTCCTCCCAGGAATGAGTGAGTGTGCTGTGAAGATACAGCTCCCATGAAAGATGAGCTCTCAAAAAAATTACAAAGCACACAAGGAAACCCGATTCCAGGAGAGTCACCAACAAATACAAAGATGGGTGGATTTAAACCCAAGGGAAGAGAGAGAGAAAAAGTGACTAAAAAGGTCTTAAGCAGACTATTAACATTTTTCAAAGAGATGAAGGAATTAGGGAAAAGCACTCATCAATATAGAACAGGAGGTTATGAATCAAAACAGGCAGTTATAAAAAAGAGCAAGCAGATATGAAAAATACCACCAGAAGATCTCATAAATATAAGATGTATTCATTAAAATTAAAAGGCAAAGCTAAATAGGTGGCTTAAGTAGTCATCTGGACCCGGCTGAAGGTAGAATTTGTTCACTGGAATATGGAGCTGAGGAAACTACCCAGAACATATGGTAGGATGAGGAAGATGTGGTAAAGTGGATGAGGTCTGAAGAGACCTGGAGGGTCGATGGAACAGCCTCACCGGGCATCCAACAGGATTTCCAGATCAGGTGAGGCCACATACTAAGAACCCGAGCACTTTCTGGATCTGTAAAACAGAAGCCTCCGGTTGATGACGTATACCAGGACTCAAGAAGAATACAAGGCAAAGGGTCATAGAACACGAGGGATTCAGGGCCCAGGACTATCTTCCCATCCGTTCCTGTGTGACACTCTGTAAACTCAACTGATGTACAGGTGGACAGAGTCTGATAAAATGTTTCTAAGTTCATACAAAAGAGGAAAAGCAAGAGAGCAGCCAGGAAGATTCTAAAATGACAATGAGGAAGCATTCAATTGCTAGACATTAGCATATTTTATAAAACAGGAGATAATGGCTAAAAGTAGAAAGTTCAAAATAGACACAAGCGTATCTAGAAGCACTTAGAATATGATAAAGGTTGCCTTTCTCATCAGTGGGAAAGGATGGAATGTTTAGCGGATGGTGTGAAAGGAGGTAGTCCATCATTTAAAACAGTATAAAGAAACATCACAACCTTACTTATATAAAGAACATATTCCAAATGGATTAAAGATTTTAATGTAAAAAAGGAACTATAAAAGTGTCAGAAGGAAATGTGGTCAAATAGTCTTTCAAATAGGCCTTTCTAAGAAGGACAGCAAATACACAATCCATTTAATAAAAAAAGTAGGTACTTACATTAAAAAATTCTCTCTATAAAAAGTCAACATCATAAAATTAAGAACAAGGAAAGCACTTGTGTCACACAGTAAAGAGTTACTATCCCTAATGTATGAAGTGCTCTTAAAATCTACTAGAAAATGAGGGACGTCATGAGAAAAAAAATTAGCAAAGAAAGAAAAATGTATGGTCAACAAATGTACAAAAATATTAACCTCATTAGTAATTGAAGAAAAGCAAGTTAAACAACAAGACATTCCCTGTGTGTCTGCCACATATGAAAAAAGGAAAATTATATTTAATCAGATCACATGTGTTATATGCCTGGGAAACTGCCTCCTCATGTACCATTTGAGAAAACAGACACACACCACACACACACACACACCACATACACAGACACACACCCCGTACTCAGGGGCACATACACCACACACAGACGTACACACACAGACACACATAACACACAGCACACACCAAGCACACACACACACCACATACCACATACACATGACACACACACCACACACACACACCACATACACAGACACACACCACACACAG
The DNA here is from genome assembly GCF_949752795.1 of Hyperoodon ampullatus. Lineage (NCBI taxonomy): Eukaryota > Metazoa > Chordata > Mammalia > Artiodactyla > Ziphiidae > Hyperoodon > Hyperoodon ampullatus. The sequence continues at coordinate 1,470,190 of NC_136926.1, read as the reverse complement.
ACTTTTGTGGGGGGCAGGGAGGAGGATTTGGCAAATTATATCAAAAGCCATAAAATTATGTGTTTCAGCTGATCTAGCAATTCCATTTCTAGAAGCTCATCCTGAGGAAATGCTGAGACGTGAAGGAAGATCCAGACATGAGAACACGATTTCAGAGCTGTGCCGTGGGGAGGGGCTGCCCCATTATAGACAGAGACCCACCGTCGAGTAACTGTTGGGGTCATGGCTTTCAAGAAATGCACACATATATAAAACATAAGCAAAAACATGGCGCACATTATGTGTACGTGTACACGTGCACATGGAGAGAATTTTAGACACACGCAAGTCACCTCTGAGAGGATGTCCACCCTGGCGACGACAGAGACTGAATCCTGGGTCACTTAATTTTGTTCCTGTTAGCTGACCTTGTGTTTTTCTAATAAAAGTCGCTCTTATAACGGGAAGAAAAATAGTATTCCAGAAATCCCTGCACAAACAATGAGCACCATCACATGCTGGTTACGTTTCATTTAATCCCCAGCCGGCCCCAGGAGTTACGTCCTATACGCCCCTTGGGGACAGAAGTGGGAGCTGAGGCTCAGAGAGGAGGTGGCCCAGGTGGCTGATAGGCAGGGCCACCTCCAAAGGCAAGTCTCAAGGGGACATCTGAAGACCCCATGTAGCCACAGGGCTTTTCCACAGGACACTCAAGTGGACTGAGACTTTCCCTCCCCCACGTTGCATCTGCTTCCGCTGTCTGGAGGCCTGGGTCATCTGTTTGGGGGAGCGGAGGCTGGCTGGGCAGGTGAGGGGTCCCCCTGTGGGCTACTGGGGAGAGGATGCACGTCCTCACCTTATCAGGCAAACAGACCCACTTGTGACTAGAACAAGCCATTCCTGAAGCAGAACCAGAATGGGACTTCACAGTCCACTCCCCACCGCCACCAAGAAAGGTCCAGGACCAGCCTGGGGGACACCCACAGACCCTCTGGTGTGGAACGTGGAGCAGCGTGGATTCCTTCACGCGTAACGAGGCCACTTCCCTGCTCTGGCAGGACAGGAGCCTGTGACGATCCACTCCTGGGGTATAGGGAAAACCTACCACCCGGCCCCCAGATATCTAGCGCTAAGACATGCCCTCCGTGCTGAGAGGTTTGCCTGTAACACCCTGGGAAGGCAGCGAGTTGGAACACTTTAAAATAGAGAAGCAAACGATTTCCAGTTTCTGTGCGGCAGAGCTTGCCTGACCAGGCGCGTGCCTCTTGACTCTGTCTTGACCTTTATTAAACCTAATGGACGCGACGGATTCATTTCCCACTAACTGGCTCTAGGACTTTCCTCATTACCGGATGAGCAGTTGGCATTTCGACAATCACAGAAATGTAAATTAGCCCCGAGACCACAGAATTACTCCTCTAATTGGACTGAATCTATCAGAAGGGCTGCGTGGCCGTCTGTGTTAACGACGGATCGGATTCAGTGGCGGCTTCGAGGGCGTCTGGGCAGGAGCAGGGGTCCAGGGAGGCGGGGGCGGAGCACGCGCACCAGGGCCACCGTGGGCTCTGCCAGGAGGGCTCTGCTCCTGCCACAGGGCCTTTGCACTTGCTATTCCCTGGCCGGGAACACTTCCCCGTAGCCACACAGCTTGCTTCCTCTCCTTCATGTCTGCTCAGATGTCACATCTCTGTATTCCCTTCCCTGATTATCCCTTTTAAAATGACAGCCTCCCCATCCCAGACATTGCTACCCTGGGGATGAGGGGACGCGTGACTGCTCTGTACCCTGCTGAATCCCCAGCACCCAGGGTGGTGGTCGGCACTCAGACACTCGTATTCATCAACAGGACCCTGTTCTTGCTTCCCTTTGACGCCCCCCCCACCAACCCAGCACTTAGCACAGCACAGAGGCCCCGCTTTCCCAAATGGTTCATCTATTTATTCTGTAAGTAAACCTAAACGTCGACAGCCAGTCGCATGCAGCAGCGAAGGAGACCCAGCCCTGGCCACAAGGACTCACTCACATCCCAACTGGTGACGGAGGGGGGAGACAGGCAGTAAAAAGTAAGCAAACCAGCGAGACAGTGATGGAGAGAGCCACGTTGCGTGAGGAGACGCAGCCAGGCTTTGGTGGGCTGTGGCTGGGCGGGGCCAAGACCGAGTGTCAGGAAGCAGCCAGGCTGGGCAGGGCTCCTGGGCTGAGGGGGATGGAGCTCGGTTTGGACGAGGGAGGCCGAAGGTCAGGGGCTGGTGCGGGTGGGCGAGAGGATGGGCACCGGGACACGTGGTCAGCAGGATGGGGAGAGGGTCCTGCACACCACGGCAGGGAGCGTGGGGTTCATTCTCAGGGTGGGGAAGCCCCAATGAGGTTGAAAGAGCCCTCTCTTAGCTTTTACACAGAGTGGATGAGAAGGGAGAAGGGTGCAGGCCGGAGACGAGCTGAATTCCAGGTGGGATTGACACCGACCTGGGTTTTTTAATCAGTAGACGTTGATACTGAAGCACCAGGGAGTGAGAACTAGTAACAGGGGCCCTTGCTAGCTCCCGGGGAAGGTGGACTGGTCCCTTAAATGGGGAGCGGGTAGGGGTGGGTCCAGGGGTCAGGCCGGAGGGGTGCCTTAGGTGGTATGCCCACCCACTCAGTGATGCCGTGTGCAGGGATCGTGGGCAGGACCCGGTTTTGCTCCCTGCACCTCAGAAATGGCAGCTGGTTTGTGGCCTTTTTGTACCTTATTGTTCAAAATTTGCCCCAACTGAGCATGCGTGCAGTTATTTTTAGTCCCTTATACTTTCTTCGTATTCTGTTGTCCAGCTGCAAGCACTCCAGTAAAGGGTCCCAGGTCCCAGCCTGTCTCAAAACCACACTTTTGTGACTTCCCTGGTGGTACAGTGGTTAGGAATCCGCCTTCCAATGCAGGGGACATGGGTTCGATCCCTGGTCTGGGAAGATCCCACATGCCACGGAGCAACTAAGCCTGTGCGCCACAACTACTGAGCCTGTGCTCTAGAGCCCACGAACCACAACTACTGAGCCCGTGTGCTGTAGCTACTGAAGCCCATGCGCCTAGAGCCCATGCTCTGCAACAAGAGAGCAATGAGAAGCCCACGCACCGCAAGAAGAGTAGTCCCCGCTCGCCGCAACTAGAGAAAGCCCGCGTGCAGCAACGAAGACCCAACACGGCCAAAAATAAATTAATTAAATAAATAATTTTAAAAAAAAGAGTCAGTATAACTTATAAAACAAAAACAAAAAGTACCAACAAACAAAAGTCCAGGACCAGATGGCTTCACAGGCAAATTCTATTAAACACTTAAAGAGCTAACACTTATTCTTCTTAAGCTGTTCCAAAAATTGCAGAGGAAGGAAAACTCCCAAACTCATTCTATGAGGCCACCATCCCCCTGATACCAAAACCAGACAAAGATACCACAAAAAAGAAAATTACAGGCCAATATCACTGATGAACACAGATGCAAAAATCCTCAACAAAATACTAGCAAACAGAATCCAACAGCACATTAAAAGGATCATACACCATGATCAAGTGGGATTTATCCCAGGGATGCAAGGATTCTTCAATATTAGCAAATCAATCAATGTGATACACCATATTAACAAACTGAAGGAGAAAAACCCTATGATCTTCTCAACAGATGCAGAAAAAGCTTTTGACAAATTTCAACACCCATTAATGATAAAAAACTCTCCAGAAAGTGGGCATAGAGAGAACCTACCTCAACATAATAAAGTCCATATACGACGAACCCACAGCCAACATCATACTCAACAGTGAAAAGCAAAAAGCATTTCCTCTAAGATTAGGAACAAGACAAGGATGACCACTCTGGCCACTTTTATTCAACATAGTTTTGGAAGTCCTAGCCACGGCAATCAGAGAAGAAAAAGAAAAAAAAAAAGGAATCCAGATTGGAAAAGAAGAAGTTAAACTGTCACTATTTGTAGATGACATGATACTATACGTAGAAAATCCTAAAGATGCTACCAGAGCTCATCAATGAATTTGGTAAAGTTGCAGGTTACAAAATTAATACACAGAAATCTGTTGCATTCCTTTACACTAACGACGAAAGATCAGAAAAATTCAAGAAACGATCCCACTCACCATCGCGTCCACCCTCAGGGCGGATTTGCGGTCCGGCCTTCTTCCTGGGCTTTGGGCCCGCGTTCCACTCACTTCCGGTCCCTCTTCGTGTCCTGTGAGGTGGAGGCCTTCTACCCAGGTCCCCCTCCTCCAGGGACAGGTGGCTTTTCTGGGAGGACACTGCCCAGGGCTGCGAGGAGCCCCCGACCAGAACAGAAACTGCTCCGGTCGTTTCAAACAGGGAATGCAACACAGGACTGGTCACCGGTAGGGCGGGCGGTGAGGAGGGCGGGGCTCAGGCAGCCAGCGACCGGCAAGAGCCGGGCTGTGAGGGGCACGGGGTGCACAGCGCCCAGGCCTCTCCCTGGAAGCTGCCGGAAGCACCTAGGGACTGTCAAGGGCAGGAGCTGGAGCTCAGGCATGGGGGAGGGATGCCCAGCCCGGCCCCGCCAGAGCGTCTCCAGGAGCTGGACGTGCAGCCTGCAGGGGACCCTGCGGGCACAGCCCCGAGGCTGGGAACGTGGAGAACAGCGTGGCCCACCCCGCCCCCCAGCGGTGGTGTATGGAACTGCTCCGGTGCCGTGGGTCAGGGACGGCCACGGGGACACATTGCTGTATGACGTTAAACAGCTGTTCCACTGAGAACGACAGTTAGGAAAGGCGGCTTGAAATGAATCTCGTCCCTGCTCTACACGGGGGCGGGGCACACCTGCCCACTCTGACCGCCCCCCTCCGGCCCGGGCCTGCTGCCTCGTTCCTCTGCACTCTGCTGTGGCCCACGGGCTGCTGGGCTGGTAAGGAGACCCTGCCCTAAACTCAGGGACTGAGCCAGAGCCCCCAGCCCGGGGGACAGACAGTGGAGCTGCTGCCCTCGGGCCCATGGGTCTCCTGCCACTGGCTGTTAACAGCAGAGGGCAGCCTGCAAACCACAGGGCAGGCATCACTCAGGCCTCCCACTGGCCTTCCCCACCCCCAGGCCTCTGCAAGAACAGCCTGCTGCCCCTGGATGGTGGGCCTGCCTTTACCCGACGCCAGAGGTGAGGTCCTGGGGTCTTTATCCCGGCCTCCGGGCTCACCCGTGGAGGTCCCACCTCCCTTTCATGTCTCTGTCTGATTTTTTCTTTCTTCTTTCTTGCTATTTATAATTTACTTTATCTCGCTGGGATTTTTCTGTTTCCTGGCAAGCTACCTTAAATCCGGTCAACAATTAAAGTTTATAAAAATAGAGTTGCCATATGATCCAGCAATTCCACTCCTGGGCATATTTCCGGACCAAACTATATTGCAGAAAGATACATGCACCCCCATGTTCATAGCAGCACTAGTCACAATAGCCAAGACATGGAAACAACCTAAATGTCCATTGACAGATGAACGGATAAAGGAGATGTGGTACATATATACAATGGAATACTACTCAGCCATAAAAAAGAATGAAATGATGCCATTTGCAGTAACATGGATGCAACTAGAGATTAGCATACTAAGTGAAGTAAGTCAGACAAAGACGAATACCATATGATATCAATTACATGTGGAGTCTAAAACATGACACAAATGGACCTAACTATGAAAGAGAATGGACTTGTGGTTGCCAAAGGGGAAAGGGGTGGGGGAGGGATGGAGTGGGAGTTTGGGTTTTAGTAGATGTAAAGTGTTATATATAAGATGGATAAACAACATGTCCTACTGTAGAGCACAGGGAACTATATTCCATATCCTGGGATAAACCATCATGGAAGAGAATAGAAAAAAGAATGTATATATATCTATAACTGAAAAAAATAAAAGTTTAAAAATATATATACATATATACGCACATCTGTACACTTAATGTACATAAGTATGTGTGATTCTGTATATGCATATCTGTCTCTATCATCTGTATGGATTCTACATGCCTGTCTATCCATATCTATATCCACATCTACAGCCATATCTATATCTACGCCTCTGTAGCTACATCCATACCCATTTCCACGCCTAATCCATATCTACACCTACACCTGCCTCACCCCAGTCAGCAAACGTCCCCTGATGTCCCACAGGCAACGCCAATCCAAGACCCCTCCCCAACAGCTAGGGGGACCCTGCCCAGCTCAGAGCCCAGAGCCCCCTTTACAAAGTGGAGACCCAGGCCAGGGGTGTTGGGGACCCGCCTGTGGTCAAAGCACCAGGGCCAGACGGAGCCCGCTGCCGGGCCTCCTTCTGCTGGACGTGCCTTCTTCAACACCTCGGAGGGTTTCTGTCTTCCTGCTAACATAACCCCTGGCCTTCCAATCCCTTGTCACTGTGACCACCGGCTAGAAGTCACCCAGGTGAGCACCATCCTGGCCCTTCCTTGCTGTCTAATGGCCAAACCCGCAGTCACCGTGTGTTCACAGAGCTCAGGGCTCCCAGCTACAGGTGGGTGCAAGGAAACTTCCACACCTGGACCCCTCCCTGCCTCACCAGCTGGGACCGGGGGCTTTCCCCGGCTCTGCCCTCCCCCTGCGCCGGTCAGCACCCCGTGACCCCCATGCGGCCTCGGCTGTCCCCCATGTGCACTGGGCACCTACCCCACTTCTGGACGCCCCCTCAGCGCGGGACACGCACTGTACGTGGTGGGCGTGGCCACTGCTCGTGTTACGTTCGGGCCACCCCCCCGCCTGTCCCCTCTGTCTCCCCGACCCCTGCGCACGGTGCCCTCTATTCCCAGTGAGGACAACTGGAGGCAACTGAGGTGCCCTCAGGCCCCCAGTTAGTTACCACGGCAACAGGCTCCTGCCTCTCTTTCAGGAGATGCTCCTTCATGGAGGCTCACCTCCTTCCCCGTTCCCCATGCTGCAAAATCCTCCAGGAGGATATTCCCACCCAGGTGCCACCAGGGGTGGAGACTGGCCCGTCTCTCCTTCGCCCTCTCCCAGGCGCCTACGTGGTGACACCCAGGGCAGTGCCTCCCCCACCCCCCATACCGAGTTCTCTTTCGGACAGATCGGGGTCTCAGATGGACCCCGACCCTAACCTTACCCCATACACAGCCTGCTTCCTGGATACCGGTGGTGGTGTCCAGCCTCGCTTCTCTCTCCCCCCGGCATGCGGGGTGTGGCTGTTGCCCTCATCCGGCCCCCCGACACCTGGCGTCTTCTCACCTCGACCACCCCCACTGTTTCTCCCTCCCTGGTCCGTTCCCCCATGCTGGCTTCTGCCTGACCCTGCACTGCCCCCCACTTGAGCCACTGCAAGCGCCTGGGGGTCCCCACCCTCAAATTCCTCCTCCCGCCCTCATGGCTCACAACTCCTGGCCGGGCCCACCTGGCTGGGTTGGCAAGGCCCGGTCACCCTTCCAGGCAGGTCCCTTCCTGCCCTCGGGCTCCCAGCTGGGTTTGGTTTGGAAGGAGACGGGGCGCAAGAGGTCTGTCGGGGTGCTTCTCCCCTGCCCCTCCGTGTGTGGGCGCCTTGCGTCTCCAGTGGTGGTTCATCCTCCCCAGGGCGGTCCCTCCACCCAGGCGCATGTCCACTGAGCCCCCTGCTACCCACACCCAGGCCAGGGGTCAGGGGCAGCCCCCAGGGCCCCTGCAGCTTCCTTGGGACTCTGACTGTGGTTCCCGAGCTGACATCCTCTAACACTGGGAAGGATTAGAATCCAATGTAGAGGTGCAGGAATCAATCAAACACGGAGAACTGGCACTTTCTGCCAGGTTCAGGAATCATTGGAAAGGATTTGTCTTTAATGATGAAAACAGTTGAGAAAAGTCAGCATACTGAAGACTCTGCCGGGCTAATCCTCTGATTCCATTTTAACATGTATAACAGAGGATTGATTCTAAATTTGTGATTTAAAATTGGACCTTGTCAGAGAATTTAAAACATTTGCAAACAATACCGAAATGCTTCAGAGAAGTTAAGATTTGGTATAAGTTTAATATACTAGACACACTAGCGTTTTTTAAGCGCTTAGGGGAATTTCTGCAATGATATCAGGCATTCAAAGTGCTTAAAGAGAAAAGAAAATACGCCCCATTTATAAGTGTCATTTTAAAAGTTCAAGGGAATTTAATTAACTAAAGGCAGAAATGGAACTGATCGTTGTTTAATAGCATCTAAGCTGTTCAATCTGAGTTAATCAAGCATTAATCAAAGAAAAGGGGAAGCTGAGTGTTCTTATTTTATTTACAACCACAATAGTATCATCTCTAGGTTTAACTTAAAAGCTTAAAGCAAACAGGTTTGGAAAGGTGTAACTTCAATAAACTGTATATAAATTTTTAAAAACTAGCCTTAAATAATCTTTTCTGTGACTTAAGTCCCTACAGACAAACAAAAACCTAAATGAAACCCTAGAAGAAAACCACAAAATCCCAAGGACCCCAAACCAATCAGAGTTCAGCCCCACATCAGCAGAGCTCGGCCACAGGAGACCCCGAGGCCTGGCCCCTGGCCGCTTCCCCTCCATCCGTGGGTATTTACAGAGTGCTCAGTAATGCTCCAGGCCTTGTGCAGAGCAAGCCTGGCTGGCTTACGGTCCTCAGAGTGGTGGCTGGGCGGAGGATGGTTCTCAAAGTGGGTTCCCTGGACCAGCAGAGTCAGTGGCCCTTGGGAATTTGTTGGAAATTAAGATTCCTGGCTGGGCTTCCCTGGTGGCGCAGTGGTTAAGAATCCGCCTGCCAATGCAGGGGACACGGGTTTGAACCCTGGCCCGGGAAGATCCCACATGATGCAGAGCAACTAAGCCCATGTGCCACAACTACTGAGCCTGCGCTCTAGAGCCCATGAGCCACAACTACCGAGCCCGCGTGCCACAACTACTGAAGCCCGTGCACCTACAGCCCGTGCTCCACAACAAGAGAAGCCACCGCAATGAGAGGCCTGCACACCGCAACGAAGAGGGGCCTCCGCTCGCTGCAACTAGAGAAAGCCCGCATGCAGCAATGAACACCCAATGCAGCCAAAAATAAATAAATAAATGAATTTTAAAAAAAAGATTCCTGGGCTCCACCCTGCCGTACTGAATCCACGTCTCTGGGTTGGGGCCCAGTGATCTATTTTAAGGAGCCTCTAAGGGATTCTGGTGCAGCTGGAGTCTGAGAACCAGGCCCAGAGACCTGCCTCGCCCTTCTGGCAGGTCTCCTGGCCCCTCCTGATCTGCCTGTGAACGTGCTCTGCTCAGCGTTCTGAGTGGTGGAGCGGCTGTCACAGCATCTTGGGGCCTCAGTGAGACAGGCTGGGACCTGGAACCTGGGCCCCTTTGCTGCCGTGCTTGCACCTGGACACGTGTCTCCTCCAGCAGTAAATACAAAGAAACTATACGGGACTAAAAATAAATGCACGCATGTGCAGCTGCAGCAAATTCTGGATAAAAGATACAAAAAGACCAAATAAAACCCAACTGTCACTTCTGAAGAGCCAGGAGCAAAAACAGAGTGTCAGGAGCAAAAGCAGGGCACTGCTCATGCCCCCTGCACTCAACACCACCTAAGCGGTGGGCAGACCACCTGAGCCACGCCTCCAGCCCGACCCCTGGACACACTCCTACCCTCACCCCGTGTAAGGAACCAGCTGGCACCCCCTCAGGGAGCAGGCAAGCAAGGGAAGCTGTTGTTTGTTCTCTCTCCCCCCTGCTTCAGCAGGGACCCCAGTAAAGCCTTGCCTGAATTTCTTGTCTGGCCTCAGGCCAATTTCTATTGATTGGGGAAGGTCAAGAACCCTGGTCGGTATCATCAGGACTCAGCATCACGGCTAATTGTGATTCTTGTCCCATATAATGTCCTAAAAATTGGGAAGTCACTGCACACGCTGGCTTCCTCTTGTTCTAAATCCAGAAACAGCTCTGAACCTCAGGCTTGGTTGCTGGTGGGTGGGCAGCTCATGGCCCATCTGCTGCTGCAGGACTTGGTCAGTTCACTGGCCGTCCCCAAACCCTGAGTCTTGGTCTCTCTGAAGAGGGGCAGGAGGGCACGGGAGTGAGGTCAGAGGTGACAGCGTGGGGTTCACATCCCTGACCTCCGGCTCTGGCTTCCCAGCTGCTGGCAGCCTCGCTCCCACATAGCCAGAGCCCCGTGGGCCACCCGTCATTTCCAGGCCGTTGGAGTTGCCTTGTTTCACAGTTTGGACCCATGACCAAGCTCAGTCAGCTTCCCCTGGAGAGAGGGCGTCACCAACTGGGGCACCAACAGCTGCCTAAGTTACTCTGCCCCTGGATGGGACGCTCTTCGTACTGGCCATGTTGATAATTAAGAATAATCAGGGACTTCCCTGGTAGCGCAGTGGTTAAGATTGTGCCTGCCAATGCAGGGGACGCAGGTTCGATCCCTGGTCCGGGAAAAGCCCACATGCCGCAGAGCACCTAAGCCCATGTGCCACAACAACTGAAGCCCGCGCACCTAGAGCCCATGCTCCACAACAAAGAGAAGCCACCGCAATGAGAAGCCCACGCACCACAACGAAGAGTAGCCCCAGCTCACCGGCAACTAGAGAAAGTCCGTGTGCAGCAATGAAGACCCAACACAGCCAAAATATAAATAAATAAATAAATAAATAAATAAATAAATTCATTAAAACAAATAGGTCTAAAAAAAAGAGAGAGAAAACTTAAAACAGTGTTTCTTTAAAAAAAATAAATAAAGGGGTAATCAGGTTAAAACAAGGTCATTCAGTTGGGCCCTAATCCAGTGTAACTGGTGTCCTTCTAATGGGGAGCACACACAGAGGGAGGGGACGTAAACACACAGGGAGAAGACGGCCACGTGATTGGAGGGTCGCATCTACGAGCACCATGGTTAACAGCAAATACCGGGAGCTGGAGGAGGCAGGAAGGACCCTCCCTGGGAGCCCCCAGGGGGCGCAGCCCCAGAGACTTCAGACTCCAGCCTCAGTGCAGTAAGAGGAGGGGGCCGTGGCTTTAGGCCTCCCGGGTGACGGTACTCTGTCAAGGCTAACAGATCCAGTGTCAAAAACTCTTTGATTTGGGGGCTCTGGTATCGCCACTGGGCAGAGACAGCTAACCAGCTGGTTAGTTAGGCTTGAGCTAGTGTGGGTCTGCGTTCCGGCCCCTGGTACCAATGGCTAAGCTGCTTCCCCATCCTGGGACTCTGAGCATTCTGTGTGGAGCGGGGTCACGGCACCTCAGAAGGAGCACTTGAGCATGAAGGGGAAGGAATTGGTGACCTGGTGACCTGGTCGTAACCCATGACCTGGTGCTGAGGGCTCAAACCCGAACTCTCCTGGAAGCAGGGTCCTTTGGCACTCCAGGTCCACTGTCCTTGAAAGCCCTGCCCATCCCTCTCTGGATGGGCTGTGCCACGTCATGTTAATCATGCTGTGACCATTCCATTGAGCTGTGAACAGAGCCCAGGATACTAGCCTTTGACTGGGCTCCGAACCCAACCTGATTTTATCCTAAGAATACACTGAACCAAGGAGGTGAAAGGCCTGCACACTGAAAACTACAAGACATTGATGAAAGAAGTTGAAGAAGACACAAATAAATGGAAAAGTATCCATGCTCATGGATTGGGAAAATGTTGTTAAAATGACCGTACTACCCAAAGCAATCTACAGATTGAGTACATCCCTATCAAAATGCCAATGACATTTTTCCTCAGAAATAGAACAACCAATCCTATAATTTGTATGGAACCACAAAGACCCCAGAGCAATCTTGAGAAAGAAGAACAAAGCTGGAGGCATCACACTCCCTGATTTCAAACTACATTGCAAAGCTACAAGAATCAAAACATATGGCATTGGCATAAAAACATTCCATAGATCAATGGAACAGAATACAGAACCCAGAAATAAACTCATGCACACATTGTCAATTAATTTACAACAAAGGAGCCAAGAATGTACAACGAGGAAAAGATAGTCTCCTCAATAAATGGTGCTGGGAAAACCAGACAGCTCCATGCAAAAGAGTAAAACTGGACCACTATTTACACCATACAGAAAAATTAACTCAAAATGGACTAAAGATTTGAGCATAAGGCCTGGAATCATAAAATTCCTAGGAGAAAACGTCCTCTCTGGAGCCTTCTCTACAAGCTGTCCCCCCAGGAGCAGCCGTGGGGAATTCGGATGCTCACAACCCCCATATGCACCCTGCTTTACACACATCCACCAAGACAAGCCCACGAAACAGGGTGGGTCTCCTCGTTGCCATCGTACAAACTCCCCAAGCCGAGGACCGGCTTTTACAAGTTCCAACCCCCCCCACCAGCCCCCACTTTAGTGTAATGCAACAGAACGCGTGGCTTGAGAAACAGAGTCACATCCAAAACACAATCTCTTGTTTCCATATTCATAAAGTTTCCCAGTCCCGTTGCCATCGAGGTTTCTTACATTGACCTAAGTTTTGGGGCCTTACGTCCCCCTTACTGGTAACACGCAGCCCCCGGAACAACCAGGCCAAGAGGTCTGCTCAGCAGACGGTCCCCTCAAGAGGCCTCGGTGTCCAGGCAGTGACACTTACCCTCATGCCCAGCTCGATGTTCTCCCCACCGTACACCTCCATGCCCGGGTCCAGCAGGCCGATGTCCCCGAAGTACTCCCGGTCCACCACAAAGGAGCAGCCAATCATGGCCGGGGTTCTGGAGGGAAGCGGACGGTGCGTGAGCCGGTTGCTGGTGTGCGGCCCCGGGTCCCCACAGCCCGGGTGGGCTCACCATCCGCTTTCCAAGTCCTCACACCTCAGCCCTGCGCTCCTCGCCTCTGCTTGGTCACTGTGCCCAGGGCTTGGGACACAGGCAGGGCTGCCTAGGACTTGTCTTTGCATCCCTCAGAGATGACAAAAACCAGTGTTCAATTCAGGCAACTTAGTGTGAATTTTTAAAAATCTGTTTAATCTGAGTTGTTTAGTTGCCCTGATGATCAGTCACTTGCCTACCTCCTTCGTTATTTTATCTGTGTATCAGTAGTCAGGGCTGTAATGGGCAGTTGCACAGGCTGTGCACTGCTCAACTCTACGGAACCTCCTCAATATCAGACTCTCTCTGAATGACACACCTTGAAGTTGTACAGTACACAACCTGTGCAGCTGTCTGCAAAAGACTGCCAACTGTACAATTATTCCTGTAATAATTCTATTTACAGCTACATATTTTTAAAATGTCAGTAAATCTTGCCTTGTCCCAAGTAATTGTATCTGGGAAATCATGTGTCAATGTGCTGGTTATAGTTTTTTCTAAAATGCATTAACAATCTATCCACGGGTCCCATGGAGCAGTGGTGGTCAAAGCAGGACAGGCTGAGACAGAGTGGCAGAGAGAAGTGGAGGGTGTCCCTGTGAATAGACCTGCACATTTGCTGGCTCATTCATTCATTCCTGATACATTCACATCATGAATGCAGGATATACTGAGTGCCTATTAGTTGGAGGGGATAAAAAAGAGAAAGGAAAGAGAAAGGAAAAATATCTTGCTAGCAAGAAGTAGGCATAGTCTCTGTTTTGTAAGAAAGCAGGACCTTCCAAGCTTTTGAAGGACGTGTTTCCCTCAAAACAAAGACACCTCCCTTGTAGGCTGAGGGCTTAGTTTCTTCCGAGCTCTGAGAGGACTAGTAAAGGCTCCCCACTGGGGCTTCCCTGGTGGCGCAGTGGTTAAGAATCTGCCTGCCAATGCAGGGGACAAGGGTTCGATCCCTGCTCAGGGAAGATCCCACTTGGCACGGAGCAACCAAGCCCGCGCGCCACAACTACCGAACCTGCGCTCTAGAGCCCGCGAGCCACAACTACTGAAGTCCGTGTGCCTACAGCCTGTGCTCTGCAACAAGAGAAGTCAACACAGTGAGAAGCCCGCGCACCGCAAAGAAGATCCAATGCAGCCAAAAATAAATAAATAGAACAAATAATTTTTTAAAAAAGGCTCCCCATTGCCCCCGAAGGCCCCTGTGGTCCTAGCAAGGCTGAAGGCTAAGGCTGTTTCCTGCTCCGTTTCCCCCACTGTGCCCTCCCGCTGCTCCCACAGGTATGAAGTCACTCATGAAAACGCCATGATAAATTGTTCTCAATCACAATTTAAAAGAAGCATTTCTTTTAAATGTGACTAGGACATCAGAAGCAAATGCCCATAAGTTGTCCAAGAATAACAGAGGCATTAAAAAGCGATTATCCTTTTATTTGTAAAAAGATCCAGTTTGTTTAGTCATGACATTTGAGCCACAAATCTAACAGCAATGAAATTTTAATGTCATCTGTGATGTGTAATAGCAAGCGTTTGACGGTTTAAGTTATAGTTCACCAGCGAAGAGAGATATTTCTCTCATTTTCTTAACGACACAAAAATCTCAGGTGATCTCTGGTGAATTTAACTACCAAATCCCTGCCAAGTCTGTTGTAGCTAGCAATAATTTTTTTATTACTGCTCAGAGTTCCAAAATAAACTTAAACTCAGAAGGCGATGGAAGCAGAATCAGCTGGCACTGAATTTATTTGCATGAGAACTTCTTGCTGTGTTTACAGAAAACAGCCAGGGCGGAGGGGTTCTCAGGTTTGGCCAGGCAGGGGGAGACTTGTCGTCCTGGGGGCATCCTTATATCGGGGCTGATGTGCAGCATGCCGGGATATAGCAAGCAGCATCTCTGCAAAGGGTCCTCACCTGGGCTCCTGCCTTGTAAAGGCAACAGACATGGGGATACACACAGATGCATGGATGCACACAACACACACGCATGCATGCACAAATACACACATGCAACAGACATACAGGCACACACGGGTACACGGACACATGTAGACACACACGCAACACACCGCCTACAAGGCCAGACACACACCCAACAAACAGATGTACAAATATACAGACACAGGTAATACACGTACATGGTCCCACAAATGTACCCACAGATACACAGACCTACACGTACACACCCAGATGCACACAGGTACATGCAGACACACATATATATGCACACATAACACCCAGAGAAACACACACGTGCACCCCCCCACACATAAGCACAGACCCACACCTGCAGTGAACACACACACAGATACACATACAACACATGCACACACAGAGACACACCCAGACACCCACACATAGACAATACACATCCTCGAGTCCATGGAATTCTGGAGTTCTGTGTAAATGGGAGCGGATAGAATTAAGATCACAAATGGGTCCTTCAGCCTTCAGGAGAGTGACAAGGGACAAGAGAGTCATCTGCTCTTGGCGTCTTGAGGAAGAACACGTGCTCGCAGGCAGGGCATGGCCAGGCAATCAGCACAAGCACAGGGAAGGTGCGTGCAGAATCTTGCAGACTCGCTGCCAAACCGGGTGCAGGGGTCACACGCACTGGTGGCGAGTTTGTGGAGAGACTGGTGTGGGTTGTGGCTCAACTGCCTTGGAAAAGTCCAAAGCTATGAATAGAGAGCCAGCAATACCTGTGCAGTGATGCAACGACGACCCGGCTCGGTGCGCACCGGCTGTGTGACCTCGGGCAAGTCACTCAGCTTCTCTGGGCTCGGCTTCCCCACCCATAACATGAGAGGCAGGACGGTGCCTCCTCCACAGGCTGCTGTGCAGATGAAAACTGCATAGAGGAGTGTCTGGAGCCTGGGAACCGCTTGCTGTTATTATTTTATCCCCTGATTCCACAGCTGGCATTTATCCTAGGAGACTAATCCAAAAGCTATTCGCACAAAGCTGTGCACTGCAGCGTGAGTTATAGTGGCCAAAGGGAAATCAACTTACAGTACATCAGTGTAGACGGTCGAATGAATTTCGAGCCATCCCTTTGATGGACTGTTACTTACCCAGCAGGCGAGGTGCTTACCAAGACCCCCAGCACCACGGGAAGTGACGGCTCAGGAGAGGGTAAGTGACAAGTCAGCAGGAAAATGTCACTATCCTACCACCGTGACCGGAGAAGCAATTATGTGTGAATGTGTGTGTGCATGCGGGTCTATGTGTGGTCTTGCGCGTATGTGTGTGTGTGTGTGTGCGCGTGTGTGTCTGGGTGGGCGGGTCTATGTGTGGTTTTGTGTGTGTGAGTGTGTACATGTGTCTGTGTGCTTGCATTTGTATCTGTGCGTCTCTATGCACGTGTGTGCATCTGTGTGTGAGTTTGCGCATGTGTGTGTGAGTGTGCGTGTGTTCCTTGGGGGCTCGTTCCACGCTCCCCGGCTTGGTGGGGGGACTGGGTGCTGGGAGGGACCCCTCTGCCACCCCCAGAGCGTCCCCCTTTCCGCCGGGCTCCTCTGGCCCCACTGGTAGCCGACTTACACCCACGGTCCCTCCGCGTCCACCAGACACACTGGCCCGGATCTGGACTCCCCTGCGGGGGACGGGGTGCAAGCCCTCACACGAGCTCCACGGCCCCTGGAAGACGTGAGCCGCGTGCGCCCAGGGGCTGCACTGCCCTCCCCGAGGCGGGGGTCCATACGACGCAGCCAAGATGCTCCGCACCCGCACCCTGCTAGCAGCTCAGAGCCATGTGGAGACGGGGACAAACACGCCACTGGTCACGGGTCCCGTTTTGACCTCCTTCAGACCCGGGAAGCAGCTCCACTTCAGTGACAGGGTTTGCGCGTGCGGCCAGCCGCCCCCAGCATGCAGGACCCCTGGGCCCACACCAGGCCTGCGGGCCCCTCACTCCTTTCCACGTGCGGGGGAAGCCGTCTTTCTCCTTCTGTCAAGACTGAGGTACTTCCCTCCTGCAATCCAAGCCTTCTTTTCACTCCTTTTTCTTCCTTGAGCTTCAAGGATAATGATTGGTAGGGAAATTTCCTAAAGGAAATCTTCACACATCAGCCTCTCCAGGGCTAATTTCCCACCCGGGCTCCAGGGCGGGTGTGCGAGCTGCGTCCTTCAGGAAAAGGGCGGCGGCTCCGCGCCCAGGTCCGAGGGAGACGAGAAATCCCAGGGTGGTTTTCAGGAGAGACCCTTCCAGGCCTGCGCTGTCCCCGGGGATGCAGTTTCCCAGCCTGGGGTCAGGGTCTCGGGATGCGCAGGGTGAGGGGCTCCATCAGAGGGTGGCCGGGAGCCTCTTCTGCAGGCACTGGGGTGCCAGGGCTTCTCCCGGGGGGTCTGCTGCTGCGGGGAGGTTGTGTGAAGACCCTTCCCTGAGAAGGGGGAGAGTAGGGTCGTCCTCTGGATAACAACGTTGGAAGGAAATGACCTCGAGGCTGCCCCTGGAGTCCTGTTCCTCCTGACCCTCCAGCTCGCGGGGCGAGTGAAGCAGGCTGCTGGGAGCGGTGGGGACTGTGGCACTGCCCCTCCCAGGGGATCGGTAGCTCCAGTGGATCGTCACCAGGTAGGAATGGGGGACTGGGTTTTCCAGAGTCTTCTACTTTTCAGAGAGTAGATATCAATTTCATGTGAAATCTCTTAAGTGTAAACATCGGTTCCAATTTCAAAACATACACGGTACAATCAAGGCAACACACTGTAACTCAGAGGCGGCCTTTTCTAGAACTTGAAGGACGCGGTTACGCCACTCTTGGCTCCCTGGGTGCCGTGCACACTGAGATGGGATTCAGAGTGACTCCTTCTCTCCCCAGGAAGAGGGGCTGGGGGTCTGGGGGCCGTCCTGAAGCATCACAGGCAGGGCTTTGAGAAAAAGATTTATTCCCTTTTAGTTCTGAGAAGTCTCCCTTTACATAGACCGGTTATGCTTCGTTTATCTAGTCACCTGTTGGTGGACATTTGGGTCCAATACGGGACTATTGTGAATAAAGCTGCCACCACAAACATTCGCAGCTGTCTTTTGTAGACGTGTGTTTTCATTTCTTTTGGGAAGACACCTGGGGTAGAGCGGCTGGTCATACAGGAAGTGTTTTTACCTCTTCGAGAAGCTGCCAGTTTTACAAAGTGGCCTTGCGGACGCCTCCTCCCACCGGCCGTGCTGAGCGTTCCGACTACTCCGTGTCACCAGGCCCCGCTGCCACCGGTCTGTCTGTCCATTCTAGCAGGCGTGCAGGGCCCCTCACTGGGACACTGTGCGACTCCGTCGTGGGCGTTTTTCTATGAGTGTGTTAGCATTTTGTCTACCTTCCTGTGTGCAGTATCTGTTCAAGGCCTTTGCCCATTTTTTATTGGGGTTTTGGGCCTCAAGGTTTTCAAATGCTCTCCAGGTAATACTAATAAGAACCAAAGTTTGAGACAACACACAGTCTGGCCAGAGCATCCCTTCCTGCGGCTCGGGGCATCCAGGCTGCTCTGAGACTTAACTTCTCACTGGATGGCTCTTTGCTAATGGAGGGTAGGTGCCTGGAAGCCCCCGTAAGACACTCCTAGGGGAAGAGAGAGCTTTCAAAGGTGCAGTGAGGGATGGTCTTGGTCACTTGCGGGCAGAGTGGCTTGTTTCAGCAGGGACACATCAGTTTGTACAGATGAAGCAGGACGGGTCCCAGCCCAAGGCCCTAAAATCCAAACCTCTACAGGGGGAGACCTGGCCAAGGCTCCAAGGGGTCAACAGATCCTGCAGATGCACATTCACTCCAGGACAAAACTACCTCCATCCTGCTGGACCCCCAGGAGAAAGTGGTAGCCCCACTAGATTTTGAAACATAAATTTCCCAGGGGCTCAGCAGACTAGGGAAGTGGAAGGAAAGGCTGCAAACTACAGAAGCTCAGTCGGTGATGGAAACAAACAAAGCAAGCCAGGTGCAAGAAACGACAGCGCAGGCAGGAAGGCAGAGCGTCAGGGAGACAATGGGGAGTGGTGGGGATTTCGGGAACTGGAGACCACCGCCCTGTTTAGACAGGGGACTGCTTCTCAGCCCCAGGGACTGCTGCCTTGTGAGAATGTGCACCTTCCCATTTTTATAAAAATGCTGGGCTGTGTTTTTTTTTTAATTAATTTAATTTATTTATTTGTGGCTGCATTGGGTCTTCACTCCTGCACACGGGCTTTCTTCTCTTGTTGCGGCGAGCGGAGGCTACTCTTCGTTGTGGTGCGCGGGCTTCTCATTGCGGTGGCTTCTCTTGTTGCGGAGCATGGGGTCTAGGCGTACGGGCTTCAGTAGTTGTGGCATGCGGGGTCTAGAACGCAGTCTCAGTAGTTGTGGCACACGGGCTTCATTGCTCTGCAGCATATGGGATCTTTCCGGACCAGGGCTTGAACTTGTGTCCCCTGCATTGGCAGGTGGATTCCCAACCACTGTGCCACCAGGGAAGCCCTGGGTTGTGCATTATTTTTGAATATTTTATTTATTTGGTTGTGCCGGGTCTTAGTTGCAGCAGGTGGGCTCCTTAGTTGTGGCATGCAAACTCTTAGTTGTGGCATGCATGTGGGATCTAGTTCCCAGATTAGGGATCGAACTTGGGCCCCCTGCATTGGGAGCACGGAGTCTTAACCACTGCACCACAAGGGAAGTCCCTGGGTTGTGAATTTTTAACATGTGAAAATCTCTCCGTTTTCATGTTTGGGAACCGATTCAAAATAATATCAATGCTTTGCAGGACAATCTCTGGGGTCTGCGGAAACGCCTGGGGTCTCTGTAGCACACACAGCACCTGTGGCCTCCAGGTCTCTGCTCCGCTGCCCGGCTCGTGTTTTTGACCCTTGCGGTGCTGTCTCTGCCTCTGTCTGTCTGTGTGTCTGTCTCTCCCTCGTTCTCTCTAGGTCTCTGTCTCCTTTCCCTCCCTGTCTCCCTCTCTGCACCTCTCGTCCTCTCTACGCCATGACGCCTCCCCAGTTTTGTCTCTTGGTCTCCCTGCGCCCTACCCTGACTCTGTCTCCCTCTGTGCATCTCTCTTTCTTGTTCCCTCTCACTTTCCTTGGCGAGTCCCCTGTTCTGCTCTCTCCACGTCTGTGTTCCTTTTCTCAGTCTCTTTACTGGCTCTTTCTCTTTGGGTGTTAGCTCTGTTTGTCTGTCTGTCTCCCTCCCTCTCCCCCGCCCCCGCCCGACCCCATCATCTCTCAGGTCACAAACTGGAGCCACTCCCAAGTTTCCCCATCACACCCCCATGTCCCTCTGCACATCTGGGCAGACGCTGCATGCCACCACACTTACTTCCCCACATGGCGCCAGGCCCTGGCTTTCTGCAGAGGAGCACCCCCGGCCCTCCAGCCCCCAAGCCCCCTGCGGCAGCCCTGCCCCACCGCCACCTCACGCTGTCCTGGCTCCTTCCAGGGCAGGCCCTGCCCCAGGGGCCCCGGGGGTCGGCTCACCTGATGGGCGCTGCCTCGTCACCGCGGTCCAGCCAGTCCTGGGGCGGGATGATGTACATGCACCAGAGGCCCCAGTTGTAGCCGTGGGCCGCGCTGGCATACTGCTGCACCTCAAACGTGTCGTACTTGATGTTGTCGATGGCCGGCAGGACGATGCGCCGGCGGTCCTCCCGGATCCGCGAGAGGGCGGGCTCGGCCCTGCGGGGCGGTGCATGTCCATGTGGAAAGGCATGGATGCCTGGACCCGCCCCCCTTCCCCCAGGTCGGGGGGCTGGAGCCAGGCCTCCTCCAGGGAGGTGGCCACACCCAGGTCTGATGGCGCCTGCGGACGGCAGATCCAAGGGCTCCACCTCTGGAAGGCCCGGGGTCGCCTAGGCTGCAGACTCGCCTGCCGAGGCCTCGCCCTTCCCGGGGCAGCCCGTGGCTGAGGACTGATGGACACCAGGGCTATGGGCACACGGATTGGGCCCAATCTCTACGGGGCCGTCCTGGCTCCAGAGGCCCTGTGGGTCAGCTCGGTCTGTCCCTCCACAGCTCGGCCTCCCTGTCCAGCGCAGCCCACTTCCCGGCCCTCCTTCCCCACACGGGTGGCCATACGTTCATTTACAAGCATGAACTGAGGACCTGTTATGTGCCACACCCTGTTTTAACACACCGGAGTACATTCACGAACTAGAAAAGAAAAAACAATCCATGCCTCAGGGAACTTAGGACACACTGAAGGGACGGAAAGGCTACCAGGGGCTGTTGTGCAGTGCACAGCCTACACAGCAGTACGTGGTGGCCCTGACTGGGTGGGGGTCAGGGGACCGACAAGAATCTATAAATAAATGATATAATACATTAGGAGGTGCTAGCTGTTGTGGTGGAAAAAGAGATCAAGTAAGGGTGATTTGGAATTTGCACTTTTAAATGGGGTGCCTGGTGTAAGATGGCCTGGGTGGTGACCAGAAGGAGGTGTAGGAAGTAGCAGGTGGTTGGGAGAGCTGTGGGCGGGGGGTGGTGCTCCACGCACAGGGAACAGCCAGCGCTGAGCCCCTGGGATGTGCTGGTGCACTCGGGGAGCGGGCCAGGGGCCTGGAGTGGAGAGATGGGGGCAGTGGAGGCAACGAAGCCGGAGAGGAGAGGGACCAGAGGCCATGGGCTATCGGTTGCGGATTCTCCTTGCAGGAGTCCAAGAGGCAAGCAGGTGCAGCTTGACCCCAGAGACGGCCTTGTCTACCGCAAGGATGAGATGCTGCCCGAGGGCCTGTCACCGAGCTGGAGTTCAATGTGGTTGTGAGCAGGGCACTGACGGGGCAGCCAGAGAGACGAACGCTGCAGGCGGACAGGGGGCCAAGCTCAGGCAGGGACGGTGGGGGCAGGGTGGGGCTGGGGCAGTTCCCTGACCCTCTGCCTGGCGAGATTCACCACGTGGCCCGCCTTCCTTCTTGTGCTTCCAAGCAAGAGCCTGGTATTTACCTGCCTTTCAGCTTCGTGAGGAAGATTAATTAATTACTGTTAGCAGAGTGCTTCAGAAATGAAAAGCTCTCTGCAAATGCCACATCTGCTAATAAGGCAGGATCTTTGTGGAGGCAATTCTTGGAGGGGAGGGCTATTTGCAGATGGATAACCGGGTTTTCAGTTGTGAAAATTAAAGTTACACCGGTTTAAAGTTGCCTTTTGATGTGGTAGACTTGTGGTTCTCCCAAATGCCCTCCAAGTGCTCCGGGGAGTTTAACGTACATTAGAGGGACAGAAAGGCCTCCGAGTACAGCTGTGCAGTGCACAACCTGAACAACAGTATGGAGTGACCCTGGTGGGGAGGGCAGACCGTAACACGTCATTAATGATAGACCGTGACAGGTGTCATGGGAAGAGAAGACTCGCTTGCTGAGGGTGGCAGAGGAGAGGGAAACGGGGGTCAGCAGGGGAAGTCAAAGCAGAAAGAAGTCGAATCTCGGTCAGGAACGTACTGGCACAGAACCAGCGCTGAGAACAAACTCGTGGTCCTGGGGTGACTGAGATGCCACAGCGAGAGTGGAGGGAACGTGGAAGGAGAGGGCTCCACTCACCTGCCGACCAGGCACCAAAGCCCTGGTCCGACCAGCAGGAGCCGTTAGGAAAACCAAGAACTTTGAGAGACCCCGAAGGCCAGACCCTCGTGGCCCCCAGCTGGGGACACCGGCCAGGCGCTGTGGGGCTTGATCAGCGCGTCCACCGCGAACGCCTCCTTACGGCATCCGCAGCCCTCGCATCTCCCCCAAGGGAGTATCTCAGTGAGCGTCTTAGTTTAGGCTTCACAGAGTTTGAAGGTATAATGTGGGAGATTTGATATAAAAACGGTGAGGTTTAGTTTCTCTTGAAACAGGGCAAGCTGCCCACCCACCGTGGGGCTGACTTTTCCCTGCGGCTCATCTGGTAGGTGCTGCAGGCTGCACCTGGGTGCAGGGCTCTTGCTCCCCGCCCACTGTAGACCCCCTGCAGACCCTCCCACTGTGGGTTTAACTTAAGGATCTCAAGACAGGATCATCCTGGGTGACCTGGGTGGGCCCTAAACCCACTGGCAAGGGTACTTAGAAGAGAGAAGAGGAGAGACACAGTCACACAGAGAGGAGAAGCCGTGTGAAGACGGAGGTAGAGATTGGAGGAATGCGGCCACAAACCAAGGGACTCCTGGCGCCCCCAGAAGCTGGGAGAGGGTTGAGCGGTGTCTTCCCGCAAAGATTTGTCCATCTGGAACCTGGGATGGGACCTTATTTGGAAATAGAGTCTTTGCGGATGTAATTCAGTTAAAAAGCCCAAGATGAGATCAGCCTGGATTGGGCTGGGCCCTGAATGCAAGGCGTCTCCTTCTAAGGCAAAGGAGAGGGAGGTTTGCGATGCAGACACAGAGGAGAAGCAGCGTGATGATGGAGGCGCGGATGCAGGGACGTGGCCACGGCCCTGGGCCCCTGGAGCCCCCAGAGCTGGGAAGGGGGGAGGCTCCTCCTCTAGAGCTTCCGGGGGGCGTGCAGGCCTGCCCGCACCTTGACTTTGACTTCTGGCCTCAGAGCTGTGAGAGAGTGCACTTCTGTTGTTTTGAGCCACCAGCCTTTGGCCATTCATTATGGCGGCCCCAGGACACTCACGCCCTGGGTGACCCTCCCTTCACCCGCTCGTGTCCCAGCCCGCTCCAACACAGGTGGTCCCCTGGGGTCCTGGTTTGCAGTCCCAGTTAGACACTTGCCCGAGGCCTGTGCGCCGGAGCCGGCACCTTCGGGTGCAGGGTGTGGCTTACAAGCATCACACGTGTAACCCTGGCAACAGTCTCACTTTGTAACATCCCCACTCAGCACCGGAGGAAGCTGAGGCCCCCGCCCCCCGCCAGGGGCTCAAGCCCTCGCATCATGTTGGCGGGCCGAGCGTCACGCTGCAGCCCTGCGCACCGGGAGCCTTCCCGCGGGGGGTCCCCCTCTGCCCTCCCCGCCTGCTGCCATTTAGTCCTCTCGCATCCACTGCAGGTCCTGGCAGGAGTGAGGGCTGCCGGGGGCGGGGGGTGGCGCCTCCCAGATGCAGGCGCCAGAGAGGAAAATAAGGAAACATGCCAAGAGCCCAGTGGACGCTTTCCAGAAAACTCTGAAGCACATCCTGCTGCTCTATCAACACATCCTCAGGCACCTGCTGTGAGAACATCAGCTCACGGCTGGCCTAGCGACCACAGGGTCTGGAGAGAGGCACCAGGGCCAAGCCCAGCTCTGACGCCCCGTGTGGATGCCCGCCTCCCCTTTGGATGTGGATACTTTGCTGGATAGATGACCCTGTTCTTAAAGCCTCGCTGGCCACCTTTGGGCATAGCCTTGTGAGAGTCCCGGGTGGGAGAGCACAGACCCCTGGGTCCCACCCAGAGAGCGTAGGTCACACAGAGCTGCATATCCTGCGAGCTCTCGGGGGCTGCAGATGCTGCTGGCCTGGGGTCCACACGGAGTACTGAGGACCTGCAGGGCCCCTGCCTCCCCAGGACAAACACAAATCCAGGACAGGTGTCCCAGCCTTCCTGCGGGGCGGGCCCCGGGGCACCGCGCAGGTGCTCCTGAGTCACCGAGGTATCCCTGCTGCTCCCCTGGCCACATCCCCCTCCAGGTTTCTCATTAGAAGCCCACCTCACCCCTGCAGGGATGGGTGGGAGAGAATGGATGGATGCTTTGATCTAGAATTTTCCATAAGGATGAGAAATTGCTTCCAACTTGTGCCCTAGACTTAGGTCTCCATTAACTGAGACCCTACAGACCACGTGTTCATGCAGCAACTGCCCCCAACCTTTGTGTATTCTCCTGGCCTGAGGTCACATGAGCAGCCTCATTTGACTGTCACCTGCTGGAATGACTGGCCAATTCAAATTCCTCTGGGGACAAGGTGGGGATACAGATCAATCTTCATATCTATGCATCACAAACAGGGTTCTGGGTCCAGGAGCTGGACATGGACTGGCCACGTGGCTGGACTCAGCTGCCCCCAGCCCTGCCAGGCTCCTCCTCTTTGCGGGGGTCCTGCAGGCGCCAGCAGACCCCGCCGACCCCGCCCAGGGCCCGGCCCCGCCCTTACCAGCCCATGCTGAACTCCACGTGGGCGTCAAAGAAGCCCACGACAGGGGCCGTGGCGACCTTCCAGCCCTGCAGCCGAGCCCGGATCAGGCCTTCTCTCCTGCTGTTTCGGACGATTTTCACAAGGCCCGGGTACCTCTTGCTGACGTACTGGTCCAGGTTGAGCTTGAGTTCCACTGCAGGGGGACACAGAGATGTTTCGGGCGTGACACCTCGGGAGGGCCTGAGGTCCCTGAGACCCACGGTCGTTGTGTGCCCTGCATCCATATTTCATAAACATTTAAGAGGACCCACCGTTGCTGGATGTGTGTTCGGGGTGCTGGGGGGGACTTCGGAGAGGTAAGAGCCCACCTCATGGAGCTGCATTCCAGCGGGAGAGACGATGAACAATCAAGCCAGACTGATTCAGACAGAGGCACGTGTTATAAAGACGGGAGAAAATGGGGCTGAATTACTCAGCTGTAGAAAGGAAGGCAGTCCATGGACAGATGGATGGATAAACAAAGTGTGGTCCATCCATACAATGGAACATGATCCAGCCTGAGAAAGGAGGAAGTTCTGACACATGTTACTACGTGCATACACTTGAGGACATGATGCTCCGTGAAATAATCCAGTAGCCCAATGACCAATCCTGTGTGATTCCGCTTATTTGAGGTCCCTAGAGCAGACAAATCCACAGAGACAGAAGGCAGGGTGTTGGGTGCCAGGGGCTCAGGGAGGGTGGTGGGGAGTTAGTGTTTCATGGGGACGGAGTTTCACTTTGGGAAAGTGAAAATGTTCTGGAGATGATGATGGTGACAGTTGCACAATGATGTGAATGTACTTAATACCCCTGAACTCTACACTTATTTTGTAAATGGTTAATTTTATGTTATGAGAATTTCAACTCAGTAAATTATTAAAAAACTGATGAGGGCACAGGCGTCTATGTGAGGAAGCTCCCAGTGGCCAAAAGTGCAAGCAACAAAATAAGCCACAATAATAACAGACTTTAGCCGGTAGGAAAAAGAAAAAGGGGAAAAGGGAGTGGGCATCTGAGTGAGGCGGGAGCTCCTCCGGGTCGGCTGGGCAGGTGCAGGGGCGGCCTGTCTCCATCCCTCCACCTCAATCACCAGGCTCCAGTGGATGCTCCTGTGAGGGCAGCCCTGGTCCCAGGGGTGCCCCCAGCCGCAGCAGCCAGGGGTTCCAGAAGCAGCCTCCCTGTGCTCTGTCCTGCCCTCTCCAGGGCCCCGCAGGCTGGCGCCAGCCGCCCGCTCCCTGCTCCCTTGACGGTGTCAGGCGGGGCTCTCCCCCCGCGTAGACACAGAGCACACGCAGGGCTGGAGCTCCTTCAGGCCCAAGGGCGGCACCTCTGCAGTCCTGGAGGGCTCTGGGAGGCCTCTCCCCGCTCTCCTCCACCCACCCCCCGCCCCCCGAGGTGAGGAGGAGAGGCTGCTGTGATGGGAGAGACTGGGGACCAGGAGGGCCCGGCAGGCCCGGCTCAGCGCAGCAGGACCTTTGTGTGGGGACCGCAGTCGAGGGCAGGCGGGGCACCTCCGGAGCCCTGTTAGGGGCTCGGAGCCCCTGTGCCTGCTGGGTGTGGACAGCGTGCTGGGCTGGACCGAGGCTGATGCAGGGCCACGCTAAGGGCCCAGGTTCCGGCCGTGAGTGCCAGTGCAGCTTCCCCACCAGCAAGCCTCCCACTGGAGCTTTGTCCAGGTGCGATTAGCATATGGGAGAACTCAGCACGCTGGGGGGCCTTCCTGGCCGGAGGAGTGGAGTAGCACCCTGCCAGGTCCACCCAGAGCCTCAGAATGAGACCTCAAGTGGAAATAGGATCTTTGTGGATATAACTAGTTCAGGATCTTGAGATGAAAACCTTCTGGATTAGGGTGGGCCCTAAATCCAAGGACAAGTGTTCTTAGAAGAAGAGGAGAGACACAGACACACCGGGAAGAGGCCTCGTGAAGGTGGAGTCAGAGGTGGGAGGGATGCGGCCCCAAGCCCGGGACACCAGGGATGCCAGCAGCCGGGAGAAGCTGGGAGAGGCAGGAAGGAGCCTCCCCTGGAGCCCCTGGGGGGAGTGTGGCCCTGCTCACAGCCCGAATTCAGACTTCTGGCCTCCAGGGCTCTGACATGCTTCCCTCTCGGGGGGCCGGCCGGTCCCACTCACCATTATCACTGCTGTCGTCCACCAGGATGACCTCCTTGAGGAGCCGGGAGGGCGTGTGGTTGACCACGCTGTGCACGGAGCGCAGGATGACCGAGAGGGCTTCATTGACAAAGATGAACACCACGGAGATCTGGGGCAGGTCGTCCGAGTAGGTCATCTGTCTGCACCTGCGGGAGAGACGGGGTTGGGGGCCATGGTCAGTGTCGGGATGTGATGGGGAGGTGGGAGCCTGGGGCCCCCGCGGGACGCCCACTGGGACCAGTTCTAAATCCTGCTCCCAATGGAAGAGCAACAGCAATGCCACAGATGGGAAAGGACCGAGCTCAGCGAGAGGAACAGCACGATGACGTTGGTCTCAGAAGCTCTGGACTTCAAGGCTCTGAGCCTGAACCCTGCTGTCTCCTTGCAGAAACGCAGGGAACTTGCACTTGTAAGGGGTTAAAGTCCCACTGGGATCACACAGAGCAGTTTTCCTTGATGCCCTTGGAAGGCGTGGAAGAGAGATGAAAGGAATGGTGGTCATCTCACGGTGCAGTCCAGTGGAGGGCCTGGGAGAGAGCCCCAGCCCGGAACCCGTGTCAGATCCTGAGGCCCAGCTCTATCTGAGCGCCGGGTGGTCACGGCGCAGGCGGCTGCTGGACAGGTGGCACCTACTGGGTGGGTCCTGCACTCGGCGGGCACTGTCCCCTGAAGTGGGGTCTAAGTAGACAGTGCTGGGCTGCCCAGGAGGGCGGAGCGCTAGTGCCAGACGAGGGCTGCTGAAGTAGGAGAGATGTCTGCATGGGACAGCCGAATCGTGGCCTCCGCCTGACCTTAGCATCGAGGGTGAAATAGAAGGATGAAGTAGCTTCTTCCAAAGGTCTTATCTTGGCTGTAGGGTTGTGGGAGGGGAAAAGATGGGGGGCAGGGAAAGCAAAATATTCCATCTTGGGTGTGGGATGAGGCCAGTGAGTGGCTGTTAATGTAATAATACAGTGGAATAAGTTCACAAAGGGGCAAAGGGAGCTCTCAAAACTAGAGAAATGGGAAAAAAGGAACAAAAAATAAAGTAAGACAGAAGGCACCCAATCAAGTACGTTGGCTGCTACAATAAATGCAAATAAACTTACTCTCTCCTTAAAATGGCAGAGGCTTTTCTTTTGGTTTTTTTTTTTTTAAGCGGCTTTTCAATGAAGTTAGGCACATACACACTAAAGCACACTTATACATGCACACATTCACTCAGTCACACACAGCTCTGCTGTGTGCAGTTTACAATAAACACAGTTCAAATAGAGTGATTTTTAAATTAATTAATTAATTAATTATATAGATTTATTTATTTATGGCTGCATTGGGTCTTCGTTGCTGTGTGCAGGCTTTCTCTAGTTGTGGCAAGCGGGGGCTACTCTTCACTGCGGTGTGCGGGCTTCTCATTGTGGTGGCTTCTCTTGTTGCGGAGCATGGGCTCTAGGCACACAGGCTTCAGTAGTTGTGGCTCGTGGGCTCTAGAGTGCAGGTTCAGTAGTTGTGGTGCACGGGCTTAGTTGCTCCACGGCATGTGGGATCTTCCCAAACCAGGGCTCGAACCCACGTCCCCTGCACTGGCAAGCGGATTCTTAACCACTGCGCCACCAGGGAAGTCCAGGAGTGATTTTTTAACAAAAAGATTGGAAATATAATCAAGTGAGAAAGGGATGCCAGACAAATACCAAGCCCCCCAAACCAGAAATTCAGCACAGATATCACATAGGATGAAGGAGGTAGACTAGTTATAAACCATTATCACAAAGTGACCTGGCAGCTGGGTATAAAAGGAAAAACTACTAGAAAAGTCTACAGGCGTGCATCACCTTCAGACTGGGCGGACTGAAAAAGTAAGACCATGAAGGAATTACATAACGAATCCCCTAATTCCTTCTCGGAAAATTTTTTTTCTCATGCCCATAGGACATTTACAGAAAGTGGTCATGTATTTGCAGAACAGAAAACCTCAGATTTTTATGAAGCAGGGATTTTACAGGCAGGGCCATGTCTGTGGACGTGTGACCTGGGCAGTCCCATGGGGCCCACACTGGGAAGGGCTCGCTACCATCACAGCCTTCTCCTGTGTGCCCATGTGATTCCTATTCTCATAAGGTCATTAGATGAGTGGCCGCCCTGCCCCAGTATGACCTCATCTTAACTAATTACAACCCCATTTCCTAATCAGGTTACTTTCTGAGGCCCTGGGGGGTAGATGTGGACATAGCTTTTGGGGGACACAACTTAGCCCATAGTCCGTTATTCTTATCCCACAGCTGGAGAAAGAGTTTTATTTGAAGGTGGGGAGGTTATTGCAGTTATCGGGGGCTGAGGATGGAAGTGGGCCAGAGCTGTCTGAGAAAAATAACCAATACTGGGGCTAACCAATCATAATAAACTAACTACATCAACCAATCATGTGGATAACTGATCATGGTGATAGATAATAATGATGATAACTGATACAGATGATAACCAATCATGATACTACTAATGGATAATCAATCATGACGACAACCAATCAGGATGAGAGCAACAGCTAAGGGCCCCCGGCACGCAGCACGCTCTCTGCTCCCCCGAGCAACCCTAACAGGAACCTAATATCCCCGTTTTGAAGATGAGGCTCCTGGGGGGTAACTCCCCCTTCCATGGCGCGCGCTGGCGTCAGAGCCGGACCCAAGCCACCAGCTTCAGGCTGAAGTGGTGCTCCTGCCCGCCCTCCCAGGCTGCCCTCCGGCCCCTGCTCACAGCTGGGGTTTGAGCGCCAGACTGACTTCAAGATGGACAAGAGCCCTGTGTCACTGTTGCATTGATATGGGCTGCAGTGCTGCTGGGGAGATTTCATTACTCAGAAAAGTGCTTTCTGACAAGAAACCTTCACTCCATTTTTCTGTAGAGGAAAAAAGCTGGAATGCACAATTTTCATGAACTTGCAAATTGTGTAAAACAAGAAAAACACCACCTTGAGGAAGGAAATACATCTTGAGAGAGACTGTGGCTGCAGCTGCATACGGGAAGGTCGAGTTCGCAGGTGCCTTTGGGGGAGGGGCTGCAGTGCCCCGCCCCTCCCACGCCCCAGAGGCCTGGTCTCGGCCCTCCTGTGCCTTCTCCCCAGCTCACCATCCTTAGGCGTCCTCACGCGGCTTCTTTAGGGTCTCTGTACCCCCAACACAGGCCCCCCAAGAGCTGCTCCTTCACCGCCATACCCCAAGACCCCAGAGCTGCGCACACAGTAGGGCTTACGAGCATCTGTTGACAAGGGGAAAGAAAGAACAAGAACGAGTGAACAGGCTGCCACGCGGGGCCAAGTC
This sequence comes from Hyperoodon ampullatus, assembly GCF_949752795.1. Lineage (NCBI taxonomy): Eukaryota > Metazoa > Chordata > Mammalia > Artiodactyla > Ziphiidae > Hyperoodon > Hyperoodon ampullatus. The sequence continues at coordinate 1,439,986 of NC_136926.1, read as the reverse complement.
CTGTCACTCATGGCTCCCCCCACCCCGTCTCAGTGTGAAGCATCCTCAGCTCAGCAGGAACCTCCACGTGTGTCCAGGGCTTGGGGGAAGCAGGTGGACTCGGGGGGCATGGGCGCTGTCACCTCCTTCCTCTCCCTCCACGAGCAGGTCAGGAGGCAATGGACCTCTCAGGCTTGGCCACTGGGCCACGAGGCTCTATCCTAAGAGCTTCCAACCGGTAAGAGCCAACTCCTGCTGCCCGTGGAGAAGCCTCCAGCGTCCATAGCCATCTCCCGGGGATACACCCGCACGAGACACCCTTCCAGGGGCTGGGGGCAGGACAGGGGTGTGCCTGCCCGCACAGCTTCCACCGGTGGGGCACAGGGGAGAAGCAAGGAAACAGGATCTGACTTCAGAGAGGGTGGGCCTTTGGAGTGACAGAACGGGGCAATGGGGTCAAGAGGGCTGGGATGGGGAGGTGTCTTTAGACCAGGCCGGGGGGAGCCGGGGGGAGGTGTCGGGAGCCCAAACCTGCGTCATGCTGCCAGGGCCGCCGAAGCAAACACCCAGACATTTATGGTCCCACATCCTGGAGGCAGGAAGTCCAAGATGGAGGTGTCGCAGGGCTGGTCCCCCCGAGGCCTCTCTCCTGGGCGTGTAGACGGCCGTGTCCTCCCGTGTCCTCATGCAGTCATCCCTGCGCGTGTCTGTGCCCTCATCTCCTCTTCTAAGGACACCAGTCCTATGGGGTGAGGACCCACCCTAGGGCCTCAGTTTGCCTCCGTCACCTCTGTAAAGGCCCGGTCTCCACACATAGTCACATCCTGAGGTCCTGGGGTCAGGACTTCAACCTGTGCATTGGGGTCGGAGGACACAACTCAGCCCCTAACGAGACCCAAAGGCTAAGGAAGGCTGGCCAGGCCAGGACCGGGGCCGTCCAGTGCGGCAGGAGGGTGTGGGCACGTCTCCCATGGGGCGATGCGCTGTCTCACTTTATTCTGTTTATCTACACGTAACAAATCACTCCCGTTATAAACATATGCAGCTTACAAATGGTTGTTTAAATTAGAAATCGTGCAATATGTATGGCTCATTTTTGTCCAGCACAAATTTGCATAAAAATAATCTGTTTTCCCTATAATATAATCCCCTTCTCAGTTGAAAACAAAATTGGTTGTGTTAAATATTGAGCAGAGGGAATGCCCTGGCAGTCCAGTGGTTAGAACTTGGTGCTTTCACTGCCGTGGCCTGGGTTCAATCCCTGGTGGGGGAACTAAGACCCCGCAAGCCGAGCGGTGCAGGCAAAAAAGATAAAAATCAATCAGTAAATATTGAGCAGATCGAAGGGGATGTTCCTCACACACAGGGAGGTCTGATGTCAGTGAGGAAGTAAGAAGCCCACGCCTAAAACCCTGTGGAAGACAAAGACGATTACCATCCTCCCCCTGAGCTTTTCTTTACAGTCTCTGACCCCAGGCACCTGGCCAGTAGCGCACTTGGACTTGACCTTAGGCCGGAGTCCTCCTGTCCTGCCTTTGCACCCGCACAAGCTCCTGTGGCCGCTGGGTGGGACTGTCCCACGATGTCCCTGCTTCCCTCCTCCGGGCAGGAGGTGCTGTGTTTCTGGGTTTCCTTCTGCACCTGAATCGGCTTCAGTTTCAGGGCTCAGTGTCCTCCCCACCCTGCAGGGACCGTCCCTGCGCTGAAGCCCGGGAGGCACTCAGTGGGGCGGGGGAAACGAAACTGGCCGCCACGCTGCAGCCCTGGAAGAAGTCGGTCTAAGCGGAGCCGGAAGGTTCTCCTCTGTGATTGAAAGCCCTGTTCCTGTCCGACAGAAAATAAACCACGTTTATGGTGATTGGAAAGAATCAGAGGTCAGCAAGAGGGCGGCCCTGAGAGCTTGTAAACCTGGTGACCCAGGGTGGGCCCCAGGAGTGGGGCAGCGGCCAGGACAGAGGGACTCAGGTCCTGGGGCAGGAGGACCCCATCGGCCCCTCCAGAGCCTCCGGAGGCGGAGGGAGACCCAGGGCACTCCCACACGCCGAGGATCTTGGTTCACCGTAAAACTGAAGGAAGACGGGTGACACACTTTAAAGGTTTCAACTTGACCGAGTAACATGTCTACGTTCAGACTTACAGCCAACAGGTACAGGTCAGGAGAGAGCCAGACGACATCTCCCTGAGCCCTCCCTCCTGCTGCCCCCGAGCTGCTCCCCGTAGCGATGAACACGGTCCCTTTCTGGCCCACCTGCTCTGGCAAAGCCTTGGCCTTGACTGTGGTCTCCCCCGCCTCTCCCTTGACCCTCTTCCTGGATGCGCTCACCGTCCGCTGAGAAAGGGCACTGTCTCTAGGATGTGTGAGCTGGGCCCCCTCTGACCTGACCTCTTTGTCTGTTTCCTCTTGCTCACTCAATGGCCCCACGTGGCCCCAGTGCTTCCAGGAGCACGCCAGGCCTGCTCCTGCCTCAGGGCTTTTGCACGCCCTCCCCAGCTCGGCACACGTCTCCCCACGCGGCCACGTCACTGACTGCTCTTTCTCCCCTGGGCTGGGAGCCCCCGGGCAGGGCCTCCTGTTTGTCTGGTCACTGCTTCACAGCATCTAGAATGGCAGACGCTCCATGGGCTTCCATCCACAACATCTAAGAAGCTTCCATTCACAGCTCCTGGTGGAATCAAAGGTGGGGCATGAGGTGCACATTTAAAGCTGTGACATGTGTCGGAGCTCTGAATAATTTTGTGTGAGGGAAACGTTAAAAGTCTAAACTTGAGCCTCGAGCTGAATTTGAGGATACATGTGCACGTACCACATGGGCACATGCATGCCCACACTCACACACACCACGGACACCCATGAGCCCTTGACAGGGCTGTGCCCCCGCCCCGCTTGGGGCATCTGCCTTATTTGGGGGTCTCTCCAGTCCTGGCTGAGCCACGTCTAATCCATCCAGACCAGGGTTTCCCAGTCTCAGCCCTATGGACTTTTGGGGCTGGATAATTCGGATAATTCTCTGTTGTGGCGGTCGTCCTGTGTGTGATACGGTGCTTAGCAGCATCCTTGGCCCCCACCCAGGTTGAGACAGCCCAGAATGCCTCCAGACATCTCCAAATGTGCCCCGGGGTGAAATCGCCTGGTGAGAAGTCCTGGTCCAGGATCTGGGGTCTGGCCCTGGGGGGGGCTGGGATTTGGCAACCGTTCCAGCATCATGAGGCTCCCGGCACCCAGCCCGGCGTGCCCAGTGACTGATGTTAGCTGGAGTGCAACCCTCCCTAGGTCCCTTCCTCCCCCTGAAAGTCGAACTCCAGCCGGAGTCCTGTCCATCCTGTCTCAGGCTGTGGACGTCTGCTGTGGTCCTGATCAGTCTCTTCCTTGTCCCCCATAACATGTGTGGTTCACCCCCCACTATCATCACATTCTAAGTCACTGGGTGGAATCCCAGCTCCTGATGAAGGAGGGGGATGTGACTGGGTCTGAACCAGGCAGCTCAGCAATAGGCTCAGGAACAGACACACAGTCAGAGCCATGGAGAGGTTGGCTGGGGTCTTGGGGAGATAGGATGTGAGGCTGGAGCAGCTGCATCCATCTTGCGTCCAGTGGTCAGGATGAAGCCAATGAGGCCAATAGCAGAGCAGAGAGATGGTGAGATGCCAGGTCCAGATGACATCAGCTGAGCCTCAAATCCAAGTCTACACGAAGCCAGTGCTTCCTCCAGGCTTTGTAGTTGCAGGAATAATACATTCTCTCCCCGTCTCTCCCTTTCTCTCTCTTTTTCCAGCTTAAGCCAATTTGAAATGGATCTTCTGTCAGTCCTGATCCTGCACAGGTCCTGCACATGTGCATGATGCAGGGACACACTTGTGAATGCCCCTCAGGAGGGGTCTTCCCAGTCAGCCACACCCCAGACCAAGCCAAGAGGAGAAGACAGGGGACCAGTGGGTCCAGTGCTCACAGAGGTTAGTCTGGCCACTGCCTTGGCCATTGCACACCCTGTCTCAGGACGTCCCCATCCAGGCGAGCTGGGGGCTTTCTCACATTGTTGGTAGAGATGACACCAGCTGCTTCATCCTAACCCTGTCCTTGTCTAGGACACAGACAGTCCCAGCTTGGGACCTCGGCTGCCTCGAGAGGAGGAGAGAGCCAACTGCCAACCTCCTCAGCTAAATTCTCGGCAAACCCCATTCTCTGAGACTTGGGTGTCCCCGCCATCCTGAGAGGCAAAGACTGAGCAAACTAAACACTGGAGGGGCTCTGAGAAGGAGCAGGAAAGCATCCTTGCCTTCCATGGTGCAAGGTGAGACACACAGACAACCCAGGACACATGAGGGGATGTCTGTAGGGGGCTCTGGGAAAGAGTCCTCTGTTCTTAAAGAGGGACAAGATGTAGGAACATATTTATTCTAGCCCTTTGGAAATTTGACCTGTGAAGACGTGACGCTGAGAGCTATGGCAACCATATTGCGACCATGAGGAGATCAGCCCAATGCACTGAGCGTGGCAGAGCAGAGAGTTGGGAAGAGCCCAGGTCCCTGATGATGTCACTGAACCACCAATGAACAACTCTGCCCCCCCACCCCGAGCTGTGGACTTCTCACCATCTGAGATCAGGAATCCTAGTATTGTTGCAGCCACTTCAGACTTGCTAGGTTTTTCATCTGAAAGCATTCTGAGTGACACAGAACATCCATTCTTTTTAGGGAAATCCCACTCCTCCCTTGGAATGTCATCTAGCCCTTGTACCCTCAGACGTCACCTCACGACAGTCTGAGATGGGTGCTGTGGCAGATCACGCTTTCCAAAGATGCTGCAACAACCGCCCCCAAGTCCCCTGGGACTTTGCCACCCTCCCTTTGAATGACAGTGGGCTCTGCCACCCCTCACCAACAGGATACAGGGAAGGGATTCTTCTGAGCTGAGTCACGAAGAGCAACAAGGCTTCGTGTGCTGGGACTTTGTTCCGGGGCCATGTGGCACCAGAGAGGCAACCGGACTCTGCCCAGGCCGCCACGCTGTGAGGAAGCCCAGGCCACACAGAGGGTCCACGTGTGGGTGCTCGGGTGGACCGTCCATCTGCTGCCAGGCGTGTGCACGATGGCCCCCCCAGATGATTCCAGCCCCCACCGTTGAGCACCCCCGTCACACCTTCCCAGCTGAGGTCTCAGGAAGTACTGCTCAGAGAGGCTATTCCCCCTGCGCCCCATCTGACCTCCTGCCCCTCAGTACATTAAAACGTGGTTTAACGCAGCTGACTAAGCAGCAGTCGTAACCAGGACAGGTTCGTTCCCCAAAGCCCGGCGGCTCTGTCCTTTTCTTGGACACACGCTGTCCTGCATCGTGTTGGGTACACGCTGGACGCTTCCCGCACGGTGCTGGGTACACACTGGACGCTTCCCGCATGGTGCTGGGTACACGCTGGACGCTTCCCACAGGCTGGCCGGCTTCACGCCCGCCCCATCAGGTCAAGGCCGGAGGAGGGGCTGGGCTGTGGGCCCCAGAGAGGCTCTGGCTCGGCTTCGCATGTCCCATCTGGAGCCAGAGAAGCAGGACATCCTCAACCACCAAGCCGTTTCACGGAGGCTTTATAAACCCACGCGGCTTATAAACCCACAGAGCAGCCCGCGCGGTTACGAGCTCTCGAAGCCACTTCCGAGGCCATGACTGGAATGCGTCGCACACCGCATCCCAGCTGGCCTCTGGGGAAACGGGGCCATGGCAGTGACACTGATGGAAATTGATGGGGACGCCCTCTGTGCTGCTGGAGAAATAAATGCAGGATGGAGCGGGGATGAAGTGGCAGTGGCCTCCCGGGGGCCAGCAAGCTTTGCCTCTGACAACAGGACATACATCCATCTCCTGCCAGAGGAGACGGGTCTGGGCTGAGCACAGACCCAGGAAGCTGTACCATCGGAAACCGAGAGGGATGTTTCTGGGAACGGCTGTCAGGAGGGGGTTCTTGGAAGCGCGTCACCGGGGAGTGGGGATGCCTTCCTGGCAGCAGCATCTGCCTGCTGGGTTGACATGCTCCTGCCCTCTTGGGAACATCGGTGCGAGCCTGGAATCCCAGACCAGTGCATCCCACGCCAACGCCTGGCATTCCTGCCAGCCCAAGGCGGAATCCTGATGGGCACAGAGACAGAGCCCCACGGAAAACCGGCACAAGAGAGGCTGCTTGGGAAGGTGGGGAGGAGGAAACCTGAGCAACGAGAAACGCCAGAGCCTCCTGCTTTGGGGTCTTGTCTTTCCCAGCCTGAGTCTACCCATCCGTCCAGGCAGCTGGCTGCAAGACCTCCCAGAAACAATATGTACGTGCACACACACAGATGTGCATATACTACACACGTGTTCAAGCACACATGCACACAAGTAAAACACTACGCAAATACACATACATACAACTGCACACACACAACATAGATGTACACACGCGCATTACACATGCCCATGATGCATTCACACGCATGCACTCACAGGGCACCTTACGCACAGCCACACTCTGTGGAGACATTAATGGCTCATATTTATTGGAGTAGCCTGTGCGTGGAGCTAAGGCTGAGTAAAGATCTCAGACTCACTCTTCCACACCCAGGCCCTCACTCACAGCTGCGGGCGACCCACACGCACCTTTGGAGAGACACTTGGGCTGAGATGCATGAGAATCACTGCACCACATGTTCAAGGAGAAATGAGCACACACGCCACCCTCAGAGCTCAGAGCAAAAGCCGGTCAGAAACAGAACACTGGACCGTGCACAGAAAGGTCCCTCACACACCCCCCTCATAGGAGCCTGGTGGGACTGTAACACGTGGGGTCGTGCGCTTATGGGCACGGTCGCCGTCTGGCTGCCTGGAGGCCTGCCGGTGCCCAGGAGAGCAAGTGGACTGCAAGGGTGGCCAGACCACACATCCCTGGGTGCAGTGCTGCAGAGGACCCCTGGGCCCACCTGGAGTGTCTCTGCCTGGGCAGTGAGGTCCATCGGGGCCCAAGTGTGCGACCTTCAGGGCCTGTGACCTCCAGCCCCTCCAGAGGGCAGTCCCTGGGGTCGCTGCGCCAGAGGCCGACGACCCGTCCCATGCCAGGGTCCAGCTCAGCACAGATGTCTTCTGTTGCCCCAGCAGCCCCAGCAGGGCCCTGAGGATCATCAGTGAGCCCTTAGGGTGGACAGTGGAAGGGAAGGGAGAGGCGGGACCCCGGCATTTGTTTGTCCGGCCCCCGACGGGGTCTGGGGCAGCCCCACATTGAGTGGACCCTCCACGGGGCCCTTGAGTGGGCTCCCTCTTCCCAGCAAATCCCCAGCTGAGATGGAGCCACGGGGCAGGTGGCCCCCGATTTTCCTGTCTGGCTTTGTTAGCCTCCAACCCTGCTGCAGGGGGACCAGCTGGCTCTAAGGAAGAGCCCGGCGCACAGGGGGGTGAGCGGGTGGGGGCTGTGCCCCTCGGTGAGCATCCCAGGCCGAGGAGCAGGCTCAGCTGAGGGGCCCCCGCCCTCCCCAAGCACCTCCTGCCCTGAGCTCCTCGGCCTGGTGGGAAAGGAAGGGGGTCCACCGGCTGCAGCAGGAGGAAGGACACCAGCCCGTCTCCCTGACAGCACCTTGCTTTCCATCCTGTCATCTGGGACCCTTGCCTCCACTTGCAGACCCTCAATGCCAGTGGCATCAGAGCCCCCACGTGGAGCCGGATCGGCACGTGGCATGAGGTGCCTGCTTCCAGTGCCTCGCGATCACCATCCACTAAATCCGCACTCATTACGCTTGACCGTCGAGCCATGCGCAGCAGAGACGATTCCTACGCACTAAGACTTCTCCAACACCTAATGGGGGGGCATCACTGCACGGGAATGCAGGACGGGGCCTCGGACGGGGCCGTTCATGTTTATGATGCTGTTTAATTTGGGTTTGCCAGTCTTCCTTCAATTATCCCGTGGGCCAGTCTTAATAATCAAGATCTTTGTTACGTGCTCTGTGGCATAATTAAAGCCACCGCTTAATCAGAAAAGCTATCTACCTGCAGACAAAGGGAAATCAATAATGTATCTAATGGAGGAAGGTAGAGAGAACTTTGGTTGGAGAGTGGATGGAATTGCCAGTTGAGGTGGGAACACATGCCCACACACGTGTGCCCGCACACACACGCACACGCTCCCACACCCGCATGTGTTTCTGATGACTATACCTGCCAGATTGGATGGATGGGCTCCGGGGGCTAAAGGCTGTTCAGGAAACCAAACTCTGAAAGTTTCAAACGGGCATAGACGGAGCTTGCATGTATGTATTTATTCATTTAATCTTCTATGAATATTTCCTGAGGGCCTCCTAAGCACCAGGCACGGCCACCGGTGTGTGACAACGCGCAGCTGCTGCTGTTTGCGGAGCGGAAGGCTCCCCAGTGCCCGTGAGCGAGCCTCGCAAGCCCGCACGTCAGCCTGCTGCAGCGTCAGCCTGCTGCAGCGCCAGCCTCAGCGCGGGATCGTCGTCATCTCATTTCCTGCCGTGGCCCCTTGGAAGGCCTCGGCTGGCAGTGCCAGGTCAGGGACTGGGGAGCAGGCTGTCGGGTGGGCCTGAGGCGGCCCCGGCTGGCCGGTCTCTGAGCGCCGGCTCTCAGCGCCCGGCCGCATGGACGCTTCGCCGGAGCGCGCGGGGGCTTCCTCACAACGTGGCGGCCCCTGGTCCAGGGCCCCTGCGTGGCTGGCGGGGAGCCCTAGAGCTCCACAGCCTCACCTCCGCCCTCCTCGACGGGATGACCAGCCTCAAAAGCCCCCCTGATTGCAAGGGGACGGGCGCTGTCTCCACCTCTTGATGCGGGCAGGGCAAGGTTCCAGACGAGGGGCTTGCATCCACCTTTGGAAAATACGATGGGTCACACTGGGTGACGTGAGGAAGGTGAGGCTCTGGGGGAAATCACGCCACACAACAGGGTTCAGCCAAATGCAGGCTGCCTCCTGGATTTGCAAATAAAGTTTTTTGGGGCCAGAGCCATGCCCGTTCATGTACCTATTAGCTGTGGCTGCTCTCACGCGGCCCCAAAGCCTGAAACATGTACTATCTGGTTCATGAAGTAATGAGGAACACGCACTGGTCTCTCACGCCCGTTTCTCAGACACGGAGCCGCACCCTTGGAACCTCCAGGGCGATGGGCGAGGTCGGAGCGTTCCTACTGAGCTCCCCAGTGCCTTGGGAGCCCCTGGCTGACGGGAGGGAGTTTTGTTCTAATGAGGCAACTCTGGGTGGGCTCCTGGTTGGGGACTGGTCACCACAAGGACCAAACCACGATTAGAAGTTGGCGCGTTCAGCCCCTCCTCCCCACCCTCTGGGGACGAGGGGCTGAAAGTGAAGCTAAAAATGGATCATGCCAACGTGATGAAGCCTCCGTAAAAGCCTCTAAAGTACGGGATTTGGAGAGTTTCTGGGGTCCCAAACACATCCAGTGCCAGGAGGGTGGGATACGCCAGCTCCTCAGGGACAGACGCTCCTGTGCTCAGGACCCTCCCAGACCTCCCGCCGTGCAGCTCTTCTGGCTCTTCCTCATGTCCTTCATCACGTCTTCATTCTACAACAGGCCAGTAAACACAAGTGTTTCCCTAAGTTCCGTGAGCAGTCCTAGCAAGTGTCTGAAGCCGAGCAGGGGTCAGAAGTGCCGGGGCAGCCTGGATCTGAGGTTGGCATCTGAGCCCTGCACCTGTGGGGTCTGATGCCGACTCCAGGCAGATAGTGTCAGAACTAAATCCAAGCGTAGGACACCCAGCTGGTGTCAGACAATTGGTTGGTGTGGGAAAGCCCCACACATCTGATGTCACAAGTGTTGTGAGTGTGGCAGTCTTGTGAGAGTAAAGAAAAACAGTGAGGTTTTTACATGTGGCCGTTTTCAGGAAAAGTTTTCTGAGACCGCCCACTGCAGAACATCAGGCACAAGGATATTACATTTTACTGAGCAGCTTTTTCACCCACTACTGCACTCCCTGGGTGCCTCAACATCCCTCGTGGGGTTCCTAGATTCTGCCCCCATCCCTCTTGAGGATGTCACCAATTTCCTTCCAGGATCCTGACTGACCCAAGGGCCGACTTGAACACAGGCAGAGCTGAGGGCTAACAGCAGCATGCCCTAGATCAAGCCGTGCCTGAAAGCCTACCCTTCAGGGCCTGAGCCAATAAATTCCCTTTTTTTGCCTAAGCCGTTTCAAACTGGGTTTTAGGTCTTACCAGCCCAGCCCCCAGAATGGTAGACAATAAGGGGAATTCCTGTTGGAGGACTAAGCTTCAGGGAAGATCTCATTTCCAAACGTAGAAGACTGGATGCCTCGTCATGCTCATGAGGAGACCCCAGTTCCTCGTCAGAAAGGCCCCTGGGGGACTGGAGCCCGTGTTTTAAGCGAGGCTCTCATGAGGGCTGTCACTGCTTTGAATAATCCCCGTGATGCAGTCCCCTGAGCGCAGAGGGAAGCTCTGGGTTGAGTGACAGCAGCAACAAGCTCCAGAGAGGCCCCGGGCAGAGCCTGCGGGACAGGAGGGGACTGGGGGGAGGGACGTGAGGGGAGGGGCGTGGGAAGACCCCTTTCCACTTCTGATTCATCAGCCACATCGCCCATGGGGGTAGGAGGGGTGGTCTGCACATGTGCCCGGTGCCAAAGCCTCCTCATTTCTTTTTTGGGAAGAAATGGGATATAAACAACCAGGTAAGTAACTAAATACAATCCACATCCTCTAATTCAGGGAGGCAGAGGGTTCTGCCCCTTTAAAGCAGAGTTTCTGTAAAGCAGGTTTCTATCAATTAAGGCAGATTGTAAAGGTCAGCTCTTTCAAAGTCCGCCCTGATGTCTTCTTTTGTGATGTGAGAGTGACAACCGGGGTTGATCACTCTGTCAGGTTTTATTTCCGCAGGCTGAGGTTTCTTACGGGGCATCTGAATCCTCAAAGGGAAAGCCAGAACCGCTCCTGCTGCTTGAGCAAATCCCAGGCCCAGCAAGACATGGGAGGCGAGTGCTCCCGGGGACAGGAGAGTGTGCAATGACACACCACACACATCGGGTGGAGCCCTTTCAGCTTAAAAAGCAGAAAATCCAGTGCAAATTTGCTTAAGCAAAAAATTTAAAATATATATGTGTATGTGTGTATACTAATTTACTGCAGAGTCTAGAGGACTTATTTTTTAAATTTATTTGTAATTTATTGCAAGTGGCTTCAGGGACAGCTGGATCCAGGTGCTCATAGCACTGGAACCCAGTTCCTCCCCACCTCCCATTTCTGCCATGCCCTGCAACGGGATTTTTTTCTTCGGTTTCACAAGTGCGCCCTGGGAGCTCAAGCTCTCCCCTCATGATGATAAGATAGTACAGATCCCCAGGCTCCTAAACTTGCAGTTTTACTTTTGGAGAAAATCCTGATTTTCCCCGCCATGGCCTCAGGTAATTCCAAGGCTCACGCTGGACTGGCCTAGACCATGTGATCTCCTTGAGCCAATCACTGTGGCTGGTGGACTGTGAACTCTGATTGGCTTAGCCCTGGTCATGTGACCCACCCTGCAGCAGGGGTGGGAAGTTTCCATGGGTCCCCACATGGAAACAGGGAGCTACTGCCCAAAGAAAGAGAACTGGATTTTGAGGCAGCGAAAGAGAAGCGTCTGCTACACGCAGACGCACATCTGTTCTTTAAGCGCCGCTGCTCTGATGCTGGGAGATGCGGCAGGACCGTTAGGAGACCCCTGCCCTTGGCCCAGGGCTCGGTGGGGTGGGCTGGACAGTGAGAGGTCTGGTGGCCTTGACCCCTGTGGGCTGGGACTGCTCTGAAAGCAGGCCCTGGGGGGATTCAGGGGGTCACAGAGAGGCTTCAGCTTCATCATAATTTGGTCATGACTGGACTCAAGCCCAGTGCCCACTGGGCAAGGGGTCCAGCCATGCAGAGGCAGCGTGGAGGGCTTCTAGAGGGTTCCGCAGAACCACCAAAAGAACACGATCTGTGGGAAACCGGGCAAGAAGGGGCTTTCTTCAGTTATGACAACAAACGCTATGAGGTGAAGGAGGAGACGCAGCAGGAGAACGCCCCCCCAACTGCCTCCGACCCAAGTCCAGGGGCTGCAAGGCCCCCGTAGTCACAGGGACGGGGTGCCGTGACCCGATGTGCCGCGTGGCTCAGGAAGGTGGAGCACGGCGCCACTTCCGTACCAAATCGGCTGAGGTGTCCCCACTGGTAGCACGTGCACAGGAAGGGGTCAAGGCAACAGGTCTGGCCTGTGCATGCCCTGCACCTCCTGGGAGGTGACCTCTGAGCCCTTGCAACATCCTGCCTGAGAAGAGCGTCACCTTCACCTGGGGGCCTGGGGCCTTGCCAGGTAGTCTTTGCTACAGTGGGATTCATGTGGGGTCTCAGCTTGACCTCTGCAGGGGCTGGAGACTGAGGTCAGCCAGTAAAAACCCAGACACCAAGGCTCAAGGGAAAAAAATAAAACGGCTCGAGGGAGCCCCCCGGCTGGCAGTATGTCATAGCGTGCTCACACCTCGCTGCTGGGGTAATCCGGCAGCGTCCCTGTGAGCCCCACCATGAGGGCCAGCTGGAAACTCCTGCCTGGTGTCCTTCAGCGGTAACAAACTGCACCACGTGTGTAACAGCTTTGCTGAGCCTTATGAGTCCTTTTAGTGAGTTATTGAACTTGAGGTTGGCCTTGTGGGTCCTCCGAACCGCACCAGGGCTGCCCAGGTGCTCAGAGCTAAACGCCAGCAGCTGTGCTGACCCTGCTGGTGGGCAACTTAGTTCATCCTCCAAAAGTCAGGACACAACGGGGGCTTTCAGAAATCGACTCACACTCAAACACATGCACACGCACACGCGTGCACACACACTCACACACACCCTCAGAGCACCTGACTCATTCAGGTCCGTGTCCGTGACTGCTGTCACATCTCGGCACCACCTGTGACTGCCGTCACATCTCGGCACCACCTGCCGTCACATCTCGGCACCACCTGTAATAACGCAGGTTTCTCCAAATACATTCTCTTTGTATGTTTCTCCAAATTGTCCTGTTTTACACCTAAATGCATTTTAAAAATTCAAAACGGCACCTTTATTTCATCGCTGCAAATGGAAAGCAGCACTACTTATGCTAAATCAATGGTAACCATGAAAATAAATGCGATGAAAATAAAATAGCACCATCACGAGCCGCGCATGGTCAAGGCAGTGGGAGCCGCCTGCTCCAGGCTCTCTGGGTATAATGCAACAGAAGGGGGTTTCTCAGGAATGGAGTCACAAGAGGGCCTAACCTCCCACTACGCAGCTCAGGCCCGCTAGTTCCCACCACGCATCCCGGCTGCGGCTAGAACACGGAACCTGGGCAGACGCGCTGGTCCCCGTGCCCCAGGCCCCAGTACTCCCTGGTGCAGCCATGCGCTCACTGCCAGCCCTGCCCCAGCGCCCTAGAAACTCGTTTCTGGGCATCTCACCTCACTCCTCGCACAGCAAGCCCTCAAGCTTGGAGGAACAGGGAGTCTGTGAGAACCGCTCCCTGGTCCTCCCTGGGCTGGGGTAGCCCCGAGGCCCTGTGTCCCCAGTGGAGCTGATCCGCTGCCGACCACCTGTACCCGCCACGATGATGCACCTTCTCATGCTCCGGGCCCTTCCCTGTCAGCCTTCCCACCCCCTCCCAGGGCTTCTGGGACCACTTCCCAAAACAGAGTCCTATCTCAGAAGCCACAGCTGGAAGAGGGGCAAACCAAGTCAGGAGCTAAAAGTAGGCACTCCCCCGCACCCCCCATCCACATTTCCTTGAAGGCTGCTCCGCGGACTCAGGACTCAGAGTGGCAACTCTGACCACACGGCTGCCCAGCCCAGCCCAGCCCTGAACTGCAGCCCCTGCCAGGAAGAAGGTGCTGCTGAAAGTGCTTTCCTGTTCAAGGCTGCCAGCTGCAGGCTGAGTTCCTGTGGCCAGGGCCACAGAAAGGAGCCTGGCTTCATGTCCAGGGTGCAGGCGCCCTGCTTGGCTGAAGTTATTAAAGCAATGAGGTCCACTCAACATGGAGTTTTGTTCCAGTCTCGCCTCTGCTTTACTACAAGATGCAGTGATCCGAGACCAGGAGTCCTGAGTGACCAGAAGGCAAGGCACAGCCATCGAGGGGTCTGACTTTTCTGACTAATCAACTGCTGTGGCTTTGAGAGTGGGGAGGACAGGGGTTTACAGGCAAGTGACAGAAATGGAATGCCTTTTAGACACGGGCGATGCTCATTTCAAGCAGGACCTCCACCCACCATTGCAGCTCCTGCACCAAAAGTGGGAGGACAAACGCATTTGGCAGAGACTATGCTTCAAGCTGTGTCACTTGTCACTTGTGTCATTTGTATAAGTGGCAGCACCTGGAGCATCGGCGATGGCGCTGCACAGCTTCCTGGGCAGCGCCGTCCCTGAGCAGCCTCAGTCCTGTACTGGGCACCTGCAGAGGATGCCCGTGGCCAAGAGCAGAGAAACCAGAGAAGAGAAGACGGATGGGGAGGGCCCCACCTGCCAGGGCCCCCTCCCTCCACTCTGCCTGTCCAGCAGCTCCTGTGAACATCTGGGTGCCAGGAGCCCAGGCCTGCGGGGGGCTGCCTGGAGGGGTCTGTGGGAGGGGCCGCGTACTCACTTTTTGGGCCTGTAGTCGGGGATGGTCCTGTCCAGGGAGATGCGGTCGCTGAGCTGTGCGTTGTACCCGTATTCCTCGAACTTGCCCTCTGTCTCCTGGCTGTTGTCACGCAGTGTGGCCGCCATGCCGCCCTGGCCCAGGCCGCCCGGCCCCTCCACCAGACCGATGGGCTTGGCGAGCCCTGGCAGAAAGGAGAAAAGAGGGGGTCAGGCACGTCCCAGGACCGACCGTGTCCTTCCCCCACGCTTCTCCCAGCCTCACCCTAAAGGGCCCTTTCTTTCAGGTGCAAACTCAGCAAATTCCTTACATACAGCAGGATTCCAGCTCTAGGACATTGCAGGAAAGGCAAAGCTATGGAGACAGTAAAAAGATCAGTGGTTGCCGGGGTTTGTGGGGAGGGATGAATAGTCAGAGCGCAGAGGACCTTTAGGGCACTGAAACTACTCTGTATCATTCTGTAACGGTGGGTACATGTCCATATACATTTGTCCAAACCCAGAGCAAGTACGGCACCAAGAGTGAACCCTCATGTAAACTGCGGACTTTCAGTGATTATGATGCGTCAGTGCAGGTTCATTAATTGTAACAAATGTACCACATTAATGCAAGGTGTTAATAACAGGAGAAACTGGGCGGGGGGCGGAGCTATGTGGGAACTCTCTGTACTCACCACTCAATGTTTCTATAAACCCAAAACTGTTCTAAGAAGCAAAAGCTATTTTTAAAAATATTTATTTATTTATTTTGGCTGCCCCGGTCTTCACTGCCACGGGGTCTTTAGCTGTGGCATGCGGGCTCTTAGTTGCGGCATGTGGGCTCTTAGTTGCGGCATGCATGCGGGATCTAGTTCCCTGACCAGGGATTGAACCCGGGCCCCCTGCATTGGGAGCAAGGAGTCTTAGCCACTGGACCACCAGGGAAGTCCCATGGGTTTTTTAAAAATATAAAATAAAAATAAATTAACTTAAAAAATGCAAAGCAGCTGCCCCACTTTCTCACCAATCCTTGATATTGTTGGTCTTTATAATCTAAACTAATTGTACATCCACACAATGGAATGCTACTTTGGGATAAAAACAAAGGAACTAACCAAATATGCAACAATCTGGATGAGTCTCAAAAGCATTATGTGGAGCAAGAAGCCTCCAAAGACACAGAGGAAAACATATGTACGACTCTATTTACAAAATTGTGAGAACAGGAAGCTACTCTATGGTGACAGCAGCGAAAGCAGGGACCACCTGGGTGGAAGGTGGCATTGGCTGAAAAGGAGCCCTCCTGGGATGACCAGGGTGTGTGTGCACGTGTGGGTGCCTGAGAAGGCCAGGCTAAGGGAGTGTTTTCTGGAATGTTCTATTTGGTCACTTGTGCCAGGAGAGGAGACATCATCCCCCTGATGCCAGGGACCAGAGCAGTGCCAATCAAGCAAAGACAACACCCCTTGCTCTCTCTGGGATGGATGATTCTGGGGCATCTTGGTTTTGGGAGTGAGGTCCAGGGAGCAGAAGTTTAAGCCAGAAAGAGTTGGGATGAATTCCCATCCCGGAGATGCATTTATTAGCTTCCACAGAGAAGTCTCTGGTCCTAGCTCAGGCCACTAGAAGTATAAACTCGGGGAAATATCTAACATTGATGTCACACGCTGCCCCACACTGGATACCAGGATCTTCTTTTGTGACACCCACTCCCTCCTTAGGTTTTTAAATTAAACAAGGAGGCCACTTGGCTGAGGGGGTCTAATACATGACCTCTGTGCAAACAAACCCAAACCTAAGCCTGTGAATGCCTCAAGGTTACGAAATGGAAACCCAACCACACACAGCCAATCACACACAGCGAATCACAGACACCCACACACAGCCAGTCACACAGAGCTAATCACACACAGCTAATCTCAGCCAATCACAGCCAACCACAGACACCCACACACAGCCAATCACACAGAGCTAATCACACACAGCTAATCTCAGCCAATCACAGCCAACCACAGACAACCACACACAGCCAACCTCAGCCAATCACACACAGCCAATCACAGCCAACCACTCACAGCTGGGCTTTAAGCCATACCAGTTAACGATCACTTTTGCTTTGCTTCAACGCTTAATCTATACTTTCTCCAGCTGCTGTGGGTGGGGCGCTCCTAACCACTTCCAGTTCTAGGTTGCCCCATTCCAATCAATTTTTGTCCATATATAATCCTTTTTGCTTGTTTTTTGGCTGGCAGCGTGCATGTGGGATCCCAATCAGGGACCAAACCCACACCCGCCTGCAGTGGAAGCCCGGAGCCCTAACCCCTGGACCACCAGGAAGTTCCCATGTCCAATATAATCTTAAGATCTGCAGTATGCCTCAGTTTGTCTTTCAGCGGTTCCCAGCGAGGGCAGGGGTGGGGAGCCGACCTCCCTCCTCCACACAGCCAGGGGCTCCTCTGATCACCAGAGCCAAGGCCGCAGGCTCCAGGGACCGCCCCCCGCCCCCAGTTCCCAGACCAGGGATCAAACCCGTGCCCCTGCATTGGGAGCGCAGAGTCTTAACCACTGGACCCCCAGGGAAGTCCTGGGAAAACTCCATTGTAAATGACAAATGTATTGTTGGTATCTATGTAGGACTGAAGGATATTCACTGGATGTAAAGCTGAAAAATCACATGACACAAATCACTTCCACTTATCTTAATACTGCAAAATATATATATATAGGGCTTCCCTGGTGGCGCAGTGGTTGAGAATCTGCCTGCTAATGCAGGGGACACGGGTTCAAGCCCTGGTCTGGGAGGATCCCACATGCCGCGGAGCAACTAGGCCCGTGAGCCACAACTACTGAGCCTGCGCGTCTGGAGCCTGTGCTCCGCAACAAGAGAGGCCGCCATAGTGAGAGGCCCGTGCACCGCGATGAAGAGTGGCCCCCGCTCGCCACAACTAGAGAAAGCCCTCGCACAGAAACGAAGACCCAACACAGCAAAAATAGATTAATTAATTAATAAACTCCTACCCCCAACACCTTAATATATATATATATATATATATATAAAATCATGCTGTGTTTAAACGTCTGTACTGTACTTGCAGTTTCTTTGAAAGGTCTGTAAATAGACGTCTCCCACAGGCAAATGTACTTCCAAACCTGAAGAGAGAGTCTCACTGCTCATGGCAGCCCAGCCTCAGAGTGAGTTCAGGTGGCCAGAAGGCAGGGGTTGCCCAGGGTGGGACCGCCTGCAGCAGCCAGGCCCTGGCAGTGTGGCTGAGGCCATCACACCAGTTTCCGCTTACAGAAGTAAAATATGCACATGTTGAAAAATTCAAACCATCCAAAAAGCTATAAAATGAAGAGCTAACGTCTCCTGTGCTCTCTCCCTCTCTCCAAAGGAAATGATTTTTTCTGGTTTGAGGCCTTCTCATTTTGTCCACCGTGGACACACATAGTCATTTTAGGGGTCTAGTTTTTGTCAGCCAGAGACTATTTCCCTTGACTTCCTGGCATGAAAGCTGAGGATTTAGTCCATTTCTCCTGCCGCCTACATCCCACTCTTGCCTCCCTTGATTTTTCTTAGCTATGTTATTATTTTTAGTTGTTCTGGTGGTTACTTTTGTGACCTTAAAAGGAACACTTAAGGCTCTATTTCTGGAAGTATCAACGTTAGCTGCTGTCTATCAACTCCTTACCAGGTTACAGGAGAAATTAACATACTCCTGGGTTGCTGTTCAATGGGTATAAAGTTTCAGTTATATATATTTGTTTCAGGGGTATACACACACACACACACACACACACATATACCTCTGAATAAACTTAGAGGTCTGCTGTACAACACTGTGCCTAGTTAACAATACTGTATTGTGCACTTAAAAATGTGTTAAGAGGGCTTCCCTGGTGGCACAGTGGTTGAGAGTCCACCTGGCAATGCAGGGGACACAGGTTCGTGCCCCGGTCCGGGAAGATCCCACATGCCGCGGAGCGGCTGGGCCCGTGAGCCATGGCCGCTGAGCCTGCGCATCTGGAGCCTGTGCTCCGCAACGGGAGAGGCCACAACAGTGAGAGGCCCGCATACCGCAAAAAAAAAAAAAAATGTGTTAAGAGGGCAGATCTCATGTTGTGTTCTTACCACAATAAAAATAAATAAATAAATAAAATGAAAGAAAAGACATTAACATACTTCCTTTGCGTCTCCCACTTAGCTGGGCCATCCCTTTTATGGTGTCAAAGATCATTTGTAACATCTACATTTTGCTCTGTAACTGCGATTGGGCTTTCCACAGATTTGTCCATGGGTTGATTCCAAAACGAGAGAGGAGTCCACATTTGCCACACTGTGATTATGTAAATATTATTTACTGTGGAGACAAGCAATGAGGGACCATGAGGACTCAAGTGGAATTCTATCACTAACTGAACCCGTGCACTTAGTGAAGAATTTCCAAATGTCAAGGCAGTATTGATTGCTTTTGTGATACTCTGTTAATTTCCCCGAAGTATGCATATTTTGGTTTGCTTTAGGTTTGCATCTTGACTTTCTGTACAGCTTTTTAAGATGAATGTATAAGAATAACAGTAACATTCAGCTAGCATGTGTCCTTTAGATACCAGCACATTCATTCCCCACAACACCCCTGTGAGGTAGGGCTATAATTCACCCCATTTTGCAGGTGAGTTAACTGAGGCACAGAGAGGTCCAGTGACCTGCTCAAGGTCACATAGTTTGCAAGCGCCAGAACCTGCATCAGTACGCAGGCGATGTGGCACCAAGGGAAGGCACTTCACTCCTGTGTGCTGCTGACTCTCCCAGGAGCTTCCGAATCACCTGCCTCGTGAGACAGGGTCCAGTTTCCTCTTGCAGACACTCCTCATGGCAGAGCTGGGACTAGAGTGAGGGGCCTGGGGTGCAAGATTCAAGGAGATGCCCGCCTTCAGGGTCCCCGTCTCTCAAAGTCCTCCACGACTTTGCTCCTTGAATCAGCCATTTGCCAGGTGCCCATGTCCGCAAATGACCACAAAAGCACTGCTGCGGACGTGCTGGTGGGACCAGCTGGACACTGGCCATCGTTGGAACCAAAGCCCCGGGAGCCTTGTCCATGCTCTTCATTGCTGGTCTCCCAGCAGCCACAGAGCCCGGAGGGACGTGAGCTGGGAGAGTGGATGGAGAATGAATGACTGAGCCCGACGGACAGAGAGGGTGGGCAGGGAGCCAGTACGCCAACCCCAAGGGGCTGTACCCCTGAGACACTCTCCTGCTGGGCCCTGGAGTCGGGGGCTCCGCGGAGGAACAGCTGCCCTTAGATGGCTGTTCTCAAACGTGGGCAGCGACCGCTGGAGGACACAGACTGCAGGGGTCCACCCGGAGCATCTGATTCCGCAGGTCTGGGGTGGGCCGGAGAACTGGCATCTCTGAGAAGCCCCCAGGGCATGCTGATGCTGCCGGCTGGGGACGCCACTCGGAGGGCCTCTGTCGTGGAACAGGCGCTCACCGCTTTTCACCCCGCCACGGGTACAAGACGCACTGCAGACGAGAACATGGTGCACACCCTGCCTTTGGGCTCCAGTGGGGCTGGCAGCAAGGGGAGGATCCTGGGTCGGCACCTTCTGGGCCTCACCCTGGGCCCTCTTGGCCCTGCGGTGATGGCTGACCCAGAGGAGGCTGCAGCGGCTCTCAGAGGCTGGCTCCCCAGAGCACCCTTGCGGGGAGGCAAGGGGTCAGAGCTGCCCGCCGCGGGTCTCCGATGGTCCCCCTCGTAGTCTCCGGAGCAGTAAAGATCTGTAACCGCTCGCCTGATTGAGAACCCACGGATCTCGTTTCGCTTTTAAGGAAAGTCGCGCACATCGGTGCTTCCCCGCGGGGTTCCCGGAGCTCTCATCCCCCCCTCTTTTCTCGTATCCCAGCGTTGACTCACATCTCTCCTCCCAGAGAATTCCTTCTAAAGAGGCGGGATTGATTGGTACCCCCGGGAAATGAGGGAAAACGGAGAGAGAAGAAAATTGTCAAGATCAAAGATGGCTCGGCCGTTGCTGCAGGGTCTGAGGCCCACTGAACCGATGGCCAGGCAGGGCCTGCCGAGGCCTGCTGGAGCCACGCCTGCAACTGGACTTTTGTCCTCACATCTCTCAGCTCCTGGCTTCACCAAGCAGCCCGCAGGGGGTGGGGCCGGGGGCGGGGCCGGGGCCATGGGCGCCGGGGGGTGGGGCCGGGGTGGGGCGGGGGCGGGGCTGGGGCCGGAGGGGTGGGGGTGGGGGTGTGGGGAGGCAGCAAAGTGCCCTCGTTCCCGCCCTGCCTCTGGGGGCTCCTGCTCCAATTAGCCAGCCTCGGTGCGAGGGCCCCTGAAAGAGCAAGAAACCAGATTCTCCAGACGGTTCTGGGTTGAACTGTGGCCCCCAGAGATACGCCCAAGTCCTGATGCTTGGGACCCATGGGTGCAAACGTATTTGGATATAGGCCTTTACAGATGTAGTCAGTTACAATGAGGGCATCCTGAATTGGGGTGGATTCTAACCCAATGACTTGAGCCCCTTAAAAGAAGGAATTTTGGACACAGACACACACAGAGAAGATGGCCATGAGACCATAGAGGCGGAGTTGGGAGTGATGTGGCCACGAGTGCAGGACACCTGGGGCCACCAGGAGCTGGAAGAGGCAGGAAGGACCCTCCCCTGGAGCCTCCAGAGGGAGCGTGGCCCTGCACACACGTTGGCTGTGGGTTCTGGCCTCCAGAACCGTGAGGGAACGAAGGACTCTTGTTTCAGCCATCCGCTTGTGGTGCTTTGTTAGGGTGGCCCCAGGAAACGAACACTCAGACCCACCACTCACGCCGCCCACTGGGACGTGACCTGCAGCCAGTGGATCCTGAGCACTGCACGTGCCAAGGTGGAGCATCCCTCACATCCGATGGACGCTCAGGCCATCGTCAGGCTGACCTGCGCGGATGTGGGTGCAGATTCCAGAGGCGCCCGGCTTCCTTAACAGGAGCGGAGGGGCTGTCTTTCCTGTTTGAAACCCTCCACGGCCTCCTCCAGCAGAGGGTGCCGCAAATTGTCATTTCATCCTTGAATAGACGTGATTTTGAGAACAATGGGAAATTTGCATTCATTAGCTCGGAAACTTCTGTTGGACAGCTTTTCTGACAAAAGAAACAAAAGCCAGCATCCTCAACGCAGTTCTGGGACTGGAGGTCAGAGCTGACGTTTGCTGCACTGGCCCGCCCGTGCCAGGCACTGCCCACACCTGCTTCCTTTACTCCCTACGGACCCTTCTATGCCAGGTGCCTTCATCCCCCCACTTCACGGAGGAGACTACCGAGGCTCGCCATGGGCACAGCGTCAGGAGGTGGCGAGCCCAGCCTCTTAGCCACATGCTGTAAACTTCAAAGCATCTCATAGAAGCTTCTTAGAGGGGACTCATAGAGGTCACTAGCTTTTCACTTTGACATCAAGGACATTTTAATTACAATTACTTGTCACTATGACTACCATCTCATGAAAGGAAGGTCCTGCACTACACCCACCCTGGGCAGGAAGGATGCACCTCATGACAATATTTTAGTGAAATACATCTGGCCTTCATTTTGCCCAGGCAGGTGGAGGGCGCTGGGGTGAGTATCAGGCCCACACTACAGATGAGCCACAGGAGGCTCTCCCAGCACCTGCGGGTCCACGGGGCTCCTGGTTGCACACTTCCCCTCCAGGCAGGTAAGGGGCTCCCTCTGTGGGTAGGGGGGGAATGCCAGTCAAGGCTAGAGGCAGGGATGGTGCTGGGAACACACACAGTCAGCATGGCATGAGGACCGACCAGGTGACGGTGGATAACAGGTGCAGCCATGTCACAGCATCCAGACTGAATACGAGCCCTGGTCAGGAGATCTATGGAACCTCTCTGCACACCCACAGGGGCCTCACATCTCTCTCAAAAGATGAGCTGCCAACTGGCATTCAGGAAGCTTCTCCAGCTCAGTGGGAGTCGGATGACGCAGCCTTCCCCGGCGCCCACTGGCTCCCCGCTTCTGCGTTGCCTTTGGGGAGGGGCCGGGGGGGCAACAAGGGGCAATTCTGCATCCTGCTTTTGCTGACACTTCAAGTTATTCTGAGTGTCTCCTACGCTGTTTTATGTGACTCGATAATAATTATAATTAATAATCACCTTTTAAACCACCACGATATTTAAACATTTACTTAACAGTTCCTATGCGCTTATACATTTACTTATTTATTTATTTTATGCATTTAGGTTTGTTTCCTTATTTCAGATACTGAACTACTGGGTCGAGGATGAAATACTTTTGTGGATCTTGGTGCCAAATTACTTTCCAGAAAGTTTAGACTTGTTTTATATTGTTGCCAGCAATATATGTTCTTACTTTTCTCATTAGAAAGTGCATTTCTTCTGATTGAAAAGATCATAAATACTTATTGCAGAAAATTCTGAAGCCACACACACACACACACACACACGCCCACAGGACTACCCAGGGTCTCACTCCACAGGGAATACCAGTATCAGTATTTCAGCGCTCTATATTATTTTTATAAGATTGTATATAATAGTTTCAACTAAGTTTAATAAATACACATGATGTATATACAAGTCTGCATTCTGCTCTTATCACTACATCCTAAGCATTTTCTTATGTCACAAAAATTCTGCGTAAGCATAACTTTTTATGACTGCAAACATAGAATCTCATCTTGTGGCTGTACCATTTATTCCTTCATCCATTCATCAAAAATATATGAAGCATCTCAAATGCCAAGAGCCGTGCCAGGTGCTGTGCGTAGGTACCCGGAGGAACAGGCACAATGCCTGCCCTCAAGGGGCTCACTGTCCGGGCAGGAGACAGTCACACAAACAGGCAATCGTGGGCCAGTGTGCTGAGGTCCGCCACGCTCATGGGAAGACACACGGCAGCTGGCCCTGCAGCTTGGGGTTGGGGGTCAGATACGGCCTCCTGGAGCCTCCAGGGAGTTTCTTGAGCTGCAGGAAATGGGCCCACGGAAGGGGCAGGAACACTAACCATCAGGTGGGGGGGCTCGGAGGGGCCTGTGCTATCTGATGGTCTGGCGGCGGTGTCCAGGTGGGAGAGGATGAGGGCTCCCTGCGGGCAAGACGGCCTGTGGACACGGATGACCCAGTACCTTCCCTCCCTCTCTCTCCCCGCGACCTCAGCAGACCCTCTCTAGTTCTTTCAGGAACCAGCCCTCTCCATGGCTGTCACCCATGTGGCCTGTCTTCTCCACCACAGGGTTCCAATGAGACACTTCATCCCCCGGACACTGGCCAACGGTGGGCACGTGCCCCCGGAAGATGAATAACCAGGAGACACAGCCCCCTGCTCTGATATCTTGAGCACCAAGAATAAGGGGTTTGAGGGCCATCTTGGTCTACACAGAGGGAAGCTGCCCGTTCAGGTGTGCTCCATCCCAGCCCGGGTGGGGGGCCCACTCAGGTGCACTCCAGCCCAGCCTAGCCCAGGTAAACAGGAGCTGAGCTGGCCAAGGCAGAATAGAGCCTGAGGCCCCAGCACAGAGGCCTGGTGGGTGGGTGGCTCTCCCAGGGGCCCAGATAGCTGGGAGCCCAGGCGGAGGGGGCAGAGGTGGGTCCCGAGCTGCAGGAAGCAAGTCGTCAAGGTCGGGTGGAAAGCAAGGCTCCGAGGGGCAGGCACAACGCAAGGCCCTTTCCACATCCAAAGTCCCAGCGTGCTCCTACTGATGGAGTGCCCGTCGGGGTGCCCACTGCTTCCAGAACACTCTCTGCTCTGCTGCTCTTGCCCAGAGCCCGAGGGGACACCTCTGGTGAAACGCATTTGGCTTCAGAGGCAACAATTTGACTCACCAGAGGTAAAGTGTCTTCCGTTTGAGGGCCTGGGTGAACCGTCTCAAATTCATCATCTCTGTGGTAACTGGCAGGGATCGTGCACTTATGTGAAAGGCCGCCGATCGCCCACAGCAATTCTACTTTTATGGAATAATCATTTGAAGTACCTTTCCCACGACCTGAGGGAGCACACTTTTCTAATTACAAGAGATAATTTGGAAGACGCAGTGGCGAGGAGATGGCTCTATCCAAGCGCGGGTGGGAGACCCTATTCACACGGGGGGCAGGGGACTGACTCTGGGTCGGAAGGCAGGACAGCAGGAAGGTGCAACTGAGGAGACGACTCAGGAGCTGAGGGGAGGAGTTTGGAGCCCGTTTCCCAGACGCTTTCTCTTGTTGTGCCCCGAGAAAAGTGACAATGGCATTTCATGATAAATAGGAAATGTCGTTCGGCATGTGTCATAGGGCAATAGGGAGGGGTGGGGACTGCGGCGAGTGGGTGCACACGTCCCACCTGCAGGGACCACTGCTCCAGACCTAACAGGTCCAAAGACACCAGATCTTCTAGACTTTTGAGAGAAAGTAGCAGTACAGATTCATCTCTCTAAATATCAGCAACTCATTCATATTTTGGAAAAAAATCGCATAAGTTAACTAACAAATAGGGTCTCTATCTGTTAGTTAGCCAGGACCGGTGTGGTGGGCTAAGTAATGGCTCCCAAAGATACCAGGTTCTAATCCCCAGAACCTGTGGACACGTTGCCTTAAATGGTAAACGGGACTTTGCAGGTGGAATTAAGTTAAGACCCCTGAGATGGGGAGAGACGGGTTACCCAGGAGGGCCCTAAACGCCATCACAAGTGTCCCGGAATGGAGAGGGTTGGGGGAGATTTGACAGAGACAGAGAGGGAGCCACGTGACGTGGAGGCTCAGCGGGCGGCGAAGGCAGGAAGGAGCCCCCCCCGCCGGAGCCTTCAGAGAGCGTGGCTCTGCCCACACCCCGACTGTAGCCCAGGGAAACCCATTCTGGGCTCCTGACCTCCAGAACTGTGAGAGAACAAATCTGCGTGGCGTTAAGTCCCCAGCACATGAGTTGTCACAGCAGCTCCAGGAAATGAACTCGACAGACAAAGCTGCTGTAACAGCAGGGGAAGCTAATGTCCTGGGTGATTCCTCCCTCGCTCCTCTGCCCTGGGGCCCTGACGTCCCCAGGATGTGGCAGGGGACCAGGCAGAGCGCTCGCTGGAGACCTGCCCGCCAAGGTGGGGAGGCGCCCAGAGCTGGGGTCTTGGGCTGGTCCGCTCTCACCAGCCCTTGCCAGTAGCCCTGGGCTGGGCAGTCGAAGCCATTTCATCTGCCGTCAGCACACGTGAGCCGTGGTGCCCCAGGGGTGGCGGGAGCACAGATTGTCAGACCCAGAGGTTTGGGGGGTGGAGGGGCAAAGGCATCTGCTGAGGAGCCACATGAGCTGGTGGAGGCAGGGCCAGGCCTGGAGTTCAGGCGCCCAGGTACACTGGCCCTGCAGTGCAGCTGCCCCAGGTACACTGGCCCTGGAGTCCAGGTGCTCTGGAGATGAGCCCTGGCCCGGGGATTCTCCAGCTGCTGGGCACCTCAGAACCTCATGGCAGCTGGCTAGAGTGCAGGTGCCTGGGTTCTGAGGTGCCCGGCAGCTGGACACGCCTCAGGACCCTCGGGCGCTGACCCTCAGCTAATGCAGACAGTCCGGACCCTGCAGAGGAGCAGCCAACAGGAGGAACCAGCGGGGCTGGAGTGGGGATGAAGTCCCAGGGGTGCCGCTGTGGGGTCATGGTGTTTTCCCCACATGGTGCTCTTAGAAATCAGCCCAAGCAGGTTTCACGTGGAAGCCTGACTCCAGCTTTTTGGAAGGATCCGGCATGCTGGCCGCATGGGCCTGCTTCTCCACAGGGCAGCGATGGGCTGCAGCCGAGAGCTCCACCCCTGACCCAGGCAGGCCCTCTGCTCTCTCGCCCTCCCTGCAGGTTTTGCACGGTGCCCTGGAGGTCGAGAGGTTGTGCCCCTGGTTTAGATGGGTGGAGAGGGGTGCTGGGTTGAATGGTGGCCCCAAAGGCACTGTCCAGCAGGAACCTGTGAAAGTAGCGTTATTTGGAAAAAGGGTCTTTGCAGATGTAACTAAGGTAAGGACTTTGGATGAGATCATCTGGATGAGGGTGGGTCTTAAATGCAACGACCTGCGTCCTTACAATTTAGAGAGACACAGAAGGAGAAGCCACATGATGAGGGAGAGAGAGACTGGAATTAGGCGTCTACAAGCCAAGGACTGCCGAGGATTGCTGGGGGCACGAGAAGCTGGGGAGAGGCCTGGAACAGACGTCCTCAGAGCCTCCAGGAGGGATCAGCCTGCCAACACTTTCATTTCACACTTCCGGCCTCCAGGACTGTGAAAGAAGAAATTCCTGTTGTTTAAAGCTACCCGTTTGTGGTCATTTATTATAGCAGCCCCAGGAAGCTCCTAGGAGAGGAAAGGAGGTGGGGGGGTGGAGAGGGAGGGGTGGGTAGGAGGAGGAAAAGGGCCAGCTGCAGACCCTGTGGTTGCTTGGCCAGCATCTATTCTCTCCATCCTTTTTATTAGTAGAACCTCAATTTGTTTTGGGGAGAAATGCATTCAGCTAAAAGGCTCACCTCCCTGGGCTGACCTTGCAGCTAGGAGTGGCATGTGACCAAGATCTGGTCAATAAAATTTAAATGGAATTTGCTGGGTGGAATTTCTGGGAAACGTGTCTAAAAGGGGCAGAGACTCAGCTGGTATATGTGGGGTTTGTTTTTGTTTTTTGCCTTTTATCTACAGCCCTTCCCCCTTTCCTCTACCTGGAACTAGGAACTCAATGTCTGGGGCTGGAGCAGCCATCGTGTGACCATGAGGTGGAAAGCCACACAAGAGGAAGGGGGGAGTTGCAATTCAAATGGGGTTGGGCTCTTGAGGACATCTACCAGCCTCGGGATTTCATGTTCACAAGAAAAACAAAGCACAGTGCAGTTAGGTCATGTCAGTTGGGGTTTTGTCAGGACTCTGAATTCTTCACCCAGAGAGGCAAGGGGTTTCAAGTTAGGAATAAGAGGACACTGCAACAAGAAAGGCCAAGCCGCCTTCCCCAGCCAGTGGCCTCCCACCCAAGGAGGACTTGGCCGCCCATCCTGAGCCGAGAGCCTTCCAGGGACGTGGATGGAGCCGCCAGCTCCCGAGGACCACCCCCCTGAGCATCCTCTCCCCCTGAAGAGTCATTTCACACTTGGCCAACCCACTCTTTCCAGCACAGAAACCTGGGCTATGTGGGCGGCTGCGATTTTTCAACTTGGAAGGAAGCGTGGCTTTCAAGCTTCCAGCTTCTCTTTGAATCACTGATTTCCATCTGTCATAGCAACTTAAGCCAATATTCTGAGAGAGGAAACAGCCCCAATGGAGAGGCTGCCGGTCACAAGATAATCTGAGAGGAAGAAGCAGAATGAAGACACCTCTGGGAACCGGGTTGGACAGGCCCATGAGGTACGGCCTCGGTGTTGGGACACCCCTGGGGACACACACACCCCTGGGCCCAGAGAAGGGGACTCCGTCAGCAGGGTCCCCACAGGGACAGGACAGGCCAGTCGGACTGACCCGCCGCCCTAAAACCACTAAGATTTAAAACAAAGTAACAAAATCAATTGTGAAAAAGCACTAAGTATCTGACAAGACAGGAAGAAATTACTGGGACGAACGTGAAGAGCAGTGGAGATCTGGGAGATGAGTCCAGGACTTGTTTTTTCCCGGAGGATGTTCTGAATTCTGTGGACTTGGGGGCACAGGGGGGAGGAAGTCAGAGGGCCAGACGGACCCCCGTGCGGGGCATACAGCCTCCGTACGGCCTGGGAAACGGCAGGCCTTGAACGGGGTGGGAGGGGCTCCACTGAAGAGACACCCCCCGCCCCCAACCCCGAGCCTGGAGGAGCAGATACAGATCCTGCCCATCCAGGCCTCCAATGAGGCCACAACTCCATGTTTCCTGACGATGGCCAGCACGCAGCAAACACAACAGGACACTCGAGAGAACAGAGACGGGCTTCAGACGGGCGCTGCCGGGTGATGGGTCCTCACGCTGCCCTCGGATCAAAGAGGCCATCAGTCTCCTCTCCTGACATCACCCAGCAAGCGGGACTCCACAGTGTGCAGTGGAGAAATCCCCTGTCACCTGCCCATCACCTGACGGGCTCCAGGTAGTGTCCTTCCAGTGCCTGTGACCTTCGGGTTGGGGGATGAGGGGTGGCAACGGTGGCCCCGGCTTCCCTCTTTTCCTCCCCTATGAGAATTTAGGCTGATTTAACGTGCCTGATAATTAATTTGGATGATTACAAAGTGGAGATTAAAGTGAGAGCCCCTGGTCCGCCTTCAAAGATAACGTCCCTCCCAGCTACAGTTGTAGCCACTCTCTCCAAACACAACGGCTAATTCCATCACAGACAGGTCTTTTAAGATGCCCTGGGGACCCAAACCAATAACACATTGTCAATAGTGGGAGGACGGACTGCCCTTCTGAAACTACAAAGTCATGAATATTTTGCAGGACACGGCAATACCTGTAAAGTATATTCTCACTGAGACTAACATAGTATTTGATAAATCTTCATACATAATACTCATGTTCAACTAATATGAATATTTATGGGGCCAAAGCCTGGGAGATAAGAGATGACTGGAAATATCTGGCGAAATGCGTTCCTAGCTCTTTCACTTTGTAAAGCACGTGGGCCGTGGAATGTCCCTCGGCCAGCTCTTGTGCCAACCTGCCCCAAATTTGGGCCTGGTCGCTGCTGGGGAGTGGGCACGGGGGACATTTGGGCGTCCTGTCCCTTCAGTGGTGACCTGGCTCTGAGCGAAGCTGCCCGAGGATGTCAGGGTGGCTGGGGCCCGACCTTCCCCACGCCCACCACATCGGGCTCCGGTCCCGACTGCAGAATCTCCCGGGAAATGCTTGTCCCGTGGGCCAGCCCCGCTCTGGGGGTCACAGGCAGGAGGAGACCTCAGAGCCCCCTCTCAGGTCCCCAGGGAGCCAAGAGTCTGGGCAGCCCAGAGAGTGAGGCTGGCTCTGTCCCCATAGCCCCACTGGGTGGATACAGAGGGCCCGGCCCCGCCCTGGGCCTAGCTGCTGACATCCTGGGGCAGGGGCTGCCTGCCTTGCTCAGGCCAGAGCCCCAGGACCTTGTGCATAGTAGGTGCTTAGGAATGAATGAATGAAGGCACATATGCGTGAATGAATGGGCCACTGCAGGGCGCCCACCGAAGGAAACGGAACTGGAGCCGGGGTGTTGCTCCCAAGCTCCGTCTGGAGAGAGTGTGTTTCCAGACAAAGAAGGATGGACAAGCCTAAGAGCTCGCGCCGACCCTGAAGATGCAGCACGCCCCGCTGCACGGTGCCCCCCGCTCAGTCAGCTTGGGCTTCGTAACAAGTACCACTGACAGGGGACCTAACAGCACACATCTGTTTCTCATGGTTCTGGAGGCTGGAAGTCCAGCTCAAGGCAGCAATTTGGTTCCTGATGAGAACCCTCTCCCTGCCTTGCAGATGGCAGCCTCCCTGCTATGTCCTCAGAGGTCCTTCCTCGGTGTGTGCACGCAGAGAGAATGAGATCCCCGACCTCCTCTTCTTATGAGGCCACTAATCCCATCATGGGGGCCATGCTTATGACCTCACCTCCCCCTAACCACATCCCAGAGGCCCCACCTCCTAACACCAGCCCACTGGGATTAGGGCTCCAACATAAGAATTTGGGGGACACAGACATTTAGTCCATTGCATTCCACCACTGGCCCCCCAAATTAATGTCCTTCTCTCATGCAAAATACACTCACTCCTTCCCAACAACCCCCAAAGCCGTCATCCGCTCTAGCATCAACTAGGAAGTCTCAAGTCAAGGGCTTCTCTAAATGTGTATCAGCCACCCACATGCCCTCAAATCTGAGCCAGGTGGACGGCTGTGGTGCTGGGCTCCCCAGCACCCAGAGCAGGCCGGGGCCGAGTCCGATGTCTCATTTTGCTCCTTGTCCAACCCCTCCCCTGCCCACCCTAAATAAAGCTGGAATGTGTTTGAGTTGGGGGCTGGAGCCAAGCCACCAAAATTCAAACCCCACCTTCACCTACGTCCTAACTTCAGGCGAAACGCTCAGCCTTTGTGTGCCTCCACTGGGGTGAAGGGGGCAGTGCCCCCATCCCAGGGCTGCTGTGGGGTTGAACGAGATGGCTCATGTGACACTCAGGACGGGTGCTTGTGTTATCTGTCCTTCCAGCAACACACAGTGGAATGTCTCCTGACACAGGGGCTATTCGCATTTCCCTGCCGTCTGGGTTTCTCTCACCCACGTTTAGCATCCCAGCCACTCCCACCAAGACAGGAGGGTCATGGGCCCACTGTCAAGTGCCTTGGGAAGACCCGAGGGCAGAGTGGTGCAGGTGCAGCCAGACGTGGGCAGGTACGGCGACCACAGTTACGTGGCTTGGGCGGAGGAGGGAACGGATGGCTGGGCGAGGCTGCAGTAGGCAGACCAGCTCCTGCTGGGGGACGGTCTGCAGGCTCCAATCTGCAGAACCGCTGTGAGCAGGGCTGGCTGCTGAGTCAGGACAGAGCAGACGGGCAGTGCCTGTCCCCGACCCACCCTCAGAATCGCCCTCGACGGCTCCAAGTTCACTGAACACAGCTCTGTGGCCTCCTGGCTCCTCGCTAGAGCTGGGATGAAGTGAGACCAGGAAGAGGGCTGGGGGCCTGTGGTACCCACCGGCCCGAGGAGGTTCCCTCTAATCCCCAGAGGCCCTTCCAGCCACAGGGCCCCAGGTCAGGGGCAGAGTCCTGGGCCCGGAAGAGCTGCCTTTCCGGAGGGAGGTGGGGTGCAGCGTAAAGATACCTGCTCTAAGTGGCCCTGACTGAGGACCAGCAGGTCCCTGCTTCTTGGGTCCTTCTGACCCCAAAGCCCACCAGGTCAGCAACAGAGATGCCAGCCCTTCCAGCAGCGGAGGGACCTTGGAAGCGAAGAGATGGAGGCCTAGAGCTTGGCAGTGTGACTTCCGCAGGTCTCAGAACCGCGTGAATTTTCTCGGGGTAGATCTCTGGACACACTCACTCCCAGCTGCTCTGATATCTGCAGCCCGGGAGGGAGCACGTGCCTCACAGCCCTGTTCGCGGGGGCAGCGAGGGCTTCCTGCAGCCCCGGGCAGTGCCTAGCGCTCTTTGACTGTGCCACAGGGCGGGGCCACCCTTACACCAGCGCCATGCCGGATACGAGGCTGTCCTCCTCACGCCTGCGCCAGGCCAGCTGTTCAACTCCACAGGGTGCGCGGGGCCCCCGCCCTCCTGGCCCCCTGTCCTCCTCCCATATTCATTCATCCATCATCCATCCACCTCCCCACCCATCCCCCTGTCCACTCAAACATCCTCCCTCCCTCCCCCCAACTCTAAATCCATCCACCCATCCAGTGAACAAACATTTATTGAGAAACTATTATGTGTCAGGCATCATGCTAGCCATCTGTCCAAATTCTGCCTCATTTCAATTCTTTTCCTTCCATTGTTTTTGTTCACATTTCTGAGGATCTATTATGTGTCAGGCACTTTCACATGTATCATCTTGTCTAATCGCCTCAAAATCCTTTCATGGGGCTTCCCTGGTGGCGCAGTGGTTGAGAGTCCGGCTGCCGATGCAGGGGACACGGGTTTGTGCCCCGGTCTGGGAAGATCCCACATGCCGCGGAGCGGCAGGGCCCATGAGCCACAGCCACTGAGCCTGTGCGTCCGGAGCCTGTGCTCCGCAACGGGAGAGGCCACAACAGTGAGAGGCCCGCGTACCGCCAAAAAAAAAAAAAAAAATCCTTTCATGGAAGGATGATCACCCTCCCCATTTCACAGATGGGAAAACCGTGGCTCAGCAAGGGGAACTGACCTGCCACGGTCTCCCAGTTGGGGTTTGGGTCATCTATCCAACTCCAGTGTGCAGCTCCAAACTCCTCTCCTTCCAGGAAGCCCTCCTGACCTTCAACACAGCCCAGCAACACAAAGCTCTTTCTTGTCACTCACACTCACTGCCTTAGAGAACAGAGAACGCCAGGCAGTTGCCTCCCCCCTACCTGGCTGTAAACCCTCAGAGGAAGGCACCCAGGCTCTGAGCTTTGGGCACCCTGTCCCGTGCTCTGCACAACAGCCAGCGTTGGTTCTGTGAATAAAGTGTGAACTGGATGAATCCACCTCCCTGATCCCCACTCCCCAACTTCCCGTGGATGCCTGGGGGCCATGCGTTTTTCTGCAGGGGTGGGGCTGCATCAGAAAGGGAACCACAGGGCTGGCGGAGTCAGTGGGGGGAAGGTCAGGGGACGGTGGACAAGTGGAAGGAGAGCTAGAGCCCTCAGCCAAGTCGGCTGAGCAAGACCCACGTGCCAGGCATCGCCCAAGGGCTCACATGCTTCCCTCACTTACTTCTCACAGTGATACTGAGAGATAATTAGTATTTCATCCCATTTTACAGGTGAAGAAGCTGAGAGCAAGGCTGTGAGGGAACCTGCCCACGGCTGCAGGGAGCAGGGCTGCTTACCCAGGCGGCCTGGCTCTGCAGCCACACTTTAGCTGCAGAGCTCTGCCCCAGCAAGGAACATAAGCTTTTTTCCTTCCCTGCGTCCACTGCTAAGAGCTCAAGCACATGGAATATTAACACATTTTCCACAGTCTGCTCACATAGTGTGAAAATAGTCCCTTGCATAACCCAGGCACTTTCTGTTACTTTCTTTCTCTGAAATAAAATCAAGGCTTGCTGGGTTTCAGATGCAGGCTGCACCCAGAGCTGGCTTTGACTGGACTATTCTGCTAAAAGTACAAGCAGTTCTTTTCGCTCTAGCCGGAGGCATAAGCCCTCACCACCGAGCTGACCAGGCTGATGTCTTCCCAGTCCGTCCCCAGGGAGGCGGTCCAGGGCAAGGACCCTCGCGCCAGCATGCAGGGCTCCAAATCCCACCACTACGTCCCCCTTGGGACGTCAGCCCCGAGAGGCAGGAACCTGTGCCTCAGTCACTCCTGACTCAGCATCAGGAACACGTGAGGAGTGAACAATACACGGATAAAAGATTTCCCATCGGGCTTCCCTGGTGGCGCAGTGGTTGGGGGTCCGCCTGCCGATGCAGGGGACACGGGTTCGTGCCCTGGTCCGGGAAGATTCCACATGCCGCGGAGCAGCTAGGCCCGTGAGCCATGGCCGCTGAGCCTGCACGTCCGGAGCCTGTGCTCCGCAATGGGAGAGGCCACAACAGTGAGAGGCCCGTGTACCACAAAAAAAAAAAAAAAAAAAAAGATTTTCCATCATTCCAGAGTGGGAGAGCTTCCTGCAGGGGGGTTTCCGAGGACCCCTCTCCCGTGAATCGACCTTGCCCCTCCCTCCTTTGACACCTGGCCAACCTCCCTTCAAGGGTACCTGTGCTTTTTGAGAGCAGAACAGAGAAGCTGACCAAACTGTTCCAAGACCTGGATCCCATCTGGGAATGTCCTCAGTGGGACATCAGATATGGAAACGGATAGAGACTTTTTTTGTCGAGTTTCCAGCCAACAAAGGATAAGCTGTCCTTTCAGAATATAGTGCCGAAACTTTGAAATATGCAGATGCCTGAGCTGAATTGTAAATGCAATCACTTAGCCCCAGCACACTCCCGAGGCGGGGATCAGCGCGTGCATGAATTATTCCTAGAAGCGCGGCCCCACTGGATCTGCAGACAGAAGTCTGCGGATAGAGCCAGCCCGGGTGAGGTCCGCTCCTCCCAAGGGAATTACGTGAGGGGTGTTTACCTCAGGGTGAAGCATCCCTGCCTCTTGTCCCCTGAAAATGCCAAGGCCCAGGTCTGCACAGCGCTAACCTCTGTGACCGGAAGTGGCCTCGGTTGTTCTGACTCACCAGTGTGGCCAGTTGGGGTCAGAGCCAGACCAGCAGGCAGAGGATCACAGGCAAAGAAGAGGAAAAAAAGCAAAACCAACATGCTCTTAATCTTCTCAGGGTGAGTGAAATGTAATTGCAGGCAGCTCCAGCAGAGGAGAAGGGAAAAGGTGATTCTTGTCAAACACCCCGCCGGCCGAGGCTGTGTGAGGCCTGGGCTCCTGTTGGGAGCACCGACTACCTTCTCACTTTCTGTAGTAAATCAACAACAGTGGGGGAGGTGTGAGACGGATGCAGGGGGATAAGGCCACTCAATTAATGACCCGGCGGTGGGTG
Organism: Hyperoodon ampullatus; assembly: GCF_949752795.1. Taxonomy (NCBI): domain Eukaryota; kingdom Metazoa; phylum Chordata; class Mammalia; order Artiodactyla; family Ziphiidae; genus Hyperoodon; species Hyperoodon ampullatus. The sequence goes on along the minus strand of NC_136926.1, from coordinate 1,405,369 downwards.
GGGGGGAAACGGCCAACCAATTAAATGCTGCCATTTTGAAGCAAGACCTGCCAGGACCCGTGATTAAACCCCTAGCGAACGGCAGCTATTCTTTCAGCCACGGTGGCTTGGACTGTTGGGGTCGGCAATGCAGGACAGTTTAACTCATAAAGCAGATTCAAGGTGGATGGAGATGGATGAACTCAAGCTGGAAAGGCCCCAGAACCAGCGGGGAGCTACTTCTGGAATTAAAACTCACAGTGACTTGGGAAAGCTTTCTGATGAAATGCACGTGCCCTACAGGTGGAATATGGTCTTCAAAATGGAGCTGCTCATGCACAGAAGGGGCTTGGAAACCCCTCTTGAGAAGCCGGCTCTCAGGGGTGGGCGGGCTGGGACAGGAGTGCCACGGAGGCAAGGGGTGGTCCAGTGGGGCGGCCAGCCCCTCTCAGGCCTCAGGAACCTTCCATGCGCTTCTCAGACTCCCACCCAGCGCCTTCTCCACGAGGCTCTCCTGCAGGCTCCACCCAAGCGTGTCATTCATACTTTTGTCACGTAAACGGTACTGATGAGGCAACCTCCCAGTGCCAGAGCTTGAGGCACTCGCTGTCCTCATGTGGCCTGTGCTCTAGTGTGACGTCTGAATCCCCGTCGCAGGTGGGGAAACCTTGGACGCCTCCCCAAATTCAGCTTCTCAGCTGTGACATCTGCCTACTGCCAAAGCAAGCACCACAGCACGGGGAGGACGGCTGCACGAGGAGATACTTGTTCCCTCTGTGGCCCGAGGGTCCAAGGTAAATGCATTCCCTCCACCCTTCTGCTTCTCACCTTCCCCAGGGGGCCTCCTGGTCCCAGGTCCTATAAGCTTCGATTATTAAAACTCATGGTGCTCAGACTCTTGGTAGGATTTCAGCTTCCCGATCTGAAACCTGGGCCCCGCTGCAGCAGAGGCAGCCTCGGGGACACACGCCCCTTGGCAACATGACAGCCCAGCTCCCCACTCTTCCCAGCCCTTCCTCCACGCCCACACCCCCCGTACCATCCCCTCCACTGCTCTCATGCAGACCCGGGCTTCCCAAAGTGTGGAGTCGGAACCCTGGCAGGACCGGCACGCAGGACAGGATTGTTGGCAGAAAATGAACACGGTGTTAAACAGCATTGACGCGCGCCCTGCGACTTATCCCCTTTTAAAGTCTGTCTCAATCTCCCGATTTCTTCAAGGAGAAAGTCTTGGTTTCATGCCAATATATCCCCCATACTTGAGAATCTCCCTTTTAACAAAGAGAGGGCAGGCTTCTGGCTCAGAGCCTCTGGTGACAGCTGCGTCACGCTGGAATTGAAGAGCATGATTTTGTTTCCATTGCGTTCATTCACATAGTCCCCTCCTGCTTATGGGTACAGTGGTGATTTGCAATTGTCTTTTAAAATAAATTTATTCTAAACAAAAACAATCAATTGTTTAGAGAGAGATCCGCTCACTCGCTCATCCAACAGGTATTTATAGAGCAGTAACTATATGCAAGGTACCTCCCTAGACCCTTGGCATTTAGAGTTGTGAAGAAAACAGACAAAAATCCCCACCCTGAGATGAATAGCAGAACAGGTGTTGTGCACAAATATGGTAAAATGGTACCAGGCTTCTGTGAATGCCTTTCGTTTGAGAGAGAGCGGGGGCAGCAAGTACCTCTTCCCAATGGAGGGGAAGTGGCGTTGGCAGGGCTGGCGGGAGGGGGCCTGCACCTGAGATGCCCAAGGCCCTTGCCCGATAGACCACAATTGGACCTTCTGCTATTTTAACTTGAACTTTTAATAAGTGCAGAAATGTAGATCATTCTGAAGCAAGTATGCTTTTAGCAGCTGCCACCACCAACTTTCTAAACAACCTGGGGCAAGTCCTTCTGTCTCACTGGCCCTCAGCTTTTCCATCTGTACAATGGGCCCATGGCTTTGACTTCTGACTGTAATGGCTTTGACCTCTGACTGTAAAGCACTTGGGCTGGGGTGGGTCTGGTTAGAGGGAATTAACGCACATGTGTCTGAATTTTAAAAACTAACCAACCCACCCAAATGGAAACCCTCCCATCCCATCCCCAGCTTGCATTCAGCCTCTGCTCCTACGGGGTCATAAGAAGGCAGAAGAGCTTGAACGTACGATCAACTGAATGGGACTCTCTTTCCCTTCTCACTGAGCTTAGAGGTTCTCCAATTCCACTTTCGAAAGACTCACTGTGCCAGTTGCAGGCAACGGAACCAGGGATAATGTATTTTATGTGCAGTTTAAGATATTCAGAAGGATGATTTTTGTCTATAAACATTTTTTCTTGCCTTGAGCACTGAATTTAGAAGCGAACTCTCGTGTACATACAGGATGTGACTACACTGCATTTCCTTAAAGAATATTTTCCCCCAGGGCCTGTGAATTTGAATCTACACTCACCACTTAATAAGTCTTTACTGAGGTCAAGAAGACATCTCGAGTAAAGGTCACTGGACCAGCTAAAGAAAGGGTGTGGGGAGAGATGGGGCCGCTGCTCCCAGGGACAGCCTTTCCTTCCCACCAGCTCCTTCAAGCCAGGAGAGGTATTTCTAGAAAGCAGTCAAAGCAAAGGAAATATAAGCCATAAATCAATTTTGTTTGGGTTTCTCCCTCTCCTTTCTAAACTCAGCTGAATTAGTGTCGACTAGAAACGCCAGGAATCCATTTCATATTTCTTGGATCTAAAACACAACAGACTCTAGTGCAAAGGGCAGCGGCTCGCCTCTTCCAGGAAGCATTCTTTGCCGTTCTTCAACATCCTTTAACACAGGAATCGGTGCCAGTTTGAAGGGGTGAGCACGGCTTTCACACAGCTTCTTGTGAACAACGGTCAACCCCACTCCTGCACTGTCCTATCCTTAGGGACCGACCTGGGATGAGTGTTAGAGTGGGGCTCTCTTGTCATTTCCAGGAACAAATACTGAATGACCCCTGGGTAAGATGCTATGGCCTAAGAGAGGGATGCAAGATGGACTCATCAAAGAGAGTGGCGTTGGGGGGAGGGGACACAGGGACGGGCAGCAGGAGGAAGGGGTGGGTAGAGAAAGGAGAAGGAGAGAGGGACACTGATGAGGAGGAAGAGGTTTGCTGAAGGGAAGAGGGAGGAAAGACTTTAAGAAGAAGAAAGGAGAAAGGGTGGGAGGAGGGGGAAGAGGAGAGCGAGGGGAAGGGAGAGAGGAAGGAGGGAGGAGCCGGGACACAGGAGAGGGAGGGGCTGGGGCGGGCCTGGGGATAACAGTCCACTTTCCCGAAGCCCTTCACCGTCTCCCATCAGTGTCGGGACAGTCGGTCGAAGGTCTTGGCTTTTTCTGCCTCCAAGAATCCTGGTCCCTTCTCACCCTGAAGGGTGGGGAGAACGGCTCTCGGTGCTGGGCTGGCCGTCATGATGTGACACAGCCCGACGCGCTGCCAGTGTTTTTATATAATCCTCTGATTTCCCCATAAAACAGACCATAACACCCTGGCAAGAACACTTCAATAAAGCTGTGTGCTATTACTGGGGCACGCCGCCTTCCCGGAGATGAATCACTGCCGGAATGGTCAAGTGGCAGTTGAACCAAACTTTTCTCCCTTTGTGGCTTCAGCTGAGCAGGAGAGATCAGAAAAGCCACGGAGCCCAGCACAAGTACCTCCAGAGAAAAATCAGGAGTTCGGGGGTGGTGAGAAGGTGCTTGGGAAGTCAGAGGATGCTCTGCCTTCCCTGAGCAGGTGGGCAAGGCTGCGGACAACTGCTGCCTCCCGGGCGTCACCAAGTCTCAGGTTCAGAGCCGCTGCTCCGAGGCCGGCTGGGCCTCCAGAAGAAAATCCTGAGATGACCCTCACATTGAGGCGGGGGGGCGACATGCAGAACAGGCCCTGCCTGTGCAAGCTGGCTCCCAGACAGCTCCTGCCGGAGCTGTTACTGATGCTGCCTGAGGGGTGTTGCTGGGTCTGCTGATGCAGAAACCAGAATAGCACAGGACAGAGGGGAGCCCACGAATGAGGTAAGCACAAACTTGCCTCCTTCCCCCTTGTACCTCGGCACCGAGTGAACCGAGGGGGGAGCAGCCGCTTCCTTCTGCTCCGCTGCATCCCCAAATGAAAAAGCACTCCTCCCCCTTCCCTCACCCCCGGCTGCACACTGGCCCTCACCCTCCTTGGCTCCCACTCTGACTCTCAGGGTGACCCACACCTGCTTGGGATGAAACAAGGAGCCCACCTCCAGGAGCTGGGCTTCCTGTAGAAGCTCCCAAGGACTCCAGGGTCCATCTAGGTAACTAACACCTGCCAAGCCCCTGCTAGGCCCTGGAGTCTCTTCATCCATGAGCCACAGGCTCACGGCCTCAGACGTGGCCCACGACTCTTTGTGGAGTGAGCCCCGAGCATCCCCAGGACAGGGGGCTGAACGGGCCCAGTGGCCGGGGGTACCTTTCTCCACCAACATTTAAGGACACCTCTGAAGGGCACTGTCACCACCCCACCTCTCTGCACTTCCTCCCCGAGGGATGGGAGTGAGTCCGGGCTAAGCCCCGATGCTCCACATCTCCCGGGGCATCACAGCTCTTGTCCTGGGCACCGCCTGCTCTTACTTAACGCAGGTCCTACAACCTCTAGAAGTTCTCTCACATCCCCTCGGGGGACAAGGCGGATTCCCCTCATGTGTGCTGGGGGGCGGGCAGTACTCAAGGGTCCACTGGGCGAGTGAATGCGTGAGTGGCCAAGCAGGCCAGTGCCCTCTGCCACACGGAGGCTTCATCGCTATCGGCCTCCTGCCTAATTCCCTCCCAAGAAACAGGAGTTCGATCCCAGCCCTGGTTGGCCATAGGGCTCCTGGGGTCCTCGGAGGGTCTAGCGGTCAGGCGCAGTGCAGCGTCCCAAGCACGGGGACGCTTCCCCCCCTGCCCAGCGCCCCTGTCCCGAGCGCGGCGCTGGCTCGGCTCACCGTTCAGCTGGGTGTAGACCACCTCCTCCAGGTGGTCGAGGCGTTGCAGAATGGCCTCGCGCTCCGCCAGCGCGCCCACCGTGGCGTGCCGGCTGCGCACCCGGCGGTCGGCGCTGCGCACGACCTGCACCGGCCCCTCTGAGCGGTCCTGCAGGCGGCAGTACACCGAGAAGAGGATGATGCCCACGAACACCAGGATGTTGACCGTCAGCAAAGTTTTGATCTTCCTGGCCACCGCCATGAACGCGGCTGGAAGCTGGGGGCTGCCTCACCCGCGGGGCATCCCCGTGGGCCCGGCGGCCGCAGGAGCCTCCGTCTGGCCCGCTGCTTCGGGGACCATGAGCCAGCCCGGCTTGCCGCGGGCTGGGGGCTGCGGACCCGCCGCGCGCTCTGCCGCCCGTCCCCGGGAGCTGTCCCTTCAGCACCGCCCGCGCCGGCTCAGCACGCCCCTCCGCCTCCCGGGTTCCCCACGCGCAGAGGCTGCGCGGGGCCGCGGATGCAGGGGGCACCCGGCATCCTCCGCAGAGGGGCGCGGCCCAGTCTCGGGGGCGGCGGGGAGGGGTCCTCGGGGCCCGGAGAAACGACGGAGGTGCGGGCCGGCTGGCGCTCGGCTGGCGTGCGGCTCCTGCCCGCCCCGCCGCCACGGCGCCGGTGCGGAGTGACGCGGCCGCCCAGCTCATCAGCATGCAAGCGGGGCCCGCACCCTCCCCCGTAGGCCCGCCCTCCCGGGACGCCCCCTCCGGGACCACCCTGCCGTCCCCTCCCTCCCCTGCGGGGCGCAAGGTCCGGCGCGCGCTCCGGGTGCCCGAGCAGGGTGGGGCGGGGCCTCGCGCTCAGGGGACCCAGACCAAGGGCATCCGGGCGGGGGCGGGGACGGGGGCGGAGCGCGCGCGCAGTCTCTCTCCACGCCCCCTCCCCAGACTTGACCGGCCGAAGCGGGGTCCTGGGGACCGCCTAGTCAAGGCGGTGTAGTCCGCGCGGATGAGCAGGGGTCGGCGGCGGCGTCTTTATGAGGAGGAGGGGGGACAGTAGGGTCAAAGCCACCTCGGTGGCTCGTCTCCCCCTTCCCTGGGCCGAACTGAATCTACTCCCGGCCTCTCTCCCCTTGCCCCTCTCTGGGGCTGAAGGCTGGGGAGAGCCGAGTCCAAGGACGGGTGGGCCGCGCTTGAGAGTCGGTGGTACCTAGGGGCACCTCCAGGCGCACCTCCAGGCAGACCTGCGAACCCCACCAGGAGGGGGGAAAGGCGCAGACCCTGGGCGTCGGGTGCTCCAGGTCGGGGTCCTCGGACCTCAGGGGAGAGCAAACCCGGCTCACCGCGTCTCTACTCCCATCTCTAATCTAGCCCCAAGCTCGCGTTTTATAGATGAGACAGCTGGGCTCCGTTGGAAACTAAGCGGCCAGAAGGCAGGGGGTTCTGTCTACTTCACGCTGTCTCACCAGTGCCTGATGTTTAGTTGGTGCTCAGTAAATATTTGTTGAGTGAATAATTGTGGGAACATGCATTAAGAGCTGGCTTTGTGGGGCTTCCCTGGTGGCGCAGTGGTTAAGAACCCGCCTGCCAATGCAGGGGACACGGGTTCCAGCCCTGGTCCGGGAAGATCCCACATGCCGCGGAGCAACTAAGCCCGTGCACCATAACTACTGAGCCCGCGAGCCACAACTACTGAAGCCCACGTGCCTAGAGCCCGTGCTCCACAACAAGAGAAGCCACCGCAATGAGAAGCCTGTGCACCGCAACGAAGAGTAGCCCCCGCTCGCCGCAACTAGAGAAAGCCTGCGTGCAGCAACGAAGACCCAACACAGCCATAAATAAATAAATATTTTTTTTTAAAAAAAGCTGGCTTTGTGCTGGTCCCTCACTGTACAGAGATGAATAAGATACTGGCCCTTGGGCTTCAGGGAGCTCTTGGCGTGTGTGCGTGTGTGCACGTCTGTATGCACGTGTGTCTCTGTGAGTGCATTTTGTTTTTTGGCCACATCACGTGGCATGTGGAACTTCCCTGACCAGGGATCGAACCTGTGTCCCCTGAAGTGGAAGCGCAAATTCTTAACCACTGGACCGCCAAGGAAGTTCCTCTGTGTGTGCATTTGAGTGTGTGTGTTCATATGTGTGTCCACGTATGTGCAATTGTGTGTCCAAAAGTGCATTTATGTGTGTGCATATGTGTACATGTGCATATTTGTCCATGTGTGCATTTATGTATGTGTCCATGGGCATGTGTCTATGTGTGTGTTCATGTGTATATGTGTGTGTATCCATGTATGAGTGTTTAGGGGAACTTTGGGGCTTCTGGCTCTTAGTCCAGTGCTCTTTTTCTTTTTTTTTTTTTTTTTTGCGATACGCAGACCTCTCACTGTTGTGGCCTCTCCCGTTGCGGAGCACAGGCTCCGGACGCGCAGGCTCAGCGGCCATGGCTCACGGGCCCAGCCGCTCTGCGGCATGTGGGATCTTCCCGGACTGGGGCACGAACCCGTGTCCCCTGCATTGGCAGGTGGACTCTCAACCACTGCGCCACCAGGGAAGCCCCCAGTGCTCTTTTTGCAAGCATACATTTCTAAACGTCAGACATACTAGCCTATCCAGCATGGAGGTTTTGTGCCTCTTGGTAGATTCTCTTGAGCCGAAACATCCCTTGCTCCTCTCCCTCATCAAAACTTTCTTTTCTTTCTCAGGGAGTTTGTCCAAGAAATGCAGAAGACCATCATCAGGAAGGACCCAGCCATTGGGACTTGAGGCCAGCTGTCTACAGGGTGTTCACCAGATAAATCACTTGTTCTGAGAGGAAGCTGGGATTCTGTTTTTCATCATCATTCTGGGAGAGTCTCACAATGCAGCAAGTTTGATAAACACTGGTCTGTTCTTGATAAATAACCATCCCCCGTCCCTCCTTAAGAAATACTGTATTTTTCTGTTTATAAAATGCCAAGTTGTAAGATGTTTCCCCATTTTACAAGGATGGCTTTTGGAATAAAAATACAAACGGCTAACATTTACACAGTTGGTAAGATTGTGCCAGACCCTGTTCTAGGTGCTTTATGGCCATTAACCGATTAAGACCAACAGCAACTGGCATGACCTAATTAAACTATGAGGAAACTGAGGCAGTGAGAGGGCAAATGCCTTGTTCAAGGTCACATCAAGGGCAAAGCATGGATCTGGGCTTCAAGCCCAGACAATTTGGCTCCAGAATCAAATTTATTAGCCACTGTCACTCAAGAAAAAAAAAATCAAGCACTTTTCATTATATGTCTATTGAACATGATGTTAAAGTGTTTTTGCAGAAGGAAGCATTATTTTGGTCATGTAAATACATTGTGCTGCATTCTAAGGTTTAGCAGGAAATGATACATCCCCAATATGCATTAATATATGGCTACATTTCATTTGAAATACAAGCACATTGACTTGGGAAAATTGGGGGGTACTTTGCAGGGAGGGAAATGCATCAGTCCAGCAAACTGGCATTCGTTTGATTTTTTAAATCTACTGAATGCTCAGCAGTGAGTTGTGAGATGTGCTGCAGTAATGTGGATCTAACGCAGGGCCATGGAAGGAGAAGAACCACCCCCCTTCCACCATGACCATCTTCCCTCTGACGAAGCTCTGGCTTCCCAGGGGCTTCCTCAGATGCCAGCCCTTCAGAAGCCGCAAGGGAGCCTGCAGTCCAGAGTGCTGATTTGCCAGCCTGGGAAAACCCTCACTGGAATTGCGGATACCAAGTGCGAAGGCATCCACGGGACTAAGGGAGTCTTGTGGTCACAACCTTGCGGAGGGCAGGCGTCTGTGCTGGTGCAGGCCACGGGTAGGCGGAACCATGGAAACACGAAGTGGCCCTGGGGAGGGACGTGCTAGGTCCTCTGATGGCCTTGAAGTCAGCCCCCCTCCCGAGGTTTGCCTTGAGACAACACTCTTGTCTGAACAGCATTCACTCTGAGTTGGGCCTTGCCCTTTTGTGGACCACAAACTCAAACTCAAGATTCACTAGATGATTCTCTCCTAGCTCATGGAGAGGAGGGCACTTCCTGTTCAGAATTCAGCCTGAGTATATGGCCTGCGGTGTTTTATTATCTAAACGTATCAGTCAGGAGAGCCTGGATGATGCTGCGGAAACAAACGGCCAAATCTCAGCAGCTCAAACAATGCAGGGCTATTTCTCGAACAAGCTGCATATCCACGGGGGTCAACAGGGGAGTTCTGCTGACTACTCACCTCGGGACCCAGTCTTCCGAGAGCAGCCACCTTGAGGGTCGCCTGCAGTGCTTAGGAGGGCCTCACGCTGGTCACTAAACCCCCAGCCTAGACGTGACACCTGCTATTTCCACTCAAAATGTATCATCCAGAAAGTGTCATGTGGACCGCCCTGCACGAACAGCTGGGGTAGAAGTGAAATTCTACTGTGCACTTGGAAGAGGGCGATCTGGAGATATTTGGGTAACACTCAGGATCTGCACAGCAAAAACCTTCCAGAAAATTAGGATTTTATTCCAAACTCCCCCCACACTCCCAAATACCAGGCTCCCCAGGGTAGCAACACATGATTGTTGTCAAATTAAAATTTAATGCAACCATTTTATGGAAGACTAAAGCAAAAAAACCAAAAAAGTGCAGTGAATTTTGGTTTAGACAAGACTCATTGATGAGGTTGGATCTCAGGCATCTGCTCCTGAGCCAATATCCTCTGAGAATTGAAAGTTGAGCTTCTGAATGATGGGGCTCCTCCCCATGGGGATTCTCAGCTGGCAGGGGCCCAAGACGAGGGCAGAGGTTGTGCAGGCCAAGTTCTCGCTGAGCAATTGACCCCCAGACGCGGAGCTGCAGGAACGCTCCAACAGCTCCAGTTCATGACCAGAGACAAAGTGGGGAGCTAATGACACCCCAGGATCCCAACTCCAGTCTTGTCTTCCCCTGCCTCTGACTTAGGCCACCAGATCTGACTCTAAGCAGCTTTAAAGAGGCAACAGAGATGTTGGCAGAGTCGCTTCATTAACCACAGAACCCTTCGGATGCCCCCCATGCCAGCTGGTGGGCCCGCAGCCCTTTACCCCCACAGATGGGTACATCAGTCCTCGGGCAGGTGATGCAGGTCCACAGTGGGTGGAGAGGCAGGGAGATTTGAGATCTACAGGCCAGGCCACCACCTGCCTTCTCCGGGCACAAAGGGCACCTTCCACTGAGCCAAGAGAGGAAAGTAGTGCCAGGATGACCAGAAGGTGAGTGCAAGGGGTGGGAAGGGGGGAGCGGGGGGCTGTGAGGGAGAGAGATGGACAGGGAGAGAAAGAGGGGAAGGACGGGGAGGGCGGAGGAGAAAGAGAATTCGGTGGGAGGTGGGGTGGAAAGGAGCGTCCACCGCAATGGAAGACGCTGGGTGTCGCTTCCTGCTGTCATTTCTCCCCAAGGCATTCTAAAATGGTGATCGAATTTGCAAGCGTCCTCACTGCCTGCATCACCTCTGGCCCTTGGGCTCGGAAGCTATAACCCAGCTTCACACCTGCTCCAGCACACAGCACCGTCTACTTCCCGACAATAATTGTCAGCAGGTTCAGATGTCTGTTCCTCACTGGTCTCACGTAAAACAAAAACCTCATCTAGGAGGCCTTCCCTGTCTGACTCTTAATTTATTTACCAGACACTTAAAGAGCGTTTACCACATGCCAGACACTGGTCCAAGTACTTTACAAAATGCATTCACTTAACCCTCATAGCAACCCTCAAAGGGAAGCGCCATTATGCCCATTTTGTAGATGAGGAAATAGAGGCACAGAGAGGTTTAGTAACTGCCTAAAGTCACACAGGTATCGGAGATGGAGCTGGGATGCAACCCAGGCCACCTGGCTCCAGCTTTTAAACTCTACGCTCAGATGCCTCTGCTGCCAGTAAGCTATCTAAAATATATTCTTCCTTTTGTCATAGTGAAGATTAATCTCTCCTGTTTCCTACTCGCCCATAATGCTAACTTGTCCCTTCATCACAGGTGCCTGGGCTGCTGAATCATTAATCCACCAAGATATTCAAAGCGCCACCAAACAGCAGCTTAAATCAACAGCATTCAGCCATTCAGCAGGTGCGTCTACAACCAAGGCAGGGCTCACAGGTCAGGCTCATCTCTGCTCCATGACGTCTGGGGCCCCAGTTGGCATTAAGGAGTGGAATGGGATCATATGAAGGTTCATTCACTCGTGGCTGTTGTTGTGGCCAGTGGTTGGCTGGGACCTGGGCTGGGCTACCGGAACACCCATGCCGGCCCCTCCGCTCACACTGGCCCCTCCACGTGGCCGGGGCTTCCTCACAACGTGACTGCCAGTTCCGGGACCAAGCCTGCCTAGAGGGCCAGCCACACTGCCTCTTGTGACCCAGCCTCAGAAGTCACACAGTGTTGCTTCTGCCACCCAGATTGAGGGGAGGGACACAGACAACATCTCTTTGTGGACATGTTTTGGAATCACTCTACCTGGGGACCTCTCCCCTAACCAGTCTGATGAAATGTCTCTTGCTCACACCTCCCAGCTGTTGGAAGGATATGGCTCAAGTCTAGCTGCACGGAGGACCAGTCCTCAGTGGAGCCAGGGGTCTCGTTCGTATGGGCATTATTCTTGATCGCAGTTAGGTTTTAACAGCTACCCCACTTGAGCAGGTGAGTCTAATGTCATAAACCCCGGGCTGGAGTCCCAGCGGGGCAGATGCCGTCAGTTGCTGACCCAGCCTCCCTTCCTTCCCTGATGCAAGAGCAGCAACAAACGCCTCTTGGCCACAAACGCCTATTTCAGACCAAGAAGTAAATCTTGATTAGTTGAAACCAACCCATGATAGGTCTATGGAAGGTGCTATGGTCTGAATGTTTGTGTCTCCCCCCGCCAAATTTCATATGTTGAAATCCTAACCCCCAAAGGTGATGGTATTCGTAGAAGGTGGGGCCTTCGGGAGGTGATTAGGTCATGAGGTGGAGCCCTCATGGGTGGGGTTAGTGCCCTTATTAAAGAGGCCCCAGAGAGCTCCCTCGCCCCTTCCACCATGTAAGGACACAGCCAGAAGTCGACAGCCTGTAGCCCTGGAGAGGACCTTCACCTGACCATGCTGGTGCCTTGATCTTGAACTTCCAGACTCCAGAACTGTGAGAAATAAGTATCTGTTGTTTATAAGCTACTCAGTCTGCAGTATCTTGTTATAGCAGCTCAAATGGACTAAGACAGGTGGTCATATTAGCCAGCTGTGACCTAGAGTGTAGCCAGAAGTCTTCAGGGTAGAGCTTGTAGGAAAGGTTTTCTTCCGTGATTAAAAGGCACTGATTCTACTGATCTGGCCAATTTTCCCTTTCCCCCTTCCATTTGTCCTCTCTGGAACTCAAATGTGATGCCTGGAGGGACAGCAGCCCTTCGGTAACCATGAAACTACAAGCATATGGATGAAGGTCAACACCCATTAAGGATGACAAAACAGAAGAATGAAGGAGGAAGGTCCCGACAGCATCGCTGAGCAGCTCTCCAGGACGGGGCTGCTGGCCTGTGGAATCCTGTTATGTGAAACAAATGAACTGCTATCGCTTGAGCTGCTATTAGCCAGGCTTTCAGCCCTGCATTCCTAATTAATATACCTCATGAGCTGCTCCACGGTTTGGGGCCGGCTGAACCACTCAATCATCCACCACAAGCACAACTTCCATGGTCCCCTGACTCACTAACCCCCATAAATGTCTACCGCCCTAGCTGGAGAACAAGGGTGATGTGTCTTCCCTGTCCTGTGTTCTGAGCAAGGAGTTTTTAGTGACTGCCACTAGCAAACTGTTGCCAAAGCAATACTTATAACCTGGATCTGCCCTGAGTACCCATGGCCTCTGCTTGGGGCTGTGTGCATCCAGGGCTGTCACTTCGCCCAGGGCACCCAGGCTAGTCCAAGGCCAGAGGCTGCAGGCAACTTGGTGCCCTTGCAGTGAAAGAGGCAGGGAGGGAGCTTCCCATGACCTTGGCTGTCCTCACCCTCAGAGCCTTGTCATCAGCCGAGTGCCCTGTGGGTTGAGGAGGGGCACCTGCACCCAGGTGGGAATGCTGCTGCAGGCTCTGCCAGCCCCACATGGCACCACCCCCATCCTACCTGTGCCCACCTTGCCTGGGCGTGGCTCAGCCCACATCTGCTCCTCTCTGATGGGGCCCCTTCTGTGGTCCGTGCTGACCTGGAATCTGGCCCCCGTGGAGTAGATGGACCACCAGGGCCTCCTGAATCCCTGTCCCTCTCTCCTGCCCTCTGTGGCTAAGCTTCCTGGTGCGGCTGCCTTCACTTCCTGCTTGGATTCCCATCCTTGGTTCCTCCTTCAGTGGCACCCCTGCCTTTCCACCAGAAGGGCTCTCGTGAAGACACTTGCCAGACTCAGGGACCCGCTCTCACTTCCTCCCTCATGCCCCCCCCCCGCTGCACTGGGACGTGTTTAACGATCAGCTCTGCAGGGGGAAGAGAGCAGTTGTGTAGGGTTTGCCAGTTTCCATGGTGTAAATACTCCCATCATGGCTGGTTTCAAGCTGGCAATGTGACACCACTGAACGTAGACTTGGGGACAGGCCCAGTCGGGCTTTGTGCACTGGGTGGAGCCCCACCGCCCGGCCAGCCCCTCTCTCGGTGGCCCTGACACCAGGTCGCTCACCTTTCTCAGAAACTGTTCTCCAGCTTGGGTGGCACCACCCTTCCTTGGATTCCCTCCTGTGCCTCTGGCCTCGCCTTCTGGGTCTCCTGTGGGGACTGGTCTTCCCTGCTCAGCCTTGAAGTGTGGCGCTCCTCAGGGCCCTGTCCTTAGACCTTTCTTCAACGCACTCCACCCGACTGCATCCACACCCGCTTCCATTTCTGTCCGAACGTCCCAAGTCAGCATCTTCTTCCCATATTGTGGAGCTTAGGAGAAAAGCCTGCAGATACAAGACCAGAATGGCAGAGACCTCAGCGAGATGGAGATGCCGACTCCCCGGGTCTGTCCAGGTGACTGGTCCCATCCCGGTCTCTGCCCATCTTGTGGTTCGGTGGTCCGCACTTCGTAATCCTCATTCCACACCACACCTTTCTTTCCTTCCCAATCAGACCACACAGTGCAGGTCTTCATCACCTCTTCAAGTTGGTCCCCGTGGGCTTCCCTGGTGCGCAGTGGTTAAGAATCCACCTGCTAATGCAGGGGACACGGGTTCAAGCCCTGGTCCGGGAAGATCCCACATGCCGCGGAGCAACTAAGCCCATGCGCCACAACTACTGAGCCTGCGCTCTAGAGCCCGCGAGCCACAATTACTGAGCCCACGTGCTGCAACTACCGAAGCCCACGCACCTAGAGCCCATGCTCTGCAGCAAGAGAAGCCACTGCAATGAGAAGCCCGCGCACCGCAATGAAGAGTAGCCCCTGCTCACCGCAACTAGAGAAAGCCCACACGCAGCAACAAAGACCCAACACAGCCAAAAATAAATAAATTAATTTTTTAAAAAAAGTTGTTCCCCATGACCCCCATCCCTCTTGCCGTCCGTCATCGATGGTGGCATGAGGATTCCTTCCAAAGCACAGCTCCAGCAGGGGTGCCACACTTCCTCACATGCTTCCATGGCTCCCTAGTGCCTCCAGGATAAAGTCTGCCCCGGCAAGCCTCAGGCCTCTGCACGCTCGCCCTCTGCTATGTCCCCAGCATCATCTCTTGCAGCATCACCACTGGCCGATAAAATGGAAACCTGCGCTGTTTCCCCAACACCCTGCCCCGTGCCCCTGTGCTCGAGCTCAACTGTCCCTTCCCAGGAATCCCCGGACACGGCTGGCTGGTAATGGTGTCATCACTACCAATTTGCAAACAAGGAAACTGAAGCTCAGAGACGTGAAGTGACCAGCCAGGCCACACAGTGGGGAAGCTGCACAGCCAGGATCGGCACAAGGGCAGTCGTATGCCAGGTCCACACCCCACCAGGAGGCTCTGCTTCGTTGGAAGCGAACTTGGATCTCAAGACATCCAGAGGGCGGGGCCTCAGTCATGCAGGCCCAGGGCTGCCACCTCCCCCTTACCTGGAGGACACATTTTGAGGTGCCCGGTGTGCTGCCAGGACGGGATAAGGGGGCTCAGCCAGTTCCTGAGGCCCAGGAAGACCACGACGAAGGGCCTTTGCCCAGGGTTCCTGCTGCTGTCATGCTGGGAAGTGATGTGACCTGGGTCAGCGTGCTATCAAAGACAAACAGACATCTTTGCATCAGGAACATGAAATTACCATCATCTGCAGAGGGAGGTCTTTGATTTCCCTTCCTGCTATAGGTAGAATCAGCTCAGAGCTCACAGAGGACACTTCAGCTGGAAAAGGCCATTACTGGACACTCTTCCTTCTGCCAGAGGAGAAAATCTCCGCCTAAACAGTTTTCATTTCCATCGGCTCCCAGGCCTGGAGTAGACCTGTAAGCTGGCCAGCCCGCCTTTATCGGGTCCCTTGAAAGGGTCTAATAACCTAGGCTGACTTGAAAATACAGCATTCACAGTTTCCAGGGACCCACGGCTCCCAGTGGATTCACTGCCCAGCCTTCGCGGGGTCCTGTCCAAGCAGAGGGAGGCTGCGGCCTCTGGGGAGCAGCCGCAGCACGGAGCTGTGGGTCGCCGATGGCTGCGGTGTGCTACCCACGCAGTCGCCAAGGCCGGCCGGAGTCAGACCTTCGTGGGCCGCGGCTCCCAGGGCGGCATGGGGCGCCGGTGAGTGAGCGAAGGTGGCCCCGGGCCACACACGCCCCTGAGAGGCTGGGAGCGTCCAGCCTGGACTTTCGTGAGCTGACGGCGGGGTCTGACCACAGAGGAAGCCGGGGGACACACAGTGGCTCGGGAGCGAGCAGAAGGCCCCCAGAAGGGGCCTCTGTCCCGGGGACATGCTCTGTGGCTCCACCTGACCTGGAAAGATATCAGCGTCGGGGCGGAGTTGGAGGAGGTTGTAGACACAGAACAATTGCACGATAAGATCGGGGTTTTTCCCCAGCTTTATTGGGGTATAAATGACAAATAAAAATTGTAGATACTTAAGGTGTACAATGTGATGATTTGATTCGCGTATATACTGTGAACCGATCACCACAATTAAGCTAATAGCACATCCATCACCCCACTTCGTACCATTCCGTGTGTGCGGTGAGAATAATTAACATTTCCTCTCAGCAAATTTCAAGTACACAGTGCAGGGTTGTTACATATAGTCCCCACACTGTACGTTAGATCCCACCTGCACCTGGAACTTTGTGCCCTTTGACCAGCATCTCCCCATTCCCCCCCTCCCACCAGCCCCTGGAAACCAGCATCCTACTCTTTTTGCTTCTCTGATTTCAGCTTTTATACAGATTCCACGTGTAAGTGAGATCATACAGTGTTTGTCTTTCTGTGTCTGGATTATCTCACTTAGGTCCATCCATGTTGTTGTAAATGACAGGATTTCCTTTTTTTAAGGCTGGAGCATACTCCTTTGTACACACATGCGCACACACACCCATGCCACACATGTTCTTAACATGGCCTTCTTTTTTGTAATATTTATTTATTTATTTGGAGTCTTAGCCACTGGACCACCAGGGAAGTCCCAACATGGTCTTCTTTTTAAGCTCCATGTAGGAACAGAAGCTATCTGAGGGGCCCTCTGACTGCTCAGTCGGCAGCCTCGCAGGGGGACGGGGGTGCTGAGGCCTGGACAGTGACCGGCCCTGTGGTGGACTTCTGTTTTTTTGCCACCCACCCGTCACCCCTTCTTCTGGAAACAATGTCTGTTTGGGGGCGCCACCCCTCATTCAGCCACAGTCCAGGGGCTTGCATGGCTCCCCTCCCACCCTGCACTCACCCCGTGGCAGGCAGGCATCAGGTGGGCGGATCAGACGCTGCGCTGTGCTGGTGACCATGATCGGCTCGCAAATGGACAGTGACCAGGCTGTTGGATCTGGTCAGAGGTGACCCAAGACTTCCGCTTGAGTGACCAGGAAAGACGGATTTGGGGGCTGTGAGCTGTGACCCTGGTGCAGCCAGTGCCGCTGCATGGAAATAACCCAAAGGACGATGCAGCCAACCCCTGGGGAAACTACAACCTTGGGATGGGAAGAGCTAAGACCCTGAGGCAGTGATTGAGCCTCTGGATCAATCTATGCCTGAAGCCAGTACACGACTGTGTCAGTTCAGTGCCAGGACCAGATGAGAGGTACAGGAAATCTATTGGAAGAGATGCCTGCAGAGGGTGAGAGGGAGGAAAGCAGAGTGGGCAGGGACGTCCTCAGGCCGAGCAGGTCTGGCCCCTGCGGGACAGCAGGGGGAAGGAGCACCAGGGCCGGGGAGCCCAGTCGGAGGTGCAGCTGGGAAGTCTCAGCCAGGCTGACGGCGTCCTCAGGCCAGCGCCGCCCCACGTCCCGCAGGAAGGCCTGCGCCCATCCCAGAAAGAGACTTCACAAAGGAGGAAAGACAAACAAACGGCCAGTGCACTTATGGGGAAACCGAAGAAATCCAGATTACAACGTCCATAACTATCACTGTAACCGCTAGACCGGCTGGGGCTGAAAGAACAGCATGAGGTCACGGGGAGGGAGGGGGGCGGGCACTGCCTCTCCCGCTGCAGGGAGAGTAAGTGGGCGCTTTCTGGGGGTGACCTAGCCCTACCGACCCAAGTGCCCACAGTCACAGCCCGCCTTTGACTGCAAAACCACTTCTAGTCATGTGTGCTTCCAAAACAGAGATGTGAACAAAGACAGGCGTGCAAGGAGATTTCAGTGCTGTTTCAGGATGGGGTGGGGATCGCTTTTTTGCCGGGTGTGCACGTGTGTGTGAGTGTGTGCAGTGTGTGTACGTGGAGGTGACTTGCAAGTGGGTGTGTGCTGCGCGTGCTTGCACACAAGTGTGGTGTGTGTGACTGTGTGCGTGCGCGTGCCCGTGTGTGCCCCCCCGCGGCGACAGGGCTTGACTGACTTGGCCGGAGTGGGTGGCATGCGGCCGGGTGGAGAGGGGAAATGCTGGTTTGCATAAGTCACCAAGGCTGCTTTGCAGAAAGGAAGGCCAGGGTCAGAGGCCAGGAGGCCGCAGCGCGTCGTCTTGGCGTGACAGCCTGACGTCTGCGCAGACTTTGGTTCTTCTGGGCACGGAGGATGGGCGCCACGGCTGGGCGGCAGGGACGGAAAGCGGGCTCGCATCTCCCCGGCGACCGGGGTGCAGGCGTGTCGCTCTTGTCTCTGGAACCCTGACCTCATGCAGTCAGGCTGCCGCGCCTCTCAGGGCCCACATGCACAAGCATCCCCCCACCGCGCACCCCCGGAGCTGCCGTCCTGCAGTCTGACGTCCGCCCCGTGGTGGCTGTGACCCCACACGGGCCTGTCCGAATGCAGAGGCCCTGGCCCTGCCCGAGGAGCCGTGGAGGCCCCGGCGCGGCCCCTTCTCTGAGCCAGACACAGACCCACACCCTCGGCAGCTCGGGCCCCAGCCTCACTCACACGGAGCACAGGCGCTGTGCACTGGGGAGGGCCCGCGGCTGCACGTAGCAGAGGGGGTCTGAGCAGCCGGCAGGTGCCCGGCTCCCTGGAGGAAGCCGCCGAGCAGGAGGCCCTGACAGGTGAAGAAGGGAAGGGTCATCCCGCGAGAACCTGCTGAGGACGGGCTCCGCGCGGGGTCGGGGAACCTTCTGGAACCGGGGGCAGGCTGGAGTGGCTGAGCCTCGGCAAGAAAGAGGGAAGGGGCGGTCAGGACGAGGCAGGGAGGCCAGAAGCGTGCAGCCCGAGGCACAGCTTGACCGCGTCCTGGACGAGAGGGGCGAGTTCCCATCACGAGGGCATCTCACGCTTCGTCAGAGAAGGTCAGGCTTTCTGCCCTGCGGTGGGCGGTCGGGGGACAGAGTGCGAGCTCACGCAGCGTGGCTGGGAAGCGTCCAGCGGGCGGGTTGGATGTGCAGGAGAGCGAAGCGAGGGCGGAGATGACACGGGCTGGAGGGGCTTCCGCAGCCGGGAAGAGGCTCCCCGGGGGGGAGGAGGGGAGAGCTTACCCCGTGGAGAAAGGAGCAAAGGCAGGCGCAGGCAGGGCTGGTGGCAGGAACTCCAGGCTTCATGGCTTCGGGTTTCTCCCTGGAAGAGGTGCACACTGGTGTCCAAGAGGAAGGGGAGGAGGGGGACCTGTCGTGCTCCTGGGGACATGGGTGACCCCGAGCCTGGACCGGGCGCGGACAGGGCTGACCTGACTTCTCTGAAGTCTCTGCGCTGCCTTGCAGGGCCCTGGCTGAAGCTGTGAGCAGTCGCCTGCGGGAGAACAGGTGGGGCAGGTGGGTCGCAGCGGCCTCCGGCTGTCGTGGGCCGAATGGCAGCCCCCCAAACGCACATCCACGTGCCAACCCTGGGGCCTGTGAATGCGACCTCGTTTGGAGACGGGGTCTTTGCAGGTGGAATTAAAGTGAGGATCTTGAGATGAATCATCCTGGGTTAGGGCAGGCCGTACAGCCAGTGGCTGGCTCCCTAAGGGAGGAGAGAAAGGGAGGATGGGGGCCCACGGAAGGGAGGCCAGGCGAGGCCAGAGCAGAGACCGGAGTGCGTGGTCCACAGGGCCGGGGCCGCCGCTCCAGGAGCGGGAGAAGCAGCAGCAGATCTGCCCTCAGATCCCCCAGAAGGAACTGGCCCTGCGACACCCAGGTCTCAGATTTCTGGCCTCCAGAACTGAGAGAACAAACTCCTGTGGTTTTCAGCGCTCAGGGAATTCATAACAAGACTTTAAAACAAGCTTCAAATATAAACAGTGATAACAATGGACATCAGAATACATGAGGGAAGTCCTATTTTCCTGAACAGTCTGTGGCGGACCCTGCAGGCATGAGGTTAGACAGGGAGTGTCTGCCAGTGGGGGAGGGAGGTGACTTTATTTCATTGGATGTTTATATGGTCCTCACTGTTGCCAGGGCTTCACAAATCTCATCTCCGGCCAACTGTGGCCCCAGTGTTGTCAGAGGTTCCAAAATTTTCAAGAAAACTAGACATTTCAAATTCCACATGAAATTTCTCAGTATTTAAATGTTGGCAAGAAGCAGCACATGCTAAAATGCTGTGGGTCAACACCGCGTCTGAGACACCTGGGGCAGCTTCTCTGGAGACCACACGGGGCTCACACCCGCTCTTCACCCGGGAGCGACCCTCCGGTAAGCAGCGAGGGCTGCCGGGGGCTGGTTGACGTCCCGCTGGGGCTTGAAACTGGCCGTGGCGGGAGGTTCACACCACAGACCCTGGCAGAGGCTGCAGCTCCCGCCGCCCCTCCACCTCCACCCCACAGTCTCGGCCCCTTGCTAACCCCTTGCTCCCCAGCATGCCCTCCCCACCAGGGCCAGCTTGGCCCTCTCTTCCCCACAAGCAGGGCCCTTTTCCATGCAATGACCACAGGGATGTGGGCTAATGTCACGCTCTCCCCACCTCTAATCCACGGGCCCAGAACCTGCATAGCCCGCCTGGGCTGACCCCGCTCTCTCTGCCTTGGGTGCGGTGGGCCGCCTGCTTGGCTGTCTGCCTGCACTTTTCTCTCTGCTGGGGTCACTAAGGGGATGAGATCCACACCTGGAGGTCCTGGCTGCAATTCTGGGAGGGAGTCTGCCTGAGAATACAGTCAACGCCCAGGGCAGCAGGACTGAGGGAGGGAGGGAGGGAGGAAGACGGAGACACACACACACACAGAACACCCATAGTGTAGGGAATCCATGCCTAGCACATGCATACACACGTGTGCAGTCCCTCCCCACTGTTGGAGGATTCCGTCCTTGCGCCTGTGCCTGCCCACTGGAATCTATCTGTAACCTCACGATCAGTACTCGTGGCTCTTACTGGTCACTCGGGGACGTGGCAGAGCTGGAGAGACGTGACTGGCCCGACTCACGTTTTCCTGGCAGGGGCGGAGCCAGGCAATGCTGCCGTCTTGTGTCAGCTCTGGGGCTGTAAGCAAGTGCACTTCGTGTCTGTTTAGGGCCATGTTTTTTGCATTTTTGTGCTTTCTGTGGGTGATTTCACTGTTTAAAACAGCCCTCAGCACAGAGCTGAAGCGCCATCCAGTGTCCTAAGGACAAGAAGGCTGTGATGTGCCACTGAGAAAATGCGTGTCAGAGGGTTTTTTTTTTTCTGGTGTGGTCACAGCGCTGTGGACGTGAAGTCCACATTCCTGAATCAACAACATAGATTGAGATTTCTTTAAACAGAAACGCACATAAAACAAGGTTATGTATTGATTATTTGATGAAAATGTTGTGACCAGAAGCTCACAGGAACGCAACTCTGTTTTACCCCTAAGAACAGCAGTTTAGTATCCGCTGATTCAGTATTTGCAGTGACTTTATAGAACGTAACTACTGAGAATAATGATAATAGACCAAATACACAAACATGTGTGTATATGTGTGTGTGTGTATATATATATATGGGTGTAAATTGTAATGATATCATTTAAGCCCCTGGATCCAGCTATGTCTGAAGCCCTAGAGCCATCACACAACCCCTGGTTATATAAATCAGTACATTTCCTATTTTGGTTAAACTTGTGTGGGCTGGGACTCTACTGCTTGCTAACAAAAGCTTTCTTTTTTAAAAAAATTAATTTCCTTTTATTTATTTATTTACTTATTTATTTAGTTTTGGCTGCGTTGGGTCTTTGTTGCTGCGTGCAGGCTTTTCTCTAGTTGCGCCGAGTGGGGGCTACTCTTTGTTGCCGTGAGCGGGCTTCTCACTGTGGTGGCTTCTCTTGTTGTGGAGCGTGGGCTCTAGGCGCACAGGCTTCAGTAGTTGTGGCTTGCGGACTCAATAGCTGTGGCACACGGGCTTAGTTGCTCCGCAGCATGTGCAATCTTCCCAACAAAAGCTTTCTTACTAACACATTACCCAGGATGTAATTTCTTAGTTCTAAGGAGGGGTCTCCCTGGGAACCCCAGAAAGATCTTTACTTGCCAAGCCCTTTGTCCAAGCTGACAGCAGGAAAGCTCAGCCCTTTCGGTGACATGTGGAAGCAGTGAGAGTCAGGGTAGGACACGGGCCCCCCTGTGGGCCATCTGACATTCCTCTCCACTCTGGGCGGTCTCCCCAACTCTGGTTTTCCAGCTGAACCCCCCAAGATAGGCAACAAAGCAGAGCCAGCATGCAGGAAGATTTACAACAGACTTTTGTACACGCGTGTGTGCTCGGGGATGCAGTGCCCCAGCCGCTGCCTTTCCTTTCATTTAGTGTGAAGGAGCAAGCGGGTCCCAAACGGCATGTCCTCAGTCCTCATAAATCAGACATCTCTGAGCACCGGCTGGGACGGCCAGCTCTGGGCGGGGCGTCACTACCCTGCTCCCGGCTTTCTTCTGGCCAACGGAACGGTCCCGAGAACCGGTGGGTGGGGAGACCCCTTCCAGAGTGCAGGGGTGGGTGTCAGTGCACCCTCTGTGATGCATCCATGGAGGAAGAATGCGTGGGTGGGCGTCCACGAGTAGGAAGCTATTCTTCCCGCTTGTCTCAGAGTCCCAGCTCCAGGCACCCTTGACCTGCTGACCGCCGTACGCGGCGTTCACCCGACTCGCACCTCCTCGCCTCTCAGGCCCGAGCTCTGGTGTCATCGCCCCCGAGCGTGCCCCGACCCCCCACTGAGCCCCCGCAGTCCGTCTGTCTCACTGTCCTTCACGGTCCTCGTCACCATGGAGCAGGCATTCAGGGGTCCTGGCTGTGTATGCCTGGGCTTTGTCTCCAGTTCAGACTCCGGGCCTCAGGGACAGTGCCTGGCCCTTAGGGGAAGCCTGATAAACACTTGCTTCCCATTTCCCGGGATGGAGGATAGGTGAACTGCACGGTCTGCCTCGGAGAAGCCAGTGGACACAGACAGGTGGGGTGGGCAGTGGAGGTGCCAGGGACCCCAGACTAGCCCTCTTGTCAAGGAGCCAAGGGTCTCGAGGGGACCCTAACCAGCTCCTGTAACAGTAGGAACCTGGTCCCGAGGCTGGGGACTTACCTCTGGGAAGTTGCCCAGCTCCACGCCCTGTTCCCAGCTGGAGGTTCGGGGTGTCTGCAAACACAGATCCAGAAAGGAGGGGAAGGCGCTGGCCGGGGGTACTGGTGAAGGCGAGCTGGCAGTGAGCTCTAATCAAAGCCTCAATTCCTCACCAAGTTAACAGGGAAGGGGGCGCCGGAGCAGACGGCAGAGAAGGCGTCTGGGTGGCTGAATGGTTCCAAGCTTTGGAGGACACCCGGCTTTCCACCCTGTCGTAACTCGATGAGTTAATTTTTAGGGGAAATCAACGCTCTTCTGTGCTGGCCGAGGAAACATTTCTGTAGATCTTCCCATCTCTGACCCGATGGGATCGGATTTGGCCAAAGAGGCGCCTGGGAGGGTGGCAGATGGACTCGCGGGCCCCCCCAGACATCACCTGCCCTCTGCCCACACGCATGTGTCCCCTGCGGGCGCACCCATGACACTCCAGGCAGCGGTCACTGGAACCCGCCAAGACGGGTCCAGGTCTGAGGCTGAAGGAGATCACAGCCTCTGCCAGAGCTGGTCCCCTGGGGCCACCTGCATACAAAGTTACCGTCGTGAGAAACCTGGCTGCTCAGTGTTCCCCACGGTCATCTCTGGACCTCTGGGGGCTCGGCCATCGCAAGGGTGTCCGGAGAAGGTGGGAAAATGGGAAGCCAGCAAGGAACGGTGGGAGCGACGCCCAGCTGCTTTGTGCCGGGGGTGCGTCGTCGCAGAGCAACTGCCAATGCTGCTGCCGAGAGACTTGCCAGGTGTCCCCAGGACGTCCTGAGGCCATTCAGGCACAGGAATGTCACCTGTCCTTTTTTCTAAACAAACCATCTAGAATAACCTGTAACAACCTCATTAGAAAAACAATCTGTGCTGCTTCAAGGCTTCCGGAGCCGGAGCGGGGAGCGTGGGCTTCTCAGTTCTGTGAGCGCAGGCCTGGGCCTTTGCCAGCTCTCACTACTATATAATTTAATCTAATTGATCAATTAAATCCAAATAATTTTTCAACAAGCTGTAATAACAGTTATATAATTTCAGTTCTACATATAATTTTCTTAACGACTTTATCAAAGGAAATTGCTCCCTGGGACTTGCTCTGTGCGTGGGAGCTGGCATCTCCACGACTCTGAGAGCCACGCAGCTGCGGGCAGCAGCCCCCGCCCAGAGCTCGCTGATGGGGTGGGGTCGCGTCCCCCCAGAGGAGGCAGCTTCCCGTCTACCTGACTGGTGGCCCTGCTGTGTCACGTCCGGGCGAAGTGTTCAGGTGGGCTGGTCATCAGCCCTTGTGGAGCTACTGTGGCTCTCTGTCTCATCTGTTGAATTGTGTTCCGTTACGCTGAGTCACAGTCAGGCGCTCCGAACAGCAGAGGCCCGCACTGAACAGTCACGTTTGTCCGCGGCGAGGTCAGCCGGTTCTCCTGGGCTGGCTCGGCCGGCGCGAGAGGACAGCTCTCCCCTCCACACGTGTGGACCCTCGGCTGAGATGACCCGGCTCCCGCTGCGGGCTGGCCCGGGCACCTTCTGGAAGTGCTCCCGGAGAGGCAAGAGAGGGCCTGAAAATGCACGAGGGCTGTCTCAAGCCTCCGTCTGCATCTAGGCTGCTCTGCCCGTGGCCAAAGGAAGGCGTGCGTCATGGTGGGGGGCCCGCAACGTGCGCGGCCAAGGGCTGAAGGGCGGGGCTGCTCCGGGGGTCACAGATGCCACCCATCTACCCAGGGCTCTTTGGTCGCTGGTCACAGACCCTGATCCCGAAAAACAAGCGCAGGAATAGGATCTACTGGGAAGATGTGAGCAACATAGGAGGCGAAGGGAACAGCCAAGCTGGGAGAAAGGCCAGCCCCCGCTGGACGGGAGTGGGTGGGGGCAGAGATTGGGGGCGGAGCTCCGTGGGCCTCAGGTTGGACCAGCGTTAGCCCTTCTCTGCTCAGGAGCCAGATGCTAAGGAGACAGAGGCCAGCTGGCTTCTCTTTGGAGGGCAGGGAATGGCGTCTGGCCGGTCCCTCCGAGACTTCACACAGTGGGGCAGCAGTGACCGCAAACAGAAGAGGGCTGCAGCTTCCGGAAGTGGAAAGAGCGGGTGTGGGCTGCAGAAACAACGCGAGTCCCTCGTGCGAAGCTCCCTCGCGCAAACTTTCCCAAGAATGCCCCCACGGTGCCCCCACGGTGCCCCCAAAGTGCAGCTTCGCCCTTGGGGCAGCTCTCGCCGTCACTGGGCATCCCCGTCCCAGCCGAGCCCGTGCTGTCAGCTCCCAGGCTGACATGCATGCATGTATGTGCATGCACTCTATGGGTGTGTGCATGTGTATGCGTGTGTGAGTGTGTGCACACATATGTGTGTCTACATGTGTGTGCATGCATTGTATATGTGTACACCTTTGTGCATTGTGTGTGTGCACATGTGTGGTGTTCAAGAATGTGCATTGTGTAGTCATGCGTGTGTGTATTGTGATGTGCATTATGTGTGGACGTTTGTGTGGTGTGTGCGTACACGTGTGGATTGTCATGTGCCACATGTGTGTGCATGTGTGTATTGTGTGGTTATGTATATGCATGTGTGCGCGTGTGTATATGTGAATGTGTGTGCAAGCATGTGTGTTATGTATTATATACATGTGTGCACATGTGTGCCTGGTGTTTTTGTGTGCACGTGTTTTCATGTGCACACGTGTGGTGTTCGCATGAATGTGTGCTGGTGTGTACTGGGATGTATATGTATTTGTGTATTATGTGTGGTGTGTGTGCCAGTGTATGTGTGTGCACACAGGTATGTGTTGTGTTATGTGTGCCCCTTTGTGTATGTGTGTGTTCCCTTGTGATGGTGTATGTGTTGGGGGCTGTTCCTGAGCCTCTGCCTTCCTTCCAGCATTTGGGGTCTGAGGGCTCTTGGGTGGCCTGGTGGTGCTGGGCAGGCCTCTGGTGTGTCCTTTGAGATGGGGGACATTTAGAGACTTCTGTGTCTTGGAGACCCCACATCAAGAGCCACTGAGGGACACAGCTGAGTTCAAGCCTTGCTTCTGTGACCTTGGGCAAGTCCCCTCACCTGCCCGTGTCTCAGCCTTAACCTGTTTCACCTGTGGAACACAGGGATGAGCGGCCACCAGAGGGTCACTTGGGGCGCGTGTGCTCGGGGCTGACCAATCAGCACGGGTCCTGCCCAGCCCCCAGCCTGCCTGTGAGAGCGTGACAGCCCCCATTCTGGGGGGACAGGGCTAGAGGAAGAGCCGGCTGGAACCGCCCTGCCTGGTTCCGTTCTAGACCTGCCGCTGTGTTCGTCTGCTGGGCCACCCTACCGAGCACCGCGCACAGTGGCCCCCGCAGCAGACATTTCTTCCCTCATCGTTCTGGAGGCTGGAAGGCCCAGATCCTGGTTCTCAGGGCTGGTCCTTCCGAGGCTCTCCCAGTGGCTGCTGGCAGTCCCTGGTGTCCTTGGCTTGGTGCCTCACCCCCTCCACGTCTGTCTTTGTGTGGCCTTCTCCCTGGGTGCGTGTCTGTGTCCAAATCTCCCCTTTTTATAAGGACACCAGTCCCATGGTGGATGAGGGTCCACCCGCTCCAGTACAACCTCATCTTAACTTGACTAATTACATCTGCAAGGACCCTGTTTCCCAGTGGGGTCACGTTCTGAGCTACTGGGGGTTTGGGACGTCAACGTGTGCATTTGTGGGGGGTGACACAGTCTAACCCACGATAGCCAATGAGGGGCTCGTGGCCTTGAGCGGAGCACCTCAGCTCTCTTGACTGCCTTTCTGGTCTGAGAAAGGGGGTGCTTTCCACCTAAGGCTGTGAGGATTTAAAGAACAAACGCATGTAAAATGTGAACAGTAGGGCCTGGCGCTTTGGAGGCACCCGGTAAACATCAGCCATCCTGTTATTCATCAGGATGAGAGTGCGGCGCCCAAGTCCCAGCCTGCTGCACCCGCCACTGCCGGAGAGACACCAGCTCCTCTGGCCCTACCTCCCTGATCCAGACTTCCTTCCCTTTCTGTGGCCTTGGCCCAGGGAAGGGGCGTTCCTCCGGGCCCGGCCCAGCAGGAGAAGATCCCCTGTTTCGGGGTCTGTCTCCTCTTGAGGGGCTGGGGTGCAGGGCTCTCAGAGAGCCTTGTGCTGAAATTCCCAGAATTTCTCCTGAAACCGGTAAGAGAGCTTTCCATTATGTCTCCAGAAGAGTAAGTGCTCCCCCAGGCTCCAGTCACAGGCTCCTGTGGAGCTACGTTTTCCCAGACAAGCCCCGTTTCAATCTGAACACCAGACTCCTCACACGGCACACTGCTGAGATTCCCACCCAGCCAGGGAGAACAGGGTGCCCTGGAAACCCTGGGATCCAGACCCCCAGGCCTTGGAAATGAGGGGGATGGATCTGGAGGTCCGGGAGAGACCTTGCCCCCTACACCTGGACCGGGGCTGCGGAGGTTCAGGGTCTTGCTCCAAGCCCCTCTGGCTCCACTCTGTATCTCCTCCACTGCAAAGTCATTTCAAAGAGGGCCTTCACATGTTCCCAGTAGATCTGTTTTCTTTTGTCCACCAACACTTCTTGAAAAATTCGAGTTATTTGCCAATATTTGAAAACCAGAATATTTCACATTTAAAAGGATTTCTGATGTCTCTAGAAGTACTGAGAGATGTGGCCACCTAGGGCTTCTATTTCCTCATGGAAAAAGGAGATGGAGCTGAGCAAGTACCACTCCTTTTAGAAGGACATGCAAATCCAGTTTGCCACACTCCTGTCTGGCCCACTTCGGCCATTTACTTTACCTTTCTGGTCTGTGGACTTTTAAGTTTGGGATCAATTTACAGAACGCTGACCCCTCTTCAAATCTCCTGTGCCAGGAGCAAAAGTGCTACCACCATCACCACCACCATCACCATCACCATCACCATCATCATCATCATCATCATCATCACCATCACCACCGCCATCACCATCACCATCATCATCATCATTATCCCATTATCCCCATTAGCATCACTATCACCATCACCACCATCATCATCATCATCACCACTACCGTGACTATTACCACTGTCATCATCACCATCATCATCATCATCACCATCATCATCATCTCCATCATCATCTCCACCTCCTCCACCGCTGTCCATACGCATATCCCTATACACTCACACAGAGACTCTCTGTGTCTCTCTGTCTCTCTCTTTCACCAGATTCATTTCTTTACCTCTGACCTCTTTCAGAGCTCTCTCAACGTATCCAAGTGCTGGCGGCTCATGCAAGTACAAGTTAGCGCAACTGGGTCAGAGCTGGTGGGGGTGAGAGTGGTGGTAGGTGGAGGTGGAGTTGGAACCCTGTGTTAAGAATACCCATCTTGGGACTTCCCTGGTGGCGCAGTGGTTAAGAATCCGCCTGCCAGTGCAGGGGACACGGGGTCGAGTCCTGGTCCGGGAGAATCCCACATGCCACGGAGCAACTAAGCCCGTGCACCACAACTACTGAGCCTGTGCTCTAGAGCCTGTGAGCCACAACTACTGAGCCCACGTGCCACAACTACTGAAGCCTGCCCGTGCCTAGAGCCCGTGCTCCACAACAAGAGAAGTCACCGCAATAAGAAGCCCACACACCTCAACGAAGAGTAGCCCCCGCTCACCGCAACTAGAGAAAGCCCGCGCAGCAATGAAGACCCAACGCAGCCAAAAATAAATAAATAAATTTATTTATTTTTAAAAAAGAAAAGAAAAGAACGCCCATCTTGCACAGACCTCCTGGGGAAGATGTGTTGGTGAACCCTGCTCATACAGTGCATCTCGCTTTGGCTCTGTGTCCAGCTGAGGAAGGCTATCCAAGCCATTATTTTCTGTTAACAGCTGTCTGGTATTGACTGAGCATCCAAGATTTCTTCAAGGAGCCGCCTATTCTCAATCCATTGGTTGAGGTGAGGAAGACCCCACTTCTAGCTCTGAAGCAGTCCAGGGCTCCTCAGGTCAGCGAACATATTCCATGCCCGTGGCCCAAGGACTGCTATGGAGGTGGACACGTGGCCCAAGACAGGTCAACACGACTCGATTCTTGGACTTTTTTGTAGAAGACTGGCGAATGGTGCTTTTTTCCCATGGGCTTTGCACATCTGGTGGGATATGGTTGAGGAGCTGCCAGGGGTCATCTTCACAGCGACCAGGGAGCCTGGCTGAGAGTGAAGAGCTCAGCAGAGAAGCAGAGGATGGGTGGAGCCGGAGGCCCCGGAGGCCCTTGTTTATTTATTTATTTATTTATGGCTGCGTTGGGTCTTCGTTGCTGCGTGCGGGCTTTCTCTAGTTGCGGTGAGTGGGGGCTACTCTTTGTTGCTGCGTGCAGGCTTCTCATTGCGGTGGCTTCTCTTGTTGCGGGGCACGGGCTCTAGGTACGTGGGTTTCAGTAGCTGTGGCTCACGGGCTCAGTAGTTGTGGCTCAGGGGCTTCATTGCTCTGCAGCATGTGGGATCTTCCGGGAACAGGGGTCAAACCCATGTCCCCTGCATTGGCAGGCGGATTCTCAACCACTGCACCACCAGGGAAGTCCCGACCCTGGGAGCACTTGAACCCCTGCACCCAGTTGTGCCTGAATCCACTCTCATGACCAATAAATCTGCTCTTCTGCCATTTTGAGTTGGGTTTCTGTCACTTACAATCAAAATAGCCTTGGAATATTCGGCTCCTTTCGCAGAAGACATTTCTGGAAATGTTCCAGCCCAGGGCTCGAAGGTCACTTGATCCTCTCAGTTTCAATTTCCTTCCTGGAGAAATGGGATAATTGTTCCGGCCTCGATGAAATAACGCACACGTTGTGACCCAAGTTGCCTCCTCAGAACCAGCAAGAGGTGGACACTCCAGGGTCTGGGTCCTGCCCTGACCCCACCCCGCCCAGCTCTAGTTGGGACTCCTGGGCAACAGGGACCAGCATGTTCTCCCGACCCTGGGGACGGCTTCACTGTGGTGGACTGGCCTCAAAGGTTTCCAGCTAAGCCAGCTGTGCCCTCTGGGGATGAGCACTGGTTCCTTGGGAGGGAGTTAAGGCTGGGAAGGGTTGGTGGCCCCCCAGACACCCTGACACATCCCTCGAGGCAGCACAGAACCACGTCCGTGCCTCTGCCCCAGGGAGTCGTGCTGAGACCCAAGACCTCAGAGTCACAACCCCAGGCGAGTGGAGCTTTCGGGCAGGACACCTGTGCCCGCACCTCCTGACTCCCCTGCTTGGCCATGCTCCGCTCAGCTCAAGCTGACCACGTTACCATGTCAGATGGCCGTGGTCCCCCAGGTACTATTTTTCTTGTTGTTTCAGAAGTACTGTTCCCAGAGACAAGCGTCGGATTTTCTCCTCTGTAAAATCTGAAGGCGAAAGGATGAAAGAGAGAGAGTTTGGACCTTCTTCCCACACACAGTCCACACGCACTGGCCACAACAGCCATCACCTGAGACACACGTGTGCAGGACAAGATGTGTTATGGGGGCTTTCACTGCAGAGCTTGTTTCCTTGGAGGCTCCAATTGCCCCAGTGGATAAATAAGGTGGAGATTCCAATAATTTCATAGGTGAAACTGGCACCGAGAGACTGACCGGCGTACAGACACGGCAAATAATTAGAAACCGACGTGAAAAGAGCACAGGTGGACTGACCCCCTCGTTGCACCATTAGTCAGACCCCCCAGACCCCTAGCTGCCATGCCCTGAGTCCCCAGGCCAAGAACCGAGGGTCCCCATCCTTTCCCCCAGCCCGTCAAACACCCAGGACCCCCTCTCCTTCCCTCCTCTCTCCTCCACACGCCTCCCCACGGCCCCCAGCACTAGACTCTGTGTCCTGGCGGGAGAGAGGCCAGAGGGGATCAGGGACAGTGACTGAACAAGCACCGCACATTCCTCCCCAAAGGAACCCTTCCTCAAGTAGATGCACTTAACTCTCCTCTCCTCCTGCCAGTATCCCCACGCCTAGCAGTTCCGACGATGCCGTGGGTCCAAACGCTTCCTTCCCTGCCTCTCCCCAAGCGAGCTCAGGAAGGAACCAGGAAGCGAGCAGTAATAGGAATACGTAAATGGATAGATGTGAAAAGCGGGTCCAGGAGTGGGCTTGGGACTCGCTTAGAATGCTGTGTGATTCTGATTATTATCCTTTCATGTTTTCCAGACCAGTCCAGAGAAAGAGACAGAATTGCTGCAAACTGGCTTCTAAAGCTGGCTTCCCCCTGGGGCGGTGAGTCTGGGCCCTGCTGGACAAGCAATGATTAAAACAGGAATCCCGACTTGTCATCAGGAAGCAGCCCGGGCTCTGAAATGACTTTGCTAGCTTCTCTCCCTCCCCAGGCAGCCCTGAACGGCCTCGATAATGCAGCCAGGGCTGCTTCTGCTGCTCCACTTAGAAATATTTGATCTATTAGCTTATCAGTGGGAACAGCTTCCCTTTGCTACGTGCCTCGAATGTTTCCACAAAAACGTGACCAGATTTTCTCAGAACCTTCCACGTGCCTCTGTCAATCTAACAAGGGTCCCAGGTGAGGAATGCTACATAATATAGGCTGAATAGTGAGAAATTTGGGGCCGGTCAGCTCGACATCCAGGCTGGAGAGGGAGCAGGGGGTGTGGCCCAGCTCTGAGCATCAGTTCGGCATAAGGCAAGGAGCAAACCCACAGACAGGCTGATCAGCAGCAAAGCTGGGCAGAGCCTGCCTTCTCCCCTCTTCTACCTGGACATACAGCTGGACTACATTTCCCAGACTCCCCTGCTGCCAGGTGTAGCCATGTGACAGAGTTCTGACCAATGATGTGTGAGCGGAGATGATGGGCTTCCCTTCCAGGCCTGGACCTGATGATCCTGGCTCTGTCCCCACCGCTGGCTGAAAGGAGAGGATTCAGAGGGCCAGAGGAGGACAGAGCTGCAAGACACGAGAGGGGCCTGGGTCACTGACCCTGAGGACCTACACTGAATAATGACATGAGCTTTTTTGGTTTTTTTTTTTTTAATTGAAATAGAGTTGATTTACAATGTTGTGTTAGTTTCTGGTATTCAACAAAGTGATTCAGATATATATAGATAGACAGATATACCCACATATATATATTCTTTGTCATATTCTTTCCCATTATGTTTTATTATAGGATATTGAATACAGTTTCCTGTGCTCTACAGTAGGACCTTGTTGTTTATCTATTTTATATACAGTAGTGTGTACCGCTAACCCCAAACTCCTAATTTATCCCTCCCCTATCCCTTTTCCCCTTTGGTAACCATAAGTTTGTTTTGTATGTCTGTGAGTCTGTTTCTGTTTCATAGATAAGTTCATTTTTGTCATCTTTTAGATTCCACATATAAGTGATATCATATGGTATTTGTCTTTCTCTTTCTGATTTACTTCACTTAGATGATAATCTCTAGGTCTATCCATGTTGATGCAAATGGTATTATTTCATTCGTTTTTACGGCTGAGTGATATTCCATTGTACATATAGAGACATGAGCTTTTTATTGTAGAAAGTAAATATTTTTCTGAGATTTTGAAATTTCATAGTGTATCTCTACCAGCAGCTAGCATATTTTACATTTGCTGATATAATGCTCTGAGGCAATATTTGGTGGGTTGGTCAGGACTTTATCTGTGGCAAATAACAGAAAACCCAACTCAGAGGGGCTTGAGCAGAGTAGATGGAATTTATGAGCTCCTGTAACTATGAAGTGAGAGACAGGCAGGGTTCAGGCACAGCTTGATCAGGGATCCAAAAATCAGCACCAGGAACGCATGTCTCTCCCAGCACAGCCCCTCTACACTGGCTCCAGTTCGGCCAAGCTCACCTCTGTGGGGATGGAAGTGTCTGGCCAAGCCCAGCAGGGGTCGTCACCCCAGATTCCTTGTCTCTGGAGGGGTCACATGTGCAGGGAGACATGAGCTCTATTTGTCCAGGCTGAAGCATACTGACCCTTCAGCTCAATCAGAGTCATGAATGGAGAAAGGGCACCTGCACGCCAACAAGGAGGCTGTCGTTGGAGAAACCTGGGGGCACTCTTGGCTGGTTCCAGGAAAGACCGTGGTGCCTGAGCCAGCGGACGCAGGCACAGGGGAGGGTCGTGGGCAGAGCAGATGTTGGACACAAGCACAGCCCACCCACCCGCCTCCCTTGGGGACCTCCCTCCGTCCCACCAAATGGCTCCAAGGGTGGCCTCCACTTCCACACATAATCCATGCAGATTGACCCAACCCAGCCCAAGTCCTGCCCTTGGAGGTTTTTATTCCACAGGGGGAATAGAGTGAGGCTTTAGACCCTGAGGGCGCTGGGACTGGGGCTGTTAGCCCATTCTTCCTGGGAGGGGGACCCCGGTGTGATGGAGCTGAGCTGAAAGCCCCAAGACTCGAGGCTCAGGCACGGGAGAGCCAAGCCCTGCCATCTGCCCCTGCCTTGCGTCCCCGAGACTGCCTTCAGCACATCCCTCCTTTGCCAAAGTTAGTTCAAGTCGATTTTCCATCACGCAAAGCCAAAGGAGCCTGAAAACACAGACTTCTTCTACAGACGGCGTTCTTTCTTCTCTATTGTGTGTGATGAAACGTTAGATTTACCTGAAGTCCTTTCAGTTAGTCTGGTGACCTGAAGTGAGACCTACACACGCTCGCGGAGGGACCCCCTCATGCCGTTGGGAGCCAGGCCCGTCCCCAAGAATTCCTGAAGTCTGGCCTGGCGATGCTGCCGAGGGTCCTCAGATCCCTCCCACCACCCCACTCAATGCCTTGAATCTGCCACCAGTAAAAATAACAATGGGAACAATCCTCGACATGCACCATTGACATTTCATCATTTAAATACTCTCAATCTTATATAAAAGTAGCTTTAGAACACACGGCTGCTTCTGTCGGTCTGTAATGTACAATGACCATGTGATCTCCCCACGTGTTTAAAAGCAGACGGAGAACCCATGCCCTACTGTCGACCGAAAAAATTCACAGCCTAAGAGTTGAGAGTATGTTTTATTTAGCAGACAAACCTGAGGACTCAAGCCCAGGAGACAGAACTCTCAAATAATTCTGAGACTGCTCCAAAGAGGCGAGGGGCGGCACCAGGGTACGTAGGAGTTTTTGCAACAAAGACCAGGTAGTTGGAACATCAAAAGATTACTGTTGATTAAAGAAAACCAGATACCTCAAGTTAAGGGATTTAGTGCTTTTCTACATATGGGAAGATGCCAGAGTCTGGGCTCACTGAAGTCATTCCTTTGATGTGCACCTCAGCTCTCTGGGGCCAGTGTCCTGTGTTTTCCCATCCTGAGTCCCCTCAGGGTGCACTGTCAGGGGTGGGGGTGGCTGCAGCAGGTGACTGCTAGATGGGGGGCATCCTTTCTAGCCTGAGTTCCCTCAGGGCTCACAGTCAGGGAGTAAAGTGATGGCTTGATGGCTGCAACATCCTTTGTTTACTGTTATGGCAGGCAATATCTTTCATTTACCCCACCCTTTGGGTGCCCTGGAGCCACCAGAACTCCGAGGACTTTGGAACCATCTCAGCTGTGGTCACAGGAAAACTAGAGGGGCTGGAAGAAGTTAGTGGGTCTACGGTCCCCACCAACAGAGCGGCCCCTGGACGGATGGAATTTTGGAAACCTGGTCTGTCCCTGACGTCCATGCATGAGTCTGCCGTGTGGGAATCCAGCCAGGAGCCCTCTGTGGCCCGCCTGCTCTCAATCTCACGTCCTCCATGGGAAGAACCGCCCTGTCCCAAGCACCCATATTTCACTTCCGCCCCCAGGAGACAGAAATACTGGTGGGTGGACTTGAGTCTCATGGTCCTTCCCTGCTTTTGTTGGACTCTTGGGGAGACATTTGGAGAAAAGGAAGAAGAGAAGCGGGAGTTTCCCAGCCACTGCAGAGAGTGACTCAGGCGGCTTCTGTTCAGCGGGGAACGGTCCAGCTTCCGAGGGAGCCAGCTCCACCAATTCAGCCCTGCCATCTGGAACGTTCTGCCTCGGATCCGCTGGTGTTCACTTTCTGAAACTTTGCATTCCTGGGGCCTGAGATTGGGAGCAACTGTGTGTGGAAAATATGTGCTTCCTTTCATATGTTCCAGTGACACATAACAGCTTGCTTTCAGCCCTTTAAACACACAAACCAAAAAAGAAGAAAAGAAAGAAAGAAAAGCCTTTGCCAAACACTCTCCCCACAGAGGAGAAACCCTGGGGATTCTAGAACAGAAGGTGCTCTGAGAGGTGGGGCACCGCCAGCTGTGTGGCTTTGAGTGCCCGGTTGGTGCAGAGGAAGGTACCAGGTGAGGGCCACCTAAAGGGCCTTTTGTGAGGGGTGAGCGCGGCACAGGCCGGCAGGAGCCACCCTGGGGGTCCCACGCGGCAGCCTGGGTGGAGCCCAAGCTTCTCAGAGACATCAGGCTGGGGGAGGGGGAGGGGGGAGGTTGCAGGGTCACGGGCAGAGTGTGGAGCCTCAGCTCCAGGCTGACCCTCTGGCCCACATGCCATCCAGACTCTTGCTGGTAAGAGGTGGAAACCCAGCCTGAACTCACTTAATTGGAAGCAGCATGTGTTACCTCATGAAGTCTAACTCAGGGAAGAGTGGAGGGAAGCTCCTGGGAGATGGAGACCAGAGCTTCGGGGCCTGGGTTCTCTGGTTTCCTTCGCCAGCTGTCTCCCCCCCCCACCCCCGGCTTCCTCCATGCCAAGCCCCCAGACCCACACTCCATACGGCTGGGCTCTGTAGCAAAGTCTGAGAGCTGTTCATTCTCCAAATGTCTCCTCTCAGACCCCCACCTGGTAACAGAACCCAGATAAAGACTACATTTCCCAGCCTCCCTTGCAGCAAGGTATGGCCACATGACACATTCTGGCCAATCAGCTGTGATGACGGTGATGCTGGGCTCACCCAGGGAGATGTCCAGCACCACGTCCTCCCTTCCCAGGTGGGAGACACACCTGGTGGAGAGCCATCCTTAGAACAACACGGGCAGAGACAGAGCAGACACATCTAACGAAGGAAGGAGAATGTGCTGGGAGACATGCCCGGCCCTTACAGATCTTGGACAAGTCAGGGCCGGCCTGAGAAATGGCCCACTGGACACAGGTAAGCCAGACAACAGTCATCTCAGCACTGGTCACCCCCCAGATGTGTGACAGCCCAGAGCTCAGGGCTCCCGAGGGCTTGGCGTGGAACACGGGTCCCACCCAGCTGTCACCTCAGCCTGAGGTCTGTCCAGCTGCTGGTGGACAAAACTTCTCTCCAGACCAAACCTTCTCTTCCTGGGCTGCCCTCTCTGGGGCCCTGCTTCCCACTGGGTGATGATTTGGGTCCATGAGAGCCTGTCAAGTTCTGTCTCCCTCCTCTCAGGTAACCCAGTGACCTGCTTCATGAGAAAGCACCTGTGTTTGTTTAGCAGGTGCCAAGGGAGCCGTGGGTCTCTGGGTGTTCAGGCAGGTAGTTCACCCAGGTGTGGCCATTGGGTGAGGAGTCTTCCCAGGCTCACACCTCCACCTCCCTCCCCACCAGCAGAATCGCTCAAGTTCAGCGGTTCCTGCTGTCACATCTTCCGGAGAGTCATCCCTGTGGATGGAGAAGCAGCAGCGCTTCTGCGAGCCCAGTGTTCTTGAGAATTCACCTTGAGGCTCAGCTGAGTGTGTCTCCCATGCTCTGGCCTCCCGGGATCTCGGCTTGGTGCGTTTGCTTCTGCTCCCACAGTCCCAGTAACCCCTATTGCTTTGAGGATAATACTCAAGTCCTTGCTGTTGTCCCCAAGGCCCCAGGGGTCCAGGCCTGCTGCCCCCACCTCACCTCTCGTCTCTTCTCCCTTCTCACTGTGTTCTAATCACCTGGTCCTCGTGTGATTCCTTGGATGTGCCAGGCCCTTTCCTGCCTCAGGGCCTTTGCACGTGCTGTTCCCTCTGCCTCATCTGTTTCCCTTCCATCAACTTAGCTGCTGCTCAGCTTTCCGATCTTAGCCTCCCTCCCAGAATGTCAGGATCTCCTGCTTTTCTCTTTGTAGTCCCATATGCTTTCTTTCAGAGCACTTACCAAAGTTTACAGAAATGTAAGCATGTGGTTATTTGATTAGTGTTTGTCTCTCCTGCTAGACTGGAAGGCCCCCTGAAAACCAAAACATCCATCCCCACCCACCACTGTATCTTCTGAATACAAGTGTTTGTTGGATGAATGAATGATAAAAAGGCAGACACAGGCCACGCAGACATACATGACACAGACAGGCTCTCTGTGGTTCCCTCCATAGGGGTTGGTCGCCAAAGAAGGGATTCACACCCAAATCAGGGAAATTGTGAGAGTGGGCATGTTACCCTTCCTGAAGCTTCTGTCTGTGGTCTTGACGCTGCACTGGATATATGATCATTTTTGCTTCAACCCAAATTGTCCATATGGAAGAGCCAGGAAGCTTGGCTTCAAGGAAGGGTTCATTAGACAGATGTATCCTTTTATGTTACCTAGGACAAAGCAGTTTAATCGTTTCCATTATCTTTGAGCTTTTATTATCCTGGTTATTGATCTTCCCTTTTAATGAAGCCCATAATTAAGCAACTAGGAGGCTGTGCCTGGTCTAATGAATACGCTGCCAGGCACAGCTCAGCCAAGGAGCCCCTGTGGCCGTGAAGCAGAATCACCGTCTCCTCCCATCTCCTGACCTCTTCCGTTCCTTGGCTGACATGAAGGGCAAAGGAGGAGGGGGGGCCCAGGGGCTTTCCTGGGGACACTGTCATCTGTAGTATAAGCCGGAGCCCCCGGCAGACACGCAGGAGGGCCTGGTCCCACCGCAACGGGGCCAAAGCCTGGGGAAGGAGAAGAGACGGGCAGAGGTGTCGGGGCACTCTCCTGCATCTGACACGCGGAGTCAGGAAGCCCCGTTTCCCGACACAGGTAGCAGCGCTGACCGTCTATCAGCCTAGGGCACAGAAAGTGACACATCTTCCTGTTGTTTCCAGCTAACCATCCGTCACACACCTGACTCACTGCTTGTGAAATAGACACCTGTGTTTTGCCTGCTCAGAATCCAGTGCCCCTCCTGCGGGGTGCCAGCAGCACAGCTTCCCTTGGGGGAGTCCCCCGCAGCTCTCGGTACCCAGCTGTGGGCGAGGTTGACCTCATTATCTGCTTCCAGGATCGGGTCCTGGCCAATCAGCACATTCCACCCCCGGCCCAGGGACTGGTTCAGGAAAGAAGACATGACCCAGCCAGGCAAGGTCAGACGCAACCCTAGGATCCTTGCTGCAGCTATTGAGAGAGTGCGAGCGCAGGAGAGAGAGAGAAAGGGAGAGAGACCTCCAGGGGCCACCTCATGGCGAGAGCCGGCCTGACGATGAAGCCCACCCAAGAGAGGACAGAGCTGGGAGCTGGGGACAGAAGACTCCTGACAGCATGGATTCAGCACCTGGATAAAGCTAGGCCTGAAGCTCTGTCTGTCCTTAAATCTTCAGTTACACGAGCCCTTTGGGGCTGGATCCAGGTTGAACTGAGTTTCTGTCAGTTAGGATTGACGTATGATTCACTGTGGTCACAGTAAGTCCTGTGCATCTCCCTGGAGGCTTTCCCTGCCACCTGAAACCATAGTGATGGGGGTGTCGGTTCAAAGGAACAAGCCCTGTTTCCAAGTGCTGGACGGGCAGAGAAGTGAGTGGGATGCATGCCTAGTGCCACAAGATGGCGCTGTTGATCGCTGGTCCTGCACGGTCCCATGGACACCGTGGGCTGCTGGTCCAGACCCGCAGAGACTCTGAGGGGGCCTCACCTGGGCTTTGTATTGCGGCTCAGCCAGTTGGCCCCAAACCATGGTGCCATGCTAGTTTGGAAGGAAGCTAAGGAGATTCCCGCTCTGGCCAGCCAGTGTGCTGGAAGGAACCCTGTCCCCGTCATCCAAGCTCCAGGTCCCCCCCACAACTCCCCACCTGAGGCCTCCTTGGGGGTTTCGAATCACTTACTCGGGGTTGCATCTGTTGCTGCATAACTAACAAATCACTTAATGGCATAAAACAGCAGCAACCATCTATTTTGTTCACAAACGTACATTTGGGTATAGATTGGTAGGGAAGGGTCATCTCTGTCCCACAAGGCACCAGCTGGGGCGGCTTGGCGTGGACTGGGGGGCCCGTGAGCTGGTGCCAGCTGTTGGCTCAGTTTGCCCCCATGTGGCCTCTCTGCAGGCCGTTTGGGCTTCCTCACAGCATGGAGGTCAGGTTCCGAGAACAGACACCTCAGGGAGAAGCGTCACCTTTATGACCTGACCCCAGAAGTCATGTGACATCACTTCTACCCAGGGAGGGGACAGGGACCCCACCTCTCAATGGGAGCATGGGAAATGGAGTGTTGTTTGTGTCCCCCAGAAAAATACGATGGAGTCCTACCCCAGTATGTCAGCTGTGACCTGATTTGGAAGTAGGGTCTTTGTAAGGTGGGCCCTAATACAACATGACTTCTGTACACTTCTAATAAGTGTCCTTATGAGAAGGGACTCGGACACGGGGACCACCATGTGAGGACACGGGGGAGAAGATGGCCATCTGCATGCCAAGGAGAGAGGCCTCAGGAGAAACCGGCCCTGCAGACACCTGGACATCAGACTTCCAGCCTGCAGAACTGAGAGAGACTATAAATGTCTGTTGTTTAAGCTGCTCAGTCTGTGGTACTTTGTTATAGCAGCCACAGAGACTGATACAAGGAGATACTGTTGCAGCCATCTTTGGAAAACACGTCCCACCAGAGGATGTGTGATAACCTAGAGTCTCAAAGAAAGTGGTCAGAAGCAAACCAACATATACAAGGCATGGCTCTGCAACCAGCCGGGGGCGCAGGGTCTGGGGGGCAGGGCGGGGTGGGGGGGCGCATCTTTGGCTGGTGGGGAAGCAGCGACAAAAGCACAATGAGGCCACCCGTGTCCGACCCCTGACGGGCTCGCCTGTGCGTTTGTCCAGCAAGATGCGTTTGCTTTCACGTGCTTTCTCTACGTCTTCTCATTCAAGCTTCTCAAAACAGGTTATCTTGGCAAATTGCTAAAAAGATTCCACGTCTGGAAAATGGGCCCATCGGTGCACGTTCCCCCCGAACAGCCCTCCACGCTCCCTCGCACGCCCCTTCTCCAAGATCCTGGCTCCGTGCATCTGTTACCACTTCCCTGGAGGCAGTGCTGTCCTGCCCACCCCGCCACCGCGCCTCGGGAGCCCGGGTACTTACATTCCCATCACAAGAGAGGCCCCCTAAGTGAGTCCTTCCCACACCCCGAGGGGCTGCTCCAAGGTAATGGGTCTGTCCACCTGCAAAGGGAGGGGCTCCTGCTGCAAATAGGAGCTGCCGCTCCAGCAGGCGTCCACGGGATGTGCAGATGAAGACCGCCCCTGGGATGGGGAGAGCAGGATGCTCGGCCAGATCCGGGGGGCAGGTCTGGCAGTGCCACAGAGTCCAGACCTGGGGCACCCCCAGAAGGTCCCACAGGATGGAGCTGAGGAATGCTGCTCCACCCTCTCCTCAACCCAGCACAGTACCTGCACGCGCCCCCGGCCCCGCCCTGAGCCTCCCAGGTTCTCTGGGAGTCCCGGACCTTCCTGCAGTAAGAGACGGTGCATCTGTCTAAGTCGCAACTGCCAACTGCAAAGCAAAAACGTGATTACTTTTCTCCTCAAATTATGGGTAATTACACCTGGACTAAGGTAATAATTACGGACAAAGTGCTGTTGATGCAACTGTCAGGTACGATGTTTACTCAGCAAACCCTGCCCTGCCCTGGAGAATGAATAGGCAAGTTGGAGCAGCAGAAAAGAAGAATAAATTCACATCTGAAATATTTCTGTTCTCTGCCTCTGCAGGAGAAATAACAGGCTGTGACATCTCTCTATTCGGAAGGGCTGGCTCCCTCTGCCTGGAGACTGCTTCCTGACAGGTGGGTGGGCAGGTGGGCGGTGGGATGGGGTCCCCCACCCCCCAGCAGCACTGGAGGTCGCAGAGACGCCAGCAGGGGGCCGCCTTGGTCCAGTGCTTCGGGGCCCATCTCAGGCTCGGGGCACCTCCCCGCACCCCTGCGTGGCCCACTCCCACCCCCACCGGGAGTGTCACTCCTTTGGTTCTGCACAGGGCAGTGGCTCCAAATTCAGGCTCAGATTGGCCAGACTGAAATCTAATCCTGGGTAGCCAGGTGGCCCTGGGCTAATATAGTTCACATCTCAGTGCCTCAGTTTCCTCTTCTGTGGAATGGGTGCAATAATACAACCTTCCTCGTGGGGTTTTATGAAGATTAAATAAACACAGAGTTAGCATTGGTCCAGGTAGGGCAGTGAAACTCTTCTGTATGACACTATGATGGTGGAGACATGACACCATGCATTTGTCAAAACCCATAGAATGTACCGTACAGGGTGAATCCTTGTTGGACTACAGACTTTAGTTAATAATGACGTATTTGTTCATCAGTTGTAACCCTTGTACCCACTAATGTAAGACGTTCATAAGAGGAGATATTGGGGCAGAGGGTCTATCTGGGAACTCTCTGTACTTTCTCCTCGACTTTCTGTAAACGTAAAGCTGCTCTAAAAATAAAGTCTATTAATTTCTTTTAAGGAACCAAAAAATGTCAGTTTTCACATATTCACTACTGTTCCTCTCACGCCGTTCTGCTGACTTCAGGCCTCATGCCCCCTCTTTCGATGGATTGCTTGGTTCCATGGCCTGTTCCACCCTGATATGGTTTCTCCCCAAAGTGTGTGCAGCAGCAACAGCCAACTGTCTACCTAGATCCAGTCTCCCCCTCCTAACAGAACCCTAATTTGGTTTGGGTGGCAGTGGGACAGCTTTAGAAAACTACATTTCCCAGATGCCCTTATAGTGAGGTGTGGCCATGTGACAGAGTTTGGCCCAATGAGTAGAGGTCTCCTGGGGATTTCTGGGAAAGCTTTTTTCTGACTTAGGTGTGGCCCCTTTTCCTCCTTCCTGTTTTGAATGTAGATGTAATGCTTGGAGGGCAGCAGCCATTTTGTAGCCATGAGGTAAAAAAAAGACACACACTAAGGGTGGTAGAGAAGGAAGTGAGTCTGAGTTCTCACTGACATCCTCAAGCAGTTGTTCGAGCCCTACACTGTTTTTGTGCCCCTATTTGCTTAATCAAGTTTCTGTTAGGTGCAGCTGAACATATTCCCAAATGCTATGTGCTGCCTTTGAGACTAGCCCTCTCAGGTCTACACACTGTGACACATGGGCAGGTGACCCTGTACCCATGCCTTGGTCTCAGCATCCCAGCCCCTGACCAGTGGCCATGTCAGTGCCAAGGAACCCTGATGACACAGGCTTCCAATCAGATGATGAGAAGGGCCAAGTAATCAGGACTCAACGGAAGAGAAAGACAGGCTTCCTCTGGTGGGAGATCTCTGGAGAGCGGGGGCACAGAGGAGTACTGAGCTGGCCCTGGACTGAGCTACTCATTCCAGCTTGACCCAGAAATTCCCTCGCTCAGCCTGGGACGAAAAGGGAACAGAGCTGAAGAGCCGGGCCACCACCTCCGGTCATCCGAGAAGGCACAAGGCAGAGCTGGGGAGGAGGTCTGCGTCTGAGAGCAGCACGGATGCTGGCAGCCCGGGCAGCACGGGACACGCCCTTGTCTCGGGCGGTGCGGTGAAAAGGGAGCTGCTTCCATGGGCACCAGCAGATGGGCCTCAGCCCCGCTTCCTCTTAATTTGTGTAATTCAAACAAAAGGAGCTTTCACATTTTCTCTGAACATTTGTGCATCTCAGCCTCCCCTGCTGGGCCCAGAAGCCCGAAAACATCATAGGTTCTCAGCACAGCCTTCTCACTTCCTTTCTCAGATGAAACCTCTTATTTCAGAGCAGCTCATTGGGGGTGGGGTGGGGGCCTTGAACTTGAGGCTTTGAGGCCAGTTCTGCAAAAATGACTTCAAGAAACTGTGACCGCCTTTGAAGGAGGCTCAGAAGGTGGGGTGTGGACTCCCACGTCCTCCCTGCAGCAGCCAGGGAACGGAGGAGGGGTCATCCAAGGTGCTTCGTCAGTGGCGGCAGAACGCTCCTTCCTCACCATGGGACGGCCTGGCCTGGCCTCACACCAGCTGCGAGGAGAGGCTGTCCACAGCAGCGGTACACGCTCCCGGGCGGCACAGATGTGGGTAGAAGCACCGGCCTCCGTGGGCTGGCAGGCCAAGAGCAGGGGCTCAGGGAGGTGGGGTTCTCACCAATGGCTCAGCACGAGACCCTGGGCAGTGGGCTTCTCTTCCCTGACGTTCAGTTCCTCATATTGAAATGATACAGGTAACAGCAGGGCTTTTTAAAAACAATTTGTTGGAGTCGAGTTGATTTACAATGTTGTGGGTCCCTGTAAATGGCAGTCACCCCAACTGAAAGCGGCTTAAACCAGAGAAGGGTATGTATTGGCATATGTGGCTGAAAGTTTCAGGGGTAGCATGAGCTTCAGGCACATCTTGGTCCAGGCGCCCCACCAGTGTCATGGAGACCAAGTCTCTCTCCTGACCCTGATTCCACCGCACTGGCTCCATTTCCATCCCAGCTCTCCCCTCCTGGTGACAAGATGCCACCAGCAGAGTGTCCAAGCACTTGAGACAAAGGAAGCGTCTTTCCCACCACTGAAGTAGAGCTCTGGGCGCACGTGGTTGGCTCAGCCTGGGTCACATGGCTTTCCCTGAACCAACTGGATGGTTAGAGGAAGGTGACACTCTGATTGACCAGGTCCGATCACACGCTCACCTGTGGGTTCACAGATGATGTCACGTGAAACACCAGACTGGAGGAGGGAAAGAGGGGGTCCTCACAGGAAATGCAGGGTGTGGTTAGCAGTGGGGGAGATGCTGGGCCTTGGTCTCCTCCTCCCTGACCCTTTGTGACTTGATGGGCATGATGCCCTCAACCTTGAAGACCACACCTGGCAGCATCCCAAGGCATTATGGGCACAAATGCCTGCCCAG
This sequence comes from Hyperoodon ampullatus, assembly GCF_949752795.1. Taxonomy (NCBI): domain Eukaryota; kingdom Metazoa; phylum Chordata; class Mammalia; order Artiodactyla; family Ziphiidae; genus Hyperoodon; species Hyperoodon ampullatus. The sequence continues at coordinate 1,361,613 of NC_136926.1, read as the reverse complement.
GTGAGTGAAGCTGGTCCCGCAGCCCCCTGCAGGCTGCCAATCTCGGATGCCTGTGCGGTGACCGCAGGGGAGGGAAGGACAGGACCACGGGCCATTAAACCTCAGGAGCTCTTGAAAAAGTTGGGCTCAAGGGCCATAAACCCAGATGTGCCAGGCAGGTAGAGGAAGCCCTGGGAATCAGGCGTCTACGCTCAGTGTGTTTAGTCCCTACAGTGTGCCTGCCTACAGCAGATGCTCAATAAATAGTTGTTGGGTGAACGAGGCAGTGAGTAGAAAAAGGCCAGGGGAGGGAAAGCCAGCACAGGTATTGCAAGTGTCAACTATGCCCGGACTGGTGGCAGGGCTGTGTGGAGTGGTGGGGACTGTGGCCTGACTGAGGGCACATCCCCCACAGAAGGCAGTAGCCACCACCTAGTGGCAGCCAGCTCTCACCGTAACTCCACCCTGCCAGAATGCAGGCTTTTAAAGAAAACCAGAAGCCCTGGTTTTTATGAAAAATGTCATGATTTTTAAATACTTTTTAACACACTACAGAGACAGAAAAAAGGAAAACATATCCAGTGACCCAGATTGGACCCGTGATAGACATTTTGTAACCGCTGATCTGGTCCAACCTGTTTTCCAGGCAAATAAAATGAGAGCTGGACTAGCCATCTTCTAAGCCAACACAGACAGAGGCTGGCTGAGGGGCCCCTGCCATCCTCTGGGGGAGAGGCCAGAGCACCTCCGGCCCCAGCCTGGGGTTCCATTCCAAAACTTTGACACCCAGGAGCAGTTCTGACTGAAAAAGGACTATACAGATGAATCTCTGGGGGTCCCAGGAGAGTGTCCAGTGTGGCATGAAATCCCCCCAAAGGTGCCTTCTTCCGCTGTGGACAGCCAAAGCATCGCCTGTAAGGAAGGAATTCTCATCTTATTCGAGCCATTCCTGGAAATGGAGAAGGACAGAGATCTCACCAACTCCTTTGATGAGGCCAGCGTCCCCTCAGTAGAAAAGTGGACAAGGTAATATGCTTTCACGATAATAAGCCTTAACTCTGAACCGAGTGTACACATTCCACATGAGATGCTCCCTGTCCCTGGAACCACCTGAACGTTCTCAGCTGGAACGGAAAACCAACTGAAAAGCCCCTGAAGAACGAGGGATTCATTATCTCTTATCCAAGGGACTGTAAAAGCAGGCTGGTTGCAGGCGGGTCCATCTGTGGCTCAATGAAGATTTCTCCTCGCGATTTTAAGGCCGCCTCCAAGTTCCAGGCAGCCCATCTTCATGTGTCAGCATCTGAAATCCTCCAGGAGCCAGTCTTTGCCTTGTGTCCTTTATAAGAGGGCAGACGATTTCCCAGCAGCTCCTGGCAGACTTTCCAGGAGTCCCATTGGCAGGGTGGCCTGCCGGTTCCCTTTGGGACTCTCCGATTCCGGCGTGGCCAATTGAATTGCAGGATTGGCTGCATCCGATGGAGACCAGGATGGAGAGGCACCACCTCCCCTGAGTGCATTGCTGCTGCCTGAAGCCTGAGCAAAATCAGGGCTTGCTTAGCTGGGGGGAAGGTTGCCTGGCAACCAACAGTGTCAGCCACCTTTTCACCAACTGTTGTCAGCTTGGCTGGACGCTGCCTCAGAGGTGTGAGGCCAGGCCCAGGGCAGCCCAGTGGCCCAAGGCGGCCACTCCCGACGAAGCCTTCCCGGGCACCCGGGGGCCCAAGCGCATCCAGCTAGGCACCATTACTACTCTCCTCACTCCTGTCCCAAGAGCAGAAGCTGCATGAGATGCCGAGGTGGGTCCCTGGGGATGGCTTCCCTCTCCCCTGATGCCAACATACCCACCTCTGCAGCCAAGAAGAGGGAGGCCAGGCCTAGGGCCCCATCCAAACAGAGAGGCCTGTCCTGCTGGTTTACTCTGCTCTGCCCAGGAACAGGTAGAGGTAGAGTGAGAGGAGAGTTTCACTCAGTAAATACCTGCTGGACGGGTGCACACACACGTGCGTTAACATGCACATAAACATGTGCGCACACACACAAGCACACACACACACATGCATGCACGTGAACATGCACACACACGAACATGCATGCGCACACACACACATGCATATGTGCAGAGACACATACACAGTACACATAGCCCCCGACCTTTGGATCCAGCTCCACAAAAGAAGCAGCTAATTTATGTTTCCCACTATAATTACATTTCTGAATCCATCAGCGTGACTATTCCACGAGCACATAACTCACCGTGTGGCAGAGATGAGTTCGTGATTGCAGATGAGCCAGTGCTGGGAATTTCAATTTTTATTTTACTTGAAATTCAACACCAGGTAGTAACAGCGCCACTTGGATGGAACACAGTTCCACATTCACTGAAAACAGAAACGATCCTCTTTAGCAGAACCCCCGGGGCAGCAGGCACCAAGGTTGCACAGGGGAGGGGTGGATAGGAAAGGGGCTCAAGCCCGCCTGTCAGGGAGAGATCTTGGAGGATGGGAGGAGCCCGCAGTTGAGCCGTCGCTGGGACAGGTTTCTGGGCAGAGCCGTGTCCACCAGCACCCTGCTTTTCAGTGCCGCCCTCTGGCCCAAGGAACAAAGGGCTGGCTTTGGGGACACTGCCCCCAGGAGGAAGCCAGGACAACGATCCATGGCCCCCAAAGAGTCAGCTCCCGGAGTCGTGGTCGCTGGCCTTGAGGGCACACCCTCCGCAGGTGGAAGCCCGCTGGGACCTGCCCTCCCTCCGTGCGCCCCACTCCCTTCTCCCTGGGTCGCCTCCGGTCCCATCAGGCTTTGTGGGGATGACAGGACCGGAGGGGATGCCTTGTCAAGGTAAGTCTTACCTAAACCCTCCCCAGAGCAAGTAGACAGAACCATCCAGGGTGTGGGATTTCAGCAACGTCAACGAGAAGGCCAACGCCAGCCCTACCTCCCACATGGGGCTGGACCGTGCTCCAGGGGGGCTTTAGCTGCCTGCTCCCCACTTGGGTTTGTCTGCTCAGCACCAACCTCTCCAGTTTTGGTAGCTGAATCCAATTTCCCTTCCAGGAATCTGGCCCTACCCCATCTCTGTGTACTCAGTTTTTGGTCAAAACCAGTCTAAATGTTGCTATGAAGGTATTTTTTCAGATGTGATTAACATTTTTTTTAATTGTGGTAAAATACACATAACATAAAATTAACCATCTTTAAGTGTACACTTCAGGGGTGTTAAGTACATTCATACTGTGAAAGCACCACCACCATTATCTCCAGAACTTTCTCATCTTCCCAAACTGAAACTCTGTCCCCATGAAACACTAACTCCCCATCCCCCTCCTCCAACCCCCGGCACCCACCATCCTACCTTCTGTCTCCATGAATTGTCTGCTCTAGGGACCTCATATAAGTGGAATCATACAGTATCTGTCCTTTTGTGACTGAGTTATTTCACTGGGCATAATGTCCTCGAGGTCCATCCGTGTTGCAGCATGTATCAGAATTTCCTTCTTTTTTAAGGCTGAATAATATTCTATTGTGTGTGTATATACCACATTTTGTTTTTCCATTCATTTGTCCGTGGACGCTTGGGTTGCTCCTATGTTTTAGCTATTGTGAATAATGCTGCTGTGAACATGGGTGTGCAAATATCTCTTCAACCCTGCTTTCAATTCTTTTGGGTGTTTACACAGAAGTGAAATTGCTGGATCATATGGTAGTTCTAGTTTTAATTTTTTGAGGAACTACCATATTGTTTTCCATAGTGGCTGCACCGTTTTACATTCCCACCAACACTGTCCAAGGATTCCAGTTTTTCCACATTCTCCCCAACATTTATTTTCTTTTTGAGGTAGCCATCTGAACGGGTATGAGGTGGTATCTCATTGCGGTTTTGATTTGCATTTCCCTAATGATTAGTGACGTTGAGCATCTTTTCATGTGCTTATTGGCCATTTGAATATCTTCTTTGGAAAAATATCTTTTCCAGTTCTTTATCCATTTTTGAATCAGTTTGGGTTTTTTTTTGGTTAAGTTTTAAGGAGTTCTTTCTACATTCTGGACACTAATCACTGATCAGATATGTAATTTACAACTAATTTCTCCCATTCTGTGGATTGTTCTTTCACACTCTTGATAATGTCCTATCATTCTCAAAATGCACAAAAGTTTTTTATTTTTATGAAGTCCAACTTATCTCTTTCTTCCTTTTGTTGTCTTTTGGTGTCATATCAAATAAATCTTTGCCAAATCCTGTGTCATGAAGATTTCCCCCTGTATTTTCTTCTCAGAGTTGTATAATTTTAAGTCTTACATTTATGTCTTTGATCCATTTTGAGTTATTTTTGTACGTGGCATTAGGTAAGGGTCCAACTTCCTTCTTTTGCATGTGGGTATCCAGGTTCTCCAGCACCATTTGTTGAAAAGACTGTCCTTTCCCCATTGAATGGTCTTGCCACTCTTTCCAAAAATAATCTGACCATATATGTGAGGGTTTATCTCTGGGCTCTCTGCTCTGTTCCACTGGTCTATACACCTGTCTCTATGGCACACCACTTGGATTACTGTAGCTTTGTAGTATGTTTTGAAATCAGGAAGTGTGAGACCTCCAGCTTTGTTACTGTTTTTCAAGGTTTTTCACTTTGGCTAGTCAGTGTCCCTTGAGATTCCATACAAACTGTAGGATAGAGTTTTTTATTTCTGGGGGGAAAGTGATTAACATTTAGATCGGTAGGCTTTGAGTAAAGCAGATGACCCTCCATAGCACCAGTAGCTATGGCAAGATGGGAGCATCTCTCACTGCAGCCCATGAGTTGACAGGGAGGAAGGAGAGGGAAGAGGGGAGGGGTGGCGGGGGGAGATGGAGAAGGAGAGGAAGGAGGAAAAGAGGAAGGGTGGACACCAGCTGAGTTTACTACCTTGCCTGGCAAGAAAGAAGGAGCCAGTGAGGAAATCCTGAGCAGTCATTCGAGGGGAAAATTCGTGGGTTTGGGGTGTTAGAAAGAGGGGTTCATAGGTGCTATCCTGATGAGAGATTGAAAGCCAGCACTATAGGTGGATGAAGGAGGGAAGTTTGCATGTGATTGGACGAGATGAGCACCTGCTCACTGGTCAGTCTTCAGATACTCAGGGTCTGGAGTCCTGGGTCACTCGGCACTCATCATCCATCCCCTTCTCAGCTTCGGATGGTTGAACCACCTGGATGAAACTCAACCGTGGTGTCCAGCCTCCTGTACGGCCCCAGTGATCCCCACTCCTGCCGGTCACACCCTGAGAAGCCCCTCCCACATTAAATCGGGCTGACGTGTGACACAAATAACATCTGGTAGAAGCTGTGGAGCGTGACTTCCAGAAGCAGATCATAAAGGATGTGTTGGCTTTCACCATATTCTATGTCCTCTGGCATTGCTCACTCCCGGTGGAAGTGAGCAGCCCCAAGGAGCCCAGTGACGGTGCCATCTTGGAAGTGGACCCAGCCTCGGTCAGGGCTTCGGATGATGCAACCCCAGCTGCCGGCTTGGCTGCAACCTCAGGAGAGACCGTGGGCTTGGAGCCACCCTGCCAGGCCTCTCCTGAATTTCTGATGCAAAAAAAAAAAAAAAAAAGGCGAAAGAAATGTGCAAGATAGTAATTGTTCATTGTCATTTAGGCTGCTAGTTTTGGGTGGGGGAGGGTAATTTGTTACATTCAGTTGTGATGGTTCCCAAGCATTCCCTACTCCAAGAGGAAATATTTTCGTTTATATGTTTCTGGGTTACCCTCGGTCACAGGGGCCCCAAGGCAGGCTGGCTTGTGCCCCCGTGTTTCACAGTCTGTGAGGAGCAGAAAGCTTTCCTGTCCGCAGCCTTTTGTAGGTTGGATTGTGTCCCCTCAAAATTCATATGTTGAAGTCCTAGCCCACAGCACCTCAGAAGGTGACCTTGTCTGGAAATAGGGTCATTGCAGGTGTAGTTGGTGAAGATGAGGTCATTCTGGTCATCCTAATCTAACACAGCTGAATTCTTATTAAAAGAGAAATTCGGGCACAGAGACACACACAGGGAGAAACCGTGTGACTGCAGAGGCTGAGACAAGGGATGTGGCCACAAGCCAAGGGATGCCAAGGGCAGCCGGCCACCCCAGAAGCTGGGAGGGTCAGGAAAAACCCTCCCCTAGAGCACAGCCCTGCAGACACCTTGATTTCAGACTTCCAGCCTCCAGAACTGTGGGAGAATAAATGCCTGTTATGTGGAGCCCCCTCTGTGGGACTGTGTAACAGCAGCCCCAGGACGCTCACACAGGTGGCACAATTATGCTGCACAAGGATGCTCATCACAGTGGGTGCTCTTTCTAACAGGGTGGATTGCATTATTGTCCCCAGGTAGTAGCGGGCCCTCTGAGAGGAGTTATGTGTCTCTGTCCCTTGATGGCAGGCTCTGGCATGGTCTCACCTGGGGCCATGAGGTGTGAACGGAAGCTTCCGGAGCCCTTGAGTGGCAGAGCCCACTCCCCTCTGCCGTGCTGGCAGCAACGGCCCAGTCAGGCCTTGCTGCTCAGCGAGCCGGGCCCAGAGACGAGTGTGAAATGGTCCTTTTTTGTTGTAACTGCTGATCTCGGGGGCAGCTCCCCCCAGGGGCGCCTCACCTAAGCAGACTCAGCACTAACGCCCCCGGGGAGAGGAGAGTCTAGCAGCAAGAGGCTGGCCAAATCAGCAGGACCCATTTACAACAAAGGAATATTCTTTGATCTTTAAAACCTTGTTATAAGAAATATGATATTCAGGATATACTGCATTTTTAATAGAGTATGTCATGTGGAATTCGGACTGGATTTTGTAAACTCAAGGAGCACAGTTTGACCGCACCGAAATGCAAATGGGATCTCCACTGGGTTATAGCCTTATGGGCAACACTTATTCTCTTATTCACACTTCTATTCCTTTTACAGACTATCCACAATAAACCTGTTTATTGTAACGTGATCAGGGAAAAGTACGCTTTACTTCGATTCCCATTAAAACACAAAGAATGATCAGCATAGGGCCTCCCTGGTGGCGCAGTGGTTGAGAGTCCGCCTGCCGATGCAGGGGATACGGGTTCGTGCCCCGGTCTGGGAGGATCCCATATGCCGCGGAGCGGCTGGGCCCGTGAGCCATGGCTGCTGAGCCTGCGCATCCGGAGCCTGTGCTCCGCAACGGGAGAGGCCACAACAGTGAGAGGCCCGCGTACCACAAAAAAAAAAAAAAAAAAAAAAAAAGAATGATCAGCATGCCACCAGTAACGTAGCTTCACATGCCACACCTTTAAAAAGCAGACCCTGCAGCCTTTCTGCCAGGCTCTCCAACACTCTGCTCCTGAGCCAGGCCGCTCAGCGCTTCCCGGGACCGCATCTCAGCAAAGGCTTCAGTCGAGACAGGTTAAGTTTTGCTGTAAACCAAGAAGCTCATCTTTATTTCTAGGCAATTCACTTAAGAGCCTCCTAAAATCTGCTAACTTCCATGACGAAAATCATTAAAAATCAAATGAGTTTTCCCACGGATAAAACCTAAGATCCTCCCTCAGCCCTGGGAAGGACAGAACTGAGTGGTAATTCTCCTCCTGCAGGGAGATGGGCAGTGGAGGGGCTGGCACTGTCTCCCGAAAAGGAACCGGAGACCCGTTCTCTGAAGGAAAAAGCAGAAGCAGACACGGTGAGCTCGGTGGTTATGCTGGTGGCCGCGGAGAAACCCGCTCCTGGAGATGCATCCTGCCTAGTAACCAAGGAGCAGGCACCTGCATTCCCGCTGGCAGATCCTCACGCCCGCTGCTTCCCCCATTTACGCGCAGCTAGACCACAACCTACGGAGTACGGTCCCCTGAGTGCATCCTCATGCAAAGAGATGTTCTAGAACCACCTGCAGAGTGTGAAGTGCCCGGGCAAAGCAAAACTGACCACGTGGTCCCAGCCAGACTCCTCAGGGCCTCCCAAACCTCCCCGTGCACCGCCATAGGCAGTGCGAGGATGGCTCCCCTCCCAGCCCCCTTTGACTCTGCCTTGGGGAGTCAGTTATCTTCTGCCATAATCATGCTTCTTAACAAGTCACCCCAAAACGCAGAGGTTTTCAACAAGTATTCATTTAGCTCACCAGTCGGCAGGTCCACAAGTAAACTGGGCTCTGTGGGGTGGTCTTCCTGGCCTAGTCTGGGCCCCTTCACTCGTCTTGGGGTGGGATGGATGCCAGCTGGTCTAGGCTGGTCTGGGCCACTCTTGGCCAGTCTAGACTGGTCTGGGCCAGTCTGAGCTGGTCTTGGCTGGTCTAATCCAGTCTTGGCCTTGGCCAGTTTTGGCTGGTCTAGTCCGGTCTCAGCTGGTCTAGACCAGGCTGGGCCGGTCTAGGCCTGTCTGGGCCGGTCTCGGACCATCTAGGCTGTTCTTGGCTGGCTTCTGCCAGTCTAGGCTGGTCTAGACTGGTCTAGGCTGGCCTTGGCTAGTCTCGGCTGACCTCGGGTCGTCTAGGTTGATCTAGGCTAGTCTAGGCTGGACTCAGCTGGCCTAGGCTGGTCTAGGCTGGTCTAGGCTTGTCTGCCATTGAAAATCAAATTATTGCCATAGAAGAAAGGCTTGAGATAAGCAGAGTAAATATAGATGAAAAAGACAATTAAGAGAGAAGCTAATCAATATGGAAGATGTACAAAGAAAATTCAACATAAGGAAAATTGATTTCCCTGAAGACAAGAAATCAACAAGTGGAAGACATAATGTCTTCAAAGATAGAAACCAGGGCTTCCCCGGTGGCACAGTGGTTAAGAATGCACCTGCCAATGCAGGGGACACGGGTTCAAGCCCTGGTCTGGGAAGATCCCACATGCCACAGAGCAACGAACTACTGAGCCTGTGCTCTGGAGCCTGAAAGCCACAACTACTGAGCCCGCATGCCACAACTACTGAAACCCATGCGGCTAGAGTCCGTGCTCTGCAACAAGGGAAGCCACCGCAATGAGAAGCCTGTGCACCACAACAAAGAGTAGCCCCCGCTCACCACAACTAGAGAAAGCTGGCGCACAGCAAAGAAGACCCAATGCAGCTAAAAATAAATAAATAAATTTATTTTTAAAAAATAGAACCCAAGAAATTGACCTGAAATAGTAAAACAACATTGGACTGGCAGATCTAAAGAGGATATTGTTTCCCAGGAAATTTTGATAGCAAATAGCCAACACTGCAGCATATCTTAGTTAAGCTATAGAACACCAATGGTAAAGAAGAATCCTTTAGGCAGGGAAAAAAAAAAAATCAGAATGGCCTCAGAGGTTTCTATCAACGTTTAGTGCCAGAAGACAGCAGGAAAACCATGGCTAAGGCTGTAGGACCCTACACAGGCAGAGGCGTGCATTCTCCAACATGAAGAACTGAGGCACCCACAAACCCTTCCTGAAAACACAGACCTTCCCCACCAACCCAATCCAGAATTGAGTGAAATTTCAGCAATAAAATAGCTGTGGCAATGGTGTTGGTGGTGAGCACTAGATCCACTGAAAGATGTACCTGTTAGGGGAACCACTGACCGAAACTGCCCGCCCTGGCCAGGCATGACAATAACCACTTGCCTGAGTTATAACAGGAGGTCTTGGTAAGGAACATGGAACTAACAAGCTACCACCAACTGGAAGAATTCGGGAAAGGTCCAAAAGAGAGGGGAAACACCAGTCCGTATGTCCTACCAACCTCCCAGAATCCTTCTCGCTGGAATCCATCCAGGCTGAGCGATGCACACACCACCAGCACGGACCCTGAGTCGGAATGATTGGCCAGAGACAACCCGGAAACTAACCCCGTCACCATAAAACCCGAGACTGCGAGCCACGTGGCAGAGCCGTTCTCCTGGGGTCCCTCACCCTGCTGCTCTCCGCCCGGGCGCCCCTTCCCAACAAAGTCTCTTGCTTTGTCAGCACGAGTGTCTCCTTGGACAATTCATGCTTGCGTGTTAGACAAGGGCCCGCTCTCGGGCCCTGGAAGGGTCCCCTTCCTGCAACATATCCGATTCAAAAACTATCTTGAAATTATCATTACAGAGCAGAATATCAATGTTGCAAAGCGGGACCACATAAAAACGAGGACATAACCACCAAAGTAGAAGGTGGAAGGACAGAAGACAGGCAGAAGAGTGTTCGCTAATGAAAGGAAAACTGTTTCTCCCTTTCCTTGGACTCTCCAGGCACCACCTCCCAGCACCTGGACTGTTCACCAACCCAGAAGCTCCCCAGCGCCTCCTTCGGGGATTTTTTTGGAGGCTTTATTATGCAGACATGATTGATTACATTATCAGCCATTGGTGACTGAACTCTATCAATCTCCCGCCCTCTCCCCTCCCCAGAGGTCGGGGGTGGGGCTGAATGGTCCAGTCCTGCAGTCACGTGGTTGCTCCCTGGCCACCTGCCCCCCTCCAAAGGCTCTCAGGAGCCCCCAGCCACTGGTCATCCTATTAATATACAAAAGACACTTATCACTGCGGAGGCCCCAAGGGTTTTAGCAAAGACTAAATATATATATATGTATTTCTTACTATGTCACACTAACTTTTCGTATGTTATAACTGTATCTAAAGCTAAGCCATGTATTTCTAAAAGAGGATGCAAAGCTTTTACTGTTCTTCATAAACTTTGTTTTTAATTTATTTATTATTTATTTAATTTATTTAATTTTTGGCTGCATTGGGTCTTTGTTGCTGCGCGCGGGCTTTCTCTAGTTGCGGCGAGCAGGGGCTACTCCTCATTGCGGTGCGCAGACTTCTCATTGTCGTGGCTTCTCTTGTTGTGGAGCATGGGCTCGAGGCGCGCAGGCTCAGTAGTTGTGGCACACGGGCTCAGTAGTTATGGCTCGCAGGCTCTAGAGCACAGGCTCAGTAGTTGTGGTGCACGGGGCTTAGTTGCTCCGCGGCATGTGGGATCTTCCCAGACCAGGGCTCGAACCTGTGTCCCCTGCATTGGCAGGCGGATCCTTAACCACTGCGCCACCAGGGAAGCCCTGTTCTTCATAAACTTTTTAAAACAACATTTAAAGAGATTTCTCAAGAACAGGTGACAGAAAAAGAAGCATTTATTTGCATTTCAAAAACTCCTTAGTTCCCATTTATCACCTTAAATTCAAGTGCATGAAATGTAACTCTTACTGCCAACAGCATCTGCAGCCAGGTCACATTTGTACAAGCGCTCGTATTGGTCTTTCCCCACACAGTACCCATCTGGAGTAACCATCGCCGGACATTCACAATATTAATGGCAGATTTTCCGTGGCAGTGGCACTTGGGGTGAGTTTTTGCGTTTTCATCTTTGTTCTCTCTGCATTGATTAAAATCTTTGTAATGCACAGGCGTCCTTTTTTACAAAAACAACAAAGTACCTTTCTGCAAAGGACAAATACAGAGGGCCTAAAAAGCAATGTGCCAGGCTTTGACCAGCTGTTAATGCCAGGTACCACCTCCTGAATATCTGTATACTATTCTGTCCTCTTAAATTTTTAAAAGGGAGTGGGGAGTGCATCCAGTCCCTCAAACCCATGTTTTCCTTTGTCTATTTGGCATTTTGATGGATTTCGCCCCAATCCAGGAGTCTGCCGTCAGCAGTGTGGGAATCACCCCTCTCCAGAGAGAGGGGCCGCCCTTCCAGACGCTCCACCGACCTGGGTGGCCCGGGCAGGGTCCAGGAGGGTGAGCGGGGATGAGAGCATCCTGCACGGAGCCCTCAGCCTGGGCGTCACCACGGCCAGGCAGGGTGCGGGTTCTGTCTGGCAGGTGGACCTGAGGCTCAGCCACCCCGGGGCACCAGACCCCAGCTGGGGCTGGAGAGCATGAGAAGGGGGTGGACGGACGGAGGGAGGATGTCGGGGTAACAGGCAACACTCCTGCTGCCCCTCCCCCCACAGCGTGGAGCCTGGGCCCCAGGGAAAGCCTGTTTCTTCCCAGAGCCACGGCTGCTATCGACTTGCACCCTCTCCTCCTTTCTCCCCATCCCCCGCTTCCTCCCCATCTCCCCACTGCAGACAGGCCCCAGCGGGAGGAAACGGTGGGCACTGTGGCGTGGAAACAAACCCACAGACGTGATTCCCAAAACTGGAAGAACGCAGGAGGCGCCGGCCTTGATCCCACGCAGCCTCTACATGAGACCAGAGACCTGGCGCCTGGGCCGGAAAGGACAGCAAAGGAAGCTCTCGAAGCCCCGCAGTAAACCTCAAGCTCCCGGCAGTTCTGCACGAGAAACCATTTCCACGTTGTGCTTGTGTCTGGGTGGCCACAGCCCCGCGGCCCGACGGCCCCCAGAGGGGACCCTGCCCTCTGGTTTGGGAAAGCCAGCTACCACCCAAGTTAATTGCTTTATAATGGATGTGTGAGAACAATCGGCCATTCGGGCAACTGTTCTCTGTCCACACGTTGAGATTCGATTACTTTTTTATCACTAAATTAAATTCCTTGTCTTGCCTGTCTCGTTACGTGACATCTCTTTAAATCTTAATAGACTGCAGCTTCTCCCCGCAGCTCGGGCCACTGGTAACCGTGTGGGGCACTCTTGGGGGCCCTGGAGCCAGTAGGCGGATGGGGGGCGGGGAGGAGATGCCCCTCGGAGACAGGAAGGCGCAGGGGCTCGGAGCTCCTCACACCGGGACGATTCTTGCTTCTCAGAAAAGCTGCAGGCGGGCGGCATGCCTAGGCCGAGGAGGAACAGCTGCTGGGGGCTGCGAGCCACCCTCCTGCCTGACTCCAGCCTCGCACAGCCTCGCACGCTGCTTCCTGAAGGCTGCCCTCCGGCGGCCCAGCCAGACAGGCCCCGCCCCTCGGCGCTCAGGGCACCTCCCTCTAACGAGAGGTCCCCAGGGCCGTGGGCTGCAGGGAAGCTTACACATCCCCTCCCCAGGGTGGCGGGGGAGGGCGTCTCAGGAGCTCGCTGCAGCCCACGAAGCGGAAACCCATGCGGAGATTTGACGTGTTTCCCCTGACAAGTGACAAGGCGGGGCTACGATGAGAATTGGGGGTGTTTCTCGGAGCCCATCCGAGTCATCTTCCTGGTTCTGAGCTTAGAACTTCTACACTGCATCACACCAGCCACGCCTGCCCCCGTTGCACGCGCACGAAGGGGCCCATAAAAGCGTGTGCCTTCATCTTCGTGTCGAGGACTTCACGCGTCCTGAGCGTTCACTGGCCTCTGCAAAGCGTCAGCAGTTTCAGGACGGGTGTCAGTCGAGTGGACTGAGCTGCTCTGTGGCGGCAGGAAACCCCGAATCGCATTGGTTCCAAAGTGCACAGGTTTCCTTCGTGCTCACACGGGACATCCGTTGCCGCTGAGGCCTCGACTTCCCTTTGGGGCCAGGGATGCGGGGCGGCACCCACCGGGAATGCTGCTGGTCCCGGCAGGGGAGAGGTGGGGCGGCACCAGCACCGGGAATGAACCGTGCCAGAGGTGACCTGCGGCGCCTCATGGCGCCTCGGGGCCCCGCCCAACCCTGAGGGCCAGGAGGTGAAAGCAGGAAACCTTGGTGCAGAAACAGGGAGCTTGTGAGCCTCCAGAGGCTGTAGGAAATGCTCGTGAGATGGGGGAGGTGCGGTAGGGTCTGCAACCTGGGCTGAAGGCTGTGCCCCAGGCTCACATGTGGAATCCTAACCCCCAGGGGAGGGTGCTAGGAGGGGACCGGGTGGTGAGGGTGGAGCCCCCAGGAACAGGGTAGTAGCCTTATAAACGAGGCCCTGCGAGCTCCCTCGCCTCCCTCCACCAGGTGCGGACACAGCGAGAAGACACCGTCTACGAAGGGACGGGAAGCGTGTTCTCTCCAGACTCCAGATCCACAGGCACCTGACCCCCAACTTCCCTCCTGGGGAGCCGTGAGAAGTAAACGTGGTGTTCCTCACAGAGCCTGAGCCTACTAGGACAGATCACAGCCTGAACTGAGAGGCAGGGGGACGGGGGGACAGGAAGCACTGGAGAGGGACCGTCGAGGCCAAGAGGACGAGCTGCCTGCACTTGTCACCCAGCAGAAGCAGGTGAAAAGAATCACCGTGAAGGGTGGTGTTCCCCTGGGCCGCCCGTGAGGACACAGGCAATGCGTCAGCGCAGCAGATAAAGACACCACGTGTCCACAGGGATGTGGTCAGCTGACCTCCGTGCAGGGCACTGGGTCCAGAACTTCTTCAGGGGACCTTCACCACAAATCAACGGAGGTCACGACATCAGTAGATGCTGGAGGTGCACGTGGTCATGGGCATCTGTCTTGGGTCATGGAATGCTGCCTCCACAAGGGACACATCGGAGACCATAGGGAGGGCTGATCAGAGACGACAGACATGCCTCAGTGTGTCCAAAATGAAACAAACTGGTACATAAACAAAACACATAAATATCTCATTAATAGCTCTTGGGACCTGTTGCAAAGGTCGGCATCACCCTGGGTACAAGCACGTTGGTTCATGGGCTTCTCTGGTGCATTAAACTGCGTGTCTTTAGGGCAGGACTGGGTCTTATTTATTCCTACAGTTTCAGAGTCCACCCCGTCACTCACATCTAGCAGTTCCTTGAGGGTGTTGGTGCAATAAAGCACCGGGAAGGCAGCAGCAGGGACCGCGTCACACATGGAAGGGACTTTCTGAGCGGCTTGCTGGCCGGGGAGGGGCGGGGCTCCAACCACGAAGGTGAGGCTGAGACTGTTCATCTCCTGGAGCCGCTGCAAGAAATGACCACACGCTGGGGAGCTGAACACAGCAGAACTCTGTCCTCTCGCGCCTCCAGAGGCCAGAAGTCTGAAATCAGGCTCCCTCTGAGGCTCTAGGGGAGGACCCTCCTTCCCGCTTGCAGCTCTGGTGGCTCCAGTGTCCTGGGCTTGTGGCCCCATCCCTCCAGTCTCTGCTTCTGTCTTCATACAGCTTCTCCCCGTGTGTCTGTGTCTCCATTTCTGTCCCTCGTAAGGACACCAGTTGTTGGATTGAGGGTCCACCTGGATAATCCAGGATGATCTCATCTCAAGATCCTTAACTGGATTACATCTGCAAAGACCCTCTCTCCAAATAAGGCCACATTCACAGGTATCTGGAGTTGGGGCTTAAACCTTTGGGGGGGTACAATTCAACCCACTACACTGACCCCCAGTTTGGTATGGCCTTTCTCAAGCTGTGTCAAAGTCAGGGAAACCACGAGGACACAGAGGGCCACAGGGCCACCTCCAAGTAAGATTCTGGAGAAGCCCCAGTCCCACCCACAGGAGCGATTTGCCCAGACTTGTAGGGAGACCAACAGGATTTGTTACTTCCCCGCCGTAGCCCACACTGCCAGGCTTTAGTTAGAGATGCCTGGGGGAAGCCCCTACAATGCACACTTGTTCTCTGGTGTCTGTCCAGGGTTACGTGCATGGCTTGGACCCTCAGCTTGTGTCGCCTGGGGAAAATGGAGGATTCATGATGCTCGCTCTCAACAGGTTGCTGATGGTTCTCCAGGCGGCACCACCCAAGCCCCAGGGCCTGCATTTTCACATTTCTCACATTTCTCTGCATTTCTGCCCCTAGAAACCACTGCTAGGTTCAAAAGACGAGAATGCAATTTTCCTGGGAGAGTTCAAACCTGCAGTGGCACAGATGTGCCCACTGCCATCGACTACCAGAGAACTGGACAACATAGACGAGACAACTGTCTTCAGACCTCAAGCTACAGGCACTGACCATGCTCTCCAGGGACCCACACAGAGCACAGCTGGCTGGCTGGGTTGGGGACACAGAGATTGGAGATTGGGATGCAGGATTTGCAAGGTCTCCCCTTAAGTCTGGCTGGAAACTAAGACGTGTGTGTATGGGAGGGGACAGCCCACGGGGCTGGGCAGGAAGAGAGCAACCAGGGAGCTGAAGCTGACAAATCCAGTCACTGACAGCACACCACCACGATGTCCAGCATCTAATCACAAATTAGTAGACATGCAAAGAAGCAGGAGCACATACCTCGTAACCTGGAGAAAAAACCAGTGACTAGAAGCTGGTCCCCAGGGAGCACTGGTGCAGCAGGTGCCCCCAGGCCCTGGGGATGGGCAGCTGCCTGTTGCTGCTCCTTTGGGGTCTGAGCAGAGTCCGTGGAACTCAGGGAGTCGCACCGTCATGCTGACATGAATAATGCCAGAGATGGGATTACCGTCCCCCAGGAATTTTGAATTCCAGCACCAGTGGTCATTTTCCTGCAGCAGGAGCTCTGGCCTCAGGACCCCAGTCACTGAAAATTCAGCTTAACTAATGGAAAATGGCCAGCGTGCCAGTCTGAAAATAAATGAGGGCCAATTTCTTTCTGAGATGTTTCTGAGAAATGGAATATTTCCTGCCATATCAGTAAACAAAGGGTGTCATGGTCATCAGCGATTGCAGCCCCCCAACGTGAGCTCGTGAGCCCTAGGAATCTCAGGAAGGAAGGAACACCTGCCATCTAGCAGCCATCGGACTGCAGCCACTCCCTGCGGTGAGCCCTGAAGAAACTCAGGATGTGAAAACACAGGACACTGGCCCCAGAGAGCGGAGGCGCACATTGAAGGAATGGCTTCAGTGAGCCAAGACGCTTGCATCTTCCCAGACATAGAAAAGCACTAATTCCTTAACTTGGAATATCTGGTTTTCTTTAATTTACAATAATCCTTTCATGTGCCGACTACCTGCCCTTTGTTGCAAAACTTCTGTATAACCTGGCTGCCCCCTCACCTCCTCGGAGTGGTTCTCTCAGGGTTACTTGAGACGCTGCCTCCAGGGCCTGAAGTCCTAAAAATTCCCACCGGATAAAGCATAACTCTCAACTTTTAGGCTGTGACTGGTTTTAAAATCAACATTTCTAAGGCTTCATTTCCCCCAAGGGTTCCTCCTTCCTGTCTGGCTGCTTGCTCACTGTTATGTCAGAATAGAGCAAACAGGCTGAACTTTGCACAGTGCGAGTGGGTCCAGGAGTGGTGGGGTGTAATTTGCATCTCTGGGTCCCCTGTCCCTATGGGTGTGGGTAGGAAAAAGACAGTCTTGAGACAAACACAAGCTGTAAGTTGTTTTGTTACTCAGAGGTGGCTATTTGCAGAAACACCAAACCCCAAGTCTCGGGGTTTAACAATAAAAGTTTATATCTTGCTCATGTAAAGCCCTACATAGATGTTCCCAGTTAGGGGGTGTATTGGTTTTCTGGGGTGACCATAAAAGGTACCACATCCTGGGGGACCTAAAACAGCAGGAATGTAACCCCTCACAGTCTGGAGATCAGAAGTCTGAGATCTAGGTGCCGGCAGGGCTAATGTTGTGGACTGATCTGTGTCCCCCAAAATTCACAGGTTGAAGTTCTAACCCCCAGCACCTCAAGACGTGATGGTACTTGGAAACTGGGTCTTTACAGAGGTGATCAAGATAAATGAGGTCATATCGGTGGGCCCTAATCCAATGTGACCAGTGTCCTTATAAAAAGACAAGATCAGGATGCTGACACACACAAGAACAACTGTATGAGGACACAGGGAGGAAACGGCTGTCTACACGCCAAGGAGAGAAGCCTCAGAGGGAATCAGCCCTGTGACACCTCGATCTTGGACTTCCAGCCCCCAGGACGTGAGACCATAAATGTCTGTTGTTTAGACCACCCCGTCTGTGGTGTGTGTTATGCGGCCCCAGGACACCAACAGGGGCCTGAGGCACCCCGGGTGTCTCCAGTTTGTGACACCGCCATCACCACTGTGCAGCCCAGGGTGGCGTTAGTTGGCACCTCTGGTGCACATTACCTTGGGGCCCTGAGCGCCGCAGCTTCAACCAGGAAGACGAGGAAACGGCGCATGCTTTTCTGCAGGTGGAGATGAGAGCTACCTTTGACAAATATATACTTTTTCCTTTCCTTCTCTCTGGGGTTTTTACTCTGTAGGTTTATTTTAGCCTCTTTTTACAACAAAGTAGGTCAGGGGGAATAAAGCAGTCCCTATGTGGGAGCTGGAAAAGCCTCAGCGCCAGCAAACATAAATGACACCTCGGGGAGCGCTGGTCTCCGGGGGCATGGCCTGCGTGCGGGTGGAGAAGCCCTGAGTGCTGGACACAGGTCCCCCCGGAAGGTCCGGCCCCTGCCCTCCTGCCACCACCGGTCACAAGCTTACCCGCTGAGCCACATGCGGGGACAGCGGCCACCAAACTAAGGGAGGTCTACAGGACGAGAGAGATTGATCAATAATCTCATCAAAGACTTCATGCCAAATTGAAAGACGTCCTTGGAGGGAGTCTAGGTTTGGGGGGCAGAACTTTGTGGGGGAGCTGATGTTTGAGCTGGGATTTGAGGGGCGAGTGGGGTTGGCTCCAAGACGGGGTTGGGATGGATGGAACATCCCTGGCAGGGGAGGCACGTGCAAGGCGGTGGGAGTGAGCCGGGGACCAGGAAGCGGCTGGGTGGGGGTGGGGGGAGGCCAGGAATCGGAGCCAACCTCTTCAAAATGTGGGCTGTGAAGGGCCGGAGAAATGGCCCTGTTCCACAGGGACGCTGAGTGAGGGTGGCTGAGGGTGAGGCAGCTGCACACAGCCAGTTCCAGGGGCCGGGGTGGGGTATGGATGGGGCAGCACAAAGGAGGGAAACTTGGGGGATAAAGGCCCTGACAAGGCAGTGGGGCTGTGATCCGGGACCAGGGAGGGTGGCTGCTGAACAGGAGTTACTCCTTTCATTGTAACAGGAGAGAATACGGAATTTCCTGCTGCCATGACCCTCCTTCTTCCTCGCAAATAGAGCTCCAATTTTGTCCAGGACAGCAAATGCCCAGCCCCATGGAGTAAATCATAGTTTATTTAAGCATTACACAATCATTAAAACAAGAATCCATTTCCCATTGATGGACATGCACTATTTCAAAGTTCCTTTGCAGCTAAGGGTTGCTAGTTATGTTCAACTGAAACTACAAGGAAATCTGCTGGAGGATTCTAGAAGAATATTTACCATGACAGGGGAAACCTCCTTTTCCACTCAGCCCTCTTCTCCTGACTTAAATATCAATCCATGAGCATATGACCTTCAGAGCTATGGCAGCCATTTTGTGTTCATGAGGCAAGCACACTGAGACTGAGGAAATGAAAACAGACATCGCAGAGTAACTGGGCTGCCTCATCAAACTTAGAATTGTTTACCTTTAGACTTTTGTGTGATAATATCAAAGTCTTCATTCAATGGCATTTCAGACCTGCCCTGTGTAGAGGCAATAGGGGTGTATTTCCTGGAGGGAATTGAATAGTAATCATAAAACCAAGTAAAAGTCAGTCTGCTTATTACCATTATGATGGTAATGAAATACCTTCCCTTCCAGGACAGGTCACTCGCAACCCCATGCCCTGGTACACCACTAGTTTTATTGGCTACGTCACTATTAGCTGGGTTTGTTTTGTGCGGCCAAACCCATTCTCACGGATACCTTTTCCATCTTAGTGCTTTAATGTTTTCAGTAAAGTGGGACGGGTCACCTGCTGAGAGTGAGCAGGAATGGGGGAATACAGCGAGGGTTTTGAGGAGAGAAGAGGTTTGAAATCGTCCCTGTGAGCTGGACTGAGGTCACTGCTCAGTGCCCAGAGCCCTTTAAGTTGGCAATCATGAGTTTAGGGCAGGTTGGGTCTACATTCCACAGGACTTTCTCTGGCAGCTCCAGGGTCCCTGGGGGCAAAGAAAGTGATTGGCAGACGTGCAGTAGTCCTGGTCTGTCGGTTCATGAAGGTAGGGATGTGGGATGCTCCTCCCAGACCACCAAGGGCATCTCACAGCATCCTCGGCAGTGGGGCCAGCCTTACAGCGCTGACTGAGATCACAGCCCAGCGATAATCAGGAGTGAAGATCAGAGGGGCTGCAGGAGCCCATCTCATGGGGGACAATACGTGGGAAGAGACACAGCCTCCCCCCAACCAGGGCAGTGAGGTCAGGTGCAGAGCTGGCTCATGACAGGGGGAGGTCAGGTGCAGAGCTGGCTCATGACAGGGGGAGGTCAGGTGCAGAGCTGGCCCACTGTACGGTGAGGTCACGGGCAGAGCTCGCCCTCCTGTGCAGCAAGCCCCCTTCCAGCTGAACTCCCAGCCCTCAGACCCAGGAGCACCCTCCCACGTACGTGGGCAGCCTGCATAAAGGACCAGGCCGATGGCAAAGCACTTTTCCCCAGAGGCGGCTTGGATTTATTGTGCACGAGGTATTATTGATCGTAAGAAACACTTCTCCCTCTTGTGGAGTTCCTGAGGCACTTAGCCTGAAGAATGTGGGATTTTTATAAAACTCATTAAATTCCTACGTTTTGCTTTCCTAGACTCCTGGGCCTTCACTCTATCTGGACTGTTTTCTCAGGCTTTCTTTTCAGGAAAGCTAGTCCCTAGATCCACTCAACCTCAACCTCCACCCGGGGGCTGTGCGCCCTGCCCGCCCCTCCCCCGGCAGCAGCAACCGTGACCAACATGCAAACAGAGGCAGTTAGCGGTTTGGGACCACACCATGGTGTCCCCGCATCTCCTCGGTGGACGGAGGTGCCCACATGACCCGGCCTCCTCCCCTGAGGGAGGGGGTGAGCTTGGATCAAAGGCCTCTTCTTGTGAAATGGCCCACGTCTGCAGTAGGGGGACATGTGGATGCCTTTGCAGAGCGACGGATCTGCAGAGGGACCTGGCCGCGCGGGGAGCTGGGGGGCTCTGCCCGCATCCACGGAGGATGGGGGCGTGTCAAGGCCGCCCCCGACCAGCTCCCAGCTCCCACCACCACCTTCATCCGTACAAACCAACCCTCACACAGTGCCCCCTCGTCTGCCCCACGGCCCTGCCTGCCCTTGTAGGTGAGTGGGCTCCCAGGGTCACCCCGGGAAGTCAGTCAGGCTTGCACTCAGGGCCTTTCTGGATGGAGTCAAACCTCTGGCCCCAAATGCCTCGAACGCGTCTGTAATTATCAGAGGGGGTTCTGTCGCCTCTCCGAGCTATCGTCTCCATACAGATTTCCCTCCTCTCGAGGTGAGCAGCCTCCAGGGACCTTCCCCCACGTGGCCCCTGCATCCCCAGGGACCCCCACCTGCGCTCAGGCCCCTCCGCGCTAGCAGCTGCGGGACGCAGTTGTCCAGAGGGAGGCACCTCCGGAGCGCACCTGCCCGCGGGCTGCACTCCACCCACCCGCGGCTGCGCCTGGCCCCATGCTGGCGGGTTCTCACAGGTCAGCCCGGGCGGGGACCCCCCAGAGCGCCCGGCCCGCGCGGACGGAGCCACCATAGGGGTTTAGGTTTGTCGTTGAATCCCAGTTGCTGTCCATCCCAGGCCAGGACACAGCACCAGCCCAGCGAGGGCCCAGATACAGGACCAACAGCGCCTGAGTGGCGCGACCACGGTGCCATTGGCAAACCTGCAAGGGCTTCTCGTGTGAACGTTCACACAACCCCAGGGGTCCAGGTAAAACGGGTCTGAATCCACCACTCTGAACGCATGTGACCTCGAGCAAGTGCAGGTGGGGGAGCTGAGGCAAAGCAGGCCCTCGCGGCCCGGCACAGAAGCCACCTTCCTGGGCAGCGGGACCCACCGCCGCAGGGCGCAGCATGTTCACAGTGGCATCCTCTGCCCTGCCCTACGCGGCCGTGGGAGGTGGGCACAGCTTGCCCAGGCACCGCTCTTTCCTCCAGCCGCCCCCACTCCCCTCCGGGGCTCTCTTCTCCCCCATGGTCCTCACCCTAGGGGCTGGTCACAGGACCCAGCTCGAAGCCACCGGAGTCACGGGGATTGGTCGGCTAGCCACATGACCGACCACTGTGGACTGGTTCACTCACGGTGGCTGATGCCTCGGCTGGTCCAATGGGATTTTTCAGGAAACGGGAGGATGGAGCCTCACGTCGGAGGAGGAAACCCAGCAGGTCCTGCAGCCATGCGGCTGCAGCCTGGGACAGCCTGGCTGCGGCGGAGCGGCCTCAAGGACGCGGAGCTGAGGGGTACTTTCAAGATATGTCAGAAAGTGCTAGGGCACCCTCCCCGCTAGAGACGAAGTCTAGGGGGGCTGGGCCTGTGGTCACATCCAGCAGACAGAGGGTGGAGAGAGGGTGCTGTCCGACTTCTGGCGGCCCCTGGGGGGACTGTGGCTTCAGGCCCTCTGCACAGCACCAGGCCTGCGCAATCCCTCCACAGGCTGCAGAACCCGGCACAGACCGTCTGAGCAGGAACAGGGCATGTTCCAGCTGCTGCCCACACAGGGCGCGCTGTCCTCCAGGGGCTCTGTGGTCCCTGCTCACAGACTTGTCTGACTTTGCCGAGGCCTGCTGAGCTGTCAGGAAAGGCGGAGGGGGGAGGGGCACGGGGGGTGCCCAGGAGCCGTCTGCCAGCCCAGCCCTTCCCGTCCTGACGAGTCCTGCCCCTGCGTCCAGGGATGGGTAAGCAGAAGGGCACGGGATGAAGGCTGCTGGCTTCTCTTTCTGGAGAAGCCATTTCACCAAGCTGAGGTGAAAGTAATTCAGAATAACCGCAGACTAAAAACTGAGGAGGTCCGAGGTCCCTTTTCAGCCCTGCCGCCTCCCGTGTCCATAACCACCTCTCTTTGCATGCAGAGTCCCATACAGGAGCATCAACGCTCCGATATCTCCTGGCTGCAAACTCACATCCACTGAGAACACAGGAGGACATGGGAGAGACGCACGACAACTTGCTCTCCCCAAAGCCAGCGTCTGAGAGAGCGTTGGCACACAGCCAGAGGACACTGCCAGGCACCTGCAGCACCGGGATCCTCCTTTCGAGAAACTCTCCTTAACGCTGGCTCAGAAAGCTGCACTCATTGTTTCTTTAGTCCCGGATTTTCCCCTTTTGGTATTTCAGAGTGAAATGCATTATTATCCTAATAAATCCCGTTTTCAATGAAATAAAAAAGAAAGTGGCATCGGTTGCAACCTTAAGGATGTAAATTCAGAGGGGGGCGGGAAATGCCAAGTGCTACAAAAGGTGAGAATTCCAGTGAGTGCAAATAACTGCAGTCTCCCTTGACACCGTCTCTCTGGGATGACGGCAGGTAAGCGCAGACCATCAGCCGGAACCACGAGCACAGCATCCCGGGCGCAGCGCATGGGGTGAAAGGGCGCTGCGAACGCTTTGCCGACTTGCCCATCTTTCCGGCGGGGCATCAGCTGTCCTGATCACCAAGGCCTAGATTTGGCCACAGGTAACAGAAACTCCGTTGACAGTGGCACTCTGCTCTCCCCAGGGTGCTGTTATTTATCGAGTAATCTGGTTGGGTTGCCACCTCATCTACTTCAAGCTGCAGGATGGGAGGGACGGAGGGAGGGAACTGAACCACTGGCTGGGACTGAGTCGCATGGCCACAGCTGGCTGGTCAGAGGGTTTGTGGCTGTGTAGGACGTGAGGATGGAGCCTAGGGACCCTCCCTCCCACCACAGCCATCTCAGAAGACGAGGGTGGTTCCTTATATACCGAGCAGAAGGCAAGGTGGGATCATGTCTTAGTCTGTTCAGGTGTCTGTCACAAAATGCCACAGACTGAGTGGCTTATAAACTACCAGACATTTATTTCTCATGGTGCTGGAGGCTGAAAGGTCAAACACACCTGCAGATTCAGGATCTGGTGAGAACCTGCTTCCTGATTCATAGCTGGCCATTTTCTCGCTGTGTCCTCACCTGGTGGAAGGGGTGAGGCAGCTCCCTGGGGCCTCTTTAATAAGGGTACTAACCCCATCCATGAGAGCAGCACCCTCCTCACCTAGTCACCTGCCAAAGGCCCCTCCTCCTAACACCATCACATTAAGGGGTAAGCTGCAACATCATGCAGTCCACAGCAGATCAGACTCTGAAGGAGGGGATCTCTGTGCTGGAGCAGGCCCGAGCTTCAGGGTGGAAGGGTACTTGAGACCCTAGAGAGAGAACCCAGAAAGTTTAAGCCGTCTCCTCTGCAAGCCCACTGGACCAGACAGGTGAGGGTCTGGGCCCTACAGCCTCAGACGTCCTCAGATGCCATTGGATGACAACCCTTCTGTGTCCTTGCTTTTCTTTTTTTTTAATTTATTTATTTAATTTATTTATTTTGGGCTGCATTGGGTGTTCGTTTCTGTGTGCAGGCTTTCTTTAGTTGCCGTGAGCGGGGGCTACTCTTCGTTGCAGTGTGCGGGCTTCTCATTGCAGTGGATCCTCTTGTCGTGGAGCACGGGCTCTAGGAGCGTGGGCTTAAGTAGTTGTGGCTCGTGGGCTCAGTAGTTGTGACTCACGGGCTCTAGAGCGCAGGCTCAGTGGTTGTGGCACACGGGCTTAGTTGCTCCGCGGCATGTGGGATCTTCCCGGACCAGGGCTCGAACCCGTGTCCCCTGCATTGGCGGGCGGGTTCTTGACTACTATGCCACCTGGGAAGCCCCCTGTGTCCTTTCTTGCATCGACTTCCATAGCTGAGAGACACCCACCTTCCCCCACCTCCCCCTCCAAGAACAGTTGTTCAAGGTCAGTTAGCTAATTGTGATTTACTGAATGGAAAACAGAGTTTTGAACACAAAGTGCTTCATTTCCTGCCCTGTGGTCAAGCTCCCCTCATGTGGCAGCAGAAACCTAAGCTCAGGTGCATCCAGGTGGGAGTGGCTCTGCTTACCTGTCACACGGCTCTGCGTCCCTCCTCCCGGTACCAGCTCCCTGGGTTCCAGGCCAATCTCATCCTGCCACTCTGGGGTGGCTGCTCGATCCAGGCCAGGCTAATCAAAGTCACAGGCTTGCCTTGGGGATGGACAGGATCATGGTCTGCAGCCACTAGAGTCGCCCCAGACTGTTGCTGAAACTGTGGGGAGCCAGGAGCTCTTTCTGCGGGGCTGTAACCTGCTGGGCCCAGGTGCAGCACCACCGCACAGCTTGCTGGGAGCGAAGCTACCCTAGAAGGAGAAAATCCACAGATGGAGAACAGCAGACCTGCATCATGTGAGGGCCTGGGCCAGTCCTGCCAAAGCCCATGGGACTTCAGTTACCCACACAAATAAATTGACCCTTATTTCTTTTTTCTTAAACCACTCTGAGCTGTATTTCTGTCCCTTGTCATTTAAAGACACCTGGTGGATTTTAAAAGCTCTGTGACTTCAGGAACTTAATACCTGTGCGACGAGAGAGAAATCCTCCCGTTTCTGGAGCGCATCCTGGGCCTGGAGAGCGTGGCCAGCACCTCCCAATAGATGCTCCAGGGTCTGAAACATGGGACCTGCCCCCTTCGGCCCAGGGTAAGCGAGGGGAGGCACCCTGCACGAGTGGGCGGAAAGGGGCCCATTTAAGATGTTCATATTGTGAGAAGAACAAGAGCCAGGAGCCAGGGCTTCCCTGGTGGCGCAGTGGTTGAGAGTCCGCCTGCTGATGCAGGCGACACGGGTTCGTGCCCCGGTCCGGGAGGATCCCACATGCCGCAGAGCGGCTGGGCCCGTGAGCCATGGCCGCTGAGCCAGCGCGTCCGGAGCCTGCGCTCCGCAACGGGAGAGGCCACAGCAGTGAGAGGCCCGCGTACCGCAAAAAAACAAACAAACAATAAAAAAAGCCAGGAGCCGGGAGCTCCCACGGGACGGACCTACCACCCTGGGCCCCAAAACTACAGCACAAAGCCCAGGTGACTTATCATATAGGGCTGTCCTCACCACAGGTGGCAGGAAGCTTCTCCTAAGCTGGTTTAAGTAAAACTAGGAAAGTCACTGGCTTGCATGGATGGAAAGTCCTCAGATGGCGTGGACGCAGGGCCTCGCACGGCCAGCAGGAGGGCTGCGCCGCCTCCGTGCTGCCCACTCTGTGGGCTCCGATTTCACAGCTCTCCCCGCCCAGCCGATTCCTCTCTCCAGCTCGGTCCAGCCAGCGTCCTGCTCTTGGACCCTGATCACTGTCTGCCGTCCAACAACGCGCGTGCCCGGGACAATGGAACAGACTCAGCGGGTCAGGGCTGGAGCCCGGCGACCACCAGAGGTGCCCCCGCAACACTGGCCTGGCGGGAGAGCTGGACAGATCCTACCCACCCGCCGAGGCTCCGTGCGACCCCCTCCTCACCGGGCCCTGCTCCGCTCACATCAGCGCCACCGTCCGCAGCTCAGGGCGCATGCGTCATCAGCGTCTCCGGTTTCACGTGGCGCCCCCGCGCTCGTTCTCCTGCCCCACTGTCTGTCAGCCCTCCCTGCCCCCGACCCGGTCGTTCTGTCCGCAGGCCCTGGATCTCGGGACCGTGAGGGCTCAGGGAAGGTGCTGAGGAGGAGCGGGGACTGCATGGTGGAGGACGGGCCTCGTCCCGCCACGCCCTGGGGGACAGGGGAGAGGGCGCTTTCCAGAGCGGGGGCGCCCTTCCTGGATACGAGCAAGACCAGCAGAGGGCAGGGGTGCAAGGCTTGAAGGGGTGGGGGACACCTCAGGCTCTCCCCAACCTCCAGATACTGGAATGATCTCAGGACCTCCCTTCTGGTCACCCAGAACACACACACACACACACACACACACACATGCACACATACCCCACACACAAAACTACACACATACACACGTGCACACACAAACCCTATACACACGCATGCACACATGGACACATACCCCACGCAAAAAACTACACATACACACAAGTGCACACATAAACACTATACACACACGCACACATGGACACATACCCCACACACAAAACTACACATGTACACACGTGCATGCATAAACCCTATACACACACACATGCAGACATGGACACATACCCCACACACAAAACCACACATATACAAACGTGCATACATAGCCCCCCACACAAAAGTACACACATACACACGTGCACACATAAACCCTGTACACACACATGCACACACAATACACAAACACACATGTATGCATGTATACCAATACATATGGACCTACATACGCACGCAGCACAGCACATCAAGTGACTTCCCAGAACAAAGCAAATCCTCTTGAAGATAACGTGCTGCCAACATGGAGAAGCAGCCAGCAGTTTTCAGACGGCAGCTTCCTTTAATTACAAACAAAACTAGAGTGTCGCCAGGCCTTCCACGCGTGTGGATGAGAATGTGGCCGCACAACTGTGCCTCCAGGCTAGCACCCTGGCTCGTGGAAGGCAGTGTGGACCGTGCGCTCAGCCAGGCTGGGATGCCATCGCCCAGGAGCTGGGCTTTACCCTGCGGCTCTGTCAGCCAGGTTTCAGGGATGTCAGCTGTGGGTCTGGTGGTGCCGGGCCAGTCACACATGGGCTTCCCAGTAAGGCTGCTCAGCGTGTTGTAGGGACAAGTCAGAAGTGTCACAAAGGCACAAGTGCCAAGACCTGGGGCCTGACCCAGAGACCGCGGCAGGGCCCTCGGCCTACGGAGCTTTCAGCTGAGCCTGTGAGAAGACGGAGACTGGAGGCCTGGGTGGCCAGGTGGGGACCTGGGCCGGCTGCCGGCTTTGCCTCCGACCTCACCTGCTTGGCCCTGGCTTCTCATCCGTCCCAGGAGAGTGTGATTTGACAAGGGCACGGAGCGGGGCTTGGACACGTCCCACGGCTGGGCTTGGATACAGGACCTGATCTCGGGTGGCCTCGGCCTGCAGCTGCTGGAAGCAGGGTTTCGGTTCCCGGCCAGTGATTGAGGTCGGGTCGCGGCGGTGACAGCACCGAATCCTGGTCACTAGACCAGTGGTCAGTGACAAGGCCCTGGCCCTACGGCTTTGCAGAAAAAGAACTCCCACAAAGGCGGAAAGTAGTGAAACAAGTAAAGTGTTTATTAGGAGAAAAAAGATTGTACAGTACGTGTGGATAGACACACGGGCGGGCTCAGAGAAAGAGTCGCGCCCTCGTGGTAGTTTCAGTCACTTATATGGGGCATTTCTTCCCGGGTTTCCTTTGGCCAATCATATGATTTGCTTGGTTCAAAGTCCATATTCGGTCTAGCTCAGGATTTTCCCATGTGTGCGCGCACATCTCTTAGCCCAGATGGATTCTAGCAAAGATGCCTCTGGGTAGATTTAGCCACTTAGCATCACTCCCCTTTTGACCTCCAAGGAGCCTTTCTGCGCCTGTGTAGTCGCAGAGTTCTCCTGACTTTGAGAATGAGGAATATGTCTTCTCTTACCTTCTGTCTGGCAGGGCCCAGCCTCCTCTCTCAACTGTCCTGTTATTCCTGTCTCAGAGTATCGGTTCACAAGGAACAAACTCAAATTGTTTGCTCCAGGAGCCCGTCTATCTCCTGCCTCAGACCCAGTGTCCAGGGGAGGGAGAGGAGGGCTTGTGTGTCATTTAAGGACTTGACACACGTGGGTCGGCTCCCGTCCCCCAGCCCAGGGTCCAAGCACTGTCATGCAGCAGCTCACCTTGTCCTTACAGCAGCCCTGCCCAGCAGGGCTGCTCTCAGCCCCGGGGAGATGAGGAGACCGAGGCGTGAATGTAGGAGCCTGGCATTCAGCCCAGTTGGCCTGGTACAGGGTCCGGTAAAGGGGCCGGGACATCAGGAGAGAGACAGACAGAGAGACAAAGAGACGGGGAAAGAGAATGAGAGAGACAGAAGAGAGAACGGACACCCGGCGCCAAAGCTGGGGAACGTGGGTCTCGGTGAGGAAGCCGTCCATACCCCCCGCTGCTCTCCAGATCAAGGCGCTGTCCTGCTTAGCGGTCCGACCCCACATGTCCTACCTGGAAGGGAAGGCAGGCCATCTGCCGCCTGACCCCGACCACCCGGCCCTTCTCCAGAGTCTGGGGAGTTGTCCAGGCTGCAGGGTGCCGCTGCCATCTAGTGGGCACGTGGGGTCCTGCATGCGCTGGGAGCCCCCTCCCCCTGAGTCCTCAGCAGGTGCCTCACCCCTGCTCACCTGTCTGTCGGCAGGTGGACCCATGCCTGTGGGTAGGTTCACACCTCACCTCCCACGGTTCATGGTCAAAACGAAGAGGGACGGGGCACTGCCCTTAGCTGGACTTATCCCGACCCGTGTCCAGGACCCAGCAGCCTCCCTGCCACATCTAGGCTGTCTTCCCATGGTTTGTCCTAACCTCGACGGCTCTGAGGAATACCAGCCGGGCGTTTCCCACACCTTCCCTCCGTCTACGTGACTCTCTGCAGTGGCGGGTTTGGGGTGATTGCAGAGGTGAGGCGCCTTCCTGGCACGTCACCCTGGGGAGCTCGCTGTCAGTGTAACTTGCTGCTACTGACCTTGACCCCTGGGCTAAGGCGTCAGCCAGGGTCCTCCTCTGTCCAGAAGTGTGTCACTCGGTCAGGCCGCAGTCAGGGGAGGGGCTGTGACCCCAGGGCCTTCAGGTCTGTCTCATTATTCCCGCTGGGCCTCCGGAATGCTGGGCAGCTTGCTGGGTCACAGAGCCACGGTGAGAGTGTGGCGGTCCTAACCAGCGGGTCCATCCCCTGGGCTTCCCCACAGCACAGGTGGGGCTGAGTGTGGCTCTGCATATCCACGGCCTTGGAGGCCCAGGTGGGAATAGGAACAGACCAGGCGGCTGGGTCTGGGGAGGACCTGGGCAGGAGCAGGTCCCGGGACAGCTGCCAGGAGCCAGGGAGGAGGCCGAGCATCCTGGCCGGGGACTCCACCCCTACAAGCCCTGCCCCCACCCAGCTGAGGCCACAGGACGCCCCCACACGCAGCAAGGACAAGGGTCCCAACCGCCATCTCCAGGCTGGGCATACACAACCTTGGGCAAAAGCACAGCCAAGTCCCGTGGGTCTGGGGCCAGGACTTGGTCTCCAGATGGCCAGGCCTCCGTGCTTTCTTCCTGGGGAAAGAGGAGGGTCCTGAGTCTATGGTGGTCACCTTCTAGTGCCCGCACCCGCCCTTTCCTCACCTCACCCCACACGCAGAGAAGGCGCTGGGAAAGGCAGGAGCCACTGGGGCTGCTGGGGCTCAGGGGTCCACCCAGGGTGAGGGCTCCCCGGGAGCCATGTCCCCTCTGTCCACTAGGTGTCGCGCTTGGCTGCGCCGCGTGGCGGCTGGAGCCCCGCTCCGTCAGCAAAGCCCTTACCGCAGGGGCTGTCGGCTGACACAGCTGCATCCCCCGTGGGCTGCCCGCCCAGCCCCTGGCGAGGAGAGCAGCTCAGACTGGAGCCCTCGGACCCCCCAGCGCCCCCATGCACCCGCGGGCGAGGCCCCCCCCCTTCAAACCACACCCACCCAGGGCGGGGAGGGGAGGCGGGCTGCAGTCCTAACCGGCTCCCCGATGCTGCTGCTGCTGGCCCGGGAGCCCCTGGAGAAGCCCGAGCCGGTGGCGGCAGGGACCACCGTGCAGAGCCACCGTCCTGTGTCCCCGCCCGGATGCCTCCACCAGCCCCGTGTCTGAGTCCCTGTGTGAGCGCAATGACTTGAGAGGCACCCTGATTCTCCTGGTCCCGGGGGGCCCTTTCAGGTAGGAGTTGGGAGCTGGAACCCTGCAGTTCCCCATGCACCCGTTAATCCATCTCAGACCACGCGTGAAAACTCAGCCCCTACTTCAGGGAATACTCGCCCCCGGAAAAGACGACTTCGGCCGGCCCACCCGCGTGAAGACCCAGGAGTGCTGATGTCCTGAACCCGGCCCACCCGGTTAGTTCACCAGCTCGCCTAATATTGCCCTCCCTCGGAGGGGAGGGGACGGAGGGGGGACGCCGCAGGGGGCTGTGGGCAGGACGCCCTGCCTGTGTCCACCTTGCGAGTCAAGGACCCTTTAGCCCCCGGTCCCAGCTCCACCCAGAGACAGTCCCCAGGGCGCCAGCCCGCATTCCCGGGTGCTGAGAGTGTGGACGTTGGGTCAGGGTCCCAGCTCTGCCCCCTGTGGGCTGGGCGACCCAAGCAGCTGGCTCGGCCTCTCTGGGCCCGGCACCCTCGTCTTCAGGTGAGGGAGCAGCGGTTCCTACACCACAGGGCCCCTGAGGGGCCAGATGGGTGGATACTCTCAGGACCCAGAAGCTTGCCTGGCTGGCAGAAGGGGCTGCGTAAGCGTCTCCTGGGAGGGTGGGAGGAGGAGAGGAAGCATCTGGAAACACCAGCCTGTCCCATCTGCCTGTGAGGGCTCCCAGAGCAGGGGGGAAGCAGGTGCTCCCGGGGATCAAAGTGGGCTGTTGGCCGTGCCCTGCCCATGTTGCCTTCAGAGTCTGGAAGCTGGTCATCTCCGGTCAGGGGGTCAGGAGAGTCAGCAGCAGAAAACAGGCTACTTTTCCGTTTTCTCTTTGTACGGCTCACACTTTGTTTAAAACCAAGTCTACGCGTTACTTTTCCAAATGAATAATGCAGGTGGCCAGGGTTTGCAGGGGACGAAATGACACGGCCAGGCCCTCCGTGGCCGGGACCCGCCAAAGGCCTGGCACGTTTGGCAGAGCTGTGCTCTCGCAGGGCTTCAAACCAGCCCGACGATCTGAGATCAGCGCAGGGCAGCTCAGACGCCCCTTAAGACCACAGGCGTCTCCCGGCACTGCTCCCAGCCGCCAGCCGAGGAGAGGCCATCCAGACGCCCGGCCCCACCCTGGGCGACGCGCACCCCCCACCCCCGTCTTGTCCACACGTTTGCCCCTGTTCATCCTCCCGCCTGCGCCCACACAGCAGGGAGCTTGTCCCTTGGCTTGCAGCTATGTTCCAGCTCCTACGACGGTGCCCGGCACACAGTAGGTGCTTAATAAATGCTTGGGTCAAGAACTCACTGGCTCCGAGTTTCTGAGGATGAACCTGCAGAGCCCAGCCTCCCAGCCTCAGGGGACCAGGCAGCTCCTGTCCCCTGGGGCCTGGCGCTCACTCCAGTGGGGTGGTGGGGGGACTGGAGGGATGATACGGGGGGTGGCAGAACCCGAACGGGCCATGAAGCACGGCCCAACTGGGCCCCCCGGGAGCCAGGTGCGCTGCTCCGACGGCTGGCTGGGACCGAGTCATGGTGAATTATTCACTTAACCAAAAGGTGCGCATCAGAGCACAGCAGCAGCTGGTAAAGCCCGAGGCCTGCAGACCCGTTAGGGGCGCTGCATCCGCAAAGATGCTCCGCCCTGCGGATCTGCACGGTGCACGTTTCCCTGCACTAATGTGCACAGATGATATTGAGTGAGTTACCTGGTGGGCGAGGTTCTGGATGGATGTGCACCGCGGGGACACCAGTCACCCCACTACAGCACACGGAAGGGAGAAAGTAGCCCCCACACACACAGGAAGCCTGAGTGGGGGGCCGGTCATGCTGGGTATCCCTAGAGGAGGAGGAAGGAGACAAGGCACCAATGGGAACAATCCTGGAAGCCTGCCTGTAGCAGGCAAGACCACAGCTGGCCTTGCTGGGAGGAAGGGCGGTGTGGGTGGAGAATGGGAGGGCCCTTCACAGCAGAGGGCACCCTGGGGAGAGGGTGGAGGCCGGAGCCCTGTGATGGGACGAGATGGGCACAGACAAGGAAGGCAGGCATCCAGGAGCCCAGACACGACCTCCGGGGCAGCAAGGCAGCAAAGGCAGCCAGGGGAGAGCGTAGCCCAAGAGGTCATGTGGGCTGCCCGCAGGTCTCAGGCGCTCAGCAGAGTGACAAGGGAGCTGATTCCTCAGCTGAAAGCCAGGGTGAGCCCTGCAATTTCTGTCCCTCGGACGGATGCTGGTGTCCCCATTTCTTCTTGCTGCCCTCTGGCAGGCAGGTGGAAGTCCATCCCGGTGACCCCCCAGCCGGGAGGACACTTCTCGGCAGAAGGTGTGGGCACGTCGAGGCCACTCGGCCACAAAGACCTCAGGCTGCCTCACCTTCCCCATGGGGGACACGCTGGCACCGGGAGCGCCACCCCCAGGCCTCTGCCGAGGTCTGGCCCCTTCTCACTCCTGCTGCTGCCACACCACCCGCACTGCCTGGAGGGACACTCAGGGGCCCCCAGCCAGCCGAGTGGCCCTGCTTCAGCTCTTGTCCACCTTGGATTCACCTCGGCTCATCTTGATTCTTGACTGGCCGTCCCATCGCGTAATATTTCCCTCCCACTGCCTAAGCCCTGACCACAGTGAGGGCCAGATGGACCCTGGGTGACCCGGTCCTTGGCCCGAACTGTCCCATCAGCTGTGGAGCAAGCACAGGGCAGCTGGCCAGGCCCGAGGCCCAGCTGGTCACTCTCATCCTGAGATGGGAAGGGGAGGGGGGACAGAGAGAGACAGAAAGAGACAGGGAGAGAGGGACAGGAGGAGAGACGAGGGAGAGACAGGAACAGAGACGGGGAGGGAGGCGAGGGGAGAGGCGTCTCCACTGCCGCCTGCTGTCCCCCCGGGTGCTCCGGGCAGCACCCTCTGTGCTTTGCAGACACGGCCTCCCAGGATGATGTGGCAGCAGATGCGAGCCGGGCTCCCTCGTGCTGCTGGCTGCTGTGGCCACCCTGGAGGTCAAACACCAGCATGCCCTGCCTCCAGCCAGTCAAGGCCGCTCCTCCGGCTTCCGAGGGCCCCCTGCAGGCACAGCCACCCACTCCCTGCAACCTGCGCCCTTCCAGTTGCTGGGTGCTTTACTGGTCATCAAATATTTTGATTATCACTCTTAGGTGTAATTACCCCCATTTTACAGAGGAGAAAGTGGAGGCGTGAGGAGGGTCAGTGTTTTCCCAAATGCACCGGAGCCCTTGGCCGTGACCCAGGTTCGAGTCCAGACATGAGGTGGAGGACTTGTCTCTCAGGGAGAAGCACCCTCGTGACCAAGCACACGGGGAGGCGCCCTGGGCCGCTGGCTGGTGCTCCCCGCTCACGGGGATGCTGCAAACGGGCCACGTGGGAGTGTTCACACCACGGTCGTTAGCATCGGCCCCCAGCGGGGCCGGGGGACTGTGTCGACTGTCTAGGGCTTAAAAGGTGAATCATGCAGATCAAACCTGAGAAGGTCTGCAGCCATTGCATTATGAATAGCCCCCCAAAGCCTTGCAATATTCATCCGGATTCTACAGCTCTCAGCCAGTTCAGCAAAGAAGCCACACGTGTCCTAACACGGGACACGGGGATGTTCTGCCTTCCTGGCTGGGCTTCCCTCTTGCTCCTGAACTTGAGCAGAAGTGTCAGCATGCACCTTGCGGCCACACTCGTGACAGGTTGACCACAGGTGAGCCAGGAAGACCTGCAAGAGCTGTGTGCGGGGACCTGCTGGCTGCTGAGTCAGGAGGACACATCTGTGGACCTTATCTGTGAGCTGTGCGCTACCCCCGTCCCCCAGCAGGACCGTAACACACGTGCACGTTTACACTGGCATTTTCCGGAAAGCCGGCTTTTGAACGTGTACCAGCCCACTGTCCCGACCCCGAGACAGGCAGGAGAGGAGGCGCCTGCGGCCCTCGGCCCCCCGTCCCCTCACCAGCGCCCCTTCTCCCTCTCAACTGCCCGTCATCCTTCGGAAACCTCCGTCCCGTCCTTCATTTATTGAAGTAGGCAGGGACTATGATGGGCCATTTTGTCACCGTGGCAACTGCTGTGGTCTGAAGGGTTTGGAGAGCCCTGATTAGGCCGGGAAGGCTGCTGTGACAGGAAGTGACAGGGACAGCGAATCAAGGGGGGCTTCTATGGGGCTGTGCGTGGAGCCCGCACCAAACGGCATCTCTGCACCACCGGGAAGGCTCCCACTGGCAGCTGAGTCCAAATGGAAAACTAATGAGGCAGCGGGCCCCGTGGGCCTTTGCGGATCTCCTAACAAGCCTCGTTCACAGGGTGAAAGCGGCAGAGTCCGCGGACACGGCCCGCCCCAGGCCCCTCCTGGGCAGCAGTTGGGGGAGCCCTGCTCGGTCGGACCCTGGGCCCTGCCCTGGGCACCTCACACAGGGGAGGCCTCCCCCTAGCCCAGGACACTGGGGGGTCTCGGGGTGGGGGTGGGGCTGTCCTCAGGAAGACCCCACATCTCCCAGGGGCTCACGTCCTACGTTAAAACTCGGGAATGAAAGCAACACATATTATACATAACTAATGACCACTAATTCCAAGAAGGCTTCCCCGTCCTGCTTCTAAGTCAAATGATTGCCATCCTCCACTTTGACTATATTTTTTTCAAGTAATCATAGTAATAGCAAGCACTTGCTGAGTTTTCCTCTGTGCCTGGCATTATTTAAAGTCCTTTGGGTGGATTATCTCATTTAATCTTCACAGTAACCCTACGAGGTGGGTACAGTTACTCTCTCCATTTTACAGATGAGGAAACTGAGGCCCCGAAAGGTTCCACAACACTCTTAAAGCCGCACGGTTAGTAAGGGCAGAGCAAGAACTGGAGGCCCGAAGCCAGGCCGGGCTCAGCAGGGAGGCACGGCCCAACCCGAGTCCAGTCCCAGGGCACTGGCTGCCCTGGCTCTGGTCTCCCACTGGTGAAACAAAGAGGGGCAACGCCCGGGGCACAGGCAGAGCCAGCCCCCCGCAGCCCACCCAGGCGGGGCCCTTGCTCCAGCTTCACTCCCGGAGTCCACGGCACCTCATCTGCAAAGTCTCGGCATCCCGCCTTGTAGACCAAGCTCCCAGCTTTGCCGAAACTGAGAGTGTCTTGGACTCCAGTTCTGGATACACTTTCCCTGTTCTACCAGCTCCCTGACCCTTGGCTGATATTCTGCTCTCAGTTTGCAGGACAATAAGTTAGGGACCCAAACAAAGCAAGAGGGAGAAGGTCGTTCCACAGGCTGGGTCACCTCGTCCTAGAGCAGGAGCCATTGACATTCTGCGGGGGCTTTGGGGGCCGTGGCTGGAGCAGGACTCCGTGGGGCGGAGGCGCCGTGCCTTGGGCTCCTGGGGCAGGGCTGCTGTGGAGGCCTGCGGGGTGCGGCCCCATACGGGACCTGGCTTGTCTGGCAGGAAAGGGAGGGGTGAGTTCCTCCAGCCTGGGCTCCTTTCCTGCTGGGATGGAGCCATGATGAAATATTCCCAAGGAATCTGGGGAGATGCTATTCACAGCCCCCGTGGGCAGGCTTTCATGTTCCAGACTGCAAATGCTCAGGCCACTTCTGACTGTCCCAAGGGAGACTGCGCGGACATCCTGTGTATCTGCCCCCTGCCCCTGCCACGGCCCGTTGCCTGTCGGGAGCCCAATAACTTTTTTTTTTTTTTTTTGCGGTACGCGGGCCTCTCACTGTTGTGGCCTCTCCCGTTGCGGAGCACAGGCTCCGGACGCGCAGGCTCAGTGGCGATGGCTCACAGGCCCAGCCGCTCCGCGGCATGTGGGATCTTCCCAGACCGGGGCACGAACCTGTGACCCCGCATCAGCAGGCGGACTCTCAACCACTGCGCCACCAGGGAAGCCAATGCCCAGTAACTTTTCATCAGAAGTCAGGCGTGACCTTCTCTTTGTATCTCTTCTGTCAATAATCATCTACCGTCTCTCTTCCTCCCTCCCAGAGTCTCTACTAAGACAGTAAGTTCTGGATTGGGTTTTGGATTGGGTTGCCAGAGCCCTTTTCCTCTGTGGCAAGATCAAGTGGTCTCTCCATGAGGCTTGTCCATGTGGCTTTGTTACCGAACCCGCCTTGGGTCTGCTCACCTGACGCACAGCAAAGCCAGTCTACTGACACGGGTTGTGGTGAAGGAAAGGACAGTGTTTACTGCAGGCGCCCAACGTGGGGCCCAGCAAGGAGCAAGGTTGGCTAGTGCTCGAAAGACACCAACCCCCGATGGCTTTCAGGGAAAGGTTTTTAAGGACAAAGTGAGGGAGGGGCGTTTCCGGGTGTATGATCACTTTGTGGACCTTCTTCTGATTGGCTGGTGGTGAAGTCATCGGGAGTCAGCATCATCAACCTTCTGGTTTCAGCCAGTCTGGGGTCCACGTACTTGTGGGCAGCAGACAGTTAACTTCTCCCACCTGGTGGGGGTCTCAGTATCTGCAAAACAGCTCAAGGACACGGCTCAGCAGAGTATCTATAGCCCTTGAGGAGGAACTAAAGGTCCTTGGCTTTGTTTAATGGCTAAACTATTATTATTTTATGTTGTTTGACTGTTTTCCTTTCTTTCTGCATTTTCTCACTTCTCTGATTAAATCTGTTCTTTGGAACTGGGGGAAGGCCTAGCAGGCTAAAGTTTTTCTACAAACAAGAGGCAGGTAGAGGGCATGGGAGGGTCTGTCCCGGGAAGGCCCCGTAGGGTCCTGCTCAGTAAAAATTCCCCCTTTTCTTTGATACTCCTCAGTCTTGAGGGGGAACAAGCGCAGGACAAGAAAAGGAATAGTTTTGGATAGAGAGGTTAATCATAAACTCAACAGAGGTACTCGGTTTTAGGGGGACTTGGCTTCAGCTTCTCCACCTGGTCTCTCCACGTGGTCTGGGTGGCTGAATTTCTTACATGGCAATTCAGG
This sequence comes from Hyperoodon ampullatus, assembly GCF_949752795.1. Classification (NCBI taxonomy): domain Eukaryota; kingdom Metazoa; phylum Chordata; class Mammalia; order Artiodactyla; family Ziphiidae; genus Hyperoodon; species Hyperoodon ampullatus. The sequence continues at coordinate 1,324,519 of NC_136926.1, read as the reverse complement.
GCTCCCAAGAGTGTATGCGTGGAAGCTACCAGAGCTTCATAACTGGCGTGGTGTCGCTCCCTCCACCTTCTTTTGCTTAGAGGAGAGCTGCAACCTAGTAGGACCCTCCAGTACCTTCCTGGGACAGACCCTCCCCCACATCCTCTGCATTAGCTCCTCTCTGACGCACCCAGATAACAGCATCTGATGCACATTCCTGAGTTGTTTTACAGATGCTAAAACTCCCACCAAATGGATGATGTTAACTGCTTGGTGACCATGAGCACGTAGCCCCCAGACCTACTGGCATCTGAGGATTGATGGTGTGAACACCTGTGACCCCTCCCTGTTACCTCACCATCAACCAATCAGAGAATCGTGCACAAGCTGATCACACACCATGGGACCCCGTTCCTCAGCTGGCCTTTAAAGATACTCACCTGGGACTTCCCTGGTGGCGCAGTGGTTAAGAACCCGCCTGCCAAGGCAGGGGACATGGGTTCAATCCCTGGTCTGGGAAGATCCCACATGCCGCAGAGCAACTAAGCCCGTGCGCCACAACTACTGAGCCTGCACACTAGAGCCCGCGAGCCACAACTACTGAAGCCCGCACACCTAGAGCCCATGCTCCGCAACAAGAGAAGACACTGCAATGAGAAGCCCATGCAGCGCAATGAAGAGTAGCCCCTGCTTGCCACAACTAGAGAAAGCCTGCGCGCAGCAACAGAGACCCAATGCAGCCAAAAATAAATAAATAAAAATAAACTTATATATATAAAAAGAACTGCTCCCCTGAAAGCATTTAGGTGAGTTTAGGGGTCTCGAGCACTAGCTACCCTGGACTCCTTGTTGGGTGCCTGCAGTAAACACTGCCCTTTCCTTCTCCACAACCTGGTGTCAGCAGATTGGCTTGACTGCGCACCAGCGAGCAAACCCAAGTTTGGTTCCGTAACGGGCCCAGTGATGAACAGCCTCTTCATGGCAGACTGAACATCCCAGGAGTCGGGGCCCCCAGAACCACCTCAACCACTCCTGGCCCTTCCCCTCCCAGACTCACAGGTTTTCCAAACACTCCCAGGACGTGGCTGTAGCATAGGCCGGACTTTGTCCTGGGTGGAGCACACCCAGGCACTTGCCTTCACCAGGGAGGTGCTTCGGGGTTCAGCTTTTCTCTAAACACACACGAAGGAGGAAATGAACAGGCCCAGCGAGGAGAGCGCAACCAGGTCTCCTAAGCAACCACCCGTCTGTTTGGCTCCGGCCAAATCCTGAGTGGCGAGACTCATGAGACTGCCTTGGGAGCTCGGGCCGGGGAATTAGGGTGTTGCAGCTAAATGGCTGCGCTGGTCTCCCCTACCTGAGCCTCTCTGTCCGGTGCTAATTAAGAGAAGCCGTGATGTGGCAGACAGGCACGCAGGTAACACCTCTCTCTCCAGGCTCTGTGAACAGCCTTGGTGACCGTGCGTGCAAGTTCCACCAGGAGTCCCCCGCCCCGCCCCACCTGCACCCCTACACACCTGCACGCACACAAGCAGAGGAACAGATGTTGACTTCAAAGCACTAACAGTCATGCAAATGTTTAGGCAAAATAGAAGTTACTTTAAGCAGAATCTACACCATATGGCAAACGGGGACCTGCTAGGTGAAGTGTGCTGTCAGCAGGCAACCAAACCCTCGTATCAGCTTATGGAAAGGAACAAAGAGCAATTTGGGTAACGTAACTGTATTCAAAAGAGAAGAGGAAAACGGGATGCTGGCATCTGGGAGGAAACCTCGTTTGCTGTAAGGTAGAATCAACACTTAAAAAGAAACTGCATGGTTCCTCATACCTGAAGTGTAAATTCGAATCCACTGCAAATCTTTTTTCTATTTGTAGGTTCAGAGCCTAGTGAACCACGGGAGGGGCACCGGGCGCAGAAACCAAACTGTTACCATTTTGAAAACAAGAGTTTCCCCCCGAACAGGGGAGATAAACCGTAACTTGTCTTGGAAAAAGATGGAAAACCTTCCACGCGACCAAGGTAGCTGGGATCTGCCTTCCGTCTGGTTTCCACCCAGAGCTCCGGAACCCGTCCCTAACCTGGACAGGCCTGGTTTAGTCCCTTCATCACTGTTGCTATCAGATGAACCAATTGTCTCCCTTCCCGTAAGCCGAGCTGTGCGAGCTGGCGGGGGCGGGGGGGTGGGGAGCAGCCTGGAACAGGATGCCTGGGCTCACTGTCTCTCTAGCCGTGTACCTGTTTCTTCATCTAAACATAGAGGATGAGCCATGGCACCCACGGTGCCTGGGCTCTATGGGGTGACGTGTGCGATGCACTCAGCCCGTGCTTGGTCCTGCGTGTCTGCCGTTAACACTGAACTGACAGGTGGCCCCGGGCTCCGTGAGCCTCCTCCTGCATTTGGCGGCCCGTGAAAAAACCCAAAGGTTGGCTGGTAGGGATTTGGATTGGTTATAACTGACAGAAACTCAACTCAAACTGCTTCAACAAACACACAAATAAAAGCCAAGGGAGAGATCATCTGCATCCTGTATGAGGGGCAAAAACATCAGGACCTGTCTGTGTGTCTCTGCTTCTCTTTATTTCATTTTTCTCTTTTGAAAACAATCTCTATGTGCTACTGTAATAGGGAAGAGCTAAGTCAGACTCCATGTTCGATCTATTTCTATGACCTTAACGTTTGCTTTACGTTGCTTTTACTACTATAATCGTACATAATGGCCTGCCTCAGGGAACCCTGCCCACCTGGGGATGGCTGCAAGAAAGAAAAAACTAACACGTCCCCTCCCCGAGGCTGGACATTCCAGGAGATGTTTTGCAAGACTGGTGGCCATTTTACTTGACTTCCTCACCGCCTCTCCCTCTCTGACTCTATAAAAGAAACTGTCATCCAGACCCAGATAAGATGGTTTTTCGGAGACACTCGTCTGCCATCTTCTCAGTCTGCCGGCTTTCTGAAAGAAGTCGCATTCCTTGCTTCAGCACCTTGTCTCCGATTCATTGGCCTGTCGTGCCGTGAGCAGAGCGAGCTTGGACTCAGTAACGCCATTAGGAGATGGCTGTAAACTCCAACTGACCTCCTTCTTATAGCCTTTAATTCCAGATGAAGAGACCTAGGTAGCCGTGATCTAATCTCAGGGTAGACCCTGATTGGTCCTTCTTGGGTCAATCAAGAGGAAGGAGAGCTCTGATAGGCCACCCTGGATGTGAGCCCACCTGAAAACTCTAGGAAAGAGATGGAGGGAGGACCCTGTTCCCAGAGCAGGTGAGCAATGCCACCTGCCCTCTGTGTCGGGGGAGTGGGAGAGAACTGGACAGTGAGGAGGGGGCTGATGCTCCCCCGGCATAACGAACCCTGGTGATAACAAACCCTGGTGACTGCAGTAGGAGGAATGTCTCTCTGGACAAAACGAAGGTTTTCTAAAGAAATTGATTCCTGTAGCTGCAGTGTGCTCACTCTGTGAACAATGGATGAGGATGTAAAAACCCACGACCTGGAGGGGCAAAGTCAGGCTCCGCCACCACCACACACCCACCCCCCACTCCTGTCCTTCCTCACCACGGACTCCATCTCCTCCTCAGCCAGAGAAAACAGGGAGAGGGAACTCCATTGATTGAGCAGACCCTGGAGGCGCAAAAATCACATCAGAGAAGGGCCTTGGGCCTTAATTACCAAGGAAGGGGTAATGCTTCCTAGAAAATGAGAGAAGCAGGAACTCCCTGAGGATGAGGGCTTTAAGGAGACTGGAGAGAAGGAGCCTTGCCCAGGAGAGGCAGTGTTTGCAGGGGTGGTGGTCAGCTCCATGCCTGACCGCTCCGCCACTGAGCACCCACTCAGAGGGGCGGCCGTAGCTCCGCTGGACCCTAATGGTGCATCCTCCCAACTCCTTACTAGGGTAAGTTAGCCCATCTCTTTGGATGTGTATTGATCAGCTCATACTAGGTTGCGCTGCGGTAACAAACGATCCTCACATCTATAGCTTTATTTCTCACTTCCATTCTACGTTGGTTGAAGGTTTGCTGCAGTTTTGCTCCCATTTATTCTTCATTCCCTTTTATTCTTCATTCTTCAGGCAGGGGAAACAGCCAGGCTGGAGCATTCACTATCACGGCAAAGAGCAGAAGTGGAGCCAGGTGATGGTTCTCAAACCTCTACCTGTAAGTGGTCCATCACCCTCCTCCTCATTTTTCAATAACCAAAGCAAGTCCAACGGCTAAACCTGACGTCCATGGTGGGGAATGGCATCCTCTCATGGGAAGGAGCAGGGAAGATTCCAGAACAGCACAGTCCACCACAGAGTGACAGCCTCTTGGCCCCTGTCCTACCTCTAACCTGAGAGGACCCCTTCACAGGAGCCACAGGGTTCCCCAGCCCCAACCTCCCAAGGCCTGAGACAGGGCAGGCATGACCCCATTTCTTCCTGGACACGTGTGTGTCACGGTGCCTCCAAGCTCTGATGGCACAGGGCTCTCCTTTGGGCAACTCCAGACCAGAAAAGAGCTCTGGCCTCTGTCTACTGCTGCAATTATTCATTGCTCTATAAGAAATACCTTAAAACTTGATGGCTTAAAACAGTCATTTTATTTCACAATCCTATGGATTGGGAATTTGGCAAGTCTCAACCGGACAGTTCTTTTGCTCCACGGGCATTGATTGGGGTCACTCACTGGGCTGCATTCAGCTGGGTGCTCAGCTGGGGCTGGAAAGTCCATGGTGGCTCAGAGTCTTCCTATAGGGCCTTTCTTCCTCTCCATCAGGTTGAATTTCTTACATGGCAGCCAGCATCCAAGAGACAGCATCCCAAGTAGAGAAGGTGGGAGCTGCGGATCTCTTACGACCTAGCCTTAGGCGGTCACTTATATCACATTCTGTTGGTCAAGCTCCATAGGGCCAGCCCAAATTCAAGGGGAGGAGAAACAGACCCTACCTCTTCACGGGAGTACAAAGGCTTTGCAGCCATCTTTAATCCAGTATATTCATACATGTCCCCAAACTTTACATGGCATGTGGTGAGAACATTCTCACCACACTGTTCTCTAGCCACAACCTGGGTGGCCTGGTAGGTATCCTCACTCCGAAAGCATGAAGCCAGGGAATGCATGGCAGCCTTCCCTTCTTGAGACGACTTCTCACAAGATATTCTCTCAGAGCCCTCTGACTTCACTTTGCGGGAGGAGATCCTGCACTGCCCCAAACGCCCGTGACCCTGACCCCCTTCCCTCCCCACCCCTTTTACATAGACTCAGTGGGCAGGGGGACGGTGATGGTAGGACAGGATATGCCCCTCTTGAGCCAGTCCCATCTCTTGGTAGCTCCTTGGTGCTTTCAGATAGGGGGAATTTGGCTCCTTTGTTCTAATCCTTGGGTATTAGTTACTTCTCTAAGACAACAAGAGAAAATTCACCTCAGCATGCTGTTACTCTAGACTAAGGGCACACAATCCCATGATTACCATCATCCTCACCACCACCACCACCATCATCACCATCATCCTCACGATCACCATCTTCACCATCATCATCACCATCACCATCATCATCATCCTCCTCACCATCACCATCTTCACCACCATCATCACCATCCTCACCACCATCATCATCATCACCATCATCATACCATCATCACTGTCATCACCATCTTCACCATCATCATCACCATCATCAGCACCATCACCATCATCATCATCTTTATCACCATCTTCCTCACCACCACCATCATCACCATTAGCACCACCATCATCAGCACCACCACCAACATCATCACCATCACCACTAACATCGTTCCATAGCTGAGGAAACCCAGCCACAGGGAACTAAGTGATCATCACATGATAAAGAGATTAAATTAATCTAAAGCTCAAGAAATCCTCTTTTTCCTGGGTTCTCCTAGGCCAAAAGGAGCAGCAGTGAACCCAGGCTGACCGGACCTCATTCAGCCAGTGGATGGGATGAATGGGAGGGGTTCAAATAATGTCATCAGAGCATAATCCTCTCTCTTTCTGCCTCTCTCCTCCCGCTCTCCCTCTTGCCCTCCTCTCTCCCCCGCAGCCCTGTTTGTCCCATGGTCAGCTCCATCCTCCCCCAGGTGACTTCTGGCAGCTGTCCTGACCCAACCCCACCTGCTTGCTGCCCCCAGGCCTCTCTTCCTTTGTCAGCCCCACCCAGGGCTCCAGGCAGCTCGGATCACAGGCTTGTCCCGCACCAATCAGAGCTCTGAGGAGAGTGCTGTCACCAGGCCTGGGGCAGGAGCCAATCAGCAGAGCTGGACAGGGGGTGTGTCCAGGCCCAAGGACATCTGGGCTCAGGAGGCAGAGGTGATTCTAAATGGAGACACTGGGGCTGTTAGCAGCAGGTGAGACAGAGGTACAGTCAGGACCGTGATCTGCCCCCGGATGGGGTGGGGACTTTGCCAAAGACTAGCGGGAAAGAGTCTGAACTGCTCTGGTTGAGCACGGCCTGCTCAGCCACGCACTGGCTGTGTTGCAGGATGGAGGACCCTTCCAGGGCCCGAGAGTGGGCTCTTCTCTAACACGCGAACATGAATTTTCCGAGGAGACCCTCGTGCTGACGAAGCAAGAGACTTTGTTGGGAAGGGGCGCCCGGGCGGAGAGCAGCAGGGTGAGGGACCCCAGGAGAACTGCTCTGCCACGAGGCTCGCAGTCTCGGGTTTTATGGTGACGGGGTTAGTTTCCGGGTTGTCTCTGGCCAATCACTCTGACTCAGGGTCCTTGCTGGTGGCGCACGCATCGCTCAGCCAAGATGCATTCCAGAGAGAAGGATTCTGGGAAGTTGGTAGGACATACGGACTGGTGTTTCCCCTCTCTTTTGGACCTTTCCCGAATTCTTCCAGTCGGCGGTAGCTTGTTAGTTCCGTGCTCCTTAACGGGACCCCCTGTTGTAAGATAACTCACGCAAGCGGTTACTATCGTGCCTGGCCAGGGCGGGCAGTTTCGGTCAGTGGTTCCCCTAATAGGTGTGTCGTCCTGGATAAGTTACCCTCTCTGTGTCTGTTTCCCATCTGCAAAATGGGAAAAGCAGTATATCTACATCTCAAGGATGAGTGTGCATTAAATGATGAATGTGTGCATACGCTCAGACATAGCTGTGTGCCTTGAGGTTACCGTTAGGACAGCAGAAGCTTCATCCCACCAGGGAGAAGAATTCACCTGGAACTAATGGGGCTAACTCACAGGACTTGGACACTCCTGCCGGCCCCAGAAAAGACACTGGAAAGAGCTCCTCCCACCATACCCCAGCAGGGTGCAGGGAGAAGGGGCCCAGGGCAGACCCTGAGAGGTGAGATGGCCTCAGGCCGGCGGCATCCCGGGACACGACCTCCAGGCCCAGGCCTTACTGTGTCTCCTTCATGCCTAATTGGATTCCGTTGTAAAGAGATAAAGGCTGTTACTTTGTATCAGCAAGGCATCTTTTTCTGCAGGATTGAGTTCCTGAAAGGGGGGAGACTCTTGAGAGAGACGAGCCGGGACATGGAGGGAAAGAGCCGGGTGTGAATAGACTTTGGGATAAAATCCTGACAGACTGAAATTGATTCTGCCGCCGGAGAAAGCTGAGCGCAGAGGGAATTAGATTTATGCCCTGTCAGATGTAACTGTCTCCTGGTGTCTGTACCAAGAGCTGTTAAAGTGGTAATCTTTAGAGATGTATGGAAATTGTGTGTGAATAGACCCATGCTCCATCCGGGGAACAGGCTTCTTCTGTGGGGATGTACATAAGACGGCATCATGATTATTAACGACACGATAAACACGATGCACTGTGGGTGGAATTTAATCAGAGCATCTCAAAGCACAGCAAAGCTGAGGCTCCTGGCAACTTCTCCGTGTCTGTGGTCACTCAGGAACTCTGCGGGCTACTGAGGAAGGCTCTGGGTCCATCGCCCCGGGCAGTTGATGGACTGTGGGGTCCCCCAGCTGAGGGTGGGGAGGGCAAGATTCACTGTGCATCCACCAGCCTCAGTCCAGGACGCGCTCATGAGAGGGCTCAGACCTGCCCCTCCCTCGTGACGGAGCCCTGGGACCCTCATAATCCCAGTCCTCCAGACCCCTTGCCCCCCACAGCCAGAGCTGTGCCTCCACCCAGCCTTGCCCACACCACACAGAGCACCCCTGGAGCCTTTCTTTTCATTCTCTCTGACACCCTAGAAGTAAGGTGTTTTGAACCTCACTGAGAAGCAGACCTGTGCCCACTCCCTCTGAACCAGGAGCAGAGAGACAGCTGCCTATACATGTTTGGGGGAGTGTATCAGTCAGGCTGGAACAGGGTCTGCTGTGTAACAAACACTCTCCACACCAGCGGCTGAACACATCAAAGGTACGCCTCTCGCTCATGCTATGTGTCCAATGTGGGTTAGCAGGGCCCTTTGCTCTGGGTAATCACATGGGACCAGGAAACCAGGCTGACACAAGCTTCCACAATCACCAAAGCAGGAACTAGGAAACACCATAAACTGACCTTTAAATGCTCACATGGGGTTTCCCTGGTGGCACAGTGTTTAAGAATCTGCCTGCCAATGCAGGGGACAGGGGTTCGAGCCCTGGTCCAGGAAGATCCCACATGCCGTGGAGCAACTAAGCCCGTGCACCACAGCTACTGAATCTGCCCTCTAGAGCCCGCGAGCCACAACTACTGAGCCCATGTGTCACAACTACTGAAACCCACGCACCTAGAGCCCGTGCTCCACAAGAGAAGCCACCGCAATGAGAAGCCCGCGCACCGCAACAAAGAGTAGCCCCCGTTCACCGCAACTAGAGAAAGCCCATGTGCACCAGCGAAGGACCCAATGCAGCCAAAAATAAATAAATAAATAAATTTTTTTTTAATAAAAAAAATAAATGCTCACGTTTCATTGTCCAAAACAGGTCATATGGCCAGGCCAGACTTCAAGCGAGCAGAGAAGCATAATCTCCCCAGGTGTCTGGAAAAGGAGGCCAAATGATTGGTGAACAGCTCAAACGACTCCGGGCCAGCTCATTCTATTCTCCCTCATCTCCCCAAGCAAGACGACCCCAAAATTCCAGCCACATACAACCAGGACCTGTGGGCGAAGCTTTGTACCCTGTCCACATGGGCCCCACTGCATCTGAAGACCCCAAAACTAGAAAGATAAATCCTTTCCTTCCACACACTCAGTGTTGCATGGAACAGAGACAGGAAAACCACCGTAAGCGGGGGAAGGACGGAGGTGCAGCTGTCGTAGAGGAGGAGCCCTCCCTCCCGGCAGACACTCCGAGCCCCTGCAGTGGGCCTGTTTCTTCCTGGTGGCCAGATTCGGGGCCTGCCTGGAAGCCGCCCCCCAGCTCTGCCCGCTGGGAACTTCCAGACTTTCCTCTGGCCTCTGGGCCAGTGTGACGTGGGACTCGGGTGGACGCCGCCCAGGAGCGGCAGTTTTCTCAGCCTGTTCTCTGGTCGCAGGCGGTTAGTGGAAGTTTGTCTCAAACGTTCCCATTCCTCTTTTCTCCTAAACGGGTCTTGTTTTGTCATCACAGCTGTCTCGGAACCTTAGCAGGTGTCTTATTTCTAATCCTGGTCAGCTCTGATGCCAACAGCACCCACAGTTCTTTTGCCAACACCCGCAGGTTTGCATGGTTGGGCGCCTCGCCCTCCTCTGTCAGCGGGTGGCCACGTTCCCTGCCCCCGCACCATGTCCAAAAAGCGAGTCTGACACGCCCTTAGGCACAGGGAGATTTTAACAGAGGCCACGATGCCACACCCTTAACTTGGCTCTTGTCATATCTGTGTTTTAATTGAGTTTAAGTTGGGGGGTCTTAAATTCAGTCCGCTTTTCCAACTTGGTGGAAGCCCTTTTTTCACTTTCACTCCTGCTTCAAGATGGCCAGTTCTCCTCTGAGTTTGGCAGCCGACAGCTGCCACCAGATACCACTACTGGCCTCTCGCCCCGGAGCTATGGTTTCACTAGGTTCACGGTCTGAGGTCCAAGTCGCTGCAGTCACGTCCGATCAAACACTTCCCACTGCAGAGCGTGGAGCTCTCTCTCCATCTTCCGACTAAGCCAGTCCACATGCTTTCCAGTGTTTATTTTCTGTTACAGCAGCACCGTTTCTGGGTGTCACTTTCAGTATTAGTCAGGGCTGGTTAGGTTCTGCTGCACCTACTAAATGATCCCCAGTCCTCACGGATGGAAAGTGACGAAGGCCCACTTCTCACTCACATCACTACCCTCCCAGGACCTCAGGTCACCTGCGCCTTGAACTCACTCACGGGCCCAGGCTGATGGGCACCCCGTCCACCCATCCGGCCATGACTGTGGGCAGGAAAAGGGGACATGGTGACAGGGTGGCTGCTCGAGGCCTCTGCCGCCCAGCCTGTGGTCCCGTCTCATCTCCTGATGGTGTCTGCAGTTTCCTAACACACATCAATAGGGGAGTTTGGTGGGTAGTTACTTGCTGTTATAGAATTTTTTACAAGAATGATTCAGGCATAAACTTGTGTGGTTAAAAAATGTTTCTTGTGATTTTTAAGAAGAAAATTGGGAGAAAAAAATTGGAGTGTTGTTGCAAAGTACACATTTGTACAATGCGGCAAAGGGAAAGAAAACAGTGGAGGCCCCCTGCACAGCTCGGCCGGCTGCTGCCAGCCCCGTGGTCCTAGGGCTCTGGGGGTTCCCGACGCCGTGAGCTGGCGCTCTGAGGCCTGCCTTTCTTCATCAGAGCCTTATCAGAACAGATCTAGGTAGTGTCAGTCTGAGGATTAAGTTTCTTCTGATAGGCTCAGAGTTTCACATCCTCACCTGTGTCCTGTGGGACAGATCCACTCAGTAAATATGTGTGGGGCACCTGCTGTTGCTGAGCACAAAAGGGCGATTTTCTGCTGGATTCGCTCTCTGCTCCCTTTGTTCATTCATTTATTCAACAAATACTTATTGAGGATCTGCTCTATGTCAGACATTGATCTAGACCGTAGGGATGCTGCAGGGGAGAAAACACAGGCACACACAGAGAAACCCCTGCTCTCATGGCGTGCACATCCTAGCAGCAAAAGGGGGAGCCAGGAAACAGAGTGCCGAATGCTGATGACAAATGTGCAGGAAGGGACAGGGCTGTGGGAGGGGGTTAAGCTTAAGTAGGGGGTCGTGCGAAAAGCGAGAGGGTGACCTAGTCGCATAGCTCAGGGAAAAGCATCCCAGGCAGACGAGACAGCCAGTGCAAAGGCCCTGAGGCAGCTTGGACTGTCCAAGAAGAACACAACATGCACGGGACTGGAGGAGAGGGAGCAAGGTGGAGGAGAGTTCAGATCGAGGGGTGATGAATGAGGCAGGGCCTGTGGGCTGCTTCAAGGACTCGGGCCTTTGCTTGGAGTGTGAGGGGGGCCCTGGGGACTGTGTGCAGACACGTGATGTGAGCAGTCTGGCTGCTGGCCGAGAGCAGGGTGTGGGGCATGTACCAGTTATCTGTGGCTGCGTAACAATTGACTCCAAAATTAGCAGCTTAAAACAACTCGAGTTCACGCCCTCACATTTTCTCAGGTCAGGAACCTGGCGTGGCTTAGCGGGCTCCCCAGCTCAGGGTTCCTGGCAGGCTGCAGCTGGGTGTTGGTGGGCTGAGTTCTAATCCGAAGGCTTCACTGGGGAAGGGTCCACTTTCAGGCTCACTCACAACTTCTCAGCAGGACCAGTCCTCCGAGGGCTCGGTTCCTGGCTGGCTTTCAGTGGGGCCATCCTCGGTCTCTTGTCACATGGGCCTCTCCACAGGGCTGCTCTCAACGTGACAGCTGCTGACTTCATCAGACTGAGAAGCAAGAGCAAGAGAGGGGGAGAAGGTGGAAACCAGAGTCTTTCTACAACCCCACTTAGAAGGGACCTCCCATCACTTTGGCCACTTTCTATTCGTTGGAGGCGAGTCACAGGCCCCACCCACACTCCAGGGGCAGGGATACGCCAGGGTGTGACCAGCATCAGGTGAGGCCCCTGGACAAGCTGGAAGCCCGCACAGCGGGCAGGGTCAAGCAGGCCTGGATGGCAGCAGCACGGAGCAGAGTGAAGGTGGTAGGAAGTGGCCAGATTTGGCTACTTTTTGAAGGTGCTGAAAGTGGTCTTTGGGCTGTGAGACCACGAGAGGCGTCTTGGTCTGATTGTCTTTCAGCTTGAAGGGGTTTTGTCCTGACCTAAGATGGGACTAGCCGGGACCCACTCTGGGTGGGGGTCCCTCCCATACTCTGCGACCCTCCTCCCAGCAGAAGAAGGACGTGAGAAGAACGTGTGGGAAACCCCAAGTCCCAAAGCCCCCTGAGAGCAGATGCCCACCCAGGCCCCAGCTCCAATCACCCCACCCGCTCACATCCCCCAGTTACTAAGTGAGTTAATCGCTGTGAAAAGGGAGCTGCAGAAGCCTCGGAGGCCCCCCTGAGGCCCTAAGCCAGCTAACCCTCCCACTTAATCTGCTTTAAGACTGAAGCCTCAAGGGGAGGACCAGTAATCAGTTTTTAAGGTTACAGACAGCATCCCCACTCCGGTGGTTGCCCAGGGCAACCGTGTGGGGCTGAGCACTGGGCCTGAGATTGGATTACTTGCCTTGTGGATTCATCCTTACAGTTTATCCCGCTCTGCCTGAGGCCGAGAAGGGATCTGTGGCTGTGTCATGAGAGCGCGTGAACGCAAAGAATTTACGTGGGAAAAAATGCAGACCGACGACAGGGATTCATCTCAGCCAGGTCTGGCTTCCTCGTGCACCTTTCGGTTCAAAATATTCCCTGAACTGATTGTCTCTGACAAGGACCCGGCCAGCGGAGGGGATGCTCAGCACCTCCCCCGGGAAGACCGGGTTCTGAAGGAAACCGATCCAAGACCTCAGCCTCCGTTCTCTGGGGACGCAGGTTAAGGCCGTCTTCCCAAGGCCGGAGAAAACAATCCTGCCCCAGAACTCGGTCTCTGAGGGCTCTCGTAGGGAAGGGGACCCCCAGGGGCTTCCACAGCTCCATCTCCCCACTTCCCTGACCACATGCCTCCTGTCCTCTGCATCAGCCATGCCGGCCTCTGCCTCGGGGCCTTTGTGCTTGCTGGGCGATTCCCGCCTCCCCCTTTCACACGCCCGGTGCCCCTCCGCAGGTCTCAGCTCGCTGCCTCTTCCTCCTGGACGCCCACCTGATGCACCGCCAGCACTCTAGAGCCCATCTCAGGGCACTCGTCCCCTCCTGAAATTAACTTGTAGTGAAATTCCTTGCCCAGCACCCGGCTCCCTCCCCAGGATGGATGTCCCGGAAGCTTACTGGCCTTGGTGCAAGTGTTCTCCCTGATCCAGGGAGGGCCTGGATGAATGAGTGGGTGGGTGAATGAATGAATCAGGAGGACATGTGGGGTTGGACAGGAGCAGGTTGAGAGGCAGCGTCTTCTCTCAGCCGGAAGTGGGCGTGGGCCCAGCACGGATGGGCGGCACCTTAGCAGACCACGCTCGAAAGGCAGCCCAGCCAAACAGTGCTGGGGTCGGGGGCAGCTGAAGCCACTCCCACCTCTTCAAGGACACAAGCCCAGTCGCCACCTCAGCCTGTCCTGCCAGCGCCCTGTCCCACGCTGGCTGGGTGACCCCTGCACCCTAGATGAGGAGTCAGCCCAGGCACCCACCAGGGGATGGAGGGAGCTGCCTGGAGTGGAGAGGCTCCTCCCTGGGCTGTGGCGGCTTCGATGGGGCGGCTGCAGGGACATCGGCTTCCTGGAAGCGTCCTCCCGTCCGCGGCACTTTGTCACTGTGTTAGGCAGAGGGTCTGGGTGCTTCCAGCCCAAGTGTTCCAGAGGGTCCTGCCCTTCTTCAGTCTCCAAATCCTTCCCAAAGCTCCTGCAGGATGATGCCCAGTAGAGGATGAAGCAGAAGGTGAAGGAGGCTGGGGAATGAGGCGTCTGGGCCAGGCCAAGTCTTGTGACCCGTGAGACATGCCCCTGCCAGCAGGACTCTGGGCAGGGACCACCGCCGAGTCTGCATCCTGTCCCGGAAGAGCCCCAGGTGTGCTGGGGCCAGCCTGGGAGGGCTGGAATGTCCCTGCGCCGCTCGGGGCAGAGACCACCAGGTGGCAGTGTGAGAACATCCCGCCTGGGTCCAGCCCCTCAGCCCTAGCTGGGCCAGAAGAGACTTGGAGCGGCGTGGCCGAGAATTGGGGAAAAGTCCCATCTGCTTCCTGCGCAGGTGGTCATAAGGCATCAGCAGACCTCCCACACTAGACCTCGGGCCTCAGGAGTCTAGGGTAAGACATGCTGAAGTGCCTGGATTCCTGGTCCTGGCACCCAGCACACCTGCACACACCTGGGTGCACACCTGCACCTGTACCTGAGCACACCTGTGTACACCTGCACACCACCATGCTCTTCTCACTTGGCTGTGGCACCCTCCCAGGCAAGCCACCAAAGCTGAGGCCGCACGAGAACGCGAAAGGAGTTGCAAGGCGGTGAAGAGCCTGTTGTGACGCAACAGGGAGTGGTGGGGACCGGGACACGTCAGACCGGGAGCCCACGTGCGGGGGCAGCCGCTCCACGCAACACCAGCTGACCGTCACCCTGTAGAAATGACCAGCATGCCCACATCTGGCCCTTCGAGAGAAGCTGCAAGCCTGGATCTGGGGGTGAAGATCCCATTTTTAGAAGCATCCTGTTGGCCAAACAAAACGTGTCTGTGAGTTGGATGTGACCTGACAGGCCCTGGAGTGTGACTTCTGTTTCAGAGTCCAGGTGGCATGTGGATTCCACGTCTGCACTGACCACGTCCTGCGTGGAGGGCCAGGCCTCCAGCAGGCCTCCACTCAGTTTTCTCATGTGTCAAAAGATGTCATCCCCTGACCGGGCAGCTGTAGGATGACAGCGATGGTCCAAATAAAACCCCTGCACCTGCCCTAGGGCCTGGCACACAGCTGGTGCTCAATAAACCAATTTGTGTTTGAGAGCATGGGCCCTGGATCTAGAAGGCCTGGGTTTGGAACTCACGTCTATTCCCAGATTGTAGGTAGATTGCATCACAAATGGCCAACCCAGTATTTTTCAGTCCCCCACACTCTTCCAGAAACTGCCACACCCCTCGTCGCCATGAGGCGGAGCCTAGTCCCCTCCTTTGAATGAAACTGGATGGGCCCCAGTGGCGGCCTCATTAAGCAGAGCTGTCAGAAGGGATGCCGCAGCCTTCTGAGGCTTGGTTGTCTATAGCCAGAGTCTCCGCCTGGTTTTCTCTCTGTGCTCGGGATGCTTGTGCCTGGAACCAGCCGCCAAGCTGTAAGGAAGCCCAGGTGACATGGTGAGGCCAGGGTCCAGCTGAGGTCTCAGCCGACAGCCAGCTGACCCACCAGACCTGGGAGAGGACCTCACCCCCGCTCCTGCCAAGTGGAGCAGAGACCAGCTGTCCCCACCCACCAAGCCCTGCCCAAACTGCAGACTCACGATCAAAATCAATGCTGTCGTAGTTGTATGCCACTAAGCTTGGGCTGGTTTGTTAGCTCAACGACAGGGAGCTGAAAATGTCTGCTCCCTCAGGGACCTTGGACAAGTCGCTTAGGGCCTCTGTGCACGTTTCCACGTGTGTAATTACAGATAGTAAGGTGCCCACCCCTCGTGAGCATCATGAGGATTAAGTAAGAATGTATATGTGATGCACTGGGTTGAATAGTGTCCCCTGAGCATGCAGGCCCCTCCCGGAATTTCAGAATGTGGCTTATTTGGCAGTAGGGCCTTTGCAGATATAATTAGTTAAGGTGAGGTCATCCTGGATTAAGGTGGGGCCTAAATCCAGTGACTGGTATCCTTACAAGAAGAGAAAACAGAAACACAGCAGAGATGCAGGGAGGAAAAGGCTGAGTGCAGGTGGAGGCTGGGCTGGAGGGACGTGTCGGCACAGGGAACACCCAGGCCCCAGAGCTGGGGAGGGCAGGAGGGACCCTCCTGGAGCCTGCGGGGGCAGCCGCCCTGCCCGCACAGTGATCTGGGACGTGTGGCCTCCAGACTGGGAGAGGATAAACTGCCCTTGTTTCTAGTCGCCCAGTTTGTGGTGACGTCACAGCAGCCAGGGCAGCCGCGCTTGGAGAGATGCCAAGAAAGCATCCGCTGTCACTCAACCTGCACCCAGATCTGCTGCCGGATTCCAGCTGGGGTGAAAATGCTAACTTTAAAGTAATAATAAAATGAAATCCCCCTCGCCGCAGGCCCCCTGGCTCCTAACGGGATTCCTGGGATGGAATCTTCTAGCGAGCACCTGCTCCTCAGTGGATAGGGCTGTTCTCGTGAGAGGTGGCATCAAGCATGGCGTCCACGGGCATGGGGCCGAGGGCAGGAGACCAGCCCCCGCCGGCCCTGGGCACACACTGCTGCCGCCCCGCGCCAAGCCCAGGTCCCCCGCTGGGAAGCTCAGCCATGGGGTGGGCGCAGTCCTGGAGACCCCATCGCAGCTCCCAGGCCTCTGCCTCCTGGGTTGCCTGGTGGAGGGAGTGCTCGGCACTTGCAGCCCTGCAGCCCCCTCCTGCATTTCCAGGGCTGGCAGCTCAGAGGCTGTCCACCTCGGGGAAGATGTCGCCACGTGGGCCCAGGGCAGGGCTGGGCTGCAGCTGCTCGGGGCTTTTCCTCCGGAGCACGGCCTGCCTCCGCTCCTGCCTTGGGGAGTTTTGCCAAAGGCATTTAAGCGAGGAACATGCCCCTCTCCCCACACCCAGGTCCCAGAACAGAGCCGGTTGTTCAATCCAAGTGGAGGCAAAGACCCCCCCAGAGGCCAGGGAGCCAGGCCCTGGTGTGCACGGCCCTGCGTCCTCGGGCCCATCTGTCTGTGAGCACATGGGCCCACATGAGCACGCGTGCACAAGGAGATGCAGGTGTGTCTGTGGGTGCACACATGTGTGCCTCTGCTTATGGACGCATGGAGGCCCACAAGGCACGTGCGTGAGTCAGGCGTGTGAGTTTGAATCTGGACGCTCATGTGTTTGTGAGTGTCTGGAAGTGTGCGTGGCCACCTGTGTCCGGGTCTGCAGCTGGGCCCGGATGGGCATGAGCGCGAGTGTGCGTGTGTGAGCACGCGCGTATGTGGGGGGTGTTTGCATGTGCACGGGGTTTGTGACATGCATGTGCGCATGTGTGAGAGTGTGTGTGTGCAGGCGTGCTCGTGTCTACCTTGGCGGGGTTTCTACATTTGAAGTACACTCGTGGGTCCGTGTGTGTCCTCCTGTCCAAATGCACGTGTGTGCTTGAGGCATGTGCAGGATGGGACAGCGGGGGGGCGGGGGACAGAGAGGATACACCTGCAGGGGCGGGTCCTCCACGGTCGGGAGTCTGTCCTAGCTGCCGTCGGAGAGCTGGGGTCGGCAGTGTCCTGGGCACGGCCTCTCCTCTGCTGCGCGGCCCACCCAGGGTGGGCGTTTCTCCAGTGGGTGCACAGGTTGGGGGGGGGAGGGGGCACCTGCCCCAGCACCCGGGTCCCCCTGCAGAGGTCCCCTGACCTCCCAGGCATCTGTCCCTCTGCCTGAAGCTCAACCTGCAGGAGGAGCAAAGTACAGAAAAGGGAGAGGAAACCAAAAACCCTCCAGAGAAATGGAGCACAGGTGCCTGAGAACAACTTCCAAGGGGCCCCCGCCCTGCCAGCGTCCCCGAGTCCCTGCTGGTCCAGGCTGTCTCCTCCTCCAGGGCCCGTGTCCTGCCCCAGCCCCAGGATGCAGGGGAGAGCAACCCTATTCACCGCCAAACCCTTCCCATTCCAAACTTCCCTTTGGAGGAATTTGATGGCTTAATCCTGTCACCGCAGGGATGGGCTTATCATCAATAAGAGGAATTTGCCACGTTTGAGGCGGGGCTGGCTGGGAGCTGGGGCCTGGTGGGCTGACTCAGAGAGGTTGCTGCGAGAAACAAAACAGGAGGGCCGGGGTGGGAGTGAGGGTTATAGGAAAACAATAGAACAAATGAATTGGTGGAACCTTAATGCTGCTTCCTGATCACCGTGTGACCAACCATGCTCAGCGTCGTGGGGTCCTGAGAGCCCAGGCCTGGGCCGGATGGGCCTTCCCTGAGGCCTGAGGTGGGCGCCCAGCTCTAGAATAGTAGGGCCTCAGCTGGGGGACTTCGGAAGCTGGGTCTGAGATCACGGGGACGCTCCTATCTGCCTTCTTTCCACATCACGACCCTGATGCCCCCAAAGGTGGATGGGAACCCCGTGAACAGGGTTCAAGATCACTTTCCGAAAGCACCGTCCCCAAATTTGCTCCAGGTTTTCCCCACAAACGTGCCGGGATGCTGGGATGGTCCTTCCTGGGCTGGGTTGGTGTGCGGCCGGTCAATGTGGCACACACCCTCCCTACCGCCCAGTCCATTCTCTGTCCTGGGCCGCCTTGCCGTGCCACAGATGCCTTGACGGCTGCACTTCCCAGGCTCCCTGTCCACTGGCTTCTGCACTGGCCGGCCAGTCAGCTCCGTGGGCATCCCCTCCCGGTCTCCAGCGCTCACTGGACTCACGTAACCAGTGCTCGCTGCCCAGTTACTTTGGAGGCAATGCCTCCCACTCTTGTCAGTCCCTGGGTATCCCAGCATCCCTTAGCCTTGCCTGAACGTCTGCAAATCGTCAATTTATACGGTTTCTTTGTTTGAATTCTGTTTCCTGCTGGTAGCCTGAATGTTACAGGCAGAAACCCAGCAGGGCTCCACCACTGCCTGGAAAGAGCCATGAGCCTAGACGCGTGAGAACCAGAGACGGGGGTCTTCATGTGAGTCCTTTTCCTAAAAACCAAGCAGATAGGGACTTCCCTGGTGGTCCAGTGGCTAAGACTTCACCTTCCGATGCAGGAGGTGCAGGCTCCATCCCTGGTCGGGGAGCTAGGATGCCCACACGCCTCGCAGCCAAAAAAACAAAACAGAAAACAGAAGCAATATTGTAACAAATTCAATAAAGACTTTAAAAATGGTCCACATCAAAAAAAATCTTTAAAAAAACCCAAACCAAGCGGACATCCGCATTCCCTCACCACCACCACTGTCACCCACTGTCACCAACAGCCACGCCATTATCCACAGCACCCCAAACACAGCGGCACCGCTATTGCCGACACCGCTTTTGGCATCCCCCCCCGCCCCGCCCCACCGCCAACAGCGCCACGAACCAATCATCCATCTACCGTCCCAGGATTCAGGAGCCAAGGTCCGCACCCTCAGGTAGCTTGCATTCCAGTGACATGGGACAGAAGACGAACAAACCTCCACGCAGATACACAGCACTTGTGGGCCGGCTATGTGGGCCCGGTGTAAAAATTGAAAAGCAAGGCCCCTTGCTCAAAGCACAGGGGGAGAGGGTCGTAGGCACTAAACTCTTTTTTCTTTTTTCTCTTTCTTTCTTTCTTCTGCTGTTTCTCTTTCTCTAACTGTCATAGTGTTTTCCACTTGCTATTTAATGTCATTCTAACTAAATAAAATATTGACACTATTAGCACGAATTTTGCTCTTCAGTTCTGCATCATGCAGCGCACATGCCAGAGCATGTAATCTACAGGCAGCGTCACCAAACTCACATGATGTGTGTGGCTCCTCCCTCAGCCGGCCCAAGAGAAAACACAACCTAGACCAAGGGAAGTCACAGGGGGAAGAGAGGACCCCCCAAAGCTTGGAGCCTGTCTGAGGGACGTTGTAAAGCACAGTGTACTGATGGGAATGTGAGGTGCCACCAGGCCAGTGGATCAGGAGACCACGTCCACTTGATGGGAGGGGGTTACTCCCAGCTCCCAGGAGGAGGGGCCACGGGGAGGTCAGGAGGTCAGGAGGCAGAGGGTGGGGTGCACCAGGGTCAGAGCCTTTACTGGGCTTCCCAGGGGAGATGCCTCAGGGGAGCCCAGCAGTGGCTGGCTGAGCCGTTCCCGGGGTTCTGGGGCGCGGGGCTGGCCCAGCCCTGGGTGTGAGAGCCCACAGAGGGGGGTCAGGGTGGGGCTCAGGCTGGCTGGGTTACACGTGACAGGGGCGCTCAGGTGAGTGGTTTACAGCCTCCTGGAATCAGGAACCTGGGAGAGGCCATCCCTCCGGGTCAGCGAGGCCCCAGACACTCATAATTACAGAAGATGGAAGGCGTGGTTGATACCAGGGAGGGTACCAGGCATGGGGATGTCTGTGGGGCCTGTTCCTGCCACACGGGCGTGTGCTCGGACCTGACGACTGAAGGGCCTCCTCCTGATGGTCTGACGGCCAGCCAGGGTCTGGGGGTGTTGGGCCAGGTGTCTCCCCTTCCCAGAGGCCCGCACCCCAACAGACCACGCAGACGGGTGATGCCCCAAGGAAATTAGACTTCCGTGCCGGGACGCACGTGCTTCCCTGATCAGGGTCCCAAGGGGCTTGCGTCCACCAGGCTTGCTACCGTGCTGCCATCCGGGTGGAGCGGCCACCGCCACCCAACGCTGAGACACTGCAGGGTGGGCTCCCAGCCTGATCTGACCCCTCTGCCCACACCAGGCCCCTTGGAGGGCAGGGAGCCAGGGCCTGGGGCCCTGGGGTGAGAGAGGGTCACTCTCCTCCATCCCATCCAACCCCACTCGCCAAACAAGCTCAAAGACAAAATCATTAGACGTTTCAAGGCAGGGACCGCAGAGCATTAAACTTAAGTGTGGTCCCTTGGGTTGGGGGCCCATGCGGTGCTCGGGTGACACTCTGTGACGCCAACCCGAGGTGGTGTTTTGATCAGAGGAGCCCAGGGGGAGAGCTGTGCTGTTCAGTCCTGGATGGAAGGTGGTTCCCGGCCGAGGCCCCAAGGAGGGAGCGGGGTGGCCAAGCAGGTACAGGCGGGAGGGCAGTGTGGCCGGAACAGATGAACAGGGTAGAGGATGAGCTCAGACAGGATGCAGGGAGGAGGGGCTCAGCCGCGGACAGACAGCAGGCCAGGGGAAGAAAAACAGAAGCTGGGGGCTATGGAGGGAGAGTCACGTGTGTAGATGGAAGAGCGCCTAGAGAGAGGCTGTGGACGATGCAAGAAAGAGGCAGCTGCTGGGGGGCCACGCGGTCCAGGTGAGGGACGCGGGCCTGGGCGCAGAAAGCCAGAGGATCCTGGCAGCTGCCCCTTGCGGGCGGGCAGGCGGGCTCCCAGCAGATCAGGAAGCGGGCGGACGCAGGGTGCAGGGCTGGGGAAGTCCTCTTCCAGCTGCTGAAGCAGGAGACGAGGGGGTCGGGCGAGAGTGAGGATGGGGAGGGGGCACCTGATGTTGGAGAAGGGGAGAGACGGACGCCGGGAGAGAGACCAGGACTGGGAAACGCAGGACAGACAGCTGCGGCCGCACCCAGGGGTCAGTGGCTGTGGATCTAAAGCGAGAACGGCCGGCACGCTGTCCTTATCTCCCCCGCAGCCAACTGCAGCTGAGCGATGCAGAGAGCGGCCCAGGATGATAGCTTCTCAGCAAAGCGCGATGAAGAGAGAGCTGACGGGGCCAGGACACCTGTGCAGGAGGGACCGTGAGGGCTACCCGCCGAGGAGCAGCGGGCGGGAGAGGCGGGGGCGACGAGAAGGCGGCGGTCCTGGGGCAGCAGAGGAAGAAGCGGGACGGCCGGACGAGGCTCCGGAGACGGGGCTGGAAACCGAGGTGCCGAAGGACGGGGCACTGCAGACGAGGCTGAGCATGGGGGGAGGTCAGGGGACCCGGCACATGCCAGAAGGTCACCTCTGTGCACCCTGAAATAGGCAGGGGGGCGACCCAAGTACAGCGGATGGGTGTGGGGGGAGCCGGACCTGAATGCCTCAGGGAGTGAGGGGCGCCCAGCAGTGGGCAGACCAGACCCCGGCGGGGAAGGCAGAGCGGGAGGGCGGCCCAGGCCCCGGGGAGGCCGTTCAGGAGGGGCCCACGGAGGCTGCACAGTCACACCAGCCGGTCTGACTATGTCGACTTGTCAGGGACACGGGGTGCTGTCCTGCTCCTGCCCGCTCCACCAGGGAGACCCCACGATGCCAGAGCAGCAGGTGGGCACATGCAGGGCACCAGAGCCCACGTGGCAAAGACGCCAGGCTCCAGTGGGCTCAGGTCTCCGGGCCTGGAAGAATCTGATGTCGCTGCTACCCACGTGGCCAGCAGAGAGGCGGCGGGGAACAGGAGTGTCCCCGAAGCCTGCTGCTCTGGGGTCAGAACAAGACAAAGGCAGATCCTACACACACAGAGGCAGACCAGGACCTCGTACCTTCACGTGTGAGACTCTGGATCCATCATTTAACAGTGGATGGACCTCCCGTGACTTGGGGGGGCGGAAGCACCCTCCTGTGTTCAGGCAAGTCCCCATAAGCGCAGGGGTGGTGAGGGGCGGACCCTGTCTCCCACTGTCTATGCTGACAAGTCCAGACGCCGCCTCTCAGCCCCCGCGGCACGGGACCCAGCTCTGGCCACCCAGACACTCCTATGCCTGTCTTTGATGCAGAGCAGAAGTTGTGCTCATAGTAGCCGTGGGCAGGAAAGGGTTAACTCAGAAGGTCCCGCTTGTCCATACTCTGCAAGCTCCCAAGGTCCTTAGGACTGGCCCTGGCCAGTTTCAGGGCAGTGACCTCTGAGTCCTGGGGAGGTCCTGCCTGATAAAAGTGTCTTTGTTTACCTGGGGCCTTGAGCCACAGCACACTGTCTCTGCTGCAATGTGATTTATGGTCAGGCCTTTGGCCACACAGCATCAGCTCGACTTCCAGAGGGGCGGGAGGCTAAGAGCAACCACATGGGCAGGCAGCTATGTCTATGTGATCAAACCCAGTGAGAACCCTGGACCCCAAGTCTCGGTGACCCTCCCTGGTCGGCAGCACTGCACGTGTGGTCACTCATCACAGCTGGGAGAATCCAGCGTTGCCCACGCGACTCCCCGGAGAGGGCAGGACCGGGAGCCCACGCCTGGCTTCTCTGGGACTTGGTCCTGTGTGTTTCTTCACTTTGCACGTTCTAACCTGTACCATTTGCTGTAATAAACTGTAGCCCTGAGCATTACAGCTTTCCTGAGTCCTGTGAGACTTAGCAAATCATTGAAACTGAGGGTGGTCTCAGGGACCCCCAGACTTGCAGTGGGTGTCAGAAGTGAGGTTGTCTTGAGGACCCCACACAAGCAAGAAATGTGCAGGTGTTTCCAGGTGCCTGAGCCCCGGCACAGGGAACCTGTCACGCTCTGGCCTCTGACCTCCCCGTGTGTCTTCTGCACCTGGGAGCTAACCAGCATCCTCTGTACTAAACTCATTTCCTGCGTAGATCACCGAGTCGATTTCTGCTGCTCCAGATCCAGAATGCTGACTGATCCAAAGGATGCAGTCTCGCCAGGACCTGAGACGGGACCACTGAGAAAGGTCGTCATGCCAACGGCAAATCCACCTGGAGACCAGGAAGGAGCAAGTGTGCAGCCCTGAGTGGGAACAGGTGTGCCACGTCAGCAACAGCCGCAGGTGAGATGGCTGGTCATGCTCTTTGAGGCAGAAGGAGGGACAGACATGAAGTCCAGAATGGGGTTTCTCACTGAGACACCGGGAGCCTTCCAGGCCCATGACGGAGTCAGGGACACGCTCGGATGAGGGCTCAGCAGGGCAGCTTCATTCAAGGTCGGCTCAGCTATTTTATCTAATTCCTTCCTTGTCACCTGCAGTTTGGGGGTCCCCGAGACCACCCTCGCCCTAACCCTGATTCTCTCCAGCAATCGTGCATAATGTGCATTTGTTTACTTATGGTCTGTCTCCTGCACAGGGGCAGCCACTGAGGGTGGAGGCGTCCCTGGTTTATGCACTGCTGGGTCCTGAGCGCCTGGCGAGGACTCGGGGAAGGAGGGGTGGGGACGCCAAGTTCCTGGGGCTCAAGACCACCCCCACTCCAGCCTGGTAGTGAGGACTCACCAGGGGTGACAGGCCCAGGCCACGGCCAGAGAAAAGGCCTGGAAGGTGCCCTCCATCACCGGGAACTCGCTGAAGGCCCTCTTGACCGGCAGGTGTGGGGCAGGGCTGGGTCTGCTTTGCCAACACATGGTCATGGGCACATGTTCCCGCTCAGCATCACCACGCCCCGGGAGGAGGATGCCCCAGATACCCCCGTCAGCCGTGCTGTCTGAGTGGGGCACCTCGGGCGCTAACCCAGGCCTAAGGTGTCGGCTCGTGACCCTCCCTGGCCGTGTGACCAGTTCTGGGATGGACACTATGGGAGCCAGTGTGACGAGTGAACCGCAGGACTTGGGAGGCTGCTGGGACAAGGGCTTCCTCTTTCAGGACCCTCCACGCCGGCAGGGCCAACGCCCTCTGTCCCTCCCCCGTGCAGCCGCCGGTCACCAGGGCACCTCTCCCTCCCCGCTGCTGCCCTTGGCCCTGCCAGCACTCTGCTGGCTGCCCCCTGCATCCCACTGCTCTGTTTGGGCCCCCCAGAGGCTCCTGACTGACAGATTGCAGCCACAGCTCCCATGAGGAGTCCCGACGCCTGCCCTGAGTCCAAGGTCACAGCGTCTCCCTCTCTGTGCTGTTGGCACCCGTCCACCCGCCCCCGGGGCCACCCCCTCGGGTCCTGGGAACACAGCCCGTAAGTCCTCTGCAGAGGATGGCTCAGTCCTAAGCCCCCAGGAGAAGTGCTGCTCCACCAGCTCTGCGAAGAGAATCCAGTGTTAACCCACTGGCCGCTGCTCAGAGCACCTGCCGGAAGCCGTGGCCCCCATCTGCCAGGCGAGCTTTCCAGCTGCATCCTGGCACCCGCTGCTCACGCTGTAGCCCCGGGGCCGCAGGGGACTGAGAGGCCAGAGGACCCTCAGGCGGAGGCCACAGGTGCTGAGTGTGGCCGAGCTGGGCCAGAGGTCCTGCGCAGTCAACCTCCGGGTACATTTTCCAAAGTTCAAGTGTAACATGCTTCCGCTCAGCTTGGACTGGCGACCAGAGATCTCCGGGCGGTGACAAGTGACTTCCTCTGAGCTCACCACCCAGGAACTGGATCTCCCAGCAGGACCACTTGAACGGGAGGGTGTCCCGGGGACCCCTGGGCTGACGTAAGGGGTGTAGATATCTGGGTCTGGGGGTCAGACTTCCCCCGCCCCGGTGTGTGGACACACCCTGTCAGGGAGGGCTCTCAAGGCAGGCACTGCCCGTACAATCCCAGACACCCGAGTGACCCCCACGGGAGGGCCCCCAGGAGCCAGGGCCAGGCCTGATTGCCCCTGGGAGACGCCCCCTGGCCTGTGAGAAGAAGCCACGCAGAGCCCAGCAGAGAGGAGGCCGGGCCCGCTGCGCAGCCCCCGCCCAACGGAATAAAGGGTCCCCAGGAGGCCAGGCAGGACTGAGCGGTCCCCGCTCACGAGGCCAACGGGAGGAGGTTGAGCCCAGCCAGCTCGGGATGGCAGGGGGCAGTGAGGGCCACCCGGCACCGCCCGGGAGCCTCCAGGGCCTGCCCGCACCGCCCCCATGCCAGGACCGCATCCTCTCTGGTGCCTCCTGCCACTGGTCAGAAGTGTCTGAGTAAAGAGTTCCCAGGGCTCGCTGTCTGGGGGATTCGTTGAGGATTTCACTGGTTTTCCTTCTGCAGCGTCAAGAGTGAGCTGAACGCCCTCTTAACAGGAGAGGCTGGGCGGGGGGGGTGGCGCTTGGGGGCACACCCATCCCTCCTTCCACTGAACATGCAGCAGCCCAGGGGGCCAGCCAGGCGGGCTCGTGTCACGGCTCTGAGGACACAGGCCCCCCCAAGGGCAGGCTCAGAGGCCAGGCCGGGGTCCCCACAGGCTGAAGTGCACGGAGGCTGGATGGATGGTGGCCCCAGAGGTCAGGCCCACGAGTCACAGGGCAGGATGTCCACCGCTGGCGAGGAGTGGCCAGGCCTGGAAGAGGCGACTGCAGCGCCCGCAGCGGGGCTGTGCTCTCCTGCGGCTCCTCCGGCCCCTGTTCGCAGCCCTCAGGTCCCTGGGAAAGGCATCCAGGGCTGCAGAGCCGTCAGGGGCAGGTGTGCAGCAGGGCCAGGCCCAGCCTCACCCCAAGCGGCTCCCACCACGGGGGCTCGTGCAGGTGTATGAGGGGGTGTGTGCTGGTGTGATGGGCCCCATCCCCGGCCGCCTTCCCCCAGGCTGACCCCAGAGCCCCGGTCAGGTTGCTGTCAGGGCAGCTTAGCTCCTACGCCCTCTCTATCAGGGCTGCCGGCTCCCCCTTCTCAGCCCAGAGCCCACGCAGGTTCTCCCTTTTCCAGAAAGTTCTAGAATATGGACACATATACCCACAAGGAGATAATTTCTGAAAGTGAAACCACTAGGTCAGAAGGGTCTGAACCACTATGAAACTGCCCTCGAGAAGGGCCAGGTCTATGTAATTTGTCTGCTGACTTCCATACTGAGCTCCTGTGCTAAGGGACAGAAACCCACAGTGACTGCCCATCAGGGCACCCATATCTCTCCCAATCAGTCCCCCCATGGCCACACCCGGTACCTGCTTGTATGTTTTTTTTTTTTTTAAATAACTTTACTTATTTCTTAACTTATTTTTGGCTGCGTTGGGTCTTCGTTGCTGTGTGTGGGCTTTCTCTAGTTGCCGCGAGTGGGGGCTACTCTTTGTTGCGGAACGTGGGCTCTAGGATGAGTGGGCTTCAGTAATTATGGCACATGGGCTCAGTAGTTGTGGCACGTGGGCTCAGTAGTTGTGGCGCACGGGCTTAGTTGCTCCGCAGCCTGTGGGATCTTCCCGGACCAGGGCTCGAACCCGTGTCCCCTGCATTGGCAGACGGATTCTTAACGGCTGCGCCACCAGGGAAGCCCTATTCGTAAGTCTATATGCATGTTTATTCACCCTGCTGCCTCTTCCAGCGTCCCGCGGCTCCTGCAATCTCTGCTCCGTCTTCAGGGGGCCTTCTCCTCTCTGTGTCTCCGTCTCTGTCTCTCCTCTTATAAAGACCCCAGTCTTTGGATTCAGGGCCCACCCTAATCCCATATAACCCCATCTTAGTTACATCTACAAAGACCCCATTTCCCAATAAGGCCACATTCTGAGGTAGACATGAATTTGGGGGGACACTCTCCCACGCAGCACATTATGAAACCACAGTCCGTATACAGGCTTTGGAGGCCTGTTCCCTCAGCCACCGGCTCCCCACGCTGTGCTCTGGTCACGCGTCCCCTCAGGGTGTGGCCAGCATTCCAGCTTCGTGTCCGAGGGCCTTTGCATGGGCTGCTCCCTCTGCCCTCTGCCCCCATGGTCCCGGGGCTCGTTCCTCACTGAATTCTAATATCACCTTCCTTGTCATCCAAAGCAAACCAGCCATCCTGGGCCTCCTGAGCCCCATTGCGAGGCACTAACCTCCGTATGGCACACAGCGTGGCTTCATGAGGCCACATGTCCCTCTAACTGGATGGCGCCCCCAGGGCAGGGCTCTATCTCTGCTCACAGAGGCACCCCAGGCACCTGAGCAGCATCAGGCACGTGACCTGTGTGGAGGGGGTAAGGGTCCCAGACAGAGCCGGCAGCTGGCAGGTCCCCCAGAGCAGGCCTCTCAGCATGCCCAGCAGCAGGAAGATGGCTGATTTAATTGAATTCCAGAATCCCTGCAATAAGCTAGGAAATTTATACCTGCAATTTGTGGGGCCGAGCTGAGCAGGCAGACGCCTCAGGCCTTGTTATGCATCCCATGGGAGGATTTACTGGGGCCAAAGTCACTGCAGCCTGGCTCGGCTCCAGCCCACCAGCTCGCTCTGGGTGGCTGAGCGGCAGGTTTAGGGGCACCCGCCCAGCCCTGCCCAGCAGGCCTTGGGGGGTCAGGACGAGCTCCCAGCCAGTCTGGGCAGTTCTCTCCGGTCTGCTCCCTGGCCTGCGTGAGAAGGGGTTAAGGGAACATCTGTCCAGCTACTCAGTTGTGCCAGTGTCATCCAAGGGACCAAGCGGGGACACACCTGCCAGCTGGCAGGGCAGGACCAAACTAAGGCTCAGTCCACAGAGTAACCGGCGTCCCCAGATGGACACGTCAGAGCCCCACGTGAGACCACAAGGCAGCTGTGAGGCCAGCGCCCAGCGTTCGGAAGGCTCTGTCCCTGTTCCTAGGCCCAGGGGGGCCTCCTGCCACCCAGGGAAGAGTGCCAGCAGAGAGAGCTGTCAGCACAGAAGCCCTGAGGAGGCCACCTGGCCGGGACACAGGAAGGTGGGGGCCAAGGAGGCCGCGAGAGAGCAGGGCCACCCAGGCCATTTATAAAGACTGGCTTTTATTCAAGTCGGGGGACCACTCGGAGAAGAGGGAGGGGTGCTGAGCAGTGCAGGGTCTCGCCTTTTCCCTGCTCAAAGGCCCAGGGCAGAGGGCAGGGATGTGCCTGGGGGTCAGCCAGGGGGACCAGGACGAACCTGAAGGGCTTGCTGCCCCCGGCCCTGCACCGGCTCCGACAGGAGACGCGGGGGAGGGGAGACATTAATTTGGAATAAATAGGGGTGTGTGTGGTTTTACGGGTTACGGCTTTATAAAGAAGATTCTGGGTCTGTATGTGAGCATGTGTGAATGTGTGTGCATATGTGCGGGAGTGTGTGGGCATGTGTGTGAATGAGTGTGTGAGCATTGAATGGTGGGTGTAGTGTGTGAATGTGCTGCCTGACTGGGGTGGCCTAAGGTGACGTGTGTGACACACCCTTCCTGAAGTTCAGAACAAAAGAACAATCGAGTGCCCCCCTGGGCTGTGGGGCAAGGCCTCCTGTGTGCCGGCAGTCGTGGCAAAGGCGGCCAGGGCGCTCCGGACCCCTGCACCCACGCCCCGTGACTTGTGACAGTCTTCCCATCAAGGTGGTGGAGGGAGGTATACTTCCCCTCCCCCGGAATCAGGGCTGGCCCGTGTCCCACCTGGATGGTCAGATCAGGGAGTGTCATCGCTCGAGCCCCGGACCCAGGCCTCAGGAGGCCCCCGCTTCCGGGGAGCCCCTGGGGAGGTTTCCGGGGAAGACAGAAGACCTGGGCTAGGCAGCCGAGGCGAGAGGCCACCGCTCCACACCCCCCGTGCCCCAACAGAGCCCCGACAGACCTGGAGCAGCACGTGGAAGGGGTTTCCTTCCCAGCACAGCCGAGCAGCTGAGGCCGGGCCCTCTGGAGGCCGAGGGGGTGGGCGGGAAGCCCCGAGAGGATGAGAAGGCCGACCCCAGGCCTCCTGCTGCACGAGCTTGCGGCCAATATAGCACAGCACCGGCGAGCATCAGCACTCATCTAAGGACGTGTTACGGGTCGGAGGGTTGAATGGCCTCTTCCAAAAGGACGTGCCCAGCACCTGTGGATGCGACCTCACTTGGAAAACATCTTTCCAATGTGATCAAGTTAAAATGAGGTCTTCCTGCCACACTAAATCCCCAGGACCAGACGCTGCAGGGCACGAAGGCTGCTCATCGGCTGAGCTCAGAATAAGATGATCCTGGTGATCAGGCGGGCCCAGCGCCACCCCGAGCCCGTAAGTGGGAAGGGAGGAAGGGAGGGGCTGTACGTAGAGTGGGTGTCACTCCTGCCGCCGTGCGTAAGTCAGAAATGTCTCTAGACAGGCCCCGGGGGCAATGTCACCCCAGTGAGACCCGTGCCCCGCCTGACGTGCCGGCTGGGGTCCCCACGACCCACACACCCTGTGCCACGTGGGGCTCAGCTGCTGGAGGTGAGGGCCCAAACACAGAGGAGGCGCAGGCCAGGCGCCCCGCACCCACCCCTGCGCGCCTTGCACTTACTGAGCACTTTCCCACCGAGCTAAGTGCTTCACGCGGGCCCTCAGTTCTCTGTCGCCAGCTGACAAGTCGCCCAAACTCGGTGGCCCAACCCAACTGCACTCAGTTCTTTTGCTCATGCGCCTGCCAGGTGGGCAGGGCTCAGTGACCACACTTGCCTCTGCTCCACACCTGGGCAGCTCAGCTGGGCGGGAGGACCCACTTCCAAGATAGTGCCGTCGCATGGCTGGGGGCCAAGGGCCTTGGTTCCTCCCCATGTGGCCTCTCCCCACGTGAGCTGCTGGGGCTTCCTCACAGCATGGCGGCTGGTTCCAAGTGCAAACATCCAGCGTCACACAGCCCAGCACACGGCCCGACGTGCACTGTGCTGTGTCAGCCAAGGCAATCACAAAGGCCGGCCCGGTTCCAGGGCAGGGAGCAGGCCCCACCAGGACCAGAGGAGGGCATGCAAGTGGGAGATGCTATGCTGGCATCTTTAGAGACTCGCCGGCTACACGTGGATCAAATCACTGTAACCCTCACACCCCCATCTGAGGCAGATGTGTGCTCCTGTTGAGCCACCAAGGATGCAGCGCGGTCAGTAAGTTGCCCAGGGCCACGCACAAGGACAGCGGAGCTGGGATTGACACCCAGACCATCCGTCCCCAGGGGGTGGACATTCCCTTGTTGCAGCTGAGTGGAATCTTTTGGACCATCAGCACGATTACAGCCACGAGGTTGATGAGTGTCCCCTAAGGATCCTCGTCCACCTTCAGGACCGGCGAAGGAGCGGCCCGGTTGGCACACCCCGTCCGTCCCCAGGCGGCAACCCGCAGTCCAGCGGTCACTGTCTGCTTCAGCATCCAGCCTTGTTTGCTGTTCGCCACAGAACAGGTTGGAAGTCTGGCCAAACGCTAAAATTCACACACGTTTCCCCAGCCGCCTTATTCCTCGCTGGTCTAGCACGGGGGTGGGGTGCAGAGTCACAGCCCCCAGAGATGCCAGGTCCCAAACTGTGGGATCTGTGAATAGTTACCTTATAAGGCAAAAGGGCCTTGGAAGAGATTATGAATTAAGGTCCTCAAATGGGGAGATTGTCCTGGGTGATGAGGGTGGGCCCAGTGTCATCACAAGGGTCCTCATAAGGGGAGGTGGGGGGTCAGTCAGAGAAGGTGACATGACAGCGGAAGCAGAGGTTGGAAGGATTGGCTCTGAAGTTGCAGAGGGGCGGAGCCAAGGGTGAGGACAGCTTCTAGAAACTGGAAAAGGCAAGCAAGGAAAGGACTCACCTGCCCAGACCTGACCCCCCAGACTGGGATTCGCGGGGAGAAGAAGGGCGGGTGGCTGTGAGCCACGAGCGCGTGGGATTGTCACGCAGCAGGGGAGCCTGCCACCCGGTCACTGTCCCCTCTCCCAGGGCCACCAGTGTCCACTCGAGGTCTGCCCTGGAATTGTGCCCAAGACCACGTCCACCTCAGAGGCCCGAGGGCTTGGCCCCCATCCTCTCCACCCTTTTGGAAACTGAAATCTCACTTTGTTTGGTCCCCAGCCTCCTCCCCTGGCCGCGAGGTCTCTCCCTGAGCTGCTGGCTGGGGCGCAGTCAACACCGCCAGGCCAGAGGTGCCCCTGGGGAGGGCTTCGTGGAGGGGTCAGGTGTCTCTGGCCATCAAACCGCGTCAGTCCGATGTTTGCTGGGAGGGCTGGAGGGCCGGGCTTGCATCCCATGGTCTGATGGTCACAGGCTGGGGGTAGTGGGCGGGAATCAGGAGGCAGAGGCAGGGAGCCAGCCCTCCTCGGGGCCCCAATGCGGCAAGCCTGGGACCCCCATAAAGAGGACTTCCTCTCCCGTGATGCCAGCTCTCCCAGGCCAGCAGCCTCCTGCACCTGCAGCCAGGCCACCTGGCGGCCAGCAGCCACACCCCGGCCCCCAGACCAGGATTGGCTTTGGGGGACATCGAGGTGCTGGTGTTTGCACCTTTCTCTCCTATTTGTAGGTCACACTTTGAATTTAATTTTTAATCTGCATTTAATTGCCATCATTGTCCAGATATTATATGCTCAGAAATGAAGTCTAAGATGGAACAAGATGAAAATCGGGGTCATCCCCCCGACCTCCGGCATCCCCGTCTCTCGTCCCATCCCTGAGAGGCCCTAACAGAGCTGGCTCTTGATTTACAGTGAAAGCAGCCTCCCCCTGGTGCTACCCGTATCACGCCTGCATTTACGAATTCATTTATTCCTGGGCTGGGGGACTCCTGTCCTCCTGAATTCCAGCTCTCTCACTTACCATTTGGTGGCCCCCAAAGGTCATCAGATGAGAAAGGGAGGGGACACAGAGAGGTGGAGGTGACGTGATGACGCAGGCAGAGACGGGGGCAACGCAGCCACCAGCCCAGGACAACGAGGATGCTGGCAACTCCAGGAGCTGGAGGAGGCCCGGCCCAGATTCGCCTCGGAACCTGCAGGAGGGAGGGCCCAGCCCTGCAACCCCTGATCCCAGAGTTCTGGCCTCCGGGCTGTGAGAGGACAAAGTCTGCTGGATCCAGCCCCCAGTTTGTGGTTACTTGTTGCCGCTGCCCAAGGTGACCTGCCCAGCTGGATGGCGGGTGTGAGCTGGGTGGAGAGCAGGTACAGTAAGTGGTGCAGTCGCGTCTGGACGATGGGCTGTGCGTCTGCACTGGAACATTCTTTCGGCTTCCCCGTGTGATCAAAAATTTTTCATGACAAAGTGCTGGGGAAGAAATGAAATGTTAGCAAAGTAAAAAGCTGTCTCTCCCCACCACCGCTTAACAAAATCTGAACAAATGTTTAAAGACTAGCAGTCTGAAGGACAGCTGAACTCTGGCCAGCGGATCCAGGCCACCCGGACGTCCCCGTGCTACCTGTGCAGAGGCCTTCCCCTCCCCGGCTCCACCTCAGCTTGGCCTCCCACTCCTGCACCCCAGCCTGCCTGACCTCCATCGGGTCACCCGTCCTGGTGGGGCCTTAGCAGGAGGACC
This sequence comes from Hyperoodon ampullatus, assembly GCF_949752795.1. Classification (NCBI taxonomy): domain Eukaryota; kingdom Metazoa; phylum Chordata; class Mammalia; order Artiodactyla; family Ziphiidae; genus Hyperoodon; species Hyperoodon ampullatus. The sequence goes on along the minus strand of NC_136926.1, from coordinate 1,291,993 downwards.
CTATTTCTCGCCAACGTGTGAGGCCGGACATTCTAGGGACGGAGGGCGGGGCCACGTCCTGCTCCGCCCGTGGCGGCCACCCCGAGAGCCCTGGAGCAGGACAACCCCATGGGGGCAGGGCCTCTCCGTGCATGGGCTCTGCCTGCTGCCAGCGCCCAGACCAGGGCCTGACCCACAGGCCACAGTCAGCACTTGCCCATTCAAGTGACAAGTGAATGAGAGCGTCAGCCACCACCCCGCCGTTGCCTGGCCTGGGGACGCCGTGGTGGACACGAGGGCTCTCACAGCCATTTAGGTGAGTCCTTGTCTCGGGTGGAGAAAATATCTCTTAGCTCTTTTCATGTCGTTGCTGTTGTTAGTCAAGCAGAATAAATATGACCAGCCACCAGCTGGAGGCTGGCCTCCTGCCGCCCCAAGGAGCCGGTGGGCCTCCACCAAGAGCGGCTCTGGTCCTGTCCCCTCCCCTTTGCGATACGGCCTGGAAGCAGGACACAAGCCTCTGTTTGGACCTCAGCACCACAACCTCTTGCTGAGCAATCTCAGGCAAGTCGCTTTGCCTCTCTGGCCCCCATATTCGTCATGAAATGGGTACAGCGCCACCAGCCTCGGAGGCGACCTGAGAGCCAGGGGCGTAATGCAGGTGAAGTGCCATAGAGAGCCTGCAACTAGCTGAGCAGCGATGCTGTTGCAGGTGCTCGGATGGCCACCTGGCGTTAGACGTTTTCTCCTGGAACGAAGTCCATGTTGGGGTGAAGGAGGGGAAATCCCTGTCGAGAGACAGGCCACACCCACACAGACAGATCCAGGTCTTATTCCCGAGCCCTGGGTAAGTAAGCAAGATGCCTGGGAGGGGCCTGCACCCTGGAGAGGAAAAGGGCGGGAGGAGGGCTGGGCAGAGGAAGAAGTCCAGGTGGGTGCAGGTCAGAGACAGGAGTGATGGGGCCACAAGCCCGGGGCACCTGGGGCCCCCAGAAGCTGGAAGAGGCAGGAAGGATCCTCCCCTGGAGCCTCTGGAAGGAGCGTGGCCCTGCACACACCTTGACTTCAGACTTCGGGCTTCCAGAATGGTCAGAGAATGCACTCCTGTTGTTTCTGGTTTGTGGTGCTTTGTTACAGCAGCCCCAGGAAGCAAGCACGACACCCCGAACCTGCCCCTCACACAGCGCCCCCCCCGCCTTGAGAGACGACTGCTCCGTCCTGGTTTCTTAGGTCGATAGGAGGACCTTCACGCCTTCCCATATTCCTGTCCTCCCGGCCACGTCCAGCGCATTGGCACGTGCTGGCGCATCACCGGCAGCTGGGTGCCGGTGCGCACAGTGGTCCAGGGACATGGTCTCGGAGCAAGTGCACCTGACCAGGGCGAGAAGGACTCGTATCCAGATGCACGTCCCCAGCCCCGCCTCTGCTGCCTAGGTTTGCAGTGGCGTTAGCCAGCCTCCTGCTTGTATTCATTCATTCATTCATTCTAGGATTGAGCTCACGTGATTATGGAGGCTGGGAAGTCCCACAACCTGCCGCCTGCAAGCCGGCGGCTCAGGACAGCCGGTGGGGTAGATCAGCCCGCCTTCTAAGGCCTGAGAACCAGAGGAGCCGACGGGGTGAATCCCGGTCCGAGGGCAGGAGGAGGTGAGACGAGGTGTCCCTGATCGCCAGTGAGGCGGGCAGAAGGGCCGCGTGCTCCTGCCTGCACCTCGGGTGCTCTTCAGGCCCTTCCGGATTGGAGAGGCCCTACACCCGCGAGGCCTCTGCGGCAGGGGCCCGCCCTCAGAGGCTCATCGCTGACCCTGAGCGGTGTTGGGTGTGGGCTCCAGGGCCAGGCAGGCTGGCACACGAGGCGCTGTCTCCGCCTCTCCTGCCTCCCGGGTCTCACGCCCTCCCCGGCGCCCCTTTGGCTCAGAGGCCGCGTCACAGCAGCGATAGGGGACGGGCCTGTGCACACGCCCCGCTGCTTCCCCGCTGGGCAGCCCGCTGGCCCCCCGCTGACCTTCCCCGGGCATCACGTGGCTCGCTCCCTCACCCCCTCCAGATAAGGCACCTTCTCAGCTGGCCCTGCTCTGCCCTTTGAGTACCCTCGTTCCCTACCCTCTTCCTGCTCTATTTCTCTGTGTGACACTGGACAGGACACACAGCAGGCCAGCTGCGTCCTGGGCCCAGAACATCAGCACACAGAGGGCACCCAAGCCGTGCCACCCGAGGGAGTGACAGCTGGAGACCGAGGCACAGCGCTGGGGCAGCGCAGAAGCCCCACACCATGTGGCCACTTAGTGTGCCCCCTGCCCCCGCCCTGGCCCAGAGCACGGGGACGGGACCCAGATGGCACTGTTGGCAGTTGTAGCCGTGAGGCTCTGCCTCCTGGAAGGACTTTGTGTGGCAGGTAGCACCTTCTGACCCCCCCTCGGGGATTCTCAGTCGGCTCCAACCTCAGTCTGCTCCAACCAGAGGTGCTTTGCAGAGACTGTAGAACTAACCACCCCCCAAATTGAGGGCTGGACTTTGTCCGGCTCCAGGAGGGACCCGAGGCCCCGGGCGTCCTGATGGGAGTGCCATCCGTGGGGCCACGGCCTGTCAGAGTCCCAGATGGGGGTCACGGCGGGGCTTTGGGCTGAGTGGCATCCGCTCCCCCTCCAGAGGGGCTGGACACTGGGGGCAGCCATGTGGGTCCCACAGCCCTGGTAAAAACGGGATGCTGAGGCGGGGAGCCCCCGGCTGGCAGCACCCCATGCGTGTGCTGTCACACGTCAGGGCCCACGAGGAAGACACCGGACGCTCGGGGTCGGGGATCTCCTGGGTCTGTCCTGCGCCCTTCCCTTGGCTGAGGCTACTTCACGCTCCCTCCCTGCAGTGAACCAGGACCGTGAGAACAGAGCCCTGAGGGGGCTCGGGTAGTCCTCCCGGGGGGTTGTCCAACCCGAGGGGATCTCCGGGGCCTTGGACTTGTAGTCGGTGTCAGAAGCAGGGCTCTTGTGTGCGCTGGGCTCCCCCTAACTTTGAGGGTGGCTAACGCTCACACAATAGCCAGCACAGCTGCTTCCAAAACTCACACGGGGGCACCTTCTGTGCTCTGTCGCGCTGCACCCCAGTAATGAGAAGAGAGCCTGACACAGAGCAGGTGCTTAATCAGTATCGGTTGGAATCAGTCAATTGCCCGGTTGGATGTGAGGGTGGGGGAGAAGCAGGGGTGCCTTCCAGATCCCAGGAGCGCTGTCTGGGCCTGAGGACCCAGGCACTGGGTCACAGCGACAGAGAGAAAGGCCAGGGGTCAGGCTGACCCCTCTGCTAGCACCTGGCCCCTTGCTGCTTCCCCGGGAAAGCGTTGGCCCTGTGAGAGTCGGAGATGACCTTCCGTCGCATCTATGTGGACGGCGGGTCCTCCCAGGCTGCAGGGGCTTCCTGCTCCGAGGGCTCCGTCCCGGTCCTGGGAGCGCCAGGTGGCCTTTGATGAGCCAAGGGTCCCTCAGTGCACGGTCTGACCTTGACCCAGGCTGCAGTTCACACCCAGGTCACATATGCTGAGCCCACTGGGCGCTGGGCCGTCGCCCCCTTGTACTCACAGCCTCTGTCCCTCACTCAGCGGTGGCCGCGTGTTCACGCGCTATCCCCACCGCCACAGCAGGGGCCGCTCCTCAGGCCTTCACCCAGGCTTCTATTTGACGCCTCCCCCGCCCCGGCCTCCTTTTTAACTGACCTAAGCCCCCTGGGCCCTGTCTTTGCCAGCCCTCACCACCGACTGTCACCCATCTGACTCACTTATTGTGTCTCACTGGGGTGAGGATTGGGGCCTGACTGCAGGCAGCCCTCAAGAGCAGGGCCAGCCGGCTGCCTGGGGCGCCTGCCGACTCCTCGACCCCTTGGCCCCCGTGAGACCTGCGTCGGGCTCCTGGCCTCCAGACCAGGGAGCGCCTCTGGCGTGGCCCTCCCTCCGGCAGCCAGGAACCCGCACGCCCGGTGACAGTTGTGAAAGCACATTCATCCCAAGGGCTTTGCCAAAATCAATCTGTTTGAACAACCCCCTGACAGAGCCCTGGGGTGGGGGGACAGACGGAAGCAGCTGTCACCAACAGCTGGTGGGTGCCAGGAGCCTCCCCCAGGGCCTCCCCGCAGCCCCAGAATGGCCCTGGGCCGTCCCCACCCTCTGGCTACATCCCTGCTTCTACTCGCTTGTGGTCGCCTGGAGGCTGTGGGGCGGAGAAGGCTTGCATTTGTTAGATGAGTAACGTGGCTGATTAAATTTGCTGGGCAGGCTCCTGGCACACCACGCCGTCTCTCCCTGGTGGGCAGAGCATCTGTTTGAGGTCGTTAAAAAGACGGTGATTGAAACATCCTGAGGACTAGGTCCAGCCCTGAGAGAGCACAGCTCCCAAGGACAAAACCCTGGCCCCGTCACTTAGGCTCCAGACCCCCCAAGGCGGGGCGGGGAAGTGAAGCCCAGGAACAGAAACAGGCGTCTAGCAGCTCCCAGCTACTGGGAACGGGGGCAGGTCACCATCTGTGCCTTTCCTGGAATTTCCCTGTCCCACACTTCCCCATCCTGCCGTGGGCCCGGAGAGGGCAAGTCACGGGCTCCCTGCCCTCCGGCCACCGCTGAGTCCAGCCCAGGGAGCGTCCGCAGGAGAGCAGGGCCAGGGGCAAGAGAGGGAGGGCCCCTGGCTGCCGCCCTTGACCTACCTGGACCACAGCTCCTGCGGGCGCCCTGCCCACGTAGCGTCCCCTCCTCTCCCCCTCCCCGTGTGTCTGTCTCACTCCCTCGGTTCCCACGTCTGTCCCCTCCCCTCCGCCCTTCAGCCCCAGGTGGGACGGCTCCTCCTGTGCCAGCCGCACCTGTGGACGCCCACGCCCCAAACACACCTGTGTCCCTTTGCAACACGGCAACTGTACTTCCTGTAAAAAAAAAATGTTTGGTAGTTGCCCTAGAGTTTGCAATGTACATTCACAACCAATCCAAGTCCACTTCCAATAACACTGCCGGGCTCCACAGGCATGTCAGCACCTTCATGGAACACTGCTCTGTTCACATCCCCATAAGCTATAATCACCCGATACATTGTGCCAGTATCATTTTGAAGAAACTGTTACGTGTTAGGACAATTAGAATGAGAAAAAGCGAAGATTTTATTCTGCCTTCATTTATTCCTTCCCCAGCTCTCTTCTCTTCTGCAGACCTGAGCTCTGGCCTAAATCGTTCTCCGTCTGCCTGAAGGCCGTCGTCCGCCATTTCTTTCGAGGCAGGTTCCTGGTGCCTGTCTCTTTTCTATACCTTCCTCAAAGGGCCCCGGTGGAGGGTGCCTGACTCGTTCCATTTCGTTTAAACCTACGATTTTCAACAACCCTATGACATGGGCATGATTTTTCGTTTCCTACAGGTGAGGGAACTGAGGCCCAGATTGCTGTGTGCACAGCATTGGAGGTCATTCACCCACACGATGACTTTAAAGTCAGGCTCTGAACCACTGCACCTGCACCCAGGAGACTCTGCAGGATGGGTGAGAGGTGAGCTTCGGTTGGTCCAGCCCTGCCTGGCCCTGCTGGGAGCCCCCGGCCTCCTTCCACCTCCTGCCAGCTGTGTCGCTAACGCCGCTGTGGGCCACACCCTCAAGCCTAGCTTCTTCCCTCATCAGGATGCAGGACACGGCCTCATGTCCTCTGAGAGGCTCGTGAAGTGCCTTCCCAGCTGCCAGCTGGCCCAGTTGTTGCCATGGAAAAGCCCAGAGCGTGTGGGCCGCCTGGCAGCCCGACACCCGCTCCCCTGGGACCCCCCGGCCAGGCTGCTGGCCCAGTGCCCAGAGCACACATGTGGCTGGGGACCTGCTCCCAGCGGGCCTCACTGAGGAGAGCCAGGGGCCTTCCCTGGGAGGGACAGGCGATGCTGGGCCCCTCTGCATCCGTCAGGGCCAGGGGAGCCCCACTGCGGGGGACAGGGCTCTTTCTGCCTGCCTACCTCCCTCCCCCTTTTTGCTAATGGCACCCCAGCCTGCTTTGAGGAGCAGCCTCCCCCTGTGAGTACAGACTCAGGGGCCCCACCCTCACCTTGGTCGAACCCAGGTCTGGCCAGTCAGCAGGTGTCACTCCCCCTACCTCTGGCCGTGTCACACAGGTTGGTCCAGGTCTGGGCAGGTAACCTTAGTCAGACCAGTGATACTCCTGGATACGTGCAAACACCTAGCAAAGGTGAATGGCTGAGCACCGAGCCAGAAAGACTCAGATGTGTCGGCCTGGGTTGACCTCTGGTTCAAGCCATACCTGAAACCAGTATCCCTGGCATCTCCAATTGCCTGAGGTAGCACAGTTCCATTTGTATTCATGCCTGATTGGGTTGGGTTTTTGTCATTTTGGGGAGAGCCCTCACTAACACTCTTTGGGTCCTAAAAAGATCCCTACAGGTAGGCTGTGTCCTGACTCCACACTGACCCACCCTGTGTGCCTTTAAACAAATCACCCCCCAGGGGCTTTGGTCTCTATGTCATGGGGACTGGGTGCTCACAATGGCCTCTCACGCTGAGAATCCTCCACTCTGTGCCATCCGGAGAACGTCAAAAGAATCTCCTGTGACGTCAGCCTTTCCCCATCTTCAGAAAAATGTCAGGGCACCCAGGGAAGAAAGAAGAGCTGAGTGTTATCTCTTTAACAGAGGTTTGAGCTGCCTGCCTCACTGCAGCAAGAAGAGACTTGTCTGCGCATAGCCAGCCAGGAGGTTCTTTCTTGTTTCCACCCTTGTGTTCCAACTTGTGCCCAGCTCTTTGCCCTGGGACTCATTCCTTGCCCATTCCTGACCCTGCAGGTGGAGCCTCCCAGGCTGGCTTCTGCCTGGGCTCAGCCAGGAGCCTTTGGTGGGAGACTGTGTGTCCATCACCCTGGATAGGAACACATGGCCCTCAGCGCTTCCTGCAAGACCTGGTGTGGGTGTTCCGGGTGGGGCTTGAGGGACTGGGAAGGAGTCACTCCACATCCAACTCTGCCTTCTTGGAGGAAAATTCCACAACTTTCCCCAGCTGTGAGCAAGTCCTCATGTCCCCCCAGCACCTCACATCTATGAGTAGTGACACTGCAAAGAAAGGGAGCCTGAAGCCAATATATTGGTCCTTCAGCAAAGGCTTGATATTTCCAACGTGCTTCCCTGACCCTCCCCATGCAGGCAAAGCACTCTTGCCTGACATCTGGGCTGGAGACCCCAGTGCCAGAGAGGTCTTCCCTGCGACCCTCACCACTATCACCACCTCCATCTCCACTTTCACTCTCAGGATGTTGATGATGGTGGTGGAGACGATGAGGAGGAGGAAGATGGTGAAACAGGCGATGAAGAAGGTGATGGTGGTGATGATGAAGGTGAGGTAATTTGGGACCCATGATGCCTGGCTCATGACCAAAAGCTATGTGACTTCTAGGTCAAGTTATTCAACCTCTGTGTGCTGCAGTGTCCTCAGTGATAAAATGAGGATAAAAAAGGATTGATCTCACTGGGTTGCTATGACAATTAAATGTCTAGGTAGGAAGATGGAACTCTGGCCATTGATGAGCACTCTAACTGCTAACTATTAGTGTCATTGTCATCATGCCCCCAGTCACAGTGTTTGATCAAGGATCCCCACGTGAGTCCAATCACAGTGAACCCTGGGATTTTACTAGGACCGTCTCACTGGGGTCACTGCCCTGGTAGAGTGTGATCGGGCAGCTTCAGTTCCGGGCCATTTTTCCCCAACCTGCACCCCAGGGTGTGAGCCTGGCCAAGAACAGGGCCAACATAGGGGACACCGGAGCTGATGGAGGGAGACAGGGTCTTGGCAGATTATCTGAAACCCTAGGTCAAGCTGGGTCTGCCCTTTTCAGCAACATGAATAAAGTCCTTTCATTCTACGTACACCAGTTGAGTTGGGTTTAGGTTCTTCACAACAGCAGGGGTCCCAATGGATCCTTGTGAGCCTCTGCTGAGCCCTGAGGGCAGGTGATAAGTGAAGGATGAGCCATGCAAGGTCTGAAGGGTGAGGGAAGGAGGGAGAAGAGGATATGGCCATGGGCAGCAGCTTGAGCTTCCTCACACCATGGTGGTCAGGTTCCAGAACTGGCCCATCTCTCACTCCCTTCCAGAAAAGGGTCGTCGTGTACACCCACACAGGTTGTACACTGCACAACTTCAGGAGACGCCAACCTTCAGCACTTAGGCTTTCCAGCCTGTATTTGGAGTGACAATTTTCAGCCCAAATCTCTAAAGGTCAGCTCAGGTCAGGTTAATCATCAATTCTCTGGAACCACCTGAAACAAGGCTTAGAGAGTAACCTGGACAAGCAGGTAAGGAAATCCAGGGGCAACAGATATCTGCGGAGACAGGCAGGAACCAGATGAGCGAAGCATCTGGTGGAAGGGAATAGGGAGTGGTGAGGATTGTGGCAGGGAAGCACGGACTCTGCCTAAAGGTGTTCAAATGCCTTGACCTTCCACCTGCCCAAAAAGTGAGCCCACAGCAGAATTCAGATCAAGTTCAGAATCTTTGAAATAAAGATGCTATGCCTTAAGCAAGGATGGAGTCTTACGTGTCCCTCAGAGAGCCCAGCAGAGCAGGTGCTCGGTGATAACACGGACCTGGGGTAACCTGAGACTCGAGACCTCGTGTGATCTCTGAAGGACCAGAAAATAGGGCTTCTGCGTACGAGTCCAGAGAGTTATAAGCGCAACAGCTGGTGCGTATCGAGCCCTGTCTACGCTCCAGGACCGTAAACGCTGTTGGAGAGACATCTACTGCTTACAGATACCTGTGAGCTCCTCTCGCTTCCCAGCCCTCTCGTGTTTTGGGGACCCATGTGGCTGCTCTGCCCTGTGTCACTTCAGGGCCACCGCACGACGGGTTGGGGCCTTCCCTCCCAGCACCCTCTTACACGGCTCGGGCAACTGATACCGTTCCAGACAGTAGACCCTCCACCGGCCTGGGTCCCTGAATGCCCACGTGGATAGGAGTAGAATGAGCCTGTGAGAAGCACTGCACTTCCAGCTCCACTCGCACCGTAAGCTAGCCTGTCGTGGCTAAGGCCTAGGTGTTCACAAACAGTTCAAGGCAATGGAGAGGGAAACAGCTCCAAGAGCAGCCGCCGCCCCTCGGAGCACGTGTGGACGTGCACCTGAGCCCCCATTCCGGTGGCTCCTGAGCGCCCCCGCCCCACCCTCCAGGGGTTATTTGCTCAACCTCCCTCCCGTGTCCTCGATATGCTCCTCCGGCCCGAGTCAGTGGAACCTGAACTTGGGTGTCTGCCATTTGCAAGAACAGCCAAAGAAAACCCGACAAATCCATCGCTGTCCTGCTCTTCTCTGCATTCTCCATAACCGAAGGTAAGTTCTGGAGTTCCAAGGAGCTCAGGAAACGTTTGCTGGACAAACAAAGAAACCGAGCGTGGCACGGGTGCCTGAGAGCTGCCGGGGCCGGACTCCTCAGGGGCCACTTCCTGCCTGAGGAGGTGGTGGGTGGCATCAGCCCTGACTGAGGGACAGCCAGGAGCCTGGGAGGGAGTATCAAGCTTCAAGGCACAGGGAACCAGAGAACCCGGGCCCCATCCCCTTGTTTTCACGCGCTTTTGACAGGTAACGGGGTCATTTCAGATCCACTCTTTCAGTAAGATGTGCTTGTGGCAGAAGACTCAAACTGGATTAAGCAAAAAGGGAATATATTGCATCATGTGTATGTGAAGTCCATGCATAGCACTGGCTTCAGGTACAGCTGGATCCAAAGTTAAAAATGTCGTTAGATCTCAGTCCCCTCAGTCTCCTTGCTCAGTTGTCCTCCATGTGGGATCCAGTCTCTGGCAGCCACTCCCCCTGTGATGACAATACCCCAGCTGACACCTGCCTGCCCCCAAGACCTGAGGGAAGGAGGGAACCTCCCTTCCATGGTCACCACCAAGGCCCTGGGTCATGTGCCCACCCCTGGACCAATCACTGGGCACATAAGTGGGATGTTCCAACTGGCAAGGCTTGAGTGACACACCTGGAGCCAGAGATGAAGTTAACAGCTCCTTAATTTCATGGACTGAGTACAGGAGAGGAGGGATTCCCCAGAGGAAAATCAGGGTGCCAGCACCAAAGACATGCTGCACAATGTATGATGGACAATGCTCACTGTCCACCAAATAGCCATCCATGCCCCTCTTCCTGGCTCACAGAGCCCCATTTTGTTCCTTTAGAGGCAGAAACCCCAGGACCACAGGACAGTCTGACCCCCAACCCCAGCTTTATGACAAATCATATTTGGTTGAAGACTGTCATTAGTAAATCCACCCCCCTTTGCCAGATTTTCACTTTCCCAGCTTCCTTTACAACAATTAATGGCCATGAGACACACTATTCTGGTGATGAGAACTCCTGGGACTTGGCATCACTGTTGCTTTCCTCTCCTCATGGGGTGCTGGAGTGAGGCCATGATGGCTGGAACTGCAGCAATCATGTTGTATCAATAAAGCATCAAGTAAGATAAATAAAAGCCAATGCTGTAAGTAGCGTTCTATTTCTTGATTGTTACATGGGTAACACAGAACACATAACATTTTATGAGAATGTGCCGAGCCCTGCACTTTTCCAGCTGGAGACAATTAAGAATTGCAATTAAGAATGGCAACCTGTACTAAGAACACCTACAAAGAGCCTCGTGTTAGCTCAACTAAGAGATTAAATGAGTTAATGCAGGAAAAGGACTTGGAACCACATCTGATAGGTACATTCTCAAAAAGCGATGGCGATTAGTGCCCTTGTCACCATCACCACTGCTGCGCCACCACACGGTGCTCCCTCCGTGGGGAGCTTCTCCCGGCCCCACCTTTCTCTCCAGGTACCGTCCCACACCATGTTCCCCTTCACTGTCACACTCATTGAAAGAGGTGCCTGTGCTTCCTAACCTCACACCCACAGCCAACCAGCCATGGCAGAACCTGGTAACTTCGAGTGTAATGACTTGCTAACTACCCACCTCCAGTGCTGACCGCAGGCCCCCGCAGGCCAGGTCTGTGCCCCTCGAGGTCACACTGCCTTTGCTGCACACACAGATGTCCTGAAAGTCACTGCAGAACCAACAGCTGGCTCCCACAGGCTGGCAGAGCAGAAACGTTTCAGTCCCTGACCGCTGGGCTCATCACAGTCCATGCCTGAGGCACCAAGCTGTAGCTAAGGAGCTATGTGAGGTCTTTTCTGAGCCTGGCTGCACATCCCCTCTGCCCTCCTCATCCCCATCTGCATCAGTCAGCTAGTCCACAACATGCTGAGTAACAAACAGCCCCAAGATCCCAGCTTCTTTGCACAACAAGTGTTTATGGTTCATGTGTTTGGACATTGGCTGGACTGCTCATTTCAGCTGGACTCACTCTAGGATGGGCATGCCCAGCACTGTAGCCAGGGCACTCAGTCCTGGGTGTGTCTCACCCTCCCTATCCTCCAGTGGGCTAGCCTGGGCACAGCCTTCTCACGGCCCTGGCAGTGGCGTAAGAGAGCAAGTGGAAACACACAGGGTCTCCTGAGTCTAGGCTCAGAATGGGCCCATGGCCACTTCCATCCCTTCCATGGACCAAGGCGAGGTTGTAGGGGGCTCAAGGAGGGGGTGCTGGTAGGGGAAGCAACAAACCCCCCTCAGGGTAGCAGCCTGTAGTCATTTCTTGTGGCCACAAAATGGGCAGCTTAAAGCAACAGAAACTCACTCTCTCCGAGTTCTGGGGGCCAGAGGTCTTAGATCAAGGTGCCAGCGGGACTGTGCTCCCTCTGAAGGCTCTGAAAAGACTGCCTCTTTACTGTTGACCTGAACTTAGCAGGATGAGACTGCTGCAACCCTCACCTGCCCAGGTGAAGCCAGTCTGAGTCCAGCCCGACCTGAGGCCCAGGTGCACATCTGAAGCTCCACAGCAGAGGAAGCCAGGCTGGGTTTGGGCTTCTGTCCACTTCAAGTGGAAAAGCCCCAGGGGTCCCCGCGGCCCAGTCCTCCCTCCCACAGGCTGCCACCCCCAACCTGCCGTGCATACTGCTCAGGGCCATGTTGGGGACACAGGGACAGTACAGACAGGATCTCCCTGCCTTGCAAACACCCCTTTCTTTCTTTTTTAAATAAATTTATTTATTTATTTATTTTTAGCTGTGTTGGGTCTTCGTTGCTGCATGCGGGCTTTCTCTAGCTGTGGCAAGCCGGGGCTACTCTTCATTGCAGTGTGTGTGCTTCTCATTGCAGTAGCTTGTCTTGTTGTGGAGCATGGGCTCTAGGCACGTGGGCTCTGTAGTTGTGGCTCGCGGGCTCCAGAGCGCAGGCTCAGTAGTTGTGGTGCACGGTCTTAGTTGCTCTGCGGCATGTGGGATCTTCCCGGACCAGGGCTTGAACCTGTGTCCCCTGCATTGGCAGGTGGATTCTTAACCACTGCGCCACCAGAGAAGTCCCCAAACACCCCTTTCTTGCGTGAGCCTTCCACTCCTCCAAGGCTGGACCTGCTGGAAGACACCTTCCAAGGAGAATCAGGAAGCCGGGACTCCTGGGGCACCCCAGACAAAGGATACTCAGGGCCCCCAGTACGTGCCGGCACGGAGTCAGGCCCACAGCTGCTCTTCTGGAACTGACGCACCCACGAAGGAGAGGATACCAAGATGGCAGGAGGGAGCCTGTGCCTGGAGAGGCCTCGGGGCCAGGGAGGTGCACTGCCTGTGGGACTGGGCACCGAAGCCTGTCCTTCCGCGATGGGTGGATAGGGGTGGCGGGGACAGCGCTACGGGGTGTTGCCTGTGTGTCTCTAGCATGGCCAGGAGGCTGGGCAGCAGCTGTCAAGATAGAGCCTGGACAAACCCGAGCTCCAGAGGGACCTCTCACAGCCGTCCCAGGGAGCCAAGCCCTTCCTTGGGGCTCCAGGAGGGGCAGGAGATGGAGGAAGCCCCCGGGGCTGCAGCCCAGAGCTGCCTGAGCCTCTCAGGGACGGGGGCTGGTGGATCCTGACTCCGTGGGTGACGCTGGCAGGCCGGGCGCCTTGCAGGGCCCCCGGAGGTGAACTGACGGCTCTCGCTCTCACTTCTGCCTGCCAGAGCGCACGGACTTCTCACGTGGGCAGCCCTGACCGGCCACTCGGGGAGGGGAATTCTGAGAAATGTTCCCACTCAGCTGGGCCGACCCAGCACGAAGCGCCCAACTGCACTTCGGGAAGGAGTGGCATCTGAGTTAGGGCTGATGAAGAGGGAGGTTGTGGACGGGGGTGGGGGGCAGTAGGGGGTCAGGACAGCTGGGAAGCCGCCGAGCAGCAGTGGCTCAGAGCCCAAGCACAGAGCAGGTCCCGAGCAGCAGGAATGAGTGGGGGGGCATGCTTGGGATAAGCACATCCAAATCCCAATCCCCTGGATACCCTGCTCAAAACAGATTCTAGGGACTCCCCTGGTGGTCCAGTGGTTAGGACTCTGCGCTTCCACTACAAGGGGCGCAGGTTCCATCCCTGGTGGGAACTAGGAACCCACAAGCCTTGCGGCGTGGGCCAAAAAAAAAGACAGAGTCTAATTTCAGGCAGAGGCCATTGGATTGGCGTAGCCTGGGCCCCTGCTGTGACAAATGGGAATATGGTCTCCAAATCTCTACCTCCTTCCTGTAGCAGGGCCACACACACACACACACACACACACACACACACACACACACCCGCCATGAGAACACAGTGCCACCCTCCCGTCCCCACACTGGAGCGGCAGGCCTCAACTTCCTGTCCCAGGGGTGGCAGTCTTGGCCGAGAGACTTGCTTTGGACGGGATGTGAGCAGACATGATGAGGCTCAAACATAGACTTTCAAAGTGCCTGTGCGGTGTGGCTTGGCCCCATGAGTTTTGCAAAGAAAATGCCTCAGGTAGCTCACCTCTTGCAGCCTGGGTCCCAGAGAGAGTCCCTTGAAACAGGCCTGAACTTGACCCACAGTCTGAAGCTGAGCCCCTCCAGGAACCTGCAGCCCCACCGGCAAGAAAGAAAGAGTTATGTTCTAAGTCACAGAGATTCCAGGGGCTGTTTGTCATGCAGCAGTAATATGGCAGGACCTAGGACACCTGCCCGTTCCTGGGCTAGGAGAGGGGGAGCATGCAGTGAGCTGTCCACCCCTCCCAGCCTGCGCCCATGGAGGTGGGCTAAGTGTCCAAGTACGTTGAGGCGCTCTGGCCAGAAGGAGGTGGAACGGATGCCGGGAAGGTGGAAACCAACATCATCTCTCACCGTGCTGGAGCAAACAGCTGTTCACAGACGGGGCAGCAGGGGCTGGCCTGTTAGCAGGAACTCATTTTCTGGCTGTCACCCTACAAGCGAAAAGTATGTTTGAACCCCAAAGGAGCAGCCGACTGATGATTTATGGGGCCTGAAGCGGCTCTGTGAGGGCAAACTGCATTCTGAATACAATTCCACACCAATTAACTCTGCTCAGAGCCTGACAGAAAAGCGGTGACTCTAACGCAAAGCCAAACCGCGGAGACTGATGGGGCTGACAGGCCACCCTGGAAGCAAATAACTTGCAGCGATGCCTCTCAGAGCTCTGCTGGGGAGGGCACTCTGCTGTGTGTGGTGACCAGGCGAGGGCCTGGCTCTGGGGATGAGACCAGGGGAAGGCTGGGCTTCTGGCCTCACAGCAATGGGCCAGCAGGCTGGGGGTGGGATGGGGGGCTTCTCTCTGGCATTGTCCTGCCCTTGGGGAGGGTCCCCTTTCCCCTGTTGGACTGGGAGGGATGAGTCCTCAGGGATGGGATGAGGCAGGAGAGACCTGGCCTGGCTGCAGGCCAGAAAGCTGAGCCCCAGGGGCCTGGAGGGAGCTCGTGGGAAGGCAGAGAAGAGGGAGGAAATCCAGGTCATCAAGAGCCAGGTCCCGCACAACCTGTGATCCCCAGACCCTCAGCCCAGCTTGTTGGAAAGGCAAATCCCCAGGACCGGATGAGTCTCTGGTAGGTTAACAAGCCTCCTGCCCCTGTGTCACTCGAGGTGAAGCTCAGACCACCCACCACAGGGAGCATCGTCATCACGCCCCCCACCCAGGGTTCATGGAAGGGACAGCTGATGCAGAGCAGTTAGACCACCTGCCCACAGTCCGATGACAGAAGCTGAGGTTGGAGCCCAGGTCCCAGATGTGCCCTGCCCAGCAGAGTAGCCACCAGCCACAAGGGGCTATTTCATTTCAGATTCAAGTTAATAAATAAAATGTCCAATTCACTTCTTTAGTTGCATGAGCCACATCTCAAGGGCTCAAGAGCCTTGTATGGCTGGTGGCCACTGGACTGGACAGCATAGATCCAGAAAGTTCCCATCACTAGCATGGTCTAGAAGCTATCCCTTAGCCACTGTTGGTGTCCGCACTCCAAAGCCCTGCCATGTCTCTCCAGGAAGAAGAGGGCAAATGTGTGTGCAAGCAAACAGGTCAAAACGAGAGGCACAGGGGGCCCTGCCACCCGTTACACCAGCAGAGAGTGGAGGAGTCAGGCGCTCAGCTCTGCAGGGCTTCTGCGAACCCTGAGGAGCAGGTTTAGAACCCTGGGAAGGGTACCCAGTCATTCTGTTACGATGTGCATAGCTGGGGGAAAAATGAGCACAAGGCAGGCAGCAGGCTTCGGCCTCAGATCGCCCCACCCTGCCCCTCTCCAGAGGGGAGGTTCCCTGGGCCCAGAATCCTGAGGAGATGGCGGCAGCTGGTCCCTAAGGCGCTGGCTAGCCACCTGGAAATGAATCGAAGGAGGGGGGTTGCTCCCCAGGAGAGCTAAGAAACTCAGAGAGGGGTTCCCACAGGGGTCTACAGAGACCCCATCCTTCACCCTGAACGCACATCCAAGCGTCTTCAAGAACAGATGAGCAGACACAGTCATTTCTACACTTGAAAATTTCAACACTAGAACCTGGACCTTCCCAAGCATTGCTCTAGGAGGGTGGGGAAGGGGTGACAAGGAAGGGCCCATAGGAAGCCCCTACAGTCCCCAAGGTCAGTTCAGCAGCCCAGGCTGCAGGTCTCTGAGGCCTCCGGAGCAGGTATGGGGCCTGGAGGCCCCTCTGGGGATGGGCAGGCAGGCCCAAGGGCCTAGATCCAAATGAAACCCGAAAGTATTTCCCCTGGGACCACCCCCCAACACAGGTTTTCTGGCCTTCTGTCCTCAGAGGGGAATTACGGGAGGACGAATGCAAAGCAAGTTTTCTGTGCTCATGACAAGGCTCTTAAAAATCAAAAGGGATGCTGCTGGGGGAAGTCAGAGTTATAACAAAATCTGGAATGGGAAGAGGGGGAGGGGGACCCTGCCCCCACCCCAGAGAGGCTAGGAGAGGCTGGGGGAGGGCCCAGAGCAGAGGGAGCCTGGCAGGATGGGCCTGGGAGGACTGGAGGATGGTCTGGAGGCCTGAGCTCCCCACCCCCTGTATCCAGAAGTTTGTAGAGCAGCCTTTCCAGCCGCCCCCAGGGACAGCCCTGCCAACAGCCTGTGACAGCCCGGACCACACAGCTCCCTGCCCTGTGCACGCTGGGGCCCTGGGCTGGCTGCTGGCTGGCCCCTTCTCATCTGGTGGGTCTCAGCTCGGATTGCCACTCCTCAGAGGCCTTCCGGGACCACCCCATGCCCACTTCCTATGACACTTCCCTGTTCGGTTTTCTTCAAGTCACCCTTCCATATTACGTTACTTGGCGCTGTGTTCATGTTCTCTCTCACTTCTAAAAGAGCCATCTGTCTCGTCGACCACTGCACCACCAACAGTGCTGGGATGTAGGGCATTTGGTAAATATGTGCTAAATGAATTGATGACCTTAAGATTTGAGGAAGACAGCTGGCCCCTCCCCACCTGCAGTCGGTCCTCACCACAGTCTCCACCGGTGAAAGAGGAAGGTCCTCCTATACCTACCTAGCTTTCAACTCTCAGGCTGCCCTTTCTCATCCGTTCCTGCCATGATGCAGCCCTGGATGGGGAGCAGCCCCTGCACCCCAAATTGCTGTCTCTGTGCCAACCAGGCACGCCCGGGGCCTCCCACCCAGAGGGGTGAGGTGGGGAACTTGACCCGGGAGAAGGGAGAGGGTTCTGCACTTCGTGTAGAACTCCCCCTTCCCAGACTAGAACCCAGAGGTCGGGGTGCCTGGGCAGGGGCCGGTGGAGAGCACGGGGAAGCCGTGGAGGGGCAAGACCAGCCTGCAGGAAGACCCCGGGGGAAGAGGGGCAGGAGACACGTGAAGAAGCCCTGGACTGGGGTGCAGGGTAGTGAGGGGCCTAGAAACTCTCACCCGACTTTCACACGCCCCCACTATGGGCGGAGGTGGTCTGTGCCCCTCCACAAGCAGAGTAAGGCCCTTACCCTCCCCTGTATCAGGAATTGGCGGCGAGGACGCCCCACCCTCGGCCCTCGCATCAGGGCTGGGACGAGGACGCCTCATCCATGCTCACCCTGCGGGGGCGGGGGCGGAGGGGGGTGACGGTGAGCGTGGAGAGGCCCCCACTTTTCTGCTCATGCGCTCCCATTTAAAGATTCTTCGGAACGAGGCTGCGCCTGGGGAGGCGCAAAGACGCCCCCCCCCACCCCGCAACTGAAACAGCGGGCAGCGATCCAGCTCCCCACACCTCCCACTTTCAGGGACGCTGGCCCAGGTGCGAGCGGAGGGGCGGGAAGGGGGGCGGCCTCCCAGCTCCCTCCCCTGAGGGGCGGGGTGAGGGCTGGGCGGAGCGCGGCTCGGGCGGGGCGGGGCCGGAGGCGGGGCGGTGGGGCAAAGCCGAGGGGCAGAACGCGGCCTGGGCGGGGCCAGAAGGGGCGGGGCCAGGACGGGGCCAGGGCGGGGCGGGGCTCGCGTCGGCCCTGCTGAAGCGCCCATTTCCTCTGGCGCCGGCTGCCTGGCGGAAGTACGTCAGTTGTTATCCGCTCGGGGCGCCGCTGCCACCGCCGCCTCACGAGCCCAGGCGCCTCAGCCCCGGTCTGCGCCCCGCCCGCCCACCGGGCCTCCGCCCAGCCTTCGTCCGCCGCCAGCTGCCCGCCGCCAGTCGCGCATGGGGCGTGCCCCCGGGGCCGCGGCCGAGGGCCGCTGAGCGCCGGCCGCCCCGCCGATGCGCGCGGCCTCCCGAGCCGAGGCGCCCAGGCCGCGCCGGGCCCGGGGCTGAGGCCACCCGCGCGGCATGTCTGGCCCGACCCGCCGCCCGCCGCCGCCCACGGCCGGAGTCGGCGCGATCCGCACCGAGCCCGGCGGTGCCGCGTAGCGCAGCGGCAGCGGAGCGGGAGCCCGACGGCGCGGCCGCAAGGTCACCGCGCGCCATGGAGGCCAAGGTCCGCCAGAGCCGGCGATCGCGCGCGCAGCGGGACCGCGGCCGGCGCCGGGAGGCGGCCCGCGACGCCCGCGATCAGAGCGCGTCGTCGGGGGACGAGCCCGAGCCCGGGCCCGGCAAGGAGAACACGGGCCTGCCCCGCGCGCCCCCGCCCCGCGCCGCCGCCGCGCGTCCCCCGCGCCGCCGCCGCCGCGAGTCCAGCTCGCAGGAGGAAGAGGTCATCGATGGCTTCGCCATCGCCAGCTTCAGCACGCTGGAGGCCTTGGAGGTAGGTGGGCCCCCCGCGAGCATGCTGCCGCGGGGTCGCGAACGGGAAGCCCCTGGGGCATGGGCACACCCACCCCTTAGGGCTCCCCGGGCTGCGTGGGCCCCGCGCGCCCTGCGGGTTGCTCCTGGAGGACCCGGCACCCTGCGTTGGGTGCAGGTGTGTTTGTGTCTTGAGGTGCTGGGGAGAAAAGTCTCTAAATTACACTGTCCGAGCTGGGGGCTGTCTGGCTACTCAGCCGGTCTTTTTTCAGCTGTGTTTCTGTTGCCAAAATATCACTTGATTCGGTTCAGGATGTGCTAGGGAGGTGGACACTGCTGGACTTGGTGGAGGCCGTGATAAAATGGATACATGGGGAATTCCTCCTGTTCCTCCTCCTCCTGGAGGTTTCTGTTCAGACGGGGAGAGGGAGGGTCATGTTTTATCCCCCTCTCTGCGACCGCTGTTTGCTGCGTGGTTAATAGGATGGCAGAAAACTATTGTTTGTCTGGTTGAGTTATCATGGACAATATTTGTTGAGCAAATGCTTCCGTTCTCGCCTGGAACCAAGTGAGTGGAGAAGGAAATGGATGCTGTCAGAGTTGGCAAGTGGACTGGTTGGGGGCTGCTGTCTCCTAGAACCGGCCTGGGGAGGAATGCCGCCTGGCTGCGGAGTTCCGTGGGCCCCAGCCAGCTGGCCAGCCCCTCCACCCTCCAGGGGCCCCAGGGGGACCGGCACCCGCTGGGTTTGGGGCCCCAGGGACCGCTCAGTTAACAGCTCCCCTTTTCCTGGGGGTTGGGGGCCAGTGGCCTAGGACTCACCAGTCGCAGAAGCTGAGCTTTGGGGGAAGGGAGGTCCCCACAGTGCCGGTCTCTGCAGTGAGCCCCCTCCCAGGGGTGCCCCGGGTCCGTAGAGAGCCTCAGGGTCAGGTGCTGGCAGCCAGGGAGAGGTGGCCCAGGGACAGGTTTGCCCCTTCTTGTCTGGGCACATGGATACACAGAGGTGGGGCACCTGTGTCAGAGCTTGTGCGAACGCACAGCCCCAGGATCGTCTGTTGTGCACATCTGGGGGGCCTGAGATGGCTCCTGGGCCTAGGGGTCCTCAGCGAACGCGCTTTGGTGGGGCGTGGTGGCACGTGCCTTGGCTCCGTACTGGGCAGGGGAGGTCCCAGGGCTGTTTTCTGCCTTTGTACAAGCCAAGTCCTGCCCTGCGGCCTCTGAGAGGGGATACACCACCCGCCTTCCAGAAGTGTAACCGCTCTGCCCCGTGGGGAAAAGACAAAACCCCTACTGCGGCCTCCAAGGCCCTGCGTCCCATCAGCTGGCCTCTGCCACCTGACATCCTCTCCCACCAGCATATCAGCCCCTTTCAGGTTTTGCCTCAGGGCCTCCGTACTTGCTGTTCCCTCTGCCTGGGTTGTTTGGCGCCTTCATGTCTCCGACGCAAATGTCACTCTGAGAGGCCCTCTCCGGGCATGGCCTGAAGCAGCATGCCTTTCCCCCCAGTGTCCATCTCCCCGTTTTATTTCACAAACTTTCTTTGCTGTCAGTTACCACTCTTTCCGAAGCTGTCTGCTCTGTTGTGAAGCTCTCCCTGCCAGAACTTGTAGCTGAAAGAGAGCAGGCACCGTGTCTGTGTGTGTGTGTGTGTGTGTGTGTGTGTGTGTGTCCCCTGCGGGGTCCTAGTGCCCCATACGTGTTTGTGGAGTGAACAAGTGAGAGGAGAAACTGAGGTTCAGGAAAGCTGCGCCCAGGGTCACTCAGTGCACCTGTTGGGTCCACACGCTGCCTGCAGTGGCTCTGGCTGCACCCCTTCTGCATCAGGGGCCAGAAAGTGCAGCCTCAGCTCTAGGGGACTTCTGCAGGCTCAGACCAGTCCCGGCCGGGTCATAGTGAGACTGAGCTTGCTTTCTGCTTGGCATTCACACAGCCGCATCACCGCAGGGCCACTCCATGCACCTTTCTCTGCCCTTCTGAGCCAGGGAGGAGTCTGCCTGCCTTGGAAAGTACGGGGCTTCTGGACGAGTCATAACTTCTAGATCAGCCCCGCTTGTTTGGCCTCATTTCTTGCTAAAGTGTAGTGGTTTTCCCCCAGAGTTCAGATAGTTGATAATGAGGCTGATAGTGACAGCTAGCACTCAGCAAATGAGTGCGCTCTACCAGGTGCTGTTCTGAGGCCTGCTTGTCCCCATGGCACAGATGGGGACACTGAGGCCCGGCATCATGAGCGTTGAGGCCTCAGCCTGCCTGGTCTCAGAGCTCTGCCAGGCCCTTGGGAGTCCGTCTTGGCCTCCATGCGGACACGGGCTGCCACCTCTGGAGCATAACCTAATGTTAGGTGTGGCCCTGCTCAGGAGGTGGGACCTGTGCGCGGTGCCAGTGTCCCTCAAGTCCTCCTTACCTTTGTCCTGAGGATGCAGGCCCCCCCGCCTCTGCCCGGGTAAGGCCTTCCTGCCCCTTGCGTCCCGGGCAGGTCCCAGGCACCCTCACCCTCTACCTTGTGTACCTGAGTCTGCCCCTGGGGGAGGATGAGACCAATCCCTGCCTCTGGGGCAGCTGAGAGGATCACCGCCACCTCTGTTAGGTGCTGTGGACACAGCAGGAGCTCCACAGTGTGGCGGTGATGTCGGCTGAGGGCAGCACCTGATTTGGCCTGGCTCAGGATGTGTCCACAGTCCTGGGGATAGAGTTGTCTCCTGGAATCCTGGGTCGGGCGGCTGGAGTCCAGCGTCTGAGCTGAGGGTGTTCAGAGGCCACAGTCTGGACAGGGGGGTCACACACCTGAGCCCTCATCCCCATCGGCTTTCTGAGTCTCTATCTGTCCGTGTGGGGGCAGTGAGCAGGTAGCAGTGGGACAGCAGTCTTGTGGTTTGGGCAGGACAGGGGCTCTTTCTTCTGTTCTCACTGACCAGGGACATTTGGGACAGACTGATGGACAGCCTTTGCTGTCCCTCTGATTCCTGTGATGTCACCACCTCCTGGTGTGTTGACCAGAAGCGATGGGAAGGCCCTTGAGGGCAGGCCAGAGCAGCACTGTGGTTCTCTCCCCAGGTCCTCTCAACCTTTCTTCCCTATGGCAGATCTGCCCTCCGACCGCAGGGCAGGTTGTGTGGGCCCCGAGGTCTCCCGGGAGGTCGCCTCACGGGCAGTCAGGACGTGCCCAGCAGACCTACTGTGCGCCTCCTGGGGCTTTCCCTCAGGGCCGCCAGCCCTTGCCCTCAGCTCCATCTCTGCAGGTCTGGAGAGAAAGCATTTGCCGCTAGAACCACTCTTCTGGTTGGGCATCCATATGATTCTTTGTTAATTTGCTTTTCGAACAGCAAAACACTTTTACGTGCTTCAAAAGTCAAGCTTTATGACAAGGTGTATTTTGAAAAAAGTCAGCTCCCAACTCAGCCTCCTTCAGTGACCACTCTCGCCAGCCCCTGGCCTTTCCAGAGCACGTTGTGCAGCTGTAACCACGCTTTCAGTCTCGTGTCTCCTTTTTTGCAGCAGGAAAAGGTTATTTACCACATCTGTACACATGTCTGGGAGGTGTGTACCTGGGAATAGAGATGGAAAGGAAAAGACCCCACATTTTAGCTGTGGTCACAGGTGACTGCCTTCCTCTAATTCTGTTTCCTACACGCTGACCAACACGTGTTACTCTTATGAGCACAGAGCACACCCCGAGGCTGCACGTGAGCTGCTGCACGTGGAGTCGTGCCTGCGGAGCCCTGCCGCTGCTGCACACCACGTGGGGGCTGCCCAGGGGCTTGCTGTGCATTTCCCCTAAAAATAATGGCGCTCTTCCAGCTTGGGAGGCGAGCCTCACGCCCGCTGAGCAGTGGGGTCCGGTCTGGACCTGGTCCCGTGGGGGGTCGGGGAGTTGGTGAGGGGTGCCGAGACGCCCCCTACCCCCGGCTACATCAGGAGGCTCAGTGGTGGCGGTCTGTCTGCGGGCCGGGTTCAGCGGCCCACGGGGGCGGAGAGTGCGTGGTCTGTGCCGGCTCTGGGTGCTCAGGGAGCTGGGGTGTAGCCCCCGTGGCCCATGGACAGAAGCCCATGCTATTGGTTTGCCTGGGGGGCCACGTGTCCAGCCCAGCCCTCTGACGGGGAAGCAGGGCTGAGACCACGCAGATGATTGGGCTCTGTGAGGAGAGCCAGCAGCCAGAGAAGCCTTCAGCTTGGAGAGCGTCCGAGCCTCCAGGCCAGAGCACCTCCTCCAGGCTGCCTTCTAGTCTTCAGATGGGGAAACTGACGCTGGGCGGGGGGACAAGTCCTTGCCCAGGATCTGCCCACCACAGTCCCAGTCCACAGATGGGAAGAGGCAGGGGGTGGTCCTCCGTGACATCGAAGGGGCGGCCTTGTCCTGTGCCGCAGGAGCAACGCTGTGGCCCGGGCCGGCTGTCCCACCTCTAGGGAAGGGCCGTCCCTTCTGAGCACCGTGGGCATCGACGCCAGACTGCAGAGCCTGAGGCTGCACCAGGCTGGGAGGGCTCAGCTGCGTGCCCCGCGTCGCCATGTATCCATCACGGGCAGTAGGATCACAGAGTGAACACACAGAGGTGACACCCAGCGTGGAGGCAGCCACAGTCCTGGCGGACGGTCAGCTCGTTACCCTCCCCTGCCCCTGAGCACAGGTGCGGGTCTTGAGCCCCGTGCGGGGGGCCGGGGCCACCTCCTGTGCTCCGGCACGCTGGCCCACTCCCGTGCTCCCATGGCTGGGCTTGCGCGCACAGCACTGTGGCCCCTGGGCCTTGGTTTCCCTGTGTGTCCCACCCACACTGTGAAGGCCGGCGGGGGGCTGATGACAGGAAAGGTGGCGGACGTCTGTCTCCCCACGGCCGCCCTCTCCCAGGCGCCTGGAGGCTGTGCTGCGCCTGCGGCAGAGCGTCGTGGGCCCCCGCGGCCAGCAGCCTCCCCTTCCCACAAGCTGCGTTTGCCCCGGTGGTGCGGCCCGGGGGCAGCTGCACCCTGCTTTCCCTTTGCCCCACCCTGGCTTCTGGGCAGTGTGCGCATGTCTGCGCCGCGGAGGGCTGGGGACCCGGGTACGTGTGTCAGGCGGGCAGAGTCGGCCTTCTGTAGGAGGGATGCTGGCACCTGGAAACCACCCCTACCGTGGGCGTGGGGTCACTGTGAGCTGGGGGCCACCAGAGTGACAGCAGTGGCACTCAGTGAGACACCTGCTGGGGGACACCACCATCCTGGCCTTGACCCGTGTGGTTCACGTGCTCTGCGCGGAGCCCTGGGAGCGGGGAGCCATGGTCACGGGGGCCCTGTGCAGATGGGGAGACTGAAGCATTGGCCTGGCCTCTGCCACTCACCTGGGGCAGGGCCCAGGTGCCTGCTGTGGTCTCGCTGCCCAGGCCGTGCTGCCCGCCGGCCCGCCGGCCTGCACTCCTCTGCCGAGAGCCCCTTTCTGCCTCCTTGGTGACCGGCGTACCTGCTGGCCCTGGTGCCCCTGAGGACGTGTCCCCGGGTGCAGTCTCGTGAGGCCCCTGGGCAGCCGGGCCGCCTCCCAGTCAGAGGTTTTCAGCACCGTGGGTTGCGTAGCCGAGCCGCGGCCCCCCTCAGCCAGCCCTGGCGGCCCCCCGACTCCTGGACGCCTGCTCTGGATGGTCTCGTCACTCTTGCTCCTTGCGGCCCAGGCAGTGGTGGCCCCGAGGCAGGCGAAGGCAGGCTCGCATGAGTCTGCCGGGCCTCTGGCAGTGACCGCCGGCCACCAGGGAGGGCTCTGACCCGTCCTTCTCTCCTGACTCACTGAGCATCGATAAGCAGTGGCCGTGCCCGTGCCGGCTGCAGGCTTGGCTCCAGGCAGATAGGTGACTAGACTCACCGGAGGCTGGGGGGAGGTCACGGCCTGTCGTGACAGCGTCCGCAGTGCAGGCCAGGCGGCTGCTGGGCGGGAGCCGGCACGGGTGGGGCTCTCAGGTGGAGACGCCTGGGGAAGGTGGGTGAGGCGCTCGGCAGCTGGGGTGAGGGTGGGGACATGGGTGGTCACTGGGGTCACCTGAGGCGCTTTCTCCCTCGGGAGCTGGAATCTGAAACCTTCATGGAGTCAAGTGCTTTGGGGACTTGGGCAGATGTATTTGGCTCCAGTTGGGTGTGGAGAAGTTTCCAGTGCCCTGGTTTCCCACGGTAGTCCTGGAGGAAAACGCACTGCACTACGCTGCTCCCTTTGTTCAGCTCCCCAGGCCTCTGTGGGAATGTGGCGGGCGAGCTGATGGGATCCTGGTGGGCACGGAATGCACGTGAGGGCAGGGACTGCCGGGTCACGCCCTGGCCTGGGGAAGCATCTCAGTGGCCCCAGCTCCGCTCCTTCCTTGGAGCAGCCGTCTGGGGCGGTCGCTGCCCTCTGGACACCGCACGGAGCAGCACACGCTGACCGGCCGCGGGTGCCTGCAGGTCCCAGACAAGGGGGTGTTCTCTGGTGAGAGCTTAGCATCAGCCAGAGACTGGTGAGCGGAGCCGCCATCTGTGGAGGCACACGTGTGCCTCCGGCCCCGGCCGTGGTGATGCCAAGTCACGGAGATAGGAGCGCCGGCCTTCGGGGCCTCGGCTCACTTCATCCTCCGAGCAGCCCTTGCAGTGGGTGCTTGCTGTTCCATTGTATAGACGAGAAAACTGAGGCATGGGGGTTAAGTCACTTTTTGAGTCTACATGGCTGGCAAGTGGCAGAGCGGGATGGGAACCAGGCACAGGGCGTAGGTCTGTGCTGCGCCTTGGGGGCTGGGGGTGGAGGCCATGTGACCAGAGAGCGGCAGGGCTCCCACCTGTCCAGCCTGGGCTTCACCTTTCTGGCCTAGGGCTGCGTGTCTGGCCACCCTGCCTTTCCTGTCCTTGCGAGGGAGGGGCCTCACAGTTTCACGCTGAGTCAAGAGTTGACCCTGTGAGGATCAGGTTCCTGGTGGGTCCTCCAGACCAGCTTCCATGGGAGCTCCAGCCCTGCGTGACCATCAGCCACGTCCTGAATCCTCTCCCCTGGCCTTGTCCCACTGGTCGCCCCCAATCTGACATATTGTGCCACCTCGGGTGCCTGGCAGCTGCCACCCTCCCTGCAAATTCTGCAGCCTTGGATGGGGTGTTCTTGTGGCCCCAGGGCTCCCGTCTCTGTACGAGCCAGTCCCCACAGGGACCGTGGGTCTGCCACGACCCCATCACTCAGCTGACCTCACACACCACAGCTGTCCCTTCTGCCCCCCAGCCCTGGACCCACATGCTGGTCCTCAGACCCTGGCAGGCCCCTGGCCGATGCTTTTCCCACGTGCTGCCTGGCCTGCCCTCAGCCCTGGCTCCGCCCGCGGCCCCAGTGAGGATTTGTCAGACAGGAATGCTCATAGACTCGTCTGGATACAGCCAGGGGCCCCTGGCTCCGGAGATCACATCTCTGCCTGGCCCAGATCCCCTAGGGGTCCCTGTCTGTCATCTGTGGAATGAACCCATGTTCCCCTCGAGGCCTGGCCCTACCCATCTCCTCACCTCGGTCCCTGCACCCAGGAACGCCTGCCTTGGGGCCTTGGCCCAGCTCTCGCCATCACCCAGGAGCAAGTTTAGGATGCTTCTTCCGAGGCCCTCCCAGGCAGCTGAGGTGGCCAGTGAAGCTAGTGAGTGTCACCCTGTCCTCACGTGTGGCCCCTGGCAGCCCTGTGCCTGCTCCGGGTCGCAATTCCCTCGTCCAGGGCGTGACAAGGTGGAAGTACCTGCCGCGTGGCCCTGCGCCCTCCCCGTCTCCCCCTCGAGGCCCTTCTCTGAGCTTGTTTCTCTTTGTGCCCCGCCCGGACGGAAGGCAGGCACGAGATGCTTCAGCAGCAGCGGCCCCGGCCCCCGCAGCTTCCCCTGCCGGGCCAGGCAGGCCTCGGCAGCAGCTGTGCAGGTTCCGGGGCCGAGGGGGAGCTCCCAGGGCCACGAGCGTGAGAGCGGCTGTGGCAGTCGTGGGCGAGTGTGGGATGCGCTGTCTGGGCACGGAGGAGCTGGCGGTCAGGCCGAGAGGGGCCTGGACAGCCTGACCTCGCAACGCCACCGTCAGGACAGCGGCTGTGACCGTAAATCCCAGGCGAGTGTGGGGCAGAGGGTGGCCCAGGCCATCGGCCAGGGTCACGGTGGGAGACCCACACGTGGACGTGGTCTTGGGTGGCGGCTCAAGCGGATCCACAGGGCGCAGACCTGGGCAGGCCGGCCGCCTTCTTCCACCAGGCGTCATCTGGCTTGTCTTCAGCAATGGGGTAGGTCTGTGTTTTGCTTCCAGGTGACTCTTTTTGTCCCGGCACACTGCGGGGGCTCACTGCATATGTGAAGGGGTGGGTACAGTGCCTGGGAGGCGCCTCCCTCCTGGAGGGGCTCCCCACTTGCATGCAGGGGGCTGGTGCTCGGGAAGCACTCCAGATGCCGTGGTCGTCCCGCTGGAGGCCCGGCTCCCGACTCCCAGCTCCCTGACCATCTGCCATCCAGCCATGCCGGCCTCACCAGGTGTTCAGCGGGCCAGCGGGAAACGGACCCAGAGGGACCAGGGTGCAACGAGGCAGGTTCCGGAAGCTTCTGGAGCCGCTGAGGTGTCAGTGAGGCCTTCAGGAAATGGTCCTCAAGGGCCAGGTGACTCTCAGGCAGGATGACTTGCCTGCGGGGTTGGCACACTGGGCGTGGGGTTGAGGAGAAGACGGGCAACGGTGCCTGTGCGGTGTGAGTGTGACTTAGGCGGTGGACGGGTCAGGGAGGACAGTTCTGTCCCAGCAGCATAGCTGGAGGGGGCGACTGGACCTGGTCCCCACGCCAGGGTTGGGACAGCCGGGCCAGCTCCCAGTTCAGCGTTCAAGCCCGGAGAGAGGTCAGCCGCAGGTGCCAGAGGTGTCCCCGGCCTTCCTGTACCTGGAGCAGGGCCCAGGGTGGGGGTCAGGCCAGGCAGAGGGGCCTTCTCACCCCTCCATCCTGGCCCCCAGCCCACAATGTGGGCAGGGAGGGGCTCTGGCGAAGGCTGTCTAAATGAAGGAAGATGCTGTCGTCGTGGTTCACGGGGCCTCCCCAGTTTCTCTAGGACTTCCCTGATTTTGGCACTGAAGTCCCACGTCGTCGCCAGAACTTTCTTAGTCCCAGGCAGGCATGGAGGGTTGGTCACTTGGGGGTGTCGGGCACCAGTTGCTGGCGGGTGGTGCAGAAGCTGCCTCCTATCTGGCTAGGGCGAAGGGGAGGGGTTCCCGCTTGGGGAGAGACCCTGCGCTAAGCCACCTGCTGCCCCGACCACAGGAAAGGAGCACCTGCACATTGCGTCTCTGAGGCGTGGGGAAGGCGGGGCGGGGCATGGGGGCTGCGGTTTTACCCTGGGTGGGGTAGGGGGAGTTTGAGCCAAAACTTGGAGGTGAGGGGGAGTGAGCCATGTGGGTGCCAGGGCAGAGGGAACAGCCGCGCCAAGGCCCTGAGGCAGACGTGCTCTGAAGGGCATCCGGGTCGGGGCATGACAGCCTGCCCAGTGAGCCATGGGTGAGGCTCTGAAGGTAGAATGGGTGGGGCCGCACTCAGACTGGACGTGGGTGGGATGTGGCGTGAGCTCCTGGAACCATGGAGAGCAGGGGCCTGAACCATGAGTCGGGAGGGCTGCTGGAGCCCTCAGGTCCAGAGCTTCTGGGAGAAGGCAACCTCCGCCACCCGCAGCCTCCTGGCCCCTTATGGGGACGGGTCTCCAGGCCTGGCCCTGTCCCAGGGTGACATGGACATCCCACAAAGCCTTCCTCCGGGAGGTGGAGGGACAGGTCGGGTGGGGGGCAGTGGTGAGGGCTCAGGTGGGCCCTCTGCCTTCTTGCCCCTGGCGGCGAGAGTTGCCCAAGTTTGGTGACGAGGGGTGAGCTCTGTGGGCTGGGGCCCAGGTACTGGGGAGCAGACCCCAGCGTGGTTCGCAGAGTAGAGGGGCCTCCGCCTGGTCAGGGGTGTGTGGCCGCGCCTTTGCCTGCAGGGTCTGGGGACCTGAAAGGGCCTGATCCAGGTGGGAGCAGGCAGCCTCAGCCCCCAATGAGGGGAATCGTTCGGAGTCTGTGTTTACTAGTTGTAATTGCTTTTATCTCTCCACGGTCGGTTTACAGAAGCGAGTGAGAAATTGTATCGGTGCTGCATAGCAATCGTGTTTAGGGGAGCTACAGGTGGTCACAAAATCGCTGCGGGAAGATCTAGTCTGATTTCACAGCAACATGCCCACCCCCGCCCCCGTGGTCCAGGAGGGTCAGAGGGCCTGGCTACTGCCAGGGGCTTCACTGCAGGGCCATTGCCTCAAGTCAGTGGGGGCCCGCAGTGTGGCTCAGAAGTGTGGCTGTGGGTAAAACCCCCGCACGCCTCAGCCTCGCTTCTCCCTGCAGGCCTGGGCACAGCTGCCGCGCCAGTCTACAGATGAGGAAACTGAGGCCAGTGAGGGCAGAACTCTGGCACTGCGTGTGCCCAAGCACGGCTGAGCCTTCAAAACGGGCCCAGACACCCCCCCCCCCAACGGGGCTGGCGTCACAGGCGAGGGCAGCCCCAGCCTTGGGCCCCAAGCTCAGGCCTGGCTCGCGCTCACCAGCAGTGTGGACTGAACAGAAGCCCAGGGAGCCCTGCGCTCATTCTCACGGCAGCGGCTTGGGGTGGGAGCGGCTGCATCTGGACCCTGGTAAGCCCTGCTCCAGAGAAATCCTCCTTCCAGGAGAGGAAACTGGCAGGGCCGTTGGCTTAGAGTTCATCCTCTCGAACCTTCAGGCGGGAAACACTATGGGCCTCTCTTGGAGCCGGGACGTGTGCAGCACGAGGCCTCCTGCCTGCGGAAGCCAGGAGAGAGCCCGCGGTCCTGCTGTCCCCTCCGTCTGCACAGGCCCGCGCCTAGTGCACCTCAGCCCGGCCAAGGCAGGTGGCTTTCCTGCTCCCCCCATTCTTCCAGATGCAGAAGGTCCTGCCCTGGGCCCCACCTGCCACTGTGGGCTGTGGCCAGGATGGAGCTGGACTGAGCCCAGGCCAGGGGAGAGGCGCTGGTGTTTCAAAGATTCTGACAATCTAGTTGTTTTTAACTAAAAACAACAATGCCAGGTTTACAGGTTTACAGAAGATGTGACGAGTTAGAACAGTCTCTGGTTGACAGATGCGTCCTTTTTAACCACATGAACGATGCGGTGGCCGGATGTGTCTGGAGAGATGACCTAAATTTTTCCTGAGGCCCTTCCAGAACCTGTGGAGGGGCCGAGGTGGGTCCCGGAGCGCGGCGGGGGCGGGTCTGTCTGAGGTGCTCACCACGCGAGTCAGCACCACGCGAGTCAGCACCACGCTTGCTTCGCTGCACGTCTGCCCTGTCCTTCTTCTTTGTTCACAAATGCTTGTTAGAAAGGTCCCGTGTGTCCCCCCCGGGGCAGGCTGCCCCTGTAGATTCATGGTTAGTAGTGGACACGTTTTCTGTGTTTGCTCAGACGCACCACGGGCAGCCCTGTTCTGTTCCAGGGCTCAGACATGAGAGCCCAGAGGTTATCCCCCGGGCTAGAAGCAGTCTTCGTGACTTTAGCCAGGTAGGTCAAAAGTGGCCTCGGGTGGCCCTAGAAAGACTGAGGAGGGTTCTTGCTCCCTTCCTGCCCTGTAAAGGCGAGGCTCACCCTGCAGTGCCGCGGGACGTGCGCATCTTGGGACCAGGTCACACGGCGGCAGGATGGCTAGTTACTCTTTCCGGAAGGAGGTGGCCCATGGGGAGGTGGGGAGAGATAACTTGCCACTTTCTGTGGTGATGAGAAGGTCAAGGTGGCCCACGGTGGGGGGGCTCCGAGGTGGGGAGTCGAGAGGCCCGTTGTCAGGGCAGGCTTGGGCCCAGGGCCTGACCAGCATGGCCACAGCCCAGAGACTCACGTCCTGCCCGGGGCCCCAGGGTCTCCAGGGTCCCGGGTGTGCGGGGCGGGGTTGCCTCAAAGCCCCGCCTCCCGACGCCCGCGGGGCCCCTCAGGTGGCGCCTGCCCGTGCCAGCCTGGCCCCAGACGGGAGGCCGTGTGGACGGGGCTTCATTTCCACCGTAGACTGAGTGCGGCAGGCATCCCCTGCATGCGGGCGGGCCTCGTCCTGTCTGCTGAAGGCCTGTGTGGAACCGAAAGGCCCGCCCTGCCCCAAGGAAGAGGGGAGTCCTCCTGTCTGACGGCCTTTCCTCCACCTTCGGACTGGAGCTACTCCCGCGGCCCTCTGGGCTCACGAGGCCGCCTGCAGCGGGTCTCAGGACGCTGGCCTGCACGGTCGTGCCGCCGCCTCCTAATCGAGCTTCGCCTGCGTGCGCACGCTGTGGGTCTCTTTCTCTGGAGGGCCCTGACTGACGCACCCCTTACAGCGTGGTGCCTGGGGACTTTCCTTGTGTCTTCCCTGGGGCCTCTGAGCGCAGCCTGCTGGGCCCACCCTCTGCACCACGATAGGGCTGGGGGGAGGTGGGCACCTACAGGTGGGCAGTGAGGCTCTGAGGTAACTGATCTGCAGGCTGGCGCCCCGTGGTCAGGAGGTGACATTCAGGGTGGACAGGTGGGGACTCTGGGGGCCTCGCTGCTCTCCAGGGCCTGTGTGGGAGCAGCCTGTTAACAGTGAGACCTTGTGGGCTGGGTGACCAGGAATATTGCTGGACCTCTCTGGGCCTTGGCCTCTGTCTATAAGGGGGATGACAGTCATGTGTCATGGGCACACCAGGAGTCAATACGTATTAAGTACTCTGCGTGTGGAACGTGAGCCATCTTCACCAGTGCTTCCTCATCACTGGAGGGACAGCCTCAGCGTTCTTCTCCAGGGAAGCCCGTGGCCATATGCTGGGCCAGCTGCTGACCAGTAGAACCTCCCTCCTGGCATCACCGTCCTGAGGAGACGGGCACCAAAGAGGGAGCATGGAACTCCTCGTTGCCTCAGGGACTTTGCACTGGCTTCTCCCTGAGGGAGGCTCCCTGGGCTCTGACCAGGGGTCCTCCCCGAGCATCTCTCAAGTGGCTCCTTCCTTTCCGCCTCCCTGCCTGTGTTACCCTCCCGCCTTTTTGGGTGTCGTGACAACTCGCCTGTTGGGCCAGCTCCCTCCTGATCTGGTCCCAGGTGCCTGGAGCCAAGTTAGCATAGAGTCAGTGCTCACTGCCAGTTTAATGAGTTGGCCTGTGGGCCGGGCAGGCGCTGGGAAGTCCTGGGGTCAGCAGGGGCTCTGTCGGCAGGGCGTGAGGGAGAGTGACCCCCTCGGGCTAAGATGAGCTGGTGCCCTTGGGTGTTCTGGCAGTGGCCACGGAAGTGCAGATGACCTGTGGGTGTCCCTGGGGTCTGATAGCCCAGAGTGTGAGCATGGGGAAGGGTCAATCCTGCATCCAGGACGTTGGGGTCCCACCTGCTGCCCAGGTGGAAGCCTGTGGAACTTTGGGCCGATCCATGTGTGGTGGGAGTGCTTCTGTGTGGAAGGGTGTCTGACCTCACAGATGCACCAGGACGAGCGTCCTGCCCGCAGCCTCACGGTTCAGCTGACCTTTAGGAGCCCCCAACCCCACTGGCACAGCATCCCTCTCTCTCTTCCTGGTTGACGCTGAGTCAACTCCTGAGTTGACACTGGGGACAGGGCAGGGATGCAGGGCGTGCAGGAAGGTGAGTACGCCAGCCCTTGGTGTGGGGTCAGAGGTCAAGGGGTGCCACATGCCCCCTCTTGAGAGGCCGTGGATGGCCCTTCCCTCCCCAGGTCCTGCTTGAGCCGCAGGTCTGTGTGCCAGTGGATTTGGGCCTGGGAGAGGAGAGGGATCTGCTGCCACCGCCTGTGCAGCCACAATTGTGTGCAGCCGCCGAGGGGGGGGTCAGTCAGCCTGCGACTGGACGTGGCTGCTCCCAGGCCGGGCCACGGGCCACACCAGGCGGGGCAGCTGGGGGGCTTCCGTGCCTGGAGGGACAGCCCGTCTGGCTGACCTCATTGGCACTCCTCTCGAATTCTGGGAATTGTGGGCCCCCTTCACTGGACGGGAGGAGGGACGTGGGGAGTCATCTGGAGGTAGCTGCCGGCTCCAGGTCAGAGGACCCCACGCGGGAAGCACAGCACATCCCTTCCCCTGCGGCCCGTCCAGGGGACCACAACAGGCTGGGACGTTGGTCCTTCCTGCCACCTGCTTAAGTGGCTTAGGGACGTTTCCTGGGGGGCCGTGAAGGTGTCACCTGGGATGAGTCACCATTGCCCTCATTCAGGCTTTCCTCTTCCCCTCCTTCTTGGGCAGATGCTTTCGGAACCTTCTGGGTCCCTTGTTGGCATTTCCTTAGCTCTCTCTTCAGCAGCCCAGTGGCGCTGGTGCTGCCCCTGGTTCCCCCATGGACCCAAGCAAGAGGCCGGTGGGTGCCCCTTGCCTCTTCACCACCAGTGAATGCCAGGCATCTCTGGGCACATTGGCAGAGCTGCAGGTGGGGTGGGTCCAGGCCCCCTTTGCACAGTAGGAGCTGTGCAGGCAGTGCAGAGGCCTAGCCACCCATGGGGATGGGAGACCATGCTGCCATTGTCGGCATCGTTTTAGCACGTGCTTATTAAACACCCACTGTGTGTCAGGCCCGGCTCCAGGCACTGGGCACAGCTGTGAGCAAGGCAGGCCCAGGTCCCTGCTCTCGGGATGACATCTGGGGTCGCTGAAGCTCTGCACACCTGGCTGACATGGAGACTGCTTTCCCAAGACAGGTTCCCATTGGGTCAGGATGCCAGTTGGGCATCCTGGAGTTGGGCTGATAAACCCACGGGTGGCTCAGGACCAGGAGATGAGGCAGCTGGAGTTGCAGCATCTCTGCCTACAGCCAGCCACTGCGGTGATGGCCCTCAGCCCAGGGCTCGCCCCGGTCTCAGACCAGGAATCCAGAGGGCACCCCCAGGATGGGCCATGCCTCCTGAAGGCCAGCACAGCTGCCAGTCTCAGCAGCTGCTTCCTGCTGAGCTTAGGTGAGGCCTCACACTGGGCCAAGGATCAGGGCCCCACGTTACTGGCTGGGCTCCTTGGGAAAGTCACCCCAGTCACCCTCCCCAAACCCCCAGTCCTGACAGGCCCACCCACGCTCATCAGACCCGTCTCCCGCCTCCCCATTCATCCACCTCCCTTCATTCCCCTTCATGTGGCCCTCCCAGGATGGGAGGCTCCTTCCCAAGCTGTGGCAGCCTGACAGCCCACTGTGGGGGGGGGGTGGGGAGTGGCACCTCCAGGTAGGTGCGGTCACAAGCCCAGGGCCCCACCTTCGGCACAACGTGGTCTCTCATGGTGTCACTGGTGGGATAACACTTGCAATCGTGTCACCGCCGATTAACTGGCTTTGTCCTTCCTCACCCCACAGAAGGACATGGCCCTGAAGCCACACGAGCGGAAGGAGAAGTGGGAACGTCGCCTTGTCAAGAAGCCCCGTGAGTCAGAAAACTGCCCGTCTGCAGAGCCTGGTGAGAACGGGCGGCCCCTGGAGGCAGGCAGCTCCGAGCAGGACCTGGAGCCCACCTGCGACCGAGGGGAGAAGAAGGCCCCGCTGCAGCCCACCAAGCAGGTGAGCGCTGGGCCCTCCCACTCCGAATCAAGGGCTCCCGGGCGGCCTGGGGGCCACAGCAGCACCTGGACACCACCCATCGGCATCTGGGCCTGCCTGGCAACGTGCTCCATCGTTGTTGGGTGTGGGATTAGGGGCACACGTGGATTGGGGCCGGGGGCAGCCGCCTGCCGGAAGTCTGAGGGTTCTGAGCGGAGGCAGGAGACACCCCGGGGTGGGGGTGGTCACAGCCAGAGAAAGGCAAACCAGGCCAGGAACCCAGGAACTGGGGGCAGGGGGTGCTTGGCTCAGGCGGGACTGGTGGGTGCACCCGCTGATAGGCTGGCCCCGTTTCCCCATTGCGTCTGTCAGGCTCCGCCGACTATGGGGTGTCCAGTGTGTCTGTAACGCGTGGGGACCAGGCTCATTGCTGGGTGCTCTCCATGTGCTACAACTTATGCGAAACGCGGTGGGTCTGCGAGACAGGGAGGGAGTCACGTCAGTTGTGGTTGGTGGACCAGGTGCAAGGAGCAGCCCCGTTGGGAGGGGCCGTCCTTGCTGTCACCCAGAGCCCAGCTGGCATGGGGCAGGGAGACTGGGGCCAGGGGCTTTTCTCCCAGGGTATAGGGTTCTGTCCTAGGTGTCGGCTCAGCACTACAGCTGTTTTCCTCTCCAGGGACTCACTGATTTGCGCCTTCTTTTCAGAGAGGGGTTCTTCTTGGTGTTTCACACTCCACTTTCAACTCCCTTGGGGATTGGAATGCTGGTGAGGGGGCAGCATGTCTCAGGGGCCTGGGCTGGATGGGGGGTCTACAGGCACACCTGCCCAGGTGGACACGTGCTCTTTCTTCCATGCAGGTGTGCTCCCCAGAAGGGGGGCCGCTCCCAGCCAACCACTGGGACCAGAACGGCCCGGCCCAGCGCCAGCAGCAGCTCCAGCCCAGCCAGCCCCAGGGGTCACTCCCAGCCCCGTGTCAGCGCTGCCAGCCCCGTCGGGCTCTCCCGGACCCTGGGCAGCCCTTCCAGCCCCAGCGGCCACTCCCGGGTCAGCGCAGCTGGCCCCAGCGGTCACTTCTGGGCCCAAGACAGCCCAGCCAGCCCCGGCGGTCACTTCTGGGTCCAGGTCAGCCCTGCCGGCCCCAGCAGCTGCTTCCAGCCCCAGATCAGCCCTGCCGGCCCCAGCGGTCACTCCCGGCTCAGCCCCGCCAGCCTCGTTGGGCACTCCTAGCCCCCAGGCAGCGCTGCCGGCGCCTGCGCTCCCTCCTGGCCCCGTGGCAGCGCTGCCGGCCCCTGCGGTCCATCCTGGCCCCGTGTCACCTCTGTCGACCCCTGCGGTCCATCCTGGCCCCGTGGCACCGCTGCCGGCCCCTGCGGTCTGTCCTGGCCCCATGCCACCTCTGTCGGTCCCTGCTGGCCCTCTGGCACCGCTGCTGGCCCACGCGGTCGTGGATGGGCCCGTGTCTCCGTGGCCAGCCCAGCAGGGCATCCTCAGGACAGCGGTGCCGGCCGCTTCGGTCACTGCTAGCCCAGTGCCAGCGGTGCCAGCCCCCACAGTCACTCCTCATGCTGCGTCCACGTCGCCGGCCCACCAGCTCACTCTCAGGCCAGTGCTGCTGCCCCCGGCGGGTGTTCCTAGCCCCATGCCAGCCCCGAAGGTCCCTCCTGGGCCAGCCCAGCCGCCCCCGGCGGTCCCTCCTGGGCCTCAGTCAGCCCCAGCAATTAGTCGAAACCCCAGAGCAGCCTGGCCCCCCCAAGCCTTCACTGCTGGTCCCTGGACAGCCGTGCCAACAAAAGCGGCCACTCATGGACCCAGAACAGCCTCACCCGCCCAAGCGGCCACTCTTGGGCCCAGAACAGCCGTGCCGACGAAAGCGGCCACTTCTGGGCCCGAAACAGCCCTGCCAGCCCCTGCGGTCACTTCTGGGTCCGAGCCAGCCCTGCCAGCCCCAGCCGTTACTCCCCATACCTGAGCGCCCGTCACTCCTGGGCCGGCCAGCCCCACCCCGCCGGCCTCTCCTGGGGCCCCCGAGCCAGCCACGGCAGTCCCTGCTGGACCTGGTCCGGGTCCATCAGCCCCAGCTCTCCCTCCTGGCCCCAGGCCAACCCTGCCGGCCCCTGAGGTCACGACGGACTCGATCCTCCACCCCTGCAGTGGCCCGCCAGGCCCCATCTGTGAGCCCTGGAGCCTGACGCCCGTTTTCCCAGACCACCCCAGGTGTGGCTGTGCTGGGCTGGGCCAAGGCCCCCTCAGCCTGTGGCCCGAGGTGTGTTGTCAGACTGGCCGGAGGCCTTCTCCGGACAGGCCGGGCCGTTTGCGGCTGGAGGCTCGGGCTCAGCAGAGACAGGAGCCCCTGCAGGGCCACCACCGAGCCGAGGCCCCCCACGCCGGGAAGAGAGGAGAGGACCGCAGCGCCTTCCCACCTCCCGCCAGGCTGGCCCCCGCCGTGCCCACTGCTTTGTGACGTGCACGCCCCCGGGAGAGAGCACACAGCCACCCCCAGGGGCTCAGGCTTGTGGGGTGGGGGGTCCTTTAGCATCTCTCTGTGCCTCTAAAGTGCCCACATGTCCTTGAATGTTGGACTTCCGTGCCCAGGTGTGCTGCCCAGCCAGCGTGTGAGTTTGTGTGTGCATATACACGGCGTGTGGTCTGCACGTGTCTGCCTGTGCGTGGAGTGTGTGCGTGTGTGATTTTGGGGGGCGTGCCAGCTATAGGCCTTGCCCTCCTTGGGCCCCACCCCATCTGGCCAGTGTGCATTCCCGTCCCCCACCAGGCAGAATGTGGGCACACCCAGGGCCAGGCCTGAGGTCCTGCTGCTTCCCTCTGCAAAGGGTGATGTTTGTCCAGCTCTAGAGTCCTGTGACTGTGGAGAGGGGACACGATGGATGCTCAGGGCTGTCTGTGGTTGAGCAGCAACTGCTGGTGAGACAAGAGGCTCCCCCTCAGGACTCTTCTTCCACCCCAGTGACTGAGCACTGAAGCCGGGGGCAGTCTCCTGTCCACCCCCCCAGCTTTGGACCAAGAAAGCCTGCAGGGCCTGAGGCCACTCCCAGAACGTCCCCTCCCAGCATCCCACTCGTCCCCTACAGCTTTCCGGCTCCGGGACCCCTAGGACGTCCCCAGTCAGGACAGACCTCACACTACAAAACTTTCTCTGCTTCCCCCCACTCCCACCCGACCCGCACCTGTGCTCAAGGGTCACCACCCCTTGCCCCTGACCTCTGGCTCAGGGCAGCCCCGCACCTAGTGCTCCTGGAGTCCTGGGCCCAAGGTGGGAGAGCAGCGTCGGCCCCCAGGGGTGCCCTGGCCAGGCTCCCACGCAGTGCCCTGTGCCCAGTCTCATCCGGCTGCGACAGCCACCTCTAATACCGACCCGGCTCATGGAGGCCACGGGGGTGCCCCCCGGTTTCCAGACCCGAGCCTTCCTCCCTGCTTGGTCATGAGGACCCTGGCCCTCCGGGGGTCCTGACACCCAGAGCAGAGCCTACAGATCCCTGGTCTCCCTCCCAGAAACATGGGGCTTATTTTTATGATTAAAGAAAATAAAAAGTGCTGTGCCATTATTTTTATAACAGCATCAGTGTTTGTACTTTAACACAGTATGTGTCGTGCTGGACGCGTTTTGCTCTGACAAGGGGTTTTCTGCACACCTGGACTTGCCTGTCGTTCATTCCGGCTGAGCTGCAGGAGAGCCCCCCGGGGGGGTGTGGGGGGGCGGTGCCTGGCCGGGACCTGGCTCACTGCGTCACGTGGTGTGGGCTTGGGGGCACTCGGCTCGCCATGATCACCTTCCAGGCCTCCCTGGCAGCCTCCTTGATGGACCAGCTCCACCTGACCTGTTCTGGAGCCCCGGCTCTGGAAGGGGTCTTTTTCTAGATGCCACTGAAGGCGCTTCTGAGGTCTTGTTGACCCTTCACGTTTGTTCCCACTGTTCCCTGTCGTCATGCGCTGAGGGTGGCAAGGCTTCAGGCCACCCCCTCCCTCCCAGTGCCCTGAACTCCCAACCCGAGGGGCAGCGTGAGCATCTCTGCCCCGCCACGCCCCTGGCCCCGTGCTCTTGTCTGGGCGTGGCACGGGCAGGCCAGAACTGGACGGGTGCAGCTGCTGCCTTTCTAGGCCTTTCTGCTCTGGGCATGTTGGCTGCAGTGCTTGGGTGCCACTTAGTGGAGGAGACAGGACTGTCGGGGCACCCTCTCTGATGGCAGAAGGGGAGTGGGGAAGAGGGCTGAGTCCACAGGGACACCACGGCTGGGGCCGCCCTCCTTCCTCCCCTCCGGAGCTCCGAGGTGACTGGGGTGGGGCTGTTCCCTGTGT
Source organism: Hyperoodon ampullatus (assembly GCF_949752795.1). Taxonomy (NCBI): domain Eukaryota; kingdom Metazoa; phylum Chordata; class Mammalia; order Artiodactyla; family Ziphiidae; genus Hyperoodon; species Hyperoodon ampullatus. The sequence goes on along the minus strand of NC_136926.1, from coordinate 1,253,779 downwards.
GATCGCTGCTGAGGAAGGGGCTTGGCTTCCGCCCGAACCTGCAGGGGCCCTCTAACCCCTACGGGGCTCCACACGGCCGCGGCTGGCCTCAGGTTCAAAGTACTGAGACCCTGAGGGACGTGCACTTTGGCAAGGCGCCCGCTGGCCACGGAGGGGACTGGGCTGCGTGTGTTGTGTCCTGGGGGACCCGTGTTGCCATGAGAAAATGTAGGTCCAGTGTGGCCAGATCTTTGTTTCTGCAAACAACTGGAAACCTGGGTTTTTCTGTGGATTCAGGGATTTTGGAAACTTTGGTGGCTAATTCTAATTTGATGACTCACCTTGTTGGCCAAAGGACACAGCTGTGTGGGTTCTGCATGGCCTGGTGGCAGAGGTTGGGGCCCTGGCAACTGACCTGGCCCCGAGGTCGGGGTGTGGGGTGTGGCCCACCCCGTCACAGGGAGAGTAGGGCAGCCCAGCCTGGTGGGTGGGGCTGGAGTGAGTCTTTGGGGGTGTCATGGGGCTCTGGGGGAGGCCCCATGCTGCCCCAGGGAGCCCTCGGACGGAGACCAGAGCCTGGGCACAGTGCTCTACTGGGACCTCTCCTCCGGCCCTGCAGCCCACCCCCCCTTCTGCAGACTGGGCCGTGGGGAGGGGACAGGCACCTTCTGGGCAGGAGCCCCTGACTCGGCGCCTGGTCCCTGTTCAACCTGTGATGGGCAAGGGCAGTGGTGGTTGTGATTTGCTGCCAGGTTGGATCAAGCAAAAAGGAACACAGGTTACCAGTGTCAGGAACGAAAAAGGCAAGTCCCCTGCAGGCGCTACAGACACGGAAAGGATGGCACAGGAACGATTTTATTCCAGTAATTGAACAACTTAGGTGAAATGAACAGATTGTTTGAAAAATACAACTTGCCGAAACCGACATAAGATGAAATAGGTGATCTTAATAGTCCTGTACCTGTTAAAGAAACTGACTTTGTCACCGGATGCCGTGCCTGCCTGTCACGGCCAGCCCACCAGCATCTCACCAGCAAAGAGAAGCTGACCTCACAGTCGGCCCAGGGACTGTGTCCAGCGACCACGCCTGTGAGGCAGCGTGTTGCTAGTGCCATTTTCAGATGAGGGCACTGAAGCAAAAGACAAGCAGCAACAGCAATAACAACACGAGGAAGCATCTCCGTAACTTGCCCAAGACAAGCGGGAAAAGTGGCTGAGCCAGAATTCAAACCAGGTGGCTCGGCTCCAGAGTCTCTGCCCTTGACCCTGACCTTTCCGTGGAAGACAGCTGCAGCTGGCCGGCTCCGTCTCCCTGCCTGTCTGCAGGCAGCGAGGTTCCTCTCAGGAGCTCACTTGAGCATGCCCTTCCCTTGCTGCAGGCGTTCTGGAAGGTCCCCTCCGCCCTCGGCAAGTCCTGGCTCCTGGCTATGGCCTGGGCTCCCCCTCCCCCCACAGCCTGCCTCCCGGCTCGCTCACCCTGTGGCTCCGCTCCCGCACCGCCCGCCCCTCCGCGCGCACACCGCCCGCCCCTCCGCGCGCGCCCCCCTCCCCTGTGCCTGTGCCCCTCTCCCGCCTTTTTTTTTTTTTTTAATTTTTATTTTGACTGGGCTGGGCCTTCGCTGCAGCACGTGGGCTTCTCTAGTTGCGGTGCGTGGGCTTAGTTGCCCTGCGGCATGGGAGATCTTAGTTCCCTGAACGGTGATCCAGCCCGCGTCCCCTGCATTGGAAGGCAGATTCTCAACCGCTGGACCACCAGGGAAGTCCCCATGCCCCTCTCTTTCCGCGCACCCTTCTGCGGTGTGGTGATGACCCGTTTCTCATCTGCACCCCCCCACCAGGCCTGGAAACCCCGAGGCTAGCAGAGGGCTGGGCCCCTGGAGCCTCAGTAAACGCCGAGAGTGAGACGGAGTCGCAGAGTTCTGGGTGCACTCCACGCTGGCCCGTCCGTCCTCCTCACCATCACACCTGTCGGCTGGGCCCGTATTTGTTTGCCAGTTTGTTTAGGGGTTTTCTAATCACTTACAAGACAGTTTCCAGACCGGGCCGGGTAGAGTCCTTCCAGAAGATTCACACTTGGCCTCTGGCAGATGAGCATTGTGGTGGGGAATAAGCTCTGACACCTACTAGCGGTGTGGCCTTGGGCAGGTGACTGCCCCTCGGTGCCTCAGTTTTCTCATCTGTACAGTGAGTGGGGTAATGACACCCCTCCGTAAGGGTTTTCGGTGAGTCAATTTAAAGTCAGAACCATTCTGGGTCCTGGCTAGCTGCTGTAAATGCCTGGCTCCTTTAATGTGGATGGTTTCTCCCACCTCCACCTGTTCTGAGGCCTGGGCTGCAGCTTGTGGGGAGGGGCAGCCGCGGGGGGCTTTCCTGGGTCGCTCCTCATCCTCTCCCCCCCCCCCAATCATGCCGTCATCGTCATCCTCAGCTCTGCGCCAGCCTGGCTGGGACCACACACGCGGAGGTGCAGTTCCAGGGTTAGGGGCCCGGGCTCTGCAGTGGCCCCCGGCAAGGACTCCTTCTTTTAGATGGCCTGTGTCCTCATGTGTAAAGTGGGGCTGTCAATACTGCACGCGCCTCAGGTTGCTGAGATGAAAAACTGAGTTGACGTGCACGGTCCATGCTAGATACGCTTGTTTGCTGCTCTTATTGTGGTTACTGCTTTATCGTTATTCCCTGTAGAAGGGTTCCTCCTGCCTCCTGGGTGAGGCCTGGCTGGGCGAGGCTCAGCTTTGGCCTCCTTGGAAGGCTCACCTGGCCCCATCCTGCGGGGGGAATCCGGCGGCCTGGCAGGGCCTAAGGGCAGAGTGCTTGGCCTTTCCGTGACTTTGGCGCCTGGGCCCGGGGCCTGCAGCCTAGGGAGCAGTAGGCTGGGTGCTGAGGCGGCCTGCAACACGGGCCCCCACCCCAGACAGGACCCTCACGTGGACGGAGCATGGGGGGCTTGCTGAGGGGCGCTGTTGGGAGGAGGGCGGAGGGGAGTGGACGCCTGGGGTGCGGCTGGCACCCACCCCACGTCCCCGGCCCGCCGTGCTGTCACAGCCCGTTCGGCGTGTACTTCTTTGGGCTCTGTTGTCAGTCCCTGTCTGGGCCCGGGAATGCCTCGGTGACTACGACACCCGTTGGAGTTCCAGACAGGCGTGACAGGAGTGGGGAGATTTGGGGGTGACAACAGGCCTGCCTGGAAACGGAAGGGGGCTGCTTTAGACCAGGGGATCGGGGCGGCCTCACCCAGGAGGTGACCCGAGCTGAGGCCCGAGTGACAAGGAGCCAGCTGGCCAGTACCCTGGGATAGGGGTGGCACAGGGCCTGGGCAAGTGTGAATGCCACTCGCCCACAGAGGGGCCACTGGGGGGGGTTAAGCTGCGCAGTGACGTGAGCTGAGTTATGTTTTTCAAAATTCACACTGGAGGAGGGCTGGGCAGCTGCAGGGAGGTGCTTGTGGCTTGACTCAGCAGACAGATGGGGACAGCAGTGGAGCAGGCTGAGTTGCTCAGCCAAAGAGTGGAGGTGAGACGGAGCCCAGAGGACCCTGCTCTGGTGGCACACGCACCCAGAGTCCACTGGCACGACTGGGGGCAGGACACGGCACACCACCCCGGTCCCCCAGCAAGAGGGGCCACACTCAGGCACAGGCAGGGTGTCGCGGACACTCACATGCACTTGCTTACATAGAGCTCCCAGAGCCTGCTGGCTCCTCGGGTTGTAGCCTCAACTCAGCCAGCATCCCGCGTACACAGTCTGTTGTACGTCTCCATCCCCCATCTGTCCATCCATCCATCAGTCACCCATCTGTCCATCTGTCCATCCGGCCGAGTCCCAGGGGAAGGACGTGGAGCAGCGGGAGGGGTGGCCGGCCTCCGAGGGCAGCAGCTCGCCCCCTGACCCTGTGCTGGCTGTGGGACCCTCCCCACTGTGCCGGGCCCCATGCCAGGTAGTGGGAACTTAGGACGGCCCCTGCCGATTGGGCACTCGCGGTCCAGCGACCCTGCTTCGCTCTCAGAGGGACACCTGGTGACGCAGGAGTGGAGGGAGCGTCGGGAAGGATTCCTGGGAGAAGCAGGGCCCACGCCCGGAGCCCGGGCTCCTTACGGCTGACTCCATGGCTCTGGAGCCTCCACCCCTTCGCAGCCCGGAGAACCGCCCCCCTCCCTCCCGCTTCCCCGGGTCACCCGGCAGCTGCAGTACCACACTTCACCAGCAGGCGCTGCTGTCAGTCGCGGACGCCAGCCTGCAATGCTGCACTCGGGGTGACCGTCCTCCTCGCGGAGCTGGGGGGTGTGCTGTGCGCATGCGGAGGAGAGGCCGTGCAGGCCGCCTTGTCGGGTGGGGCGGGGGCCCTGGCCTTCCTCGCCCACCCCAGCGTCGGACCCTCCCACCAGCCCCCTCGTGGGTGTGTTGGCACGGTCTGTGAGAAGGGCCCCTCCCTGGGCCAGCCTTGCTCTATGGCCCTGCCCGAAGCCCGGGCTCCCCAGAGTGGGAGGTAGAGCACAGACGTGGAGCTCGGAGGGCGGGGCCGGGGGGCGGGGGGCTGAACAGAGTAAAGTATGTGATGTCCTCACTGCTGTCACATGCCAGGTGGGGCGGGGTGCAGGTTCACTGGGGTCAGGCGGCCCCCTGAGCGACAGGGAACGGGGTACAGAGCAAGTAGTCTGGGCGGCAAGGGGCTTCCTGGGCAGAGCTTTGGGTTTACAGCCCTGGGGCACTGATGTAGCGGGGGTGACAGAGGGGCTAGGGGGCGGGGCACCATGGGGAAGGGGGCCCCATCCCCTGCACAGCCTGGGCCTCGGACCCTGCTGCAGTCCAGGCTTCAGGTGGACCGGACAGGCTGTCGCCCCCCACTTAGCCGTGCCGGGCACCTGCTCCGAGGGCTCATGGAAGGCTTCGGAGCCCACAGAATGCACTGGGCACTGGGGATCGGCTGGAACGAGCAGGAACCATGAGTGGGGGGCGAGAAGGCAGATGGGTTCTCATGGGTGAGTGCAGCTCGGCCTCCCAGTCCAGCCCGCGGGGGCCAGTCAGGGCCATGGGCTTGACCTATGACTGCCCACTCGTCCTTGAGGTGCCCAGGGGAGTCACCTGGGGCGCCCAGGAAGGTCTCTGAGACCCAGACCCACGGTGTCCAATCCCTGAGGAGGCCCAGAAGCCCTTGGTTTGCACGGGGGGTGGTCCCTGAGAGGAAATTGGGGTGCTGGGAGGAGTCGGGAGTGAAGGAGGAGGGGCCTCCGCCGCAGGCCTGGGTTGCCATGTGGCCCCGGCACGGAGAGGCCCGGTGTGTGCACACGCGTGTTTGTGTGTGTTCGCTGAGTGGACACGGGATGGGCTGTCTGGGGTGTCGGGAGCCTGTTTCTGCAGGGGCGTCGTGGAGTCGGCCATGGCGGCTCTGTTCCTGACTCCCTTCTCGCTGGGATGTGCCTGACCCTTGCCCCACCCCCCAGAGCCTGTCCCCTGACTGCTTTGAAGGAGGCTCTGGGTGGCCTCCGCCGCAGCCCCCTTCTCAGGGTCCCCCAGGGTCTACACTAGGCCATCCTCCACCCCTTCCCCTCCCAGGCCTGCAGGTGTGGAGGCCAAGTGGGTCTCTCCGTATCCTGGAGGCCAGTGCAGACCAGCCGTGGGTCAGAGGGCACCTCCCACCCCTGGGGGGCGGGGGGAGAGGCATGGGGCAGAGCCCAGAGCCCCTGAGACTGTGTGTGTGCTCGTGTGCACTCCTGAGAGCTCCATGGGCTGATGCTCGTCTGCGGGCAGAGCCGTCTGGTGGGGCGTGGGCTCCTGCAGGGGCTGTCGCGTGCGGCTGTCCGGGTTGTGCACTGCACAGCTCCAGGGCCACCACCCCCCCGTCTCCAGAGGGGGCGTGTGCACCTGCCTGCGTGCCGCGGTCGGGTGTGTGGAGGGAGGGTGCCTCTGCTCCGTCTGCGCGGCAGGGCTCTAGGGGTCGCGGGGGCCCCGTGTGCGCCCTGCTTCAGCCAAGGGTCTCGGCAGGGTGGTGTGCATGCGGGGCACCGGGCAGGTGTCAGGAGCAGGTGGACGATGGTCGGGATGTGGGCAGGAGAGGCCGGGGTGGGTTCACGCAGGGCCGTCCAGGGGTTCTCAGTAGCCCTCGTATCTGTGTGCTCTGGTGGGTGCTGGTCTGTGAAGGGTCTGGAGTCCCGGTGAGCCTGCTCACTGCTGGAGAGAGGGGTGCCGGGTGCCCCCAGCCAGCCCCAGGGCATCCCAGGCCCAGGGCGTTTCCTCTCCCCACCAGGGGGGAAGCCACCTGGTGTGCAGCTTGAGGGGCAGCCTGGGGACACCGCTGGGTCCCACCTCTTGAGCCCCTTCTCAGCTGCACCCCCTTGGACTGGCCGCCCACTCCCCACACTCTGTGGGTCTGATCACCAAGTGGAACCACATGCTGCCTCTCTGTGGCCAAGTGCGTTTGGCGGCCGGCCCGGGAGACAGACGCTTCCTCCTGGGATGTGCTACAGAACCCAGGGCCCCAGGTGCTCCTGGGGTGCCTCAGTCTGAGGGTGGTGTCCCTAACCCTGCTGGTCTGAGGGAAGTGTCCTCTCCCCACCCTTCTGAGGGCCGTGCCCTGACCCTGCCAGCTGGAGAGCAATGCCCTGCTTCCACATATCCACCCGTCTAAAGGGGAGTCCTGGCCCCGCCAGCCTGAGGACATGTTCTGGTGGTGCGCCACCTTGCACGAGCCGACTGTTACGTGTTCAGGAATTTTGCACACCTCGCGGAAGCCACCAGTGCTCCCCGTTAGGGCTCTCCTCTCCCCCAGGGAGCCGCACTGCTCCCAGGAGTGCCACCCCCCTGCCCTCCCCAATAGCCTCGTGACCCACCTCCTCACCTTTCAGAAGTGTCACCTGCTCAGTGAGGCCCTCCCTGGCGACCCTTCTTTACTCTTCTCTGCTGTTGTCCTTCCAAAGCACCTGTGGCCATCTGCCGACCGTGTGCTGGCCTCTCTGTGGGCTTCAGGAGGGCAGGGGCTTGTGTCTGTTTGTGTTCATCGCCCAGAATAGAGCCAGCTCATAGGCACTCAGTAAGCCTTGGGTGGGTGGATGGATGGATGGGTGGACAGGTAGATGGGTGGATGGATGGATGGATGGATGGATGGATGGATGAATGGATAGATGACTGGGTGGATAGGTAGATGGTGGATGATAGGTGGATGGGTGGATGGACGGGTGAGTGGATGGCTAGATGGGTGGGTAGGTGGAAGGGAGGAGGGATGGATGGGCAGATGGATAGAGCACAGGGCCCAGGGGTGGGCACAGGCTCAGGGGCTCCCAGCTGCCCTCCCAGGACAATCAGTGCCCAGGGAATCTGAGCTTATCTCTCCAGCTCCAGCTAGAAATGGAGGCATGGCATCCCTGGCCTTCTGGCATAGCTGGCTAGCAGCATTTCTGAGCCGCTAGGAAGCGGACAGGGCTACAGGACAGCCAGACCCCAGCTTGGGCTGTTTGGGGTCCAGGCCTAGGAAGAGAAGGTGACCAGCCATCCCAGTCCAGGGTTGGGGTGGTTCCCAGGGCACAGGACTCAGTTTTACAGGATTTTCTGGGAAATGGGGCTTTCAGAGCTAAAACCAACTGCCTGAGGAAGGATGACAGACCCCAGCCTGCCCGCCTCTGCAGGGCACCACCGAGGAGTCAGGATAAGGCATCCTCTCTGAGGCCCAGCTTAGAGAGGAGACAACTTGTGTGAATGTATGAAGTGGAATGTGGCATCCTCCCTCCTCACATTTCAGCTGTGTGTGGGTTGTTCTTCAGCCTCTGCTTCCCCTCCTGCTTCGCTGGGTGTCCTTGTGCAGTGAGCAACCTGCACAACTATACACAGCGGCCCTGCGCCAGGCCTTTCCTGTCCTTGCAGTGTCTCTGGGTCCAGCCTTCTTCTTCTTGGGCAGGGACCCTGCTCCGAGCCCAACCCAAAATACTGTCCCCCAGCAGTGAGTGTGGGGCTTATGGCGGTGATTACTAATGATCAGAGCTGTGAGTCTCAACTGGAGCTGCAGCAGAACCCCCCAGAGGGCCTGAGGACACAGCAAGTCTGAGGTGGGGCCTGAAGGTGCGCATTCGCACTGCTAACAAGCTCCCGGGTCCTGCTGCTGCTGCTGCTGCTGCTGGTTCAGGGACCCCACTTTGAAAGCCACTGGACGAGGTCATTTATTTTCTTGCAGAGGCTCCTGCCAGCAAGGCAGTGAGCAAGGTCCCCCAGGTTCCCATATTCCCTCCTTTTGGTGAGACCTGTCACGGGGTCCAGAGGCAAGAAAGGCCCATCCCTGCAGGGCAGTTAGAGCCCACTGGGGGCAACAGGGACAGCTGGTGGCTTCTCGGTGCTGGAGAAGGGTTTCGGCTCACACACAGAACCTCTTACCCCCATAGTGCCTGTGAAGGGCTCTGTCGGCACCCCCATTTCACAGATGAGAAAACAAGCTCAAGCACAGTCAGAAGAGGCAGCGCTGGCCCAGGGGCTGCACATTCACCGCTTGGCTGAGCACAATGGAGCTAGTGAGGCTGGGGTGCCACGGGCTCACGATGGGGGTGCTCCTGCCTGGGGTAGGACTGGAATCCCACCCTGGGCCTGCCTTGGGGCCTGCCCGGGGATGGCTGTTCCATCTTCCCAAGAGAGGTTGCCCTCTACTGGGTCCTTGCACCCAGGGCCCGGGCTGTGGATGGACACTGGCTCTGTGTTTTGTCATTACACTCTGCGGGCCACACATGTAGGGGCCTGTGGCTTTGGGGAGTTGTACCCCATCTCAGGGCTTAGGTTGGCCCTGGGGAGCAGGGGCTCTGAGGGGCTGCCTCGAGAGAGGCTTCTGGCTGAGCCCACCCTGGGGTCTGCAGGAAGAAGGGCTCAGGCCATAAGGGGGTTTCCTGGGGACTCGAGAATATTCCAGAGCATAGCTGGTGCACCTTGCTGACCCGTCCTGACCTTCCGCCCCGGCTGGGGTCTCTGGGGCTGAAGGATGCTTATGACAAAACGGCTGGGTGTGGAGGACTGGGCCTGCCTGACCCTGGTCGTGGCACAGGTTCTGAGCGCCCCTGAGCTACGCGAGCTTGTGCACTGGGCTGGGAGGCCTGTGGGTGGAGAGGAGGGCAGGACGTTCGCACGCCCTGCACGCCCCCCAAGCTGCCCCACAGGGACAGTGGCAGCCCCTGGAGCAGGGGTCATCGGGTGCTAGGCAGCGTGCAGGCCGAAAAGCACAGCCTCGGTGTGCTGCTAGGAGACGTCAGACACGCAGACAAAGGTTTGGGCTGTCAGTGTGTGTCCAGACGAAGCTGTAGGAATGTTCCAACACGGGGAGGCTGGAGAGACCGGGAGGTGGTGGGATGGCCGAGCTCAGTGGGTCCTGCCAGGAGGGCACTAGGAGCTGGCAAGACATGGGTGGAGGCTGGCCTGGTTCAGGGGTGGTGACTTCCTGGGCCTGGGAGGGTGGAGGTCTGGGGCTGTGATGTGCATCCCTGCCCCGCAGTTTTGTGAGGTTTGAAACTATTTCCGAGTAAAAAGAAAGATGCAAGCAGGATGCTGGGTCCACTTTCCACACTGTCACTTAACCTCTCTAGGCCTTGGTTTCCTCCTCTGTAAAGTGGGCACAAAGCATCTAACAGGGCTTTTGTGTGAGGAGCAAAGAGCTGAGGGCCCGCCGGGTGTACAGAAATTCCGGCAGGTATAGGACACAGCAGCGCCCGTCCCAGTGAGCACTACTTGCTTCGTTCTGCAGATGAGAGAACTGAGGCGCAGAGAGGTTGAGTCGTGGCCCAGGACGCAGGGCGGGCAGCGGCTCTGCAGGCCTGGCAGCCCTGACTGCCCACCGTGGGTTGTGGTGGGGACTGAAGGGGCCCCGGAGCGATGTGCATGCCGGGAGCGGGGGTGAATCGCCGCCGGCCTGTCTTGACGCCCCATGACCGGCCCTGCTGGAGTGGAAGAGGGCAGGGCGGCCCACTGGCCCGCTCCCCATCCAGGACTCTTCACGGTCGTCCACTGGGCCAGCGGGAGGAGAGAACGGACAGAGCGGGCAGCAGTTTAGGCTGCTGAGTGCTCACCCTTTGCTCTCTGAGGCGTGTCTTTCCCCTTCTGGGTAGGAGTGGGCGGTGGTGGGTTGTACATGTTCGACTCTGCCCGTGCCGCCCCCTCCCCAGGTTTCAGCCCAGAGGGACCGGGTCGCGGAGGGGGGAGGAGGCCGAGCCTGGCTGTGCCCCGGCCCCACCCTGCAGGGTGTTTGCTGAGCCCGTCTCTCCCATTCCCCAGATGAAGGTCACGGTGTCCAGAGGGGGCGACCACAACAGTGACGGCGACAGCGTCCGAGAAGCCACCAGCTCCCGGAGGAGCAGTTCTCGGGACCAGCTCAGTGATGTGAGTAGCCCAGCCGCTCACCGGAGCATTTCTGGGTCCCTGGGGTGACTGCCAGACCAGCCCCCAACCTTCAGACACTGCAAGCCGTTTGCTTAGGGCCCCAGAGTCTCAACTGAGGGTTCTGTGCTCACAATTAGCATCTGCCTTCATTAAAACATGATTTTTCACTAATTAGGGCTTCCCCGTTAGGAGAGATTTAAATGAGGAGAAACCATGAGGCACTGGCAGGGGCCCGTGGAGGCGACCGTGCTGGGGTGCAGGTCCTGTGTCCCGCTGGGGGCAGGCTCTGGGTTGGTTCCAGGCTCGCAGCTGGCAGGGATGTGGATGGGGAGTGACTCCCACAGATGTGTTTATTAAGAAGGGCAGGGGGAGCGTCTCTGGCCCGGTGAGTAGGTCTGGAACTGCAGGGAACAAGCTGGAAGCACTCCCACCCGCCCAGGCGGACCAGCCTGTCAGCTCAGGCTGGCAGTGGCATGGGTGTCCAGCAGTCCAGCTCTCTGCCTGGATGCTGAGGCAGCCGCTGGGGGCCACGCGGAGGGGAGGGTGCCCCGCCGAGGCACAAGCTGGCCTGGGTCTGGGGACACCCTTCAGTGTCCTGCCTAAAAGACGGGTCCCTGAGCTCAGGTCCCGGGGTCGGTGTTCTTGGGGCCCAGTGTGGGGATGACCCAGGCAGACAACACACAGGAGCTCCCGCTGGGATTTGGCCCACAGTGGGGGTGCTGGGTAGCCCTCCGGGGCCCCCGGGTCTCCCTGGACCGTGGAGAAGGGGATGGGCAGGTGATGTAAGGGCTAGGGGTGGGGACAGAGGGGCCCCGGGGGAGGGAGGGCTCAGGCAGAAGGGTCCCCAGGAGGGGGCACTGCTCCTGGAAGAGGCCTTTGTCTTCTTGACCCCCAGCTGCAGAAGTGGCCGCAGAGCAGAGGTGGGTTTTCTGCAGGGCTAAATGGAACGAGTCGTCTCTCATTATCATTTAAATGGGGGCTGGGGAGGGCGGGCACGGGAGGCCGGGAGGAGGGCCTAATTGCCCCGCTCCGATCTTGTTGCCACAAGATGGGAAAATAGGCTGGTAATTGTCTGGGGCCGCGGGGGCCGCCCTACTTCGAGCTCCTCTAATTGCCAGCCGGGGTAAATGAGCGGAGACCGATTCTGAGCACAGCGCCAGCGGCGTGAGGGCGCAAGTTTGGGGGCAATTATGGCACCCTACCCACCACCCCCAGCAGCAGGGCCTGGGACTGGGCCACCCCTGGTGGTGAGAGACCCCCACTGCAGTGAGCTCGGCCTGGCAGACCCCCAGGGGCTGGCCTGGGCGGCCAGGGTCTGCCTGGGGAGGGGAGGGGTGGCCTGGCCTCAGCTGAGCAGAGCAGAGTGGTGCAGGCTGCAGTGGTCACCCTCCCAGAAGAATCTTGGCATCTGGACCTCAGTGCGGTCTGGACCCTGGTCTGTGGGTCCCACACACCTCAGACAAGCCCGCCCTCGCTGACTGCGCCAATGTCCCCCGCACACACACCTGCCTGGTCACCATGTCCTGTCCACCTGGACCTCAGGGCTCAGCCCTGGTGACCACCGCCAGCCCTGGGGAGCTGGTGAAATGCACTTGACTGTTCTCTCCCATTGGATCAGAAATGCCCTCTTGAACCAGAGGGAGCTCCATCAAGCATTGTTGGGGTCACCCTCACAGGACCTCTGGGGTGGCTGCCAGCCTCCAGGCCACAGCTGACCCCCACATCTTGACATCTGAGGCCCCAGTTGCCCAGCTCCTCCTCCGGGAAGGCTTCCCGAGGTTTCCCGCTGGACCCTGTGACCTGGGAGTCTCGTGGGTGGTGAGGGCAAGGTCGACCTGAGCACAGAGAGGGGGTCGACCCCTGGCCCAGAACCCCATGTGGAAAGGTGGGGTTGGTCCTCTGGGAGGGGCTAAGATCTGGCCAAGGGCTGAGCCCATTCCCGAGGAACGTGGGGAGACCCCGCTGGGCTGGACCACATCTCCAGGTCTGGGGGTGGGAGGCTCCTGGTGCGGGTCTTCAAGCCAGGCCCCAGGCTGATCTGGGCTCCATGGTGTTTGGTGTGGCCCCAGGCCAGAGTTCCAGCAAAGACCCCGGAGGGGGCTGCCGGGCTCTGCCGGCTCAGGTCCTTGGAGGAGAGGGTGGCCATCAGGGGCGGCCAGCGGTGCCTGACTGTCCTTCTTCCTTCCCTGCAGAGCTCGGCGCAGGCGGTCTCAGGCAGAGGTTACTCCGTAAGTCTCCCGCCCTTCTTCTGCTGTCTGCTCCCCGCACCCCGGCCCTCAGGAGCCCCGACTGTGCCAGGCGCTGCCCCCAGGCTGGAGGGGGGGTTGGTGCAGGTTGGGGGTGGGGCCAGAGTGGGCAGAGGCTCCAAGGGAGCGTCCCTCCTGGGGTCCTGCCCTGCAGCCCTGGCCTGCGAGGAGTGTGGGTGGGCCGGACACTCTGCCTCTGGGTCCTGTGGGGCAGCGCTTGGTGTCAGGGGTCCCACCCGTGGAGCAGCTGCCCCCCAGCGCCCTGACACCATCTCCCGGACCATACTCGGCTGGGCCGGAGAGTCTGGACCGAGGTGTGAGGCCCCAGCCCCTTAGCTGTCGTCTGGGGCCCAGGGGCAGGAGGGGGACGGCCTGCTGCTGCCTGATACTCCAGCCAAGGGGGGGCCCCATCCCTGTCCCCCAGCCCCCTCCTCACGACTTTATTTCATTTCCTCTTAAGTATCAGGAGGACTGTTCATGACACCATAAATCCCAGAGCTCCATAAAAGCCATTTCTGCAGATTTACAGCCCTTTGGGCTCATTGGAGGGCAGGGTCCTGGGCTCCGCCCGCCTCATCCCCGCAGCCCCTGATTTACTGCGAGTTCCAGAGTTCCAGGGTTTGACAGGCAGCCTCTCTAAGTCACAGGGGCTTTTTATAGGGTGTGTAATTGACCCATTAATTCCCCGGGTGGCATGGACAGCCATGGATCCCCGGCCGCGCTCGCCCCCAGCTCCCCGACCCCCACGGTCCGCTGGCCCAGGCAGCTCTGCCTTCCGCCTCTAGCCCCGGGCCAGGCCATAGCGTCTTTGAGCCTTTGACCTGGGGGGCTGGACACTGCTGGGTGGCGGTCCCGGGTGCCGCCGAGGGGTGTCTTCCCGGGGAGGCCTCTGCCCTCCTGGGGCAGCCTTGGTGCTCTCATCCGTGGTCACGGTCATGGCTGGTGGCCTGTGCTGCTCCTTCCTCCCGTGGGCCTGGGCGGGCCTGACACACCTGCCTCCCCTGGAGCTGACTGTGTTGGCAGTGACATTCAGGCCAGGAGCTGGGCCAGGACCAGGGCTGTGGGAGATGGTGGGCAGTGTGGTGCAGGTCGGCATGGGGGCGAGCTGGCACGGTAATGGGGACAGTGGGGGCCAGAATGCCCACTGGCCTGCATCGGCCCCAGAGGGTCCAGGAGTCCCGAGAGGCTGGGCCCAGGGATGCCTTGTGTGGAGCCTCCCACTGGGTCTGAGATGCCCAGGGCAGCTGGGGTCTCCCTGCCCCAGGTCTCCTTGCCAGAGCTGCTGGGCGGCCCTTCTGCTTCCAAATCACCATGTGCCATTCGTGGTTTCTCCCCAGAACGCTGCTTTGAATGTTTCCTGGAGAAGAACCTGTAATTAACATGCCAGCTGCTTGCAGCTTAGCTCCGTACCGCCGCTGCACGGGAGTGACAGATGGTGGCGGGCAGCGGCCCAGCCTGCTGCTCAGCCGTGGGGTTCCTGAACCATGTCTGCAGACGCCTGTGTGTGCGCACCAGGCCCTGGTGTGAGCAGATGTGTCCGCAGGTCCCTGATGTGTGCCGGCCAGCACTGCAGGGCATGCATGGTCAACCCGGCCCTGGTGGCCCTCTTGCCTAGTTGGCATGGTAGCAGGTGGGGCTGCCCCTGGAGCTGGAGGAATGGAAACGGGCCCAGAGGACCCTTGCCCAGCAGGCAGCGGCTCGGGGCTGGGGGCAGGCAGGCGGCTCTGCCAGGAGCCAGGGGGCTGGGGTTTGGAGGCCAGCTGGGCTGAGCTCAGGGCGGCTGCAGTCCTGCCTCTAGATCCAGATTTCACTGTGGAGGCCTCAGACACACCTGAGGGTGCCACTCAGGTTGGGGTCCGTGTCTGTGTGTGGCTCTCAGTGAAAGGAGAGTGTGTGTTGTGTACCGCTGTGTGTTGACATATGTCGGTCACATGCACGTGCCTTGAGGCAGTGTCTCTGTGTGGCCATGCGGCTGCACGCCTACGCCTAGAAGCGTTACATGTTTCTCTCTGGCCATCTGCGTGTGTGTCTGGGTCTTGTCCTCTCGAATGTCTGTCTGGAGGTGCCCGGATGTGTCTGTGTATGTAGCAGGTGGGTGTGTGCCACACGTGTGTATCTGCATGTAAGTGTCCATCTGGGAGCCTGTGTCTGGACGTGGCATGGGTGCATCTGTACGTGTACAACTGTGATTCTGCAGTACGTGTGTGTGTGTCTGGCCACGTGGCATTGCGTGTAGGTGTGTACCTTGGCCTGTGTCCCTTGCCGTCTGTGCGTGTCTGCAGTTGGGGCCTCAGGCCCAGCAGGGTCACGCTTGTCCTTGCCTCTCCCCGACAGCGTCCCCCCACCCCCATACTAGGTGACAGGGCGGCAGGGGGTGGCATTTGTCATCTGACCTGGTTCAGAGACCGTACTTAAAAGAGTATAATTTGTCGAGATTTACCCCCAGCAAATCCCCAATTATCGTTCATCCTCAACAGCGTCTGTCCCGAAAGCTCCGTGCAGCCTCCCCTGCCCGCCGTCAGAGGTTCGTTAGTGCCATAAAATTACTTAGAAAATAATTTTCCTAATTTGGCTGCTTGCAACCAAGGACACGAGGATTCGTCTCCCGCCGAAGCAGGGGACTTGGGGCTTTCCTCTATTAAAGAGAAATGAGTATCTAGACTCCTGCCGAGGCGGGAGGCCGGCCCTGCCCCCACCCCGAGTGTGCTGCCCCGGGACGGGAGCGGAGGACGCTGAGCAGCAGTGACGCCGCGGTGACCCGGGCAGGTGTCCCACGGCCACCCTCCGGGGTGGACGTTGTTGTCCTGGCGATGACTGCCCACCCTGTAGATGAGGACGCCGAGGCACGGGGGCAGAGAACCCGCTGCAGCGCCCACTGTCAGGAAGGGTCTCTGCTAAGGGACCCCCGGCCGGGGCCACACCCCGGCGTCCCTGCCGTCCCCTCCCACCCAGCCCTGCCCCCGCCCCGGCCCCTGGTTGTCACCGATGGGAGGAAGCCTGCCCGCCACCTCGCCCGCCTGTGCCTGAGGCACAGCACCCAGCCGGCTGCCTTTGGCACCTCTCCCGCCCTCACTGGCCAGTCTCAGCTGAGCCGCCGTCCTCCCGCCCTCCCCTGGGCTTGGGTGCATTTGTTTCTTCCCTCCTCCCCTCAACACACCTGGGTTGAGCGTCTGCTCTGCACCGGTCAGCGAGCGCCCTTCACGGGGCTGGAAAGGAATCAAACAGCCAATGCCCCTGCCCTGGGGATAAGTAGCGTCCCCCGTGGAGGTGGTAAGCGCTGCGGAGGAGTTTGCTTGGCGTGGCGGGAAGGCCTCTCCACCTCGCCCTGACACCGGAGCGGCCCCGACGCACAGGCACACACAGGGAGCGGCCCTTGCGAAGGCCCTGGGCCGGGGGGCCCACGTGTGTCGTGTGTCGGGAACAGTGCGGGGGAGGCCAGTGAGCCTCTAACTCTGGTTCCCAGTAGAGCGGCGGAGGGCTGGGAGGAAGGGGCACCTGCCTGCACCCCGGCCTCCAGGATGCCCAGGCCCGCCTGGGTCGGGCGGGGCCCCACCTGCCAAACCTGCCGGGGTGGCCCCCATACACACATACACACGAGGCGTCGTTAGCTGATGGGCGTGACTGCCTCAAGGGGGTTTCTGGAAATGAACTCTGAGCTGTTGGCCGGGCTGCAGAGAGCCTGCCAATCTCACAGCACCTGCACTGCAGCACCAGCCCCGGGTCTCAGGGACCTCCACACCTCGCGTTCCTGGCACAAGTGGGTGAATAAGACGTGTCAAGGCCCAGCTGACGCCCTCTCCCGGGGCCACAGAGGGGGCTGCTGCGGCCTGTGGCGCGCCCCTGGCTGGTCCCTTCCCCTCGGAGCCTGGGCAATGGGGCGGAGTTAAAACTAGCAGCTGGAGTGGCCCAGACAGAGCCGACACAAGGGCTGGCAGGGCCCAGGCTGGCGCTGTGCCCAGCTAGCTGTTGCCGAGGACGTCTGTCTGGAGGGGCGGGGAGGCGGGGCGCCGGGGCTCATTGTCGAGGAAACACCTCGACATCTGGGGGTCACGGGAGGCTCCTTTCCTCCCCTGTCTGGGGCTTGGTGCCAGCTCGTGGTTGGTGGCCTCAGTTCCTCTGACGTGGGCCTCCCCCGGCGGGCTGGTTGGGCTTCCTCCAGCGTGGTGGCTGGTTACCGGGGTCCCGAGAGCTAGGAGGAAGCAGTAGCGGTGGTGTGCCCTCAGCTCCGGGTGGCACGACATGGCTTCCTGAGGCTCTGTTGTCATAAGCACCCCTTAGGCTCGTGGGGAGGGACTGTGGATGCCTCCCCTCTCTGGTCAGAGTGTCAGCACCTCATGAGAGGGGTGCAGGCACCTGGGCAGCCTGGGGAAGCACAGGCTGCTCACTAACTGGAACCCCTACCCACTCTGACGAGGCCTCTCACACTCGGGGCACAGCGGCTTCTGCCCAGGAAGTCAGCCGTGCACGCGTGTGTGACAGCTAGCATCAGCCCGCGCGCAGCCCTGTGAGGTGTGGCGGCGGCTGAGGCCAGCTGTGCTGTAGCCATGACGGCAGGGCCATGTCCCATGCCTCGCGTGTGCACGTGCCCACCGCCCTGCGGCTCCTGCCGGCCCTCCTCCCAGACGGGCTTGTCGGGGCTCCCGGCTCCACACTCGGGTTTCTGCCCCACCACCCTCTCTGGCAGGAGTGAGTGGCCCAGCCCTGCCTTCTGGGAGCCCCGGTCTGGGGCTCGGGAGGGCAGAGCGGGTGGCCCCCGGGAACGGGGTACCTGGTTGGCCACCTGCAGGTCACTTGCCCGCTTTGCCCGTAAGCCAGGGGCGATCGTGGCTGAGATGAGGTGCAGCACGTGGCGGGGGACTCGGCTCTCATGAGCCTTCGGGGCGGGAGGGCTGCTGGATGCGCGCGGCGGAGCCCTGCAGGCTGGCAGAGGCGCCCGGGGTGCCCCTGGGACGTCCTGAGGCCTGCCTGCCTGTCCCCGTGCCCACCGCGGGAGCGGCTCAGCGCCCTCAGCCCCCGCGGCGCCCCCTGCACGCTCTGGCGGCCTGGCCTCCTCTAACCTGCCCCACTGCCCCCCTGCGGCAGGCTCCGTCTTCATGAGGCGGGTTTACGACATCTGTTTCCCTGCTCCTTGGGCCACTTCCGAGCAGCCGTAATTTGTACAAAAGCAATAAAAGCCTGTCAGGCTCTCCCTGGAGCCGGGAACTGCATCCTCGTCCCACCTCTGAGCACAGGACAGTCCTCAGCCGGCCGCTGGGAAGGGGTCGCCAGGGACGGCGGGTGTGCGGTGGGCAGTGTCCTCACCTGGGATGCAACCCCAGCCCGTGCCCAGCCAGCCTTCTGTCAGGAGGCACCGTCTGCCCATACATCCATCCGTCTGTTCGTCCATTCTTCCATCGTCTGTCCTTCACTTAGCCCACCTCTCAGGGTCCTGGGGTGCAGCTGTGCCCCACATTCGACCAGGTGGAGGACACGGAAGTCCTTCCCTGTGGGTTGATAGAGAGCCTGTGTCCCGCTGCCCCTGTCATCCGGCACCTCTCCTGGCCTGGCTTGGGGCAGGGGGGTCAGCACCGCCTCCTCGGCCAGTTGTGAGGGGTTCTGAACGTGGCATGTGGGTACATCGCGGTTGTTATTCCCAGGGAAGCAGACCGTGATGTGCTCGCCTTGGGGGCCTTCGCCTTTGGGAGGAGGGCCAGGAGGGGAGAGTGCCCAGGACAGCCGGACCGTTCGTCGCCGACCTGGGTCAGTGGATGTGGCACCAGGAAGGACGTGGCCCTCAGGGCCTCTGCTCAGCTTCCTGTGAGCGGGCACTGGGTGGGGGGCCTCCCTAGGCAGGGGGCAGCAGGTTCTTCCTAGAAGGGGTCTAGGCCCCAGATAGAGCAGGGACAGAGTAAGTGATAAAGAAGAGAAGCAGGTGACGTGCGCGGTGCTGTAGGCCTAGGTGCTGCTGATAGGGGGGGTGGGTGCTAGCTTTAGAGGGGGTGCTGGTGTAGACGGAGGAGCCATCAAGGGCTCGGGATTTTACCGGCACGGGCGGCCCCGAGTGGAGCCGTGCGCACCTGACAGGTCTGCCTGCCGGGGCTTCCCGTGGGTGCGCTCTGGGCCCCTCTGTCTGTGGCCATCCTCTGCAGGCAGCCGGGTCCTTGGCCCCTGACTCTGCTGTCCCGCACAGAGGTCAGCCTGCCAGGGCGGGGTGTGCAGCAGGCAGGCCAGGGCAGCACACCCTCCCCCTGAGGGCTCCAACATCTGCGCCCCTCCGGGGTTCTGGGGACCTGGCCTCCCGGCCAGGAAACCTCCTGCAGCCACCCTCTGTCCGGCCAGACGCTGGGGTGGGGGAAGGAGGCGTCCCGTGCTCCCTGGGGGTCCCTGGCCCTGAGCCCGCGTCACTCCCTCCGCCCCACTGCTGGATGCTGCTTGCCCTCTCGTGAAGCAGCGCCCCAGCGTGTGCTGTGGGGAGGCCGTCTCAGGGACCCCACGGGTCACAGACTGGGGTGGCACAGACCTGGACAGCCACCTGCCTCTGGGAGTCCTGGGCCTCCAGGCCCCTTGGCCTTCGGGCGCTTGACCCAGCAGGATGACTTGGCCCTCCGGGTTGGTGAATGTTCTGGCTTCTAGCGCTGCTCTATCAGGAACACGCTGGAGCCACCTCCGGGAAGGTCACGTGTGGCCCCCAGGTGTCGATCAGGGGAGGAGCAGGGATGGCAGAGCTGAGGCCGCTAGCCCCTGCCCGCCTGGAGGCTGCACTGCCAGGTGAGTGGCCCACTGGGCAGGGCCTAGCAGGGTCTCAGGTCGGGAGAGGAGGTGAAGCCGCCGGGCTGGGTGCCACCCGGTGCCCCAGTCTTCTCATCTGTAAGACAGTGGAGCCCCGGAACCCGCCCCACAGGGCTGCGGGGAGAATCCACGAGCCCGCCAGGCACCTGCTCTTACTCTGTGCGCTGCGCGGCGGGTCGCTGTCACACTCCACGTGTCTGCCGAGGGCATCCCTGAGGCCTGTGGCCTCTGCGCCACCCGCCCTTGGGGCCGTGCTCCACTGGGGGCACAGCAGAGCGAGTCTTGGGGTCCCTGCCCTGGTGGGGAGATGGTGGGAGAAAGCAGATACATCAGCGGCAGGTGCTTCCAGAGAGTGCTGGCTGCTGCGGAGGGCATCTGGGGGCAACTGTGCCAGCGGTCAGGGGCAGCGTCCCAGGAAGAGCCAGCAGGGAGGTCGGGCCAAGGGCAAATGCAAGCTGGGGTGCAGGTGCGCCAGGGGCCCGAAAGGAGGAAGGGAGGGGCCCGCCAGCCCATGGCTTCAGCAAGGCTCGTCCCAGCTGCCCAAACACATCAGGCGTTGGCACTCCTCTGGGTGGGTGGCTCCATGGGAGCTCTGGGGACTGGTCAGCAAGGCGGACTGGAAGCTGGGAGGCCCTCTGCTCGCTGGGGGCCTGAAGCTTCAGGTTGGGTTGTCCGGGCCTAGGGGTTGACATGGGTGTGTCACCCGTGTATATCTTGTGCTGTCATCTGAGCAAGGGTCGGCAAGAGAGTATTCCTTTGTGAGAAAACCTCGAGTCTCCATGGCACTTTGCAACCATTTTGCACCCCCCATTTAGGTGGCCTCACTCACACCCCTGGCTCCTGGGTGGGCATGGACCCACCCTCTCCGTGGCAGCTCGAGGCCCTCCACGGGGGTCTCCCTGTGGGATAGTGGGGCGGCTCGGGGCTCTCAGGGGGCAAGGCAGCCCTGGGGCTGGCCTGGTGGCCCATGTGCCGCTTTCCGTTGGTCGGCTCAGCCACGCCAGCCCAGGTCCGAGGGGAGGGGATGGGCCTCGGCCCTCAATGGGAGGGCGACTGAGACCATGCCTGCCGCGATGTGGCCCTGCCACCTCAGGAGCCCCCTCGCCAGGCCAGCGAGCTTCTTCTCACTCGTGTGTTTGTCATCGGTTGCTAAGTAACCAGTTGCCCTGACTTAGTTGCTTAGGGCAGCAGCATTTACCATGACCGTTTCTGAGGGCGGGCATTCAGGGGAGCTTGGCTGCGGACCTCTCCAGAGCGCAGCCTGTGGGGTGGGGGGGTGAGGCCCAGCTCTGGACAGCGTGGTCACTCTGCAGTGCGCTCTGGGAGGGCTCGTGGGGGCCACCACAGCCCCCTCCCCAGGTTCCTCCCCCGCCCCTCCGGGCAGGCGGCAGCTTCTGCCCCCGGCCCCACGCCTCCCGCCCCTCTCTGCCTGCTCCCACCCCGGGGCGGCTGCAGAGGCGGAGATGCAGCAGGCAGCCGCCCCTCCTGGCCCGACCTGGGGTGCGGGCAGACCCTGAGCAATTCAGGCCCCTGGAGGCCCCGCTCCCCTCACACCTGCAGGCAGCACAAGCCAAGGACTCCCGTCCAGTCTGGTCCTGTCCCTAGAGGCTGGACGCCGACGCTCTAGGGAGCCCCTCAAGGCCCCGGCCACGTGTGCCAGGAGCCATGGCTGGAGGGACGGTCATTCTGGGGAGCGGGTGGGTGACGGGCAGGCCGCTGGGAGTGAAATTCAATTATGTGGAACAGGCGGGGCTGCCGGGACCCAGAAGGTTAGGAATTAATGTTAACACCGTTCTGGTTAAGACTTCTTGTGTTGATAAATAATTCATAAGTCAGTTAGCGCTTTGACTCTGACAACAGGAGAATATATTAATACAGTCGACTCCAGAAAGGTCAGCGGCGGGCGGCAGGGCCGGGGGCCATCTTCTATTCATTCCTGACGTGGGATCGTTCATCATTCCAGCCCAGCGCGGGCTGCGGGGAGAGCCGCTGATGAGAAAAGGGAGAGCGGGTTTGGCGCGACCCACCGTCCTGGGTGTGGAGGAGGGACTGGCCCCAGGCCCCAGCAAGGCCCCTGCGATGGAGCCGAAAGCTGCAGCGAGGCCCCGCCTGTTCCCCTGCAGCTCAGGCGGGGCGGGGGGTGGGCGGGAAGTGGGTCCTAAAGCGGTGACTGCTGGCCGTCCCCAAGTATTTGTGGCGCCCTCGCTGTGGGCCAGGTACCACTCCAGGCCCCAAGGTCAGAGGATCGAAGAGAACCCAGAAGTCCCCGCTCTCGTGGAGGCCGTGGAGGGAGGGGCAAAGGGGGGAAGCGAGTCAGAGGTGCACGGAGCGGGTGACGCAGGAGGGGGGAGGGTGTGGAGGGCGCCCTGAGGCTCGGGGTCCAAGGGTGCCACCCGAGGAGAGGCTCGGGGGAGGGGCCCGGCCGCTCCGGGTACCTGCGGCATGGGCGCTCCTAAGGGGAACAGCGCCTGGGACCCTAGCCATCACGTGAGCGCTTGTGTGTCAGTGTGTGTGTGCTTGGGCATGTGTGCATGTGTGTGTACAGGTGTGTGCGTGCACACGACAGCGTGAGTGCACGTGCGTGCATGCAGGTGTAATTACAGTCACGATGTGGCCAGCCAGCGGCGGGGGGATGTCAGGTGAGCTGGTGGCCCGTGAGGCCTGTGGAGATTTGGGGCCGTCACGTTTGCCCCGGGAATGAGGCGGATGCCACTCTTGGCCCTGAGCAGTGATGTGGCTGCTGCTCTGTTGCCAGGAGCTGCTGGTGGGGACAGATGAGGCATAGAGCGGAGGATGGGGGCTGCAGGGACAGACACGTTTGGCCCAGCTGGGGGCAGCAGATTTGCTAATTGGCTGGCGGAGCCTGTGTGGAGGGCTCAGGGAGGGCTCCCCACAAGGACGGGGCTGCCCTCTGCGCCCACTGTCACAGCATCCTGCGTCGCCCCTCACGGTGGGACCACAAAACCCCAGCATAGAATTAGAAAGCAGAGGGTTCGGCCCTTGGTGAAGCTGATGGGAAGAGAAGTTGCTGGGGGAAAACGACTGGTTCACGATGTGAGTGCCAGGCCTGGGTCCCGGCGTGGAGGCGCAGAACAGAGGCCATGGGGCGCCCGCAGCGCATCCTCGTCGCTCTTGGAAAAGCTACCCACAAGGAGATGCCCCAGTTCTCCTTGGTATCTGTGGGAGCTGCACCGGGAGAAAATGAAACGTAACTTTGTGTTTTTCATAACAGGGTCAAGGCTCTGGTGATACTGAGCAGGTTGTCGGCTTCGTGAACTTTGTCTGACAGAACATTCCAGAATTATGTGAGGTGCTAGGCAATGCTGTGGGGACGGCCCCCAGCACAGGCAGAACCCCTCTCTGTGTGACACCCAAAGCACCCTCTGGATGCCGACCCTTGAGACCCTGTGAGGGGAGGAGGAGGAGGGTGGACCGGTCAGTTGTCAGGGCCTAAGTCATCCACCTGCTCATTCACTCGTTCCCTGCCTGTGCTGTCCGGGGTCTGTGCACCCCCGAGTCATCCATTCAGCCACTCATTCCCTGCCCGCGCTGGACTGCAGGAATGAGATCTTTGTACTTTTCTTTTTTTTTTTTTTGGCCTTGCCGCGTGGCATGTGGGATCTTATTTCCCCGACCAGGAATTGAACTCGCACCCCCTGCATTGGGAGCACGGTGTCTTAACCACTGGACCACCAGGGAAGTCCTGGAATGAGATCTTTGTTCTCAGGGAACTTGGGTTTCACTGGAAGGAGGCTGATGATAAACAAATTAGCAACTAACTGAAGATGGCTGCAGGGCGAGGTCAGGGCTGCACAGGCGGCTGTGGAGCACTGCGCCCGAGCTCAGCTCAGGGAAGGGCGGGGAAGGCCAGCCTGGCAGGGGTATGGGGGGCGGGGCAGCAGGCCAGTCGCACAGGCCAGGCGTGGGAAGGCCTGGAATTCTGTTCCAGGTCCTCCTGAGGTTGGCGGGTTGGGAGGGGCGGCTTTTGCTGTGCCCACCTCCCCTCTCACTGGGCACCGGCTCCACCCCAGACTCTCCCCACTGAGGACAGACCACGCGCTGGCTGCTCGGAAGCCGCAGCGTCCACAGCGACAGCTCAGGCTTGGGGCCTGGGATGACGCCGGGCTGCCAGCAAGCCCCGCACCGTGTCCCCGGTGGCTTCCCTCAGAGGCAGCTCTCAGCCGCGTCTGAAAGTGCGGGAGGGGCCCCAGCCCCCCCCACCCCCACCCCGTCTCTCAGGCCCCGCGAAACCCTCGGCCTGGCTGCAGGGCCGTCTCTTCTCAGCCAGACGTGGTGGCCGCTGTGGCCCTCAGAGCTCCACCCACTGCCACCTCTGGCCCCCTGCCGGCGAGGCCCAGGCGCGCAGGCAGGAGCGGGGAAAGGGGAACGGGCAGCCCTCCTGGACCGGAGGGGCCTGGGGCAGGCAGGTGGGCCGTGTGGGCTGAGCACCTGGCCCAGGCGGACTCGGGCCCCTCTGTCCCCGCCGCGCCCACCCCGTGACGGATGGCGTCCCCACAGCGCATCCCTGCTCGGTGGTCTCCTCCCCCGCTTCTCTCTGCTCACAGAGGCAGTCTGCGCCCGGCTGTTAGGAGGCAGTAACTTAATTGCTCGTTAATCGAGTAATTAGTGCTTTGTCTTGCTTTAAAGCCTAAACACTCACAAAAAGTGACTTAGCTGAGTAAACAAGAATGGGATTTTCAGGATCCACCATCCAGGCATCATGCCTAATTAATCAGGGCCGACTGTGACTTCCGGGGCCGAGGGGGCCAGGGGCTCTTTGAGGGGCAGTACTGGGACCTCAGTCCAGTCTTGGCCACCACGAGGGAGTCGCTGGCGTGGGGCCCTGACGACCTGGGCCAGGTTAAGACTGTAGGTTCCAGAGCCCTGCTCACCCACCCTCCAGCCATGCCCTGGGAGGACTCCCAACCGCTCGGCCTCAGTTTCCCCGTCCACAAGCAGGTAGATCTGTGGTGGGGGCTAGTGAAGTGTGTGGAAGCAAAAGCCCAGTGAGTAAACGCAGCAGCAGCCCCACGCCCTGCGGTTGTCTGGGCCTCTCTTCTGCCCCGACTCCTGCCAGCCCTACGGTCCCAGGGCTTGCCTGGGGTTCTAGGGCAGGTGGACCGTGGCACAGGGCCATTTGGGGCCTGGACCCAGCTCACGGCCCCTGCTCAGTGGGCATGTGGCCGCAAATAAATCCCTTTACCCTTTGAGCCTCTGCTTTCTCATCTGTGAAGTGGGCTTATGCCACAGTGAGCACTGGTGGCTGCAGCCGCCCTTGAAAGGAGGGTGGTGCCAGCCTTCTCCAGCCGTGTGCCCAACTCCCAGCACTTCAGACCTGGTCACCCGACAACCCCACGGGCACCCCATTCCGCAGATGAGACAGCGGAGGCCCCAGCACTGCCCTCCTCGCACCCCCGCCCCCGAGGGCCCCCAGGGTCTACTTCTGACAGGGAGGGGATGCCTGGCTGAAACCCTCAGCCGCGGTGCTCCTTTACGTGATGGAGGTGCGCATACAAGGGTGAGAAGTGGCCTTCCCACTCCAGAGCGTAACCAAGCAGTGCTGCCCCTTCCCAGGCTGCCCCCTGCCCAGCCGGGGTCCACAGCTCCTCGTTTGGCTCCGTATTTTAGCTGAATCGCTTAATTGGCGTGTGTTCTACATCCCCACAGAGCGTTTGCAGCAGAAGCGAAGGCGACATTTCCGCCCGGGCTGGGGTCCCTCTGCTCTCCAGACAGCGACGCCCCTCTCTTCTCCCCCAGTTCTTCCAAAGCGGCTCCAAAAAGCAGAGTGTTTAATAAGCTGGAGCTGACGTGCGGGCCAAGGGCGGGAGTCCCGTGCGCAGACACGGACTGTCCACACAGCCACCGCTCCTGGGCCTGCGTGGCCCCGTGGCAGGTCGCCTGACTGTTCAGGGGCCACACACTCGTGGGACATCTGGCAGGACACACTAGGGTAGAGCAGCCCTGGACAGGGTGCCGGATGCTCATGTGTGAGATGCCTCGGAGCACGACTCCCATGTCTTGGCGCTCAGGTGTGCACAAGGCACACATGAGCCATGAGGACACGCCCAGCGAGCGCCGCCCGCGCCGAGGACTGGTGCCACCTGGGCTTCCCCGGGCGTCCCCTGGCACACCTCCGGCCACATGGCTATGACCCAGGGCGGGGGTCAGCACCGGCTGCCCAGCAGCTCAGCCCTTCCTCTCCACCACGCTCAGGTGGCCTGAACAGAACGTCCTGTCACCTTCCGCTCACGCACAGACCGCGGATCCTGCCTACTTTTTCAGTTCGCAGCTGCTCAGGCCTTTGCAGGTGGCGCTGCCCGCTGGGAGCCCGGCCCAGCCAGGGGGAAGGGCCGGCCCTCCTCGGCCCCCAGCAGCTCTGCAGTCAGGGCCTCCGCGGGCCCTTGTGCAGCTCAGGCCCTGCTGCTGGGCACGGGCCCGGCCCACCCCCCGTCTCCAGGCGCCAGGCCACACTGGCCCTGAGCCTGCTGGGCCCCTGGATGGAGGTGGGGCCGCCTGAGTGAGAAGGGCCGGGGCGGTTTCACCCCCTCCTTCCAGCAGCCACCCGGCCGCCCCTCGACCTGTGTCTCCGTTGCACAGTGGAGACTCCGCAGCGATCAGGAGGGACACCGCCGCCCCCATGGGTGACTTTGGCCCAGCCCTGGGTGCTGGCACGTCTGCTGGGGGCACAGGCTCAGCTCAGGGCTCCCTGCCCATGAATTTTTCACGCCTTTGTTTGGGGAGTGGGAGCGGCAGCCGTCCTCAGCGCTGCTGTGCCGCGCGGTAGTTAACGTTCGCTCTGAGGGCAGGACAAGGCCCGTCTCTGCGGCTGCTGAACAGCCGTGTCATCTGTGGAGGCCACTGAGCAGCCCTCGCCCCAAGCAAGTAGCTGCCCAGGTTTCTGGAAGGGTCTCGGTGACGGAGGCCAAGCTCTCCAGACCTGCTGTGCAGGTGCCCCCCGGGGAAGCAGGCACTGTCCGGCGACAGTGTCTGTGCCCAGGCCCATGGATGGCTCAGGTGCCTCCAAGGGCTGGTCGGGTGATATGGAAGAAGGGGCTGCGGCAGATCACGGTGACGGCGAAGGTGACAGTGGTGACGATGATGATGGGGGTGACACTGAGGAAGATGGAGATGACGATGACAGCGGCTCACATTTATGGAGCCCAGACTGCCAAGCAGCTGCTGCTCTGAGCTCTCCACCCACACCGACTAATTGAACCCCAAGCCACCGCAGCACGGAGGCCCCCCGTCTCGGCAGACAAGGAACTGAGGCTCAGAGAGGTGAGACGAGCAGCCACCATTACCGAGAGTGAAGGCAGGACAGAGCCCCGGGCTCCAGGGACCACCGTGGGGCTATGTCCCCAGCATGCGACAAGGGCCAGCACTTGGGCCCTGGACGTCAGGAGAGGCGCGGAGGGGGCCCAGTGGAGCCCTGCCTGGCACTGGGCAGGGCTGTACGTGGGCATGTGGCTCCGCATTCTCAGTAAGACGCAGGGTCTCATGAGAAATCTCCAGAGTTTTAAATGTTGGCAGCGAATTTTTTTTTTTTTTTTTTTTTTGCAGTACGCGGGCCTCTCACTGTTGTGGCCTCTCCCGTTGCGGAGCACAGGCTCCGGACACGCAGGCCCAGCGGCCATGGCTCACGGGCCCAGCTGCTCCGCGGCATGTGGGATCCTCCCGGACCGGGGCACGAACCCGTGTCCCCTGCATCGGCAGGCGGACTCTCAACCACTGTGCCACCAGGGAAGCCGGCAGCGAATTTTTTTTTTAAAGTTAGGCCAGTTAGGCCAAACAAAGCCTCATCCAGCTTATGGCTTCTCAAGCTGTGTCTCAAGGCCACGTCCACCCGTGGATGGGTGCCTCATCACGTCACGTCCATGAACGTGGGCGACACGCAGCTAACCCTTGGGCATCCCCACGTCACATCTATTAGCGTGAGTGACACGGTGGCCTGGGACGTGGAAGAGCTGAGCTTTGGGGCTTTGGGATGCGGGACCCTGAGCTCACATCTGCCTCTGACCTACACTGGGTGGTCTTGAGCTCCCAGCGGGGTGCCTCTCCCCAGCCACTCATTAGAGTCACCTGGCCCAGGCTTCAGGCTGACGGGATCTGAGGTCCCTCGGGTGAGCTGAGGTGCACTCAGGACTGTAACCCTCTGGGCTGACTGAAGGATGGGCAGAGGAGATGGTCCTGGATGAGTGGTCCTACTGGTTCATTGTTTGCTGGCTCGACCAGGCTGGGAGGAACTGGTAGGCAAGGTAGCAACTGGTGCGACCTCCTGAGTGGGATTGGGGCTGGGGGCAAGCAGGGGAGGATAGAGTTGATACTGGGCTCTCATCTGGGCCAAGGAGCGCTCCCTTTCTGGCCACCAGCCATCAGGGTCAGGGGCAAGAGCTGGCACTTCCAGGGCTGAGAGACACCTCCCCGAAACTCTCAGGTTTGGGCCTTCAGCCATTCCAAAGGGGAACCCCTCATTCTCGGCCTAGTTGGAAGACAATAATAATATTGAGTGTTGATGGTGGTGATGGTTATGGTGATGGTGGTGATGGTGATGATGGTGGTGGTGATGGTGGTGGTGATTGTGATGGTGGTGATGGTGATGACAGTGATGGTGATGATGGTGGTGGTGATGGTGATGGTAGTGATGGTGATGATGGTGATGGTGGTGGTGATGACAGTGGTGGTGGTGGTGGTAGTTGTGGTGGTGGTGGTTATGGTGGTGGTGATGATGGTGATGGTGGTGGTGATGACAGTGGTGGTGGTGGTGGTAGTTGTGGTGGTGGTGGTTATGGTGGTGGTGATGATGGTGGTGATAGTGGTGATGATGGTGGTGGTGATGATGGTGGTGGTGATGATGGTAGTGGTGGTGGTGGTGAAAATACAACCACACGGTATATCGTGATGAGTACACACCCAGCGCTGTCCTAGTGCTTTGCATGTATTCGCTCATATAAGCTGTACAACAATCCTGTAGGTGGGCTGTTGGCTCTGTTTTACAGAAGCATAACTGAGGCACAGAGAGGTCATGGCACTTGCCCAGGGCTGCACAGCATAGGTGGCAGCACAGCGTCAGAGCAGGCGTCTGCTCCAGAGCCCATGTCTTGGGCTCCCACCATACCTAGCACATCCCTTGGGGCCTAGGGTCTGTCCCCTGCTCTGTGGACTCCCCTCCTGGACCCCCACCCATACCAGGATGACGCTGTCCAGGACCGCCCAGCCCAGCCCAACCCCGTGAAGGTCGCCTCGCTCAGGCAGCTCCCACAAGACAGATGTGGCTCTTTTTCCCTCTTTGTCCTGATTAATTGCCTCATTCAATTCCGACTCTATTGCAGTTAAACATTAATTCAGTAGGACTTAATAATGTGAATTCATTTGCAATGCAGCCTGTGCTGGCTGAAAACGGTGAGCTGTTTGGTTAATTATAGGCTCCATGGACTCGCTGGAAAGCACCCTCACCCCCTCCTTGATGTCAGATCATTTAGCTGTCACCAGTGGCACCGTCCGAAAGCATGGAAGGGATGAAACCGGGCCTGGGGTGGAGCGGGGCCAGGCCTAGGGGTGCTTCCAGGCTGCCCAGGGGACAGGTGTGCTGCGCCCAAGGCCCGGCCCCCTGACGGTCTCATGGAATTGCAGTCTCCACCTCAAGGGCTAGTTAGGCATAAAGAGGTCTGATTGGGGGTGTCTGGCAGCTCGGCTAATTCCGCAGCGTCAGAGGGGTTCCTGTCCCCCACAGCCCCCCTCCAGGCCGCGCTCCCACAGGCCACGACCCCCGGTTCCCCCCACCCCTCCCTCCTGGCACAGAGAACGTCTGGAAGTGCCGGTCATGTGGCCGCACGACAAAGCTCAGTCCAAGCTTGCTGCGCAGTGAAGCTTTGCATGTTCTGGCCACTCGCCTTTCCAGCCTCATCTCCCACGTCCCCTCCTCGCCTTCCTGCTCTGTCTCTGGGTTTCAGCCACCCTGCTAGAGCCAGCCAGCCATGAGGGGCGGACCTGGCCTCTCACCGTGGTTGTACGGCCAGGAGACTGGGCCCGTGGCCCCTTCTGCCATTTGTGAAGGGACACCCGCCCTGGAGGTCTTGGGCCAGGCCCTGCAGGGTGCAGTGTGAGGTTGGGGGGCAGAGGGTCCACGGGGCTGCTGTGAGCCTCAGGAAGATCCCCCCAGATGCCCATTCCCCCTGTCCCCAGGGTCACTCTCCGCCTGCGGTGAGTGGCTGATAAAGCACGAGGCAGGTGGCCACAACTCGGTAAACTCTGTCGTTGAACCCACCCCGGCCCTCGCCCCAGGGCGGGTCTGGTGGAGGACCCCACAGACACAGCACGTGTCTGTGGAGCACCTCCACATGTCTGCCTGTGCGTCCCGGGGAGATTTATTTTCAGCAGTATAATTCACTTGACATAAACGTGTCACAATTACAGTTGCTGGGAAGAGATTCTTTATGGTTTATATTCTTTTAGGGGGAAAATTGCTGTGGTTTCTAGAGCAGGCTTTCTTTTTAAAGCTCTGCTCACTGAAAATGGAAAACAAGGATTTGTTTGCACGATTTTCACAATCTTCCCTTAACCAGCTGCGCTAACACGTGGAGCGGTTTCTGCTGGGGCATCTGCAGGGGCGGGCGGGGGGAGCAGGTGGCCCCACCCCGCAGGCAGCACCTGCGGCACAGGCTGTCCTGACTGCTTGTCTTCCACGGTCCCAGCCCTCGCTGCCCCCCGCCCTCCCTGCGGCCCCTCAGGCCACCCGAGGCTGGGCCTCTCTGTCTCCCTGCCCAGGCGGTGCCCAGAGTCCCTGCCCTGAACCCTGGTCCGTCGGCCTCATAAGCAGCCAAGGGCCCCTCGCATCCCACCGCGGCCCCCCCACTGCCTGGAGAGCTCAGCACCTGGGGGGGAGCCTGCGGGGGCGGGGGCCGCTCCATGTGTTTCCTGGGGTATCCGGGTAGCTCCGGCCTGCTGGGGCGTGCGGGTGCTGGTCTGCATCTGCCTGGGCACGTGCACTCCTCTGTCTCACCTACCCCCACGACCGGCCCCCTGGCCAGGTCCTCGATGGAGCTCCCACCAGGGCTTGCCTAGGCCCCCAGATCCCTCCCAGCTCCCGGCGCCTGGGCCCCTGGTCCTGCTGGCTGGGGACACCCCCATCCCACACCTGAGGCCCCGAGTCGGGGCGTGGGGCGGCCGGAGCCGCCTCCTCTGGCCCTCCCCCCCAGCCCAGGCCCCTCCCGCA
Source organism: Hyperoodon ampullatus (assembly GCF_949752795.1). NCBI lineage: Eukaryota > Metazoa > Chordata > Mammalia > Artiodactyla > Ziphiidae > Hyperoodon > Hyperoodon ampullatus. The sequence continues at coordinate 1,223,239 of NC_136926.1, read as the reverse complement.
CTCTCACCTTCTCAGCCCCTAGCACCCGACCGCCTGTGGGGCGCTGACTCACCTCTCTCTCTCTCTTCCCCCCACTGCAGTGCGACAGCGAGAGCGACGGGGATGACAAGGTAAGCCTTCCCCCCCCAACCTGCCCCTCCTGCTGACCTGGACCGCAGGCAGAAAGGTCGTGGTTCTCCTGTGGGGTGCGCGGGTGACGGTCGCCTCCCCGACCTGGCTGAGGACAAGATGCGGTAGACGTCCACGCTGGGACCTGGGACGCTGCCCGGGCCCCTTGGGACTGCAGGACCGAGCCTCAGCTCCTGGCCTGTCAGCAGCTGTCTCAGTCCAGGGTTCCCTGGGATGGGGGAGCCGTGGGCAGAGCGGGGGCCACACTCTGTTGCGTTTCCATGCTGGGGGCCATAAACATCACCCCAAAACGGAGACTTCCGCTAATAGCAACAGCGCCTGGCCCCTCGCAATTCCCTCCTAACCCCCGCTTTTCAGGAACAATGAAGTTTCTGCTAACTCGGGATTTACGCAGTGGGAGAGTTAGCACAGGGACAGCCGAGGGGCCTCCGGGGGCGCCGGCAACCTTCTGCGTTCCTTTCCGCAGCTCCTGCCTTGGCCCTTGGGGTGCAGGAGACCTTGGTCCTGGCCCTCTGCAGGGCCCTGTGTGTCCTGGGGGAAGGGGAAGAGCTCTTGGCTCAGAGGTTATTTGCAGAGTACCTACTGTGTGCTGAGCTGTGTGTGGGCAGGGACACAGCTGGGGGCACCACTCGGGACTGGCTCTCGCGGGCAGCGACCACAAGCAGCAGCAACAGGCCTGAGACCCAGCGGGTGCAGGCGCCGGGCACTCACTGTCCCAAAGCCCTGTGGGGCAGGAACTGTCGCTACCTGATGTAGAAGTGGAGACCAAGGCACAGAGAGGGTGAGGAACCTGCCCGAGGTCACACAGCTGGAACCCGGGCAGGCTGGGCACGCCGTCCTTGGTGAACGAGCTAGCAGCCCACCTGAAGAGCCTTCGGTGGTGAGACTGGCAGGAGGTGGCCGCGCCGCCGTGGTGGAGCCCCTCGTCCTCGGGGTGGGGCCCCCCGGGGGTGGCGCTGGGCACCAAGGAGGACAGGTGTCCAGCAGTGGGGCCAGTGTGCACGAGGGCTCTTCGTGTGAGGTGGGTGGAAGGGCAGTGAATACCGACTGGCGTCTATAGGCAAGTTTCTGTGAACTGGAACGTGGTCCCGTCGGGGGGTCTGTGCGGTGTGAGAGCCTCAGTTGCTGCCTCTCTGGTGTGTCCTGGCCTGCGTGGGCAGGAGCTGTGGATGGACAGACGGCCAGCCCCCCTCGTACAGGCTTCACGCTCAAGCACAGAGTAGCCTATGAGCACGTGAGCAAGTGTGGAAGGAACCCAGAGGCCGGCTAGCAGGGTGCTCAGGGTCAGGGCAGGCCTGCAGAGGATGCCTGGGGTCCGGATGACCAGCCTCATGAGGTAGGGCACTGGTCTGGGCTGGGCGAGCGGTTATCCCAAGGGCCGGGAGGGGGACAGGAGTCGCGCGGTGACTGGAGGAGGAGCAGGTGTGGACGGGTGAGGTGGGGGTGTGGGTGCGCCATCCAAGGTGAGCTGGCCCAGAAGCCCTGTGTGGAGTCCTTGCTGTGGTCTAGACCGTCCTGGGAAGGTGGCCAGAGGGCAGGGCAGCTAGGAAGTGTCTGTCGTCCCGAGTGCTCCCCCCTCAGCCGTCCTGTGAGTGGGCAGGGTGTCGGGCCGCCGGTGGGCACTGGGACGGGTGCCGCGTTTCTGCAGGAGCTGTCACTCCTGATGTCTTTTTTTTTAATATAAATTTATGTATTTATTTTTGGTTGCGTTGGGTCTCCGTTGCTGTGCGCGGGCTTTCTCTAGTTGTGGCGAGCGGGGGCTACTCTTCGTTGTGGTGCGTGGGCTTCTCATTGCGGTGGCTTCTCTTGTTGTGGAGCACGGGCTCTAGATGCACGGGCTTCGGTCGTTGTGGCTCGCGGGCTCAGTAGTTGTGGCTCGCGGGCCTAGTTGCTCCGCGGCATGTGGGATCTTCCTGGGCCAGGGCTCGAACCCGTGTCCCCTGCCTTGGCAGGCGGATTCTTAACCACTGCACCACCAGGGAAGCCCCACTCCTGATGTCTTTAATGTATTAGATCGCAGCACCTGGGAAAGTGCTGCACTGGACCATCACCTTCAGCACCTCCTTTAATTGCAAATCTGCAGGAAACGCTCTCTGAGGCCATGGGCTGCCTTGAGGGGGGTGTGGGGAGGGGCTTCTGAGACCCTGAGGCTGCTGACTGCTCTGTCCAGGGGCCCCTTGGTCAGCGCTGGTCTTGGCATGTTTCTCCCTCCACCCCTCAGTCCACCCCTCCTGCCGGAGCGAGGACCCTGGAGTGGAGACCAGGCGCTGGAAGGGCCCGAGCCAGGGCACAGCCCCACATGGCAGCTCCAACCAGGCACGCCGAGAACTTCTGCCCAGGGCCGTCAACCCCGGGCACCGAGGCCGGCAGGCTGTGACCGAGGGCTAGCCGGAGGCCGTGGCTTTGGCCTCCTCTGCATTCACGCCCACCCGCATACTGGCGGTGGCCCCGAGCTCAGCCTGGCCAAGGACTGACGGGCACAGCAGGCGCGGTCACCAGGGGTGGCCCGGGTGGCCTGGGAGCTCGCTCTGGTCGAGCCTGGGGTGGGGTCTGGAACCAGCAGTTCCTTCTGGCGATTCCCTGTGCAGCGTGAGGGAAGAACCCCACTCTGAGGGTCTTTGGGAAGGCCAGGGTCCGAGTTCCAGAGGCCTCTGCTGGGAGAGACTGGGTTCTGCGCTGGGGCTGACCCCGTGGCACTTACACCGGGCCTCGGCGGCCGGGGGTCCTCAGGAGGAGCGGCAGAGCCTGGTCTTCCCCATGGTGACTGGGCCCCGGCGTGGCCATGGCGGTGGGCCCCCAGTGGGCTGCACAGGCGATATGGGCATGTGACCGCCCCTGGCTCCGTCGCGGGCAGGCCTTAGGGGGGCCCAGGCAGGGGAGGGAGAGAGAAGCCTCCCACTGTCACCACCTGCTCCGTGAGTGATGGGGTGCCTCTCCTGGGCTATGGTGAGCTCTGAGTGAGCTAGCACAGGGTGACTGAGCCTGCCATTTGTGGGGCGATGGGCCCCCTGAAGTGGGCAGAGCCGGGTCATGCTGCAGAAAGCCTCTTGGCTGATGAGCCAGGGAAAGGTACAGGATTCCTTCCCGGTCACCCGAGTTTGCCTTCTCCATGAGCACATGGGGCTTCTGGGTGTGTTCACTAGGGTGTGTTCCAGACAGCTTGAGATGCAGGCCAGAGGCCAGGGCCGAGATTCCATGCAGCTGACCATGGTGCCGCTCGGAGAAGGGGACCTGGACGGAGCCCAAGAGCTGCCTGGTGGTGGGGAGGTCTTGGGGCTTCCCAGAGCAGCCCCCTGGGATAGGGGCCCCCTCTAGGGCCCCAGGACTATTCACCAACCAGCATGGACAAATCTTGGTATCTCTGCCGCCAGGACGGGGATGTGTGTGGTCAGCACTGGCTGGGCTGTTGTGACTCGCCAGGCCCTGCGTGGCTGCCTGGGCTGTAGGTCTGGAGGCTGCAGCTGCCCTCACCCTGCCCGCAGCAGCTCTCCTCTGGGTGTGGCACAGTTTCCTTGCTCGCCAGCTCACATCTCTGCCCTTACCAGAAAGATGCAGAGACCTCTGCTGCCTACATGATAAACTCCCTACCCCTGTCCTGGCTTTCAAGGTGCAGACGCCAACTGTCTACCACATGGCCCCGTGTCAGGGAGGAAGCTGTAATGGAACTGGACTAAAGAAGGAGTTTGCACTTCTCACCTAAAGGCCCGGATGTGGACCCTCCCGGCTGGCATGGCCTGTGTGTGGTCCTCAGGCTCCTGTCTCTCTGCTTTTGGCTGTTCTTGGCGTATGGCTCCCTTCCTCATAGTCACCTCTTGATCCACAGGAGCAGCTGCAGCACCAGCCATCGCACCTGCATTCCCCTTTCCCACAGCATTGATCTGACAACCTGACTGATCACCTCCTGCGTGGTGAGGCAGGGATGATGTTGATGTAAACTGTCCAGTGGGGCCGAAGCAGAAGGAGGGAGGGAGGGAGGGAGGGGATGAGCTCAGAGAGGCCACACTGTAAACAGTCATGGCCAGAAGTTCAGCTTTTGATCCAAGTGCGGTGGGGAGCCACCATCCTGGGAGGTCCCTGGCACACAGCCTCACCCTGGCAGTGCTCCCTGGGGACACTAATTATGCACCAAGGCTATCACCTGCGGTCCAGACCTCTCTGTTTCCTCCATGGCAGGGACACCCGGTTACTCGAGGCTGTTTGGGTCTGAGTTGGGGTGGTAGGTATGGAGAGACCTTTGGAGTTCCTTCTGTCCTTTACCCGAGCTGGGTTTCTGGGCAATGAGTAACTTCCTCTGGGCCCGTCCAAAAGCAGGCGCAGGTCAGAGGGCCAGGGTGGACACTTGCCTGGGACCTCGGCCAAAGTTACCATCCCCCGCCTTCCCCACCCCATAGGGCGGGGAAAGCAGAGAGAGGCGTCCGCCCTCTGCGGCGCTCAGGGGCAGAGCCCTGCCTTTCCGAGGCCGCGAGAACACAGGTGGCAAGGAAAACACTGTCCACTGACAGCAGTGCCCTGGCCTCCCTGGAGCCTGGCCGCGAACAGGCTGAACGAAGCTGGGACAAGCTTGACTTGTCACGCTCCTCGGTGCACAGCAGACTGGAAGCAGCGGTCAGAAGCCCCCCGGGCTGCTCGGGTTGGCGAAGGAGACGCAGCTGGGTGTGCAGGTGGGGCGGGAGAGTGAGGGCGGAGCCCCGTGTGCGGGGTCTGTGGGCGCTGACTCCACACCCGTGCTGGGCGCTGGGGATGGCGTGCCAGGCAGGCAGCCCCAAGGAGGCCTCCTCCTGGGCAGGGCGGCGGGAAGACCAGGGCTCCGTGTCTCCCGGCCAGTTTGCTCCCCCCGCGCCCGCCAGCGTCTGAGGTCCGGGTCTGAGGGCAGCTGCACCTCCTCCTGCCCTGCTTGCCTCCCCGGCCCCGGGCTCCTGCCGGCCTCGGGCTCTGCCTCTGGGCTTGAGGTGCGGACACGCTGAGGACAGTGTGCCTCCCAGACACGGACAGACAGTCGGAAACCCGCGAGGCCTCTCCAACCAGCCCAGCCCCGGAGGCTGACACACAGACAGACAGACGGACAGACAGACAGATGGAAAACCTCTCCGCCGCCTCCCCTTCTGTGGGACCAGGCCCTGCCCTGGGATGCAGGCCCCCCGCCCGCTGACATGCTCCCCTCGCCATAGAACCCCTACGTGCTTCCCCGCGCCCCACCCCGGCCCTGCTCCGGGCGCTCAGTGCTGGCGGGGAAGGCGGCCTGAGCTGCCAGGAGGCTCCGGAGCCGGGCGGCCAGATGGCTGCGGTTGGTGTCTAACTGCTGTTTTATTGGAAAAATACGGGGTGAAAAATTGTGTGGGGCTCGTCAGGCAGCCTGCTGGTCCGGGCCGGCTGCCGTCTGCCTAAGCGGCCCGGCCAGCACCCAGGCTTCTCTTGAGGGGTGTCTGTCTGGCCTGCCTGCGAGGCTCGCCCCTCCAGCCCACCAGGACGTGCTCCCCGCACTGGGCTGCGGGAACTGGCAGGGCTGGGGATGGGGCCGTCGATGGGGCCGTCAGGCGGCTGGCGGGGGGCCGGGCGTCCTCGGAGGGCAGCCCTCCAGCCCCGAGCCTTGGTCTCCTCTTTGCTAAGCGTTGCGAACGGGGGGTTGTGGCGGTGCCTGCGGCCCGGGGTGGAGGCCGGGGCTCGGGGGGTCGGCGCTGGCTGCTGAGATGGCCGGGCGGGCATCTGTCCCCCAGGCCCCGGGTCAGCCTCGCTGCTCGGGGCCGTCGGTCTGCAGTGAGCACAGACGCCGGTCCAGGCGCCTCCGCCTGACGCCTGAGGGGGGCCTCCTCTGAGACCCCGCCTTCTCGCCTCTGACTCGAGGCTCGCCGGGCCCACCCCTTAGGTCCCTGTGGCAGCAAGGAAAGGGCACAACAGCCCGACAGCAGCTCCGAGCAGCGCCCGGCGTGCGTCCCTGCCGCCCGTCTCGGGGCAGCTCCCCTCTGCATCCCGGGCCCCGCTGGCACTTGCCTCCCATGCCACCACCGCCGCCCCCAGTTCCCGCGGGATGCCCCTGCTTGCCCTCGGAGCGTCCCTGCTCACAGAGGTTTCCTCCGTGTGCCGGCCCAGCCCCACTCCTGAGAACACCTTCCCGTAGTCTGTAGGAGGCTCACCCGTCCTCCTGTCTCCCAGCCGCGGGCACCCCTCCAAGGCCGGGTGCTGGGGGGACAGAGGTGCAGGGAGCTGGTGCTCCCCGGTGCAGGGGGTCCTACACAGGCGACCTCACCGGGGTGTCCTCACAGGGGCTCAGGGCTGTGCACCGTGACCTAGGGCTGCTCCACCCAGAGCGTGTCTTCCCACGGGTCTGCCCGAGGAAGAGGAAGGGCCTTGGCAGTTTGCTCACTGAGGGTCCCAGGCAGGCACTGGGGCGGCACATAGGTCCCAGCAAGGACCACGATCTGATGACTGAAATGTAGCCCGCGCCTCCTGGGCCCTGCACATGTCAGCGAATGTTCAGCCCCAGATAACCCTCTGAAGTGGCATCTGTCCTGCAGCCCCACCCTCAGCGAGGAACCCGGGAGACAGAGTGAGGATCTGCCAGGACCGGAGGCCTCAGGGGAGTCAGGCACCGTCAGGCTACTGTAAGAGTCCCAGCAGGCGAGGGCGGAGGCCTGGGCTGTGGATGCAGGGGTGGGAGAGGCACTTGTGTCCTACGGCTGCTGTAACAAATTACCACAGACTGGGTGGCCTAAAACAGCTCAAGTTTATAGTTCAGGAGGTCAGAAGTCCAAAATGGGTCTCCCTAAGCCAAAACCAAGGTGTCATCAGGGCTGGTTCCTTCCGGAGGCTCCAGGAAGAATGTGGTTCCTTGCCTGGCCGGCTTCTGGAGGCTGCCATGTTCCTGGGCTTGTAGCTTCCTCCCCTCGGCACTCTGAGCTCTGCTTCTGAGGTCACGTCTTCTTCTCTGACTCTCCTGCCTCCCTCTTATGAAGACCCTTGTGATCACATTGGGGCCATCCAGGCCCATTAGGGCCTGTTGGCTGGGACGCTAGAGCCCGCTGATGCTTTCAGGACCCCACTGCTCACCTGGGACGGCCCTGGGTGCGTGGGGGCCCGCAGGACGCCACGGGATAGAGGTAGGGGAGGGTCTCAGTCTGGGAGGTGCTGGGTCTGAGGAGCCTGAGGGGTGTCCCAGCATAGGTGAGACAGGTGTGATGGCCGCCAGGGACAGAGAATGGGGGGCGGGCCCTGGCCCCAGGGGCCCCGTCCACGAGCGCCGTGTAGCGTGAGGCCCAGCACAGCAGCGAAGGTGGGAGTGCCCGCTGTGCTCAGCAGAAAGCTGGGTGCGGAGAGTTTAACGTCCTGCTGGGGTCACACAGACCTACGTGCCAGGCGGGACTTGAACCTGCACCTTCGGCTGAATGGGCAAGCTGAGGCGGAGAGGCGGCCGGGAGGCTGGAAGAGACGGCGGAAGACCTCCACGGTGGGGGCCGCCTGCCCCTCCCGCCTCCCCCGCCCTGGCCTTTCCGGAACTAGCTGAGCAGGACCCCGGGCAGCTCCCACATCCACCTCCAGGTCTCCCCGGGCTCCCGCAGGGATGCACCGGGCTGCCTGGGCGCTTACATGGGGGTTGTCCTCTGGCCCTGGGGTGTCCATACCCCTCTGTGCCCGGAGGGGTCGGAGCGCCTTCAGACCACACCTGCCCTGCTAGCCTGGGAGGGGGCCCCACTGGGCGGGGACGCCAGGGGCCTGGTGCAGGCTTCCGAGGTGGGTGGTCCTTCTCTGGGGGCAGGTGAGGAGGCAGGTGGGAACCACGGGATCGGTCAGGGCACAGGCAGAGGCCAAGCGCGCAAAACAAGCAGATGCTTTTTCAGAAATGGTCAGAGCTTGAGGACCAGTCAGGTGGACGGGGCAGGGGTTAGAGGGCGGCTGAGACCCCCACCCCGTCCCTGCACGCCCCGGCCCTGCCACAGCGGAGAGCTGGGTTAGCGCCACAATGGCGCTGAGCCCCCGGGTCCCCAGCAGGACCAGAGGCGCCGCCCCGAGAGGAAGGGCTTTGCCGTTGTTCTGGCTGAAGTGAGCCAGGCCTCCGTGGCCTTCGTGCAGATGCAGACGCGGTTGGGGACAGGCAGCCGCCGCACGCCCCTGCCCTGCGTCGCACACACGTGTGCTCCCACGCGCGCACACGCACGCCTTCACACCCGCACACGTGCGCGTTTGCCCACAGTGTCGCACACACGTGCAGTCCGCGGGCACTCACGTGTGCACATAACACGGGTGCGCTCAATGCCCACACTCCCCTCCTGATACCTGGAGCTCGTGGCTTCTGCTTTAGACACCGGCTGAGAACCCACTCCCCTCAGGGATGGGCTGGTCAGGGTGCCCACCGCACACTCAGCGGACCCCAGTACCACACACTGGGCAGCGTAAACCATAGGAAGTTGTTCTCCTGTGTCCCAGAGACCGGGAGCCTGGCATCCAGGTGTGGGCAGGTCCGCACTCCCCTGGAGGAGGCTTCCTGCCCCTGGTGGCCTCAGGCTTCCATAGCTCGTGGAATCGCTCCCATCTCCACCTCCGTGGTCACGTGGCCTCCCTCCCCCACCCCCGTGTCTGTGTCTCCTCTGTGCAGAAGGATGCAGTCATAGGACTTGGGCCCCCAGTCCAGGGTGCACTCACCCCGAGATCCTGAATCACAGCCGCAAAGGCCCTAATTCCAAATACGGTCACATCCTGAGGTTCTGGGTGTGCATGTCTTTGGGGGCCACACTCAGCCGCTGCAGCAGGCTGCCCTGTCCTCCTGCTCGCAGCGGCCTCACGGACAGCGCAAACCGCAGAGGGTTGTCGTGGCCGCAGCGCTGAGGGCTGCAGAGGGCCCGGGGCCTCCTGCGCCCTAGAAGCCCCGCTCAGCCTCACTCTGCATCCACGCGGCTGTTCTCCCAAGCCCGTCAGATCCTCCCTCCTCCAAGGCTTCCCAGAGGGTCCTCTCAATTGCACAAACTCTCACATCTCTGGCACAGTCTGCAGTCACCCCTCTGCCGTTTTGCACTGAGCTTGCATTTTCTGGTCAGCCAGGAGGGCGAGCCAGCGTTGAGCGGGCTCTGTGTTTACCCTTGGTCGGCCCGTTACTGAGCATTTGTAGATTTTTCTGGCCTTTGCTTCTTTCCCAACACTGGACACCAATGATGGACATGCCCAGCTAGCGAGGACCCTCTGGACCCCGCCCCGCCCCCCATGCCCTCCCCTCCGCTGAGCCCGCCAGCCTGGCCGAGAGGGTCTGCGCTCTGGTCCACAGCCACGGGGTCGCTCTGTGTGAGGCCACAGTCGCAGCTCGGCAAGGATGAACCGAGGCTGGGGAGCCCAGCCCAGGAAGCCTGGCCCCCATCCCCCCAGCCACACTGGCCTTCTCACACGCATGGGGCCCTGTCTTGGCAGGTGTCCTTGTCACACGGCCCACGGGCCTTCGTCTGCAGCCCCTGCATCCACTTGCCCCCCAGAGAGGCAGCCACGAGGGAGCGGGCCAGCTGTCAGCGCCTTAGCCCAGCCGAGGGGAGCCCAGCGATTGACGTGGCTGATTGGCAGTGCGGTGGGCACTCCCAGTGCCCCCCGGCTGTGGGTGGGGCCCCCTCCATGGCCCCTGTGACGACACCTACCCCTTGCTCTGCATAAGGATGACAGATGTGGTTCTAAGATTGGTTGTCGGCCCTGCCCACCACGTGCGAGCGCTGAGTGCATTACCTCTGTCTGGCCTGGAAGTCGCTCAGGGACGTCCCTGCACTCTCTGATGGTGGCCTTGGTTCAACCCGGTAATCTAGTCCCGCTCCACTTCCTTCTAGATCTCTAACCTCATTAAATCTTTCATATCACAGCCACTTTCCTTTCTAAACAGAATTAAAGCCAGTCCTGCCCAAAGTCTGATTTTACCCCCAAACCGGAGGGCGGGGCCGTGGCTCAGAGGTGGCATGGCAAGGACCGCGGCCTCTGCAAGGACCACGAGTGCCCAAGGTGGTCTTAAGAATGATGTTTGAAGTGAAGCCGTGTCATTACAGGAAGACAGGCTCCTCCAAGGTCAGGCTGTGGTGGGAGAGGAGCCAGGGGGCACACTGAGACCTTGACCGTGACCTGATGGTCAGACTCAGGGGCTTGGTCTGGACCAGGGTGACGAGGCCGGGCTGGGGCTAGAGAAGCTCCTAGCTGCTCCCGCTGGCTCCCGGCGCTGGCCCAGCCCTCATTTGCCACCCGCCCTCCCCACTGCCACTGGCTCCAGGAACCTTTTACTGCCAGGGGTGGGATCTCCAGCTAGCTGGGAGAGACTGGGTGCAGCCCGCCTGCTCATCTGGAGGAGACGTGATTATGGAACGTACCTTTGGGGCCCCGAGGATTCAGCAGCTCAACTGGGGGAGGTTGCCTGACCTGGTGCACCAGGGTCACCGCCCCCAGAGCTCCAAGCTCCGTAACCAGCTGCCAGCTGACATCTCCAATGGGAGAGTCCCTGTCCCCACCTCTGGAGGGGCCCCACCACCTACCCCCTTTCATCCCCACGCCTGCTTGTCACTGCAGCGCCTAGCCCAGCTCCTTGTGCCCCACCCAGCCCTGTGGCGGATCCTACAGAGGGGTCTTTTCAAAGACCTCATCACCTGTCTCCTCAGATCCCACACACATCTCCTCCTGTTGCTCAACACAAATGCCCAAGCTCCCTCATGGCCCTCAAGGCCCTGTGCCCCACCCCACCTCCCTGGCTGGCCCTGCCAGGTTGTTCCTGCCTCAGGGCCTTTGCACTGGCTGTGGCCGCCCCAGAAGACTCTTCCTTGAGCTCCCCTCAGCTTCGCCTGGTCCTTCTCACCTTTCAGGTCTCAGCTCAGACGCCCCTCCTGGGAAGCTCCCCCAGCTGCCATTCAGATCAGTGCCCGTCACTGCTTTTCACACTGCCCTTACCGTCTGTCCACCCCATCTGCACTCGTATTACCTGTCTCCCTGTGTATGGCCCTTCTCTCCCACTAGGCTGTGAGCTTGACTCAGGCCTGCCGATGGGGCGGCTTGTTCTTCTGCATTCCATCCCCTAATCAGGGTCCTGGCTGTGAGTGTAGTTGAGTGTGGCTGCGGTGACAAGTTGTCACCAACTCGGCGGCTGAGTACTACACTATTATCTCTCAGTCTGGAGGCCAGAAGTCCCACAGGAGTGTCCCCGCGGGAGTCAAGCTGTGGGCTGGGCCGGCCCCTCTGCGGCTCCAGGGAGAATCCCTTCCTGGCCTTTCTGAGCTTGTAGAGGCGCCCACATGCCTGGGTTCCCGGCCCCTTCCTCCATCTTCACAGCCAGAGGGCAGCGTCTTCCCATCTCTCCTCCCACTAGTAAGGACCCTGAGATTAAGCTGTGCCCATAGCATCGTCTCCCCATCTCCAGGTCAACTGACCAACTTTAATTCCGCTTTGCTGTGTAAGGTTCACAGACTTCTGGGCTTAGGGCACCTTTGCTGCTGACCCCAGAGGGGTAGATCAGGACACCCCACTGCATGAACACCTTTCCCCTTCGCTGCCAGAGGCCTTGGAGCTGGGCCAAGTGCAAGAGCTCACGCCCTGCTGGGGCACGGTGCAATGGGCACGGGGGCACATGGGCCCGCAGACACCCACCCCTGAGGTAAAGCCACCCCCCAGCCTGGGAGTCAGGGTTCTCCCGCCAGAATCCCCCATCCCAGGGCCAGTCTCTGCTACTGTCCTAGAGGAAGAGCACGTCTCGGCTAAGTCCGCGGACCCCAGGGTCACTCTGCCGGGTTTCCAATCCCAGCCCTGCCCCATACCAGCTCCGTGGCCTCCAGCATGTCACCTCACTTCTCTGTCTCAGCTTCCTCATCAACAAAATGGAGATGACAATAGTATGTCCTCAGAGGATAGGCGTGAGGGCCCAGTGATTTCATGGTTAGAAGCCATTCAGCACGGTGCCACATACGTGCTGTTTTTATGGCAGGAAACGGTGTGTCGTGGTATGACGTTTATGGGGGCGGGGTAAGGGGAATATATGTAATTGGTAAATAATTCAAACAGAACAAAAGGACTTAAAAGCCCCACCTAGAGGCTGGCACCGTTGGCCATTTCTTTTTTACGGTTGGAGATTAACTGTGGGCTGTGTAAGTGCATGTGTCTGCCTGTGTTTTGCCGCCTTTTGAAAAGGGAGCGCTGGCCCAGTGCCCGCGGCTCTGGAGCTGTGTCCCAGGGTCCCGTTTGAATGGCTGCGCGCTTCCCCGCTGAATGGACCCGCCTCTGATCACCCAGCTTAGGGCAGGCGTATGCAGGCCCTGAACCTGGGCTCTAAGCTGTGGGTCCCTGGATGCCTCACCAGAGCTGACCTCCTGGTGCCCCTAGCTCCACAGCAGCTTAGAGGTGGGCTCTCAAACTCCTTCCAGGAGCCCCTAGGCCCCCTTACCCTCCGTGGATTGTTTTACAGCAAGTTTCATGATTGGGAGTTGTGCTGCTGGCGTCCTGGTGTTGCACCTGCGCGCTCTGGAATGTTAGGTGCCACCCCGTGGGCCTGGATCGGTGTGGGGCATATACTCGGCCTTCTCAAGGGGCGGTTGTTCCCCCGGATCTGAACTCGGTTTGGGCCCACGGAGCGGCCAGGTGGCTCCGGAGTAGTGGTCAGGGTTGGCGTGTACTGCGCAATTCGCAATTACAGTAACTACTTGGAACCCTTCTCCCACTTTGCATCCCCATTTCGCAGATAGTGAAACTGAGGGCGGAGCTTACATCGGACAGATGTGGGGGCTCTGTTGTCCTCCCTTCAAGTCCCAGCTCCTCGACCTCGCCGCTCCGTGACTCAGTTTTCCCCTCTGTAAACTGGGCGTAGGAGCCATCCATATTCGTTGCTGTGAGCGTCGGAGGAGCGGGCCCATACAGCGTTCGGCACAGCTGACACCGCGCGCTCTGACCTGGTGACGGGGATGGGACGGCGAACGCTCGAACCCAAGTCCGCGGCCCCGTGCGGGCAGATCCGCGTCTCGGGGCTGGATTAATCGGGCCTGCCCGCGCCCCGCCCCCGCCCCGCCCCGCCCCGCCGCGCTCCCTGGCCGCCGCCTGCGCGCCCGCCAGCAGTGCGACTGCCGCCGCTGTCCCCGCCGCTTGTGGGCCCTTCGCCGCGCCCGACGGCGTCCGGCAGCCCAGTGCGCCGAGAGCCGCCCGGAGCGCGTCGAGTCGGCGCGGCGGACATGCGTGCCCCGCGCGCCCCCGGCCTGGGTTCCGGCTAGGCAGGGCGCCACGGGAGAGGGGCCACCTCGACGGGCCGAGGCTGGCGGTGGCCCGCGTCCATGCCGCCCAGCTTCGACTCCGGCTCCGGTACGAGGACTAGTGGCGGTCGCCTGCAGAGCGCGCCGGACCCGGGGCGCCCGCGCGGTGAGTGAGCGCTGGTGGCTCCGGGGAGGAACTCGGGACTTTGGGGGCCGGGGTTGAGAGAGCAGCCGCCCCCTCTAGAGGAACGGGGAGCGGGAGAGGCCCCCGGCGCTCTGCTCACTCCGTCTCTCACGGGAGCCGGGCGCGCGGAGACCCCACGTACCTCCGCCTGCGCCCCTGAGGCGCACGTGGCGGCAGACCCGCAGAGAGTCCTGGGCCTCGGCCAGGGCGCTGGGGGGCCCGCGGCGGAGGCGGGGCAGGGCGCTGGGGGACGCGCGCCTTTGTCTGCGCCCTGGCGCGGGCTCGGCCGCCCGGGTTCCCGGCCGCCGCCGCGCTCACCTGCCCGGAGTTGGAGCTCTTTGTCTGGGGCGGGGCGCGGCCGGCGGAGTCTCTGCCGCGTGTCTGGGCCGAGGCTGCCCCGTAGGTTGGGTCCTCGCGAACAAAGCGCGCCTTGACCTCCGCCCGCAGCCGGGATTGCGTATCTCCGGGGAAAGAGTGCTGACCCTGACATTCTCCGTACGGAGCGGGCCCCTTCCACGGGGACCCTGAACTTGCAGCCCGGGGACCTCCAACCTGGACTTTGGCCTGAAGTGACCCTTTCGTTTCACACCCACACCGGTTCAGTGCCAGGATTGGAGGGTGCCGGCGCTGCCTGGGTCAAGTCCCAGTGGATAATCCTCGGGAAGTTATTAGCACAGATCTGGTGGTTGCGCTAGGGCTGCCCACCCGCCTTGGGTCTGCTGGCCGGCTCCGGACCCCTTGTCCTGGAAGGGAAAGAACCGAGGGACCTCGACCTGGGCCAAGTCCCAGCAGGGGTGGCTTTGTGCCTGTGCTGGGAAGGGCTGGAGCCTGAGCCACGGCCCCGGAGGACCTGGGAGCTAAGGGTGCCTGCGGGTGTTGGTTGAGAGCCTTGTCCAGTGGGCCTGGCTGTGCCTGGCCCGGTGTCCCGGCCCTTGCCGTGCGGTGGAAGCCTGCCAGGTCCCTGCCCACGACCCCTGTGGGGACTTGGATCCCTCAGCTTCCCTGAGCAGACTTTAACTTGGGCAGTGTGGCTGTGAGGACCGGACGGACGGGGACAGTGGCCTTCCCACCTGCCTCCCTCCTTTGCCCGGGCGGCATCCCAGGGCTCGGCAGGGCCAGGGAAGACGCTCCCCGTCGCTGCTCCTCGCCCCCCTCCACTCCCTCCTCTGCTCGCCTTTCACTTTCCCAGTGTCTGGGGCGCCACCTCCTGGCTCTGGGGTCCGGTGCTCCAGCCTGGGGCCTTGAAGTGAAGCAGAACGGGCCTGGCTGGGCCTCCCGGGCAGGGCAGGGGCGCCTGCAGCTTTAATTGGACTTGACTGCTCTTCCCCCCACCCCCAGTCTCGGACCGAGGGCATCCCTGCCCCACAGGAGCAAACGCACTTTCTCACAGTGACGCCTCTACCACGTTCCTTTGCGACACCAGCCTTGGTGGGTCGGGGTGCCCTGCTGTATCAGAGGAGGGCTCCGGTGAGGGCTGGCACACACGGTGCAGCTGAGGCAGGTGCTCGAGGCCGACCTGCCATGGAGTAGCCCCCTCCCCCTCCCAGTGGCCCAGCGACCACACCCCTGGGAGCTAATGACAGCTTGCAGGCTGAGCTCATTCATTGCACCTGCTGATGGCACGCGATAAGGCACTGGGGTGGGCTGCTGGCACGGTCAGCACCACCCCCAGGCCCAGAGGGGCTGCCGGTGCCTCAGGTAATGGAGACCTTAAGGGGGCGGCCTCCGGAGCGCAGAGTGGCTGCCCCTGCTCTGGCCCATCTCATGTGGGGAGGCGCCAGCCCTGCCCAGTCATGCCCGTCTCCCGCTGGTGCAGGGCAGCAGGCGAAGAGGATTTCAACGTGCGCCAGTGGGGGCGGGGCACCCGCAGACTGACGGGGTCTGGGAAGGCCTGTGGGGACTTGGCCGAAGCCACTGGGTCAAGGGCCCAGACAGGCCGGCCGGCCACACCCTTTTGGGGGCTGGGGGAGAAGCTCACACTGTAGTTTGGGGCAGTGGGAAGGCACTGGAGTGTTTTCAGTCCAGGGTGACTTGTTCTGGTTTGGTTTTTAAAGAGACTCTTGGCTGCTGTATGGAGAATTAATTTGTGAGAGTGTTAACGAGACCAGCTGGTAATTAAGCAGCTGTCACTCGGGCTGTGTGGCCTCAAGTGGGAGTGTCAGCAGGACCCCCTCCTGGGGTCATGGCCAGGGTCCAGTCCTGTTAGGCCTGGGGGTCTTTGGGTGGGAGGATCGGTGACTCATGGGCCTCTGCGGGAGGATACAGGGCTCTGGGGGCCCCTGGCTGGAGCTCCCAGCAGAGCTGGGGCCCTGCCTGGTGCAGGGTGAGCCGGCGTGAGCTGTCCCCATCCTGGCCCTGAGCGGTGGGCGGGCCGGCGCTGCTGACTCTGCCGTCCTGACCCCGCGGACCCCCAGCTCAGGTGGACCCCTCACCCCCCCCATCCCCGCCCCCCCGTCCCCCCCGGGGTCTCCTCGGGCGAGGCCACGATCCAGGCTGCTCACCACGCAGGATGCCTCGGGAACATCCTTAGGAAGAGGTCAAGCCACAGCCTCCCTGCAGAGGGCACGCCCGGCCTCAGCTCCCTGCTCCCCTGGGCGGGGGGACCCTCCGCTGGGGACTCCCGCGCGTTAGCAGACTCCCCTCTGGTGCGGGTCCGAGTCCAGCCCGGGGAGCGTGGGCCAGTGTTTTCGGGCTGCGTTTGCCACCTGTTTTCTTCCCAGTGCGGGGTTTCGGGGCGTGGCTAGGCGGGAGGCTCCAGCCCAGCACGAGTGTCAGGGGCACAGCGGTCTGTTCACGGTTCGCTCTGCACGTTGCCGTCAGCAGGCCTGGAGCGACGCGGGCCCGGGGAGCCTGGGTCCGCGCAGCTCCTGCCCTTTCCCACGGGCCCGGGCCCGGCCTGTGCCGGGCGTCCCATGTGCGTCACTGTCTGGGACTCTTGCTCCTGTTCTGTTCACCTGTCAGTCTGTTCTCGCCTCAGTCCCCTTCTCGTGACTGACTTTCTTGCACCACAATTTACATGCAACAAAATGCGCCTGTTTTGAGTGTACAGTTTGGTGCGTTTCGACAAATACATACCACTACATACCCCCCACCAGAGTCCGACAGAGAATGTTTTCCTCACCCCAGAGCTCTTTCATGCTTTTTTCTTTAAGTTTTTTATTTATCATGGTGAGATACACGTAACAAAACGACCATCTTGACCGTTTTAAGTGTACAGCTCGGGGCATTAAACACATTCATATGGTTGTGCAACCACCACCACCATCCAGCTCCAGAATTTCTTCACCTTCCCAGACTGAAACTGTCCCCATTAAACACGAATGCCTCCTCCCGTCCCCCGGCACCCACCAGCCTGCTTTCTGTCTCCATGGATTTGCCTGCTCTAGGGACTTCATGTAGTGGAATCACACAGGATTTGTCTTTTTGTGACTGGCTTACTTCACTGAGCATAGTGTCCTCAAGGTCATCCACGTTGCAGCCTGTGTCAAAGTTTCCTCCCTTTTTAAGGCTGAATAATATTTCATTGTGTGTATACACCACATTTTATTTATCCAGCCATCTGTTTATGGACACTTGGGTTGCTTCCACGTTTGTTGTTTTTTTTTGTTTTTTGGGGTTTTTAAAATACTTATTTATTTGGCCCGCGCCGGGTCTTAGTTGCGGCACTTGGGATCTTCGTTGCCACGTGTGGGATCTTTTTAGTTGCGGCGGGCGGGTTCTTAGTTGCTGGCATGTGGAATCTAGTTCCCTGACCAGGGGTTGAACCCAGGCCCTCTGCATTGGGAGCGCGGAGTCTTAGCCACTAGACCACCAGGGAAGTCCCTGCTTCCACGTTTTGGCTATTGTGAATAATGCTGCTGTGATCGTCGGTGGACGGATACATGTTTGAGTTTCTGCTTTCAGTTCTCTGGACATACGCTCACCAGTGGGATTGCCGCATCATACGGTAGTTCTATGATAGATTTTTTGAGAAACCTCCGTACCGTTTTCCACAGCGGCTGCACCGTTTTCCATTCCCACCAGCAACGCACAAGGGTTCCAGTTTCTCCACATTGTCCTCGCCAGCCCCGGCTGTTTTCTGTCTTTCTTGATCGTGGCCGTCCTGGGGGGAGGCCTCATGCCCTTTGGTACTCAGTCACCCCACGCCAACAGCAACCACTGTCTGCTTTCTCCCCGAGGAAGTCCACGATGGGGGCATCGGGAGACACTGGAAGCAGAGTAATGGTGCCCAGGGTGGGGGGAGATGCGAGGATTGGGGTGATAGCTGAAGGGCATGTGGTTTCTTTTTGGGGTGCTGAAAATGTTCTAAAACAGGTTGAGGTGATGGTTGCTCACAGCTGTGTGCCTTCAGTGGGCGTGTTGTATGGTATGTGAATCACATCTCAGCGAAACTGTTTTAAAACAACACCAGCTAGGGAGAAAAGGTCTGCTCAGAACAGCCTTACGGGCTTGCGGCTGTGAACCAGTGGGTGGGCCACATCCTCATCCTGACTGTCCTCACCAAGGCCCTGCACACACAGGGGCGTCTCCCCAGGAGGGGAGAGGCTGAGCGGCCCAGGGGCCCATCAGAAACTGCCACGTTCCCTCCCGCAGTGGGTTGACCCCACTCCACCCTGGACACTCTGTGCCTCATGGTGGCCGGGGTCCCCAGACCTGTGACTCAGCGTGTCTGGGGCGTGGCAGGTGGTGTCCTGCAGCCTGGGGCTGGGGGCCGGGGGCATCCCAACTCTGCTCCCCCCACCCTGCCACCTCCAGTGCCAGGCCCAGCGGAGCCCTCAGGTTCCTGGCGCCCCGATTCCCAAGTCTTAGCTCCCCACCCAGCAGGGCCACGCTGAGCCCCTGCACCCCTGCTGAGTGGGGCGTCCTTGGTTCCCTGATCACAGGCCCAATGACCTGTGTCCGAGTACTTGCAGCTGGGCCTGGGCGTGGTCACCCTCCTCCATGGGGGCTGTGGGCACAGAAGGATGCGTTCTGCCAGGCTGGGCGGCCCTTGTGTGCGCAGACCTGTTTCCTGGGTGCCGGGGGCAAGGGCTGAGGGCCAGGTTCACCCCAGCCCTGGAGGTCTCTCTGGCCCCTGACCCTCCTCTCTTTCTTCCAGGCGTCTGTGGGCTCCGAGAAGCTCTTTGCCCCGGCAGCCGATAAAGGTAGGTGTGTCCCTGGGCTCCTGGCCTCTAGGAAGGGACAGGACACATTCCTGAAGTCCGTGGCGGCCCCCAAGTTAGGCTCTGTCTTGGGTTTCAGGTGCAGAGCCTCAGGCAGGAGTTGGGTGCTGTCATTCACTGAGGGATGCAGCCCGCCCCCCCCCCGCCAACCCCCTGGGAAAACCACAAGGAAACAAGGGAAGCTGGGAACGGGGCCCGTGTCTCGGCCAGAGCTGGGCAGTGCTGGAGCGGCGGTTCCCAAAGTGGGATCCCTGCACCACTCAGGACCATGAGGAACGCACTTCCCCGGGCTCCCGGGCTTAGGTGCTCTGGGGTGGCCAGCAGCTCCTGGCTCGGGATGCGGCCCTGCCAGCACACCCAGGCCCTGGCCAGTGACCCCCGAGTGGCATGGCACACATACCCAGCATTTCACTGTCCCACAAAGCTCTTCTGGCCGGCACTGCTCTGGAGGGTGGATGCCTGGCCACGGTCCCATCAAGGCCAGGATAGGCCTTTGTGACCCAGCCTGTCGGCTGTGGGCTGTGGCCAGGAAGGGGGTTTCACTGGACCCAGCGCAGGGAAGGGGCCTTTTTGCTCGGAGGGCTCCCTCAGGATATGACCACACAGGACAGGCCTTCGGGCACCCGCAGCCCCGTGGGTCCTGCTGGCCTGGTAGCCAGGCACGGCCTCTACGTGCCTTGAACTCGAGAAGCCCCTTCCTCAAGTCGGAGCATTGCAGCCGAGCAGATTGCAGCCTGCTGGGGAGTCTGGGTAAGGCGGCCCACCAGAGGCTCCGGGGAGCCAGGCACACTCAGCTGGCATTTCAGACGGAATTAATGTAGGGCGTATCAGTTTCCACAAATGACCACAAACCGCACAGCTTGAAACACCAGACGTTCACCCGCTCATGGTTCTGGAGATCAGAAATCTGGAGTCAAGTGTGCGCAGGGTTGTGCTCCCTCCGGAGGCTCCAGGGGAGGGGTCCCTCCTGCCTCTTCCAGCTCCTGGTATTGCCTGCAAACCTGGGCATCCCTGGGCTTCTGGCTGCATCCTTCCCATCTCTGCCTCCGTCTTCACGAGGTCTCTTCCTCTCTGTCCCTTACAAGGACGCCGTCACTGGATTTGGGGCCCACCCGAGTCCAGGCTGATCTCACCTTGAGATTCTCGGCTTGATCACGGCCGCAGAGGCCCTTTCTCCAGATAAGGTCACGGTCACGGGTTTGGAGGTTATGGTTCAGCAGAGTTCAGGGAGCTCTGGGCTTTGAGGTGCCCAGAGAGGTGCCTAGTGGCGGGGGGTGGGGGGTGATGAGTAGCAGTGCTCATGCTTTTCCAGCGGCAGGAGGCTCTAGAAGGTTCCAGGCGTCTCCAGAAGGGCTGGGGCACTGGTGGCACACGTGGGGTCACGTCCAGGTCTGCATGGCCCATGCCTGCCTCTTTCCATTCTGATGGCTGCTCTTGCTTTGTGAGGGCCTCGTGTGGAGATGTGAGAGAGACAGGAGGGGAGAAAGGGCTAGCGTCCCTGGGCAGCTGTGAGCAGCAAGTGGGCTGAAGCCAGCGGCCCTCTGTTCCTGTCCTCGTTGCAGGAGTGGTGGCAACGGCCTCCTCTGTAGGTGCGTCCCTAAGCAAACAGACCCAAGGCAGAGGGAGGTGTTGCCCTAGGGAAGGAGACTTCCCAGAGGGTCCAGACCTCTCACCTCTCTGCCAGTCTGGGTCACACTGCCCTGCAGCCGCAGGAGAGGCTGTGGCCAGTTCTTCACTCAGCGAGCGTGGCAGCCGCGGGGTCAGCCCACAGCCCAGCGACCTGAATTTCCACTCCTGGGGACTGGGATGCTGCCCCCTGCAGGCAAAGCAGCTCACATGGGTGGTGCTGCCCTCCGCCTGGCTGCTGGGGCTGTGACCTGAGGCCTCCCTTGTAGCAGTTTCAAAAGGAGGGTCTGAAGTGAGCAGGCGGCTGGCTGGAGCTCACGGCCCAAGGGCAGGCCCGCAGCTCGGAGGGGAGCGGAGGCTCTGGGCGGTGAAGTGGGGGGCAGTGTTGGCCCGCAGCAGCTTCCTCCCGACAGACCAGGCAAGGCTGGCCATCCAGAAGTCTCCCCCAGGGCAAGGGCCCACAGAGGGCTTAGGCCAGGGGTCACCCGGGCGGGACCCGAAGGAGCAGCCACTAGCACGGGTGAAGCTCCTGCCAGAGGAAGGAGGGGCAACGGAATGAGCTGGGAGCCCAGCGCCCCGCCTGGCCCGGCTGCCTCGTGCACCTCCGTCTCCCTCTGTAAAATGGGGCCGGGACAGCCCCTGCGCTGGGATCTCCGTGGGCAGGAGGTGCAGGACACTCCCTGCGGGTCGGCCCTCGGCGCAGGCAGCCTGGGGGGCGGGATACCGAGGTGTTCTGGGCGGGAGCTCCGCGCCGCGTGTCTCCCCGTCGGAAACAGTCCTGGACAGCATTCAGTGAGCCGGGACCCGGGCTCACTCCGGCCCCTCTCTCCGCAGGACCCACGCTGGGCGAGAAGTCTGAGGCCAAGGCCGGGGCGGCGCCCAAAGTCTCGGGCCTGGAGCGCAGCCGCGAGCTGAGCACCGAGCCGCCCTTCCTGCCCCCTGTGCGCAGCCCCGCGCCGGTCCTGCCCTCCGCCGGCCCCGCGCCCGGCGCCCCGTCCAGCCCACCCGTCAAGAAGGAAGCCCCGGCCCTGCCCCGCCTCACGCCGCAGCCGCCGCCCGCGCCCCTGCAGACCCGGGCTTCCCTCCCGACGCACGTGCCTCTCCCCCCGGGCGCCTTCCCGGGCCCCGGCGCGGCAGCGCACAACGGCCTGCACAGCCTCAGGTGGGCGCGGGGCGGGGCCTGCAAGCCTCAGGTGGGCGCGGGGCGGGGCCGCGCAGCCGCCGGCCGGGCACTGAGCGCCCCTCCCTGCAGCAGGAGCAGCAGCGCCAGCAGCGGCGCCAGCCTGGGGCTCGCGAAGCACGCGTCCCTGTCGCCTCACGGGCCGGGCCCCCACCTCTCTACCTCACACTTGGCGCTCCGCTCGCAGGCCCAGCACCAGCACCACGCGGCGGCCATGTTCGCCGCGCCCCCGACACTGCCCCCGCCCCCGGCGCTGCCGGCCAACAGCCTGGTCATCCCAGGACACCCCGCCGGTAGGTCCGGGCGCCGTTGGTGGGGCAGCAGGGTCACTGTTCCCCTCCACTCTGGGATCCTAACCCCCGCGGGGAGGGACGCGGCCCCTGGGGAGGGGGCCAGCCCTGGACGTCTGTATCCTTAGTGATCATCTGGCTCTCCAGACCCCACCCGGCTGGATGTCAGTCCCCCAGCAGGCCATAGCGCTAGCAGGCCACCTTGCCCAGGGCAGAGAAAGCTTCCTGCCCGGGCCTCGGTTGTGTGCACACGCACACACATACACGCACACACACACAGAGATACAGGTGCTCACACACGCGTACGCGGACACAGACATCCCTTGCTCCATTCTGAGCCCTTGCCAGGCCCGGTCGGGCAGTCTGAGGCAGGGAGTTGGTGAAACCTGGAGCTGCTCCGTGGTCATGGCAGTGAGGGCTCCCAGGCCTGCCGTGGCTCTTCCCATCCACCGTCCCTGGGCTGCTGGGGGGGCGGGGGAGGGGAGGAGGGTTGAACTGTGGAGGAGAGGGGTCCCAGGTGAACAGCAGCTGGCCTGGCCCAGCCTGGCCTCTCCCTCCCTGCCTGATTCCAGCAGGGGCCCCCTCAAGGCCAAATCTTAGGTCACTAAGGATTTCTCTGTGGGTCTCCAATTTTTTTCTAAATCTCGTCGGCCTACCTTGGGTTGGGGGCAACTCAGCGCCCCAGGATGGGACCAGGACCCTGGTCTGGGGGCGCTGGGACGGGCAGGGCTCCCCTTCAGGGCTGTCTCCGGGGGCGCCCAGGGTGGCTCATGGTGTTCTCTCTTGCCTTTAGATGCCAGCCTGTTGATCTCATTCAGCCAGCCAATCATGTATTGCCAGCCTCATTCGGGGATTCTGATTGGTACTTGGTCACAGGCACCTCTCTTATCTCCACCCTGGGGCCCGCACGTAGCGAGCGGCCACCACGGCTTGGCCTGCCGAAACCGGGAGTGCCAGCAGGTGACTATCCGCCTCGCCCCGCCGGGAGCCCGCGGCCGACGTGCCTCTCTGTCTCTCTCTTTTTCTCTTGTAGATCACGAGCTGCTCAGGCAAGAGCTGAACGCGCGTTTTCTGGTCCAGAGCGCCCCCCTGGGCCCGGGAGCTCTGCTGCGGGCGGAGTTCCACCAGCACCAACACACACACCAGCACACACACCAGCACCAACACACATTCGCCCCCTTCCCTGCCGGGCCGCCCCCGACGCCGCTCCTGCCGCCCGCCGCACCCCCGCCGGTGCGTAGGCTGCGTGCCGGCCGGCCGGCGGGCGGGCGGGCGGGGGCGGCCCGGGCGCGGGACACGCAGCAGGCACACGCAGACGCTCTCTGCACGCATGCAGGCTGACACCATCCCCTTCCGTCCGGCTGTCCGTCCAGCTCCTTCTCTCGTCCCCCCGCCCCCGCCCCGGGTCATGCCATGAGGTTCCCCATCCTGAGCCGTTGTTTCGGGCTTGAGGAGCACCGCGTGTCCGCACGGCCGTGGGGCCAGTTCCACCCACGTGG